>NC_047085.1:82668938-83275488 GCF_902459505.1 Geotrypetes seraphini | reverse complement strand
AAAGATAACTTTCAGAATGTAATATTGTATTTGAAGTAAAGCTGTGTCTGCTAGGAGATTTCTTGAACTCTGATCTGAATTTTGATCTGTTTGGGTGGAGATTATCTTCTCTTGAGCTGATTTTGCTCTGACCTTCAATGTGGATGTCCAGATCAGATTGTTATCTATATAAGATATCTAATCTCCTGCTGACTCTTGTTTATAAGACGGCAAAAGTTTCCACTGGAAAGTTACTGAGTTTCAGAGGTTTATCAACAGTACATAGTGCTGATCGCCGAAGAAAATGTTAAAATTATGGCAGTGAAAAGTTCAAATAGAGTGGGTTATTTAAAATAACAGTTTAAGGTTTCAGCCACTTTAAACTGATTTGCAGCCACGGCCCTGCTTTATCCTCTGGGAGAAAACAGCATTTTAAAATATTAAAGAAAAGCTTCTCATATTTTTCAGTTCTCAGCCAGTATGTGATCTCTAGTGATTCTCACCAGACGGCAGCCCTTAGGATAAAGGTTCATTTATTAAGTCCATTGGTGGTCTGAACAACAGTAGAGACGGCACATGCTGGGACTTTGGCAAATCTATATATACTAAAGCCTATTCCTTTTTTTTTTTCTTTTTATACTTAAAGTTCTTCAGTAGTGCTAATTCACAGCCATGGAATTTAACAGCTGACAGCTCTAATAGCGACTTTATCTGCTGTCAGATTCTCTCTTGCATTTCCACTGAAACTTCTCTGAGAGGTTATTTTAGAATAATTTAGTGGTATTCAGCTGAGCTATCAAAGCCACATGCTGTACCTCTAGTAGTCAGGGCAGCATTAAAGCACGTTGGGCTCTCTGAATAATATAAATATTCCCACAAATTGGGCTCCATGTTTTGACTGCAGATGAAATCCGTTAGAAGGAAAGCAGCAGATAAGAGATGCTGCCACCAATCTCCAGTTAGCAGATTCCACCTAATTCTATAAACTCGAGTGCCCAACTTTACGTTTTCTTTAAAAAGCGCTACATATTGTTTGTGCAAATTAATTGAACAACACACTAATTAGTGCCAATAATCACTTCATTGGCTTCCCATCTATTTCCAAATACAATTCAAACTCCTCTTACTTACCTACAGCTGCCCCTCACTCTCTCTCTTCACTTATCTCCTCCTATGACCCCCCTCGTGAGCTCTGTGCCCTTCTCTTTGGCTGCCAACTTCAGATTCCATCCCTTCTGCCTTGCTGCACCATATGTTTGGAACAAACTACCTGAATCCCTACGGTGGGCTCCGTCTCTGGCAGTGTTCAAGTCCCAGTTAAAAGCCCACCTCTTAGTGCTTTCGACTCCTAACTCCTCTCACCTTGGATTCTGCATCCCAAACCCTATATGTCATGTCTGTCTGTCCAAGTTAGATTGTAAGCTCTTCTGAGCAGGGACTGTCTATAAATGTCAATGTACAGCACTGTGTATGCCTTTCAGCACTATATAAGTGATAAGTAGTAATAGTAGTACTAGTAAGTAATTGCTGCTATTTGAGTGACTTAAGCATCTAGAGCAGCTTTTTAGTATTTTTCCACTTTTTGATTAAGTAGCTACAAATTCAGCAACAATACTCCATAAGGCGATGCTTCAGTAGTTGTTTGAAAACACGTGGAGGGGCATAATAAAAAAAAATGTCTAAGTCCCCTTTTGCCCTAAGGTCTTAAACATTGAGGCCCTGATTCTACAAAGTGCGTCCCAATTTTAGGCAGCTGAAGACGTCCTACAGCTGTCTAATCAGCCAATCGGGATGCACATTTTTTTAAAAAAATGCTCCCCAGGCAGGCCGCCTATATTGAAGGCGCCTCCGGGAGCCTAGGGAAGCCCGCAAGATGCCTAAGTTCGCCTAAGGGCCTTAGGTGGGCCTTAGGCGAACTTTGGCGGCCCTACGCGTCTCCCTAGTAGAGGAAGAGACGCTTAAAATGTAGGCCAGCAAAATGCTGGTCTACATTGTAAGTAGACGCGGCCGCTATACTTATCGCGGCAAGAGATCTCCCTGCTGCAATAAGTATAGCGGCCACGGCCGCCTGTCCCATCACCAGCAGGAGGATGCCCAACTCTCCTGCTGGAACCCCGGACCCGGACACCCCTCCCCCCCAAACTGGTAATCGCCGGCAGGAAGATGCCCAACTCCTCCTGCTGGAACCCCCTGGACCCCCCATGCTAACGACGACCCTCCCCCAACTAACCTCCCTCCCCCAACCAACCTTTAAATGTTGGTCGGCTGGACGAGTCTTCCTGCCATCCAGCCGACAGGCCCGCCTCGTGGAAATGAAACGGGCCCGCCCCTTCCCGGCCCATCCACCCCAAAAACTAAAAACTCCAAAAACCATCCACCCCAAAAACCAGGCTGGCACCTGGGCCAATCAGACCTTAGGATTAGTGGGGATGGGTGGACCCTCTATGCCTAAGGCCTGATTGGTCCAGGTTTCTAGAGCCTGGGCCAATCAGGCCTTAGATTTAGCAGGGATGGGCCGGGAAGGGGCGGGCCCGTCTCATTCCCACGAGGCGGGCCTGTCGGCTGGACAGCAGCAAGACCCGTCCAGCCGACCAACATTTAAAGGTTAGTTGGGGGAGGGAGATTAGTTGGGGGAGGGAGATTAGTTGGGGGGGGGTCGTCATTAGCGTGGGATGTCCGGAGGGGGTCAGGGGGGTTCCGGCAGGAGGAGTTGGGCATCCTCCTGCCGGCGATTACCAGTTTGGGGGTGATGGAGGGTCCGCGATCCCCAACCCCCCCCCCACATGATCTGGCCAGGAGGGAGCCCAAGCCCTCCTGGCCCGGGGACACCCTCTAACCTCCATCCCCACTAAAATACAGGCAGGAGGGATCCCAGGCCCTCCTGCCCTCGATGCAAGCCCCCCACAACCGCCCCCCAAACCCCAGATCAGCCCCACCTTCCGACCCATGACCCCCCCGACCCCCAATCCCACCCCGTACCTTGAAATCATTGGCCGGATGGACGGGTGCCAAGCCCGCCCACCCGGCAGACCAGTCATCCCAGGAATGGGGCCGGATTGACCCAGGTGCCTCAAACCCCGCCTATAGGTGGGGCCTGAGGTGCCTGGGCCAACCAGAATAGGCCCAGGAGCCTTAGGCCCCTCCTGTGTCCCTGCCCGACAAGAGTAGGTAGTGGGAGCATGGCTAGGGTAGACTTGGGGGTGGGATTATGGCAGGGGTGGGCACAACTAGGCGGGCCTGGAGGTGGGGCTACAGGTACGAATTATCCAAAAGGAAAATCTGGCAACCCTACGCATGTGCGTGACATCACTGTATTGCATTCACGCATGCGCAGATGCCCTCCCAACGCGGTCCCGAGCTGGAAGCTCTTCAAAACCCAGACAAAGTGTTGGGTGTTGATAAGCTATCCAGACGCCCGGACATGTCCTCTAAAAAGAGGACATGTCCGGGTAAATCCAGACATCTGGTAACTCTACCGGTAGGTGCCTTGAAGCTCAGTTTAAAACACCATTTCAATGGTGGGGTTTTTTTATTTCTAAATTTTATTATTTTAGAAGACTACAACAGTGTATTACATTTGTTATAGAAAGAGTATTACAAACCGATTTTTATAAAATACACCAATTCATACAAGAAATTATAAAAAATATTGTTTTACCCACCCACCCTACTTATCAAATAATGATAACATTCAGTAATTTATCCTATATAATAAAACGTTAGCGGCGCATGAGCTTTTAAAAAAGCGTGATCTCTGCCGCTGTGGTGTGTGATCTGTGGTCGTGTTCCATTTTAGAACCCGGCCAGGGATCACTCTGGCCACTCCCCTCCTCCCGCCCTCACTCACCAACCCGAATCAAGCCTCCTCCCGCCCTTGCTCACTAACCCAAAGCAAGCCTCCTGCCTCCTCCTGCCCTCACTCACCGCTGCTGCCGCTGATCCTCCTCTTCGGGGCAGCCTGCGATCGTGGCCGGCTTTGGTGGGCCTCGCGGGCCGCTTTCCGGCTTTGGTGGCACGTTCCTTCTGACGCACGGGATCGCGTCGGGAGGGAGCGTGCTTCTGGGTTGGAAAGCGGCCATCGAGGTTCGCTGGGGCTGGCCACCATGATTGCAGCCTGCTTTGAAGAGGAGCAGGCCAGAAGACGCTGGGATGGATGGAGGGTAAGCAGGGGGATCAATACAGGGGGCCAGAGGGAGAGGGAAAGGGGGCTGCTTTGGGGGGAGGGGTGTGCTGAGGGGAGACAGAAGGGGCCATGGAGAGATAGGGAGAGGGAAAGGGGGCTGCTTTGGGCATGAGGTGTGCTGGGGACAGACAATTTTGCTCTGGGGGGGAAGACAGAAGGGGCCATGGAGAGACAGGGAGAGGGAAAGGGGGCTGCTTTGGGGGAGGAGTGTGCTGGGGCGAGACAGAAGGGGTCATGGAGAGATAGGGAGAGGGAAAGGGGGCTGCTTTGTGTGGGAGGTGTGTTGGGAACAGACAGCTTTGCTCTGGGGAGAAGACAGAAGGGGCCATGGAGAGACAGGGAGAGGGAAAGGGGGCTGCTTTGGGGGGAGGGGTGTGCTTAGGGCAAACAGCTTTGCTCTGGGGGGAAGACAGAATAGGGCCATGGAGAGACAGCTAGGGAGAGGAAAAGGGGGCTGCTTTGGGGGGAGGGGTGTGCTGGGAGCAGACAGCTTTGCTCGGGGGGGGGGGGGAGGGGGGAAACAGAAGGACACAGACAGCGGCCAAGGAGAGAGAGATAAAGAAACAGACAGACAGACACATCTATTCTAGCACCTGTTAATGTAACGGGCTTAAAGACTAGTTATTATATAAATTAGAATAGTGTAATACATGTAATATAAACAATTATTAGAAAAGTACATCAATTCATGTATGAAATAATAATAAAAGTTAAATATCCTTATTCAAATAAAATAACTTTTGATATGCAAGTATATTTTATAAATATCTCCCACCCTCCCAGATGTGTAGTGAAAAAATCACAAAATGAGGAAATTTCTTACTGAGAATCAACAAATAAAGCCAATGGACCCCATACTTTATTTTAAAAAAACCACTATGTCCTAAGCATTCAGCATGTATTCTTTACTGAGTTTGGGCACCTACTAGCACCTGAAAAAAATAATGCCATTTAGAGAATCTGGGTCTAACTGCACAACTTTGGAGAAAGAAAAGCACTAAAGACCAAGGGGAGGAATGATAAATACCTTAGGACTCCACCAGTGAAAGGCAAAGTAACCCCTCAAGGTAGTACTGCAAAATTACTGCTTGGGTTCACGGATACCATTTTGAGATCTGGTACCAAAAAGTGTAGAAGTGACTGGGGATCACTGGACTACCAAGGATTACAGAGGCAGGTTTGGGGCGCACAGGGGAGTCCTAATCAGGGGACTTTGAATGGGGGGCAGATTTGAACCAAAGCTTGCCTTTATTGGAGGGTTGCTTAATTGGAGGGAGTGCTAGATGATTAAATCAGGGAGTGCCGGTTTGGGGACCATGTTCGGGGGAATGGGAAATCACAGAGCCCAGTACAATGGGATAGTAGAATAATATGCCTTATCACAATGCACCAACCCAGGCTTTTGTTCTAAATTGCCATTATTTTCTTTCCATCAATTTCTAGTACCGTATTTGCCGGCGTATAAGACGACCCCCCAACTTTTACAGTTAAAATATAGAGTTTGTTATATACTCGCCGTATAAGACTACCCCTTCTTCTGATTCGCGACCCCCCCCCAAGCCGGCAAAAACAGCTTTGCACCGCAGGCCCAGCCGCCCAAGACGAGTCGGAGGCCCCTACCCGCCGCATCCTGCACTTGGGCAGACTCAGCACAAACGCTGCTGATGGCCCCAATCGACACGCTGACCTCCCCGAGCACGCTGACCATCTTCTCTCTGCCTGCACTTTCCCCGCGGCCCTCTTCGGCGACTCAGCAGGGGCAGCGATCAAGACAGGCTGCAAACGTCGGGACCTTCCCTCTCTGAGTCCCGCCTATTTTGTTTCAACTTCCTGTTTCCGCATAGGCGAGACTCACAGAGGGAATGACCGCCTGTCTTGATCGCCCGAGGCTGGGAGGAACAGAAGATTTCTGCAAACACCATCGGGGCAGAAAATTTAACGGGTCCATCTCGCCGGTCCTGTGCGGACCGGCAGGAATTTTCTGCGGACCGGCACCGCGGACCGGCGGTTGAAGAACTGTGATGTAAACAGTACCCAGCGTATAAGACGACCCCCGACTTTGGGGAGGATTTTAAAGTACTGAAAAGTTGTCTTATATGTCGGCAAATACGGTAGATCCAAAAGGGGATTTCCTCTAATTTCCTATTTTTTGTTCTTTACATTTCTCTAAGCTCTGCTCTATATATTGGGAATTTTTGTAACATAAAAGAGATTGGTTTATACAATAGCACTAATTATAGTCAGTCTGTATAACTCAGATCAAAAATGAAACCATAATCACTGACAGATTTGTTCTCCATAAATAATTCTAAACGCGTAAATTATCCTGAAAATTTTCTAAATCTAATAGTTTATTTCATCAAAATCATCTTGTCCCTGAATGAGAAATCTGAATCTGATACAATAAATGCAATCTAAACTGTGTCGCAAAATGATCTCTCCATGGAATAAGATAAATGCAAATGTGATTTATTTGCATTTATTTCTTAAAGCCCTAGGCAAAAAAAAAAAAAAAAAAGATGAATTCAAGTAAACATCCTATTTAGTGAGTAGGCTTTATTAAAAGCCGAACGAAGCCTACAAATTTCATAGCAACCACAAGTTTTGTAGCTATTCTGTCATTTAATAATAACTTTATTTTTCTATACCGCCATAGTCAGACGACTTCTAGGCGGTTCACATCAAAAGAAGGTTGGACATTCAGCAAATTACAAATGCATGAGGGGGAATGTTACAGAAGAAATGGGTATTAAGGGGAGGAGAAGTAAGAGGGGTAGTAAGGGGAGGGAATTGAGAGATTGCTTTGGGTTTATAGGGGGAAAAGCATGGTGAGCGAAGCTCGGTCTGTTTAGGTGATGAATTTGTCAAACAGAGTGTTTTGATTGATTTTCAGAATGCGTTGTAGGTCTGTCTGGTTTTATTTATGTAGTTTCCCAGCCAGGATCCACATGGACATTGAAGTATCTCAGCACAAGCATTTTTGTATATTTAACTGGAATAAGAGTTTTAATAACATTCATATTGCCAATGAGAGTGTGGCGCAGTGATTAAAGCTACAGCCTCAGCACCCTGAGGTTATGGGTTCAAACCCACGCTGCTCCTTGTGAGCCTGGGCATGCCACTTGATCCCCCCATTGTCCCAGGTACATTAGATAGATTGTGAGCCCTCCAGGACAGACAGGGAAAAATGCTTGAGTATCTGCATAAATTCATGTAAACCGTTCTGAGCTCCCCTGGGAGAATGGTCTAAACAACTGAATAAATAAACGGAAAGAAATACCAGTCTCATACTACGCAAATCAAAGTACAGTACCAGATCCTAGCAAAAATCAAAGCAATTAGCATTAGGTCTCTTAGGGGCCCTTCCACTGAGCTGAAGTGCATTTTTGGAATGGAATGATTCATCGCAACCGTTTCATCATGGGACATTTCAGTAAGGCTGCGATGATCAACATCCCATTACATCTTCTTCACCCAGTGGTAAGGCAGACTTCACTAATCAACTGGAGTTCCAAAGCCCTGGAGTAGAGCCGCATAATTAGGCTTACTATCCTTGATCTTGCAGCAATAGCAACCCAATAACAAAAAGAAAGGACAAGCGCCCCCACTATATTGGGAGGGGGGGGCAGGGGCGACAAAAGGGCCGAGGCCATTGCCTGGGGAGGGAAAGGGAAAAGGGAGTGGGGAGGGGGAGGGGAATGGGAAAACAGGGGCAGAGGGAAACAGCCACAGTGGGCCAATTAGGGACAGGGAATTAGGCGCATGGGGCGGGGCGAGTGAGGGTGAAGCGACCTGAACTGAGGCAGAAGCTGCAGTTCAGCCTTCACCATGGGAGCATTGCGGCGTTTCACGTTCCCCACTGCAAGGTACGCCTATCTGCCTGTCTGTGTGGGGCCCAAATTTTATCTTGCCTTTTTAATCATAGCTTAGGCGCGCATAGAGCGGTGTGCGTGTCATGCAGGCAGGCCTTGCGCTCATTGGGGAGCGGGTGGGGAAGACAGTACCTCAGTCGCTTGGGTCGGCACGGAGGTTGTAGTGTAGCATAAAAAGGATCACTAGACCGTGCATCATCTGCAGCAGAGGGACAGTCACAATTCAGCAGCATGTCCCTGATGTGAGCGAGCGCAGGAAAGGAGATGGTTGTTGGAAGCCACATAAATGAGGCAAGCACTCAGTATGGCAAGGCAGCTGTGAGAGGTTTCACGAGATACCGCGCTCAAGGGGGGGGAGGGGCCTGCAACCGCAGCTTGCTGTTTGTTCGTAATTTTTCCTTTTCCCATTTGTCCATAATTGGGTTTGATGGCGGAATCATGGAGTTCAGGTTCTTGATGTCCAAGTGTCACTGACCTCTGGGCAAAGGGCTGGAATTTAAAACTTTTAATAGGCACACTTAAGACCCCAGAATGTGCGGGGGCAGCTTGAATGGCTCTCCCACGAGAATGACGGTAGCCCAGCCAGATATGCTAGGCAATCCACAGATGAGTTGATGGTTATAAGAACTGAGATGCAGCAATATGATGTTGTGCTTTGGGATATAAAATGTTCATTGCAAATGAATATGATATTATGCATGGTTAATGTTTTGTTATGTTGGTATTTGCTGTTTGTAGTAGGGCATTTACGGCTGCAGCCATTAATAAATCCACATTTTTTGAAGAACAGTGAGTTTGTGTAGTACTTGCAGATAATGAGAGGTTGGGTAGGGGGCAACAAGTGCTGAGTGCCAATTTTGAGACATTAGTCTTACATTACTATATAATTTGCACGTTCCCAAAATTAATTACTTAAGCTCACGGTCCCAGCAGCAGCAACAGGAAAAGGAGGGAATTTTAGGAGAGACGGTCTCAGACTCACTTGCCTTCTACCTTCTCTAGAGATGCCCCAGCCCCAATGCTTAGCGATCTAATTTTAGGGGAATGTGGGGGGTATCACCCCCCCTTCCCCCCAAATGCTGAATCAGAGCAGCAGGTGTGACGGGCCACCTTGTTGGGAAGATTGGATGGCCCATGTGGATCTTTATCTGCCATCATGATTCAAAGCCCACCGACAGTGCCCAGTTCTCATAGAGCAACCAGAAAAAAAAACATGCTTTCAACCCCTATGACCTTTTCCATCGGACTCTGAATGACTGCTAGTGTATGATTTTGTCAAGGAATGAGGTGAGAGATTTTTCTTTAGCTTCAAAATATATTTTTAGACGGTTGCCTCCTTTCAACAGCACCACCAAAGAAAAGCATGCCATCTAGGGCAAAACTAATTACTCATGCTGGTAGATGTTCACAAATTATTACTAAACACCTGTCATTCTTCCATATGCATTTTACAGAATGTTGAAGATATACAGCTATAAGTATTAATGACAGGAGGTAATTTTAGAAACTTGGAGTGACAATTCTATATGTAATTAGCTGCATTTGCATATGTAGATTACACACACACATAAATGCCAATAGAATGCAGCTAGCTATATGTAACATAGATTCAAAGGGGGCACGTTTTAGATGGTAGAATATTAATGCTGGAAAAGCGGAGACTCAGAGGAGACATGATAGAGACCTACAAGATCATGAAGGGCATAGAGAAAGTAGAGAGGGATAGATTCTTCAAACTTTCAAAACATATAAGAACAAGAGGGCATTCGGAAAAATTGGAAGGGGACAGATTCAAAACAAATGCTAGGAAGTTTTTCTTTACCCAGCGTGTGGTGGACACCTGGAATGCACTTCCAGAGGACGTAATAGGACAGAGTACGGTACTGGAGTTCAAGAAAGGATTGGACAATTTCCTGCTGGAAAAAAGGATAGAGGGGTATAGATAGGGAGCTACTGCGCAGGTCCTGGACCTGTTGGGCCGCCACGTGAGCAGACTGCTGGGCACGATGGACCTCGGGTCTGACCCAGTGGAGGCATTGCTTATGTTCTTATGTGAAACATGATGGATGCAAAACTTCTGGAATGAAGATATTTCCTTGTACAAATGTCAAAATATTCAAAACGTGGAATCAGGTCAATTCCAAAAACATTTTTCTTGATGCTTTCTACAGTATAGTTTATGAGAAGTCTATTCCTTTCCTTATCTAAGGATATATTCACTCTAACCTAAGCCTCAGACATTTTTTCTAGCAAATTAAAGATTTGGGCAGCTTGTTGAATAAAATAATAGCATACTATGCTAGAAAAGAAAGTTCTAAAACCTTGCTTATCTCAGAAAAATCTAAAATACCTCATTTACCTGAAGCTTTATATAATATACAATCTGCCAAGGTGGTGTATGCATCTTTAATTGAAGACTGTAGTAATGCAAAGAAAGAATGTGGCTTTCTTTTTTATTTGTCCAAACTTTTTCTGGTTGCTTGAGAGTTCTGGTTAACAGGAGTTTACTGTAGCAATCTGAATGTTTGGGTGGGGAAAAAAAGTTCATCTGCTTTCTGAATGGTTTTATGTTTTGAATATGAACCATAAGAACATAAGAATTGCCGCTGCTGGGTCAGACCAGTGGTCCATCGTGCCCAGCAGTCTGCTCACGCGGCGGCCCTTGGGTCAAAGACCAGTGCCCTAATTGAGTCTAGCCTTACCTGCATACTTCTGGTTCAGCAGGAACTTGTCTAACCTTGTCTTGAATCCCTGGAGGGTGCTTTCCCCTATAAGAGCCTTTGGAAGAGCATTCCAGATTTCTACCACTCTCTGGGTGAAGAAGAACTTCCTTACGTTTGTACGGAATCTATCCTCTTTTAACTTTAGAGAGTGCCTTCTCGATCTCTCTACCTTGGAGAGGGTGAACAATCTCTCTTTCTCTACTAAGTCTATTCCCTTCATTATCTTGAATGTTTTGATCATGTCCCCTCTCAGTCTTCTCTTTTCAAGGGAGAAAAGGCCCAGTTTCTCTAGCCTCTTACTGTATGACAAATCCTCTAGCCCCTTAACCATTTCTTTCGCTCTTCTCTGGACTCTTTCGAGTAATACTATGTCCTTTTTCGTGTACGGCGACCAGTGTTGGATGTAGTATTCCAGGTGGGGGGCACCATGGCCCGGTACAGTGGTATGATAACATTCTCCAATCTGTTTGTGATCCCCTTCTTAATCATTCCTAGCATTCTGTTTGCCCTTTTCGCCGCCACTGCGCATTGCGCAGACAGCTTCATTGACTTGTCTATAAGTACTCCCAAGTCTCTTTCCTGGGGGGGTCTCTCTGAGTATTGCACTGGACATCCTGTATTCATGTATAAGATTTTTGTTACCGACATGCATCACCTTGCAGTTATCCACGTTGAATCTCATTTGTCATTTTGCAGACCGTTCCTCAAGCGTGTTTATGTCTTGTTGTAGGTCTTCGCAATCCTTCTGCGTCCTCACTACTCTGAATAACTTTGTTTTGTTCACAAATTCAATCACCTCACTCGTCGTACCATATTCCAGGTGGTTTATAAATATGTTGAAGAGCACAGGCCTGAGCACCGAACCCTGCAGCACTCCACTCGTGATGCTTTTCCAGTCCGAGTATTGTCCATTCACCCCACCCTCTGTTTCCTATCCACCAACCAATTTTTAATCCACGTGAGTATATCACCCTCAGTTCCTTGGCTTGCAATTTTTAAAAGTAGCCATTCATGCGGGACCTTGTCAAATGCCTTCTGAAAATCCAGATATACAATGTTGACTGGGTTGCCCTTGTCTATCTGCTTCTTTACTCCCTCGAAGAAGTGCAGTAAGTTTGTCAAGCAAACTTAGTCCTTTGCTGAAGCCGTGCTGGCTGGTCCTCATCAGATTGTGTCCGTCAAGGTGATCAATGATGTGGTCCTTTATCAGCACCTCTACCATCTTTCCTGGTTTCCAAGTCAGACTCACTGGTCTGTAGTTTCCCTGATCTCCCCTTGAACCTTTCTTGAAGATCGGCGTAACATTTGCCACTTTCCAGTCTTCCAGAATCCTTCCTGATTTGATCAACAGATTGGCTATTAGTTGAAGCAGTTCAGCTATAATCCCTTTCAGTTCCTTGATTACTCTCGGATGGATGCCGTCCGGTCCCGGGGATTTACCGTTTTTAAGCCTCTCAAATTGCCTGCATACCTCTTCTAGGCTGGCCATTGACCCTGTCAGTTTCTCGTCTTCGTTTCCTGTGTATAGCCTGTCGGCTTCTGGTATATTGGATATATCCTCTTCGGTAAATACAGACGCAAAAAATGTGTTCAGTTTGTTGGCGAAGGCTTTGTCCTCCTTTAGTACTCCCTTTATTTCATGGTCATCTAACAGCCCCACTGCTTCCTTCACAGGTCGTTTCCCCTTAATATATCGAAAGAACAGCTTAAAATTTTTTGCCTCCTTGGCTATTTTTTCCTCATAGTCTCTTTTGGCCCCTCTCACCACCTTATGGCACTTGCTTTGATGTTTGTGCTTTTTCCAGTTTTTGTTTGTTTTTGTCCTTTTAAACTAGGTATTTTTGTCTCTTATCGCTGCCTTCACCGCTACAGTGAGCCATGCAGGTTCCTTGTTCTTTTTCCTCTTGGAACCCTTGTTGATACGTGGTATATATAGATTTTGTGCCTCAGTGACTGTGTCCTTTAAAAGGGACCATGCTTGCTTTAGCATTTTTACAGTGCTTATCCTCTTCCTAGTCTTCTTCCCCACCATGACTCTCATCCCTTCGTAGTTCCCTTTTCGGAAGTTCAGTGCCATGGCTGTCGTTCTGGATCGATATTTTGTTCTTGTATCCAGGTTAAAGTGGATCCTATTGTGATCATTGTTTCCCAGCGTCCCTTCTACTTCTATACATTGTGTAATCCATTTAGAATTAAGTCCAGAATTTCTCTTTTTATGCTCCCCAAAACAGGGGAAATCAACAACGTTCCTTGCACTATTGATTAACTTCATCCAGATACCATCTTGGTTCCTTAGCTTGGTCCTTTTAAAGGTGCAGGACTCTACTTGGTCCTCATTATTTTTGCATTGCTATATCTAGGCAAACATAAATACTCGTATGATCAGCTACAGTTAAACAAAACACATACACATACCCCATGCCCACACACAGGATTTAATAACTTGTGATATTAAGGCATAGCTGGTTTGTGAAGCCTGCACTGAATATTTCCACAATAAAATAGCTCAACAACCTGCTATTTTATCATAAGACCCTTTAATTGGAGGGAAGGAGAGTGCCCTAACCTGTAATAAGACAAACAGCTCTGATATATAAACTATTACAGCTCTCAAATTGATAGCAAGTGTTTCATACAAGGGAAGAGTAAACAATTTTCAGTGATATTATATAAGAGTGTGTCCAGTTTCCCTATTTCTCCCCAGTGTGTCATTTTTAAGTGCCAAAGTTACTTGAAAAGTTTTTGGGGTTTTTTTTTGTAAATCTTTATTGACATTTCAAACTTTATAATGCATACAATTGAAGAATCAGAAAAAAACTGTATGAAAATACATTGTTATCATCACATTATTACATTGAACAATATTTTTATCCCCTTCTTATCTTAATTATAAACAATAATATTATATATTATACTATCAATATAATAATAATAAAAAAATTAATTTTACTCTTCCAAATAAATATTCCCCCCCCCCTTCCCACAGTTAATAAAGGGAGCAGTATGATAACCCAGGTTACGTCAGTCTCAGAAAGGAGTAATTATATTCTGGTCTAAGGGCTGTCAGAGACAAATGCCTTTATGTGTTTGAATAAGTGGGCTAAGAGAAGGGTATTACCAGAACACCCACTGAGACTCCTCCTATGTGCTATCTCACTTTTTATTTTTATATGCTTTTTTCTGCATAGTATTTCACACAAATCTGCTTCTTCTAACAGATGAGACTGGGTTGTTTGTTTTTGCTTCTTGTTGTTACACATTAGAGGCTAAATGATTTGGGGTTAATTGGACATGTAAGTCAAATGATGGTATGATAACACAGAAGGAACTTAGATGTTAAAATTATAAATGTACCATGACGTGGACTGATTGGGAAAACTTGTATCAAATGAACGCCGTCTTTTATCAAGCAGCGGTAGAGAGTTGTACTGTGGGCCAGCAAAGTAAATGTTCTGGCGCTCATTCAATGCCCATGAGCATTGGAAAATTTACCTTGCCAGCCTGAGGTAAAACTCTCTACCACTGCCAAGGAGCCTATGGAAAGTATGTGCACCATGTATATTCTCCCCCAACCTGATGTTGTCATTCTCCTTTTTGGCCATGTATAAAAGTACCCTTTTAGCAACCAAAAGGACTTTATTTATTTACAAGAAACTTCCACAGTATATCAATAATCCAAAACTAGTGAGAGGGTAGGGTCAAAATTCAAACCTGTCATTTGAGATTGCTGCCCCCCCTCCCCCCAAATCTGTTACTGACAGAATCCATACCTTTACTTTTTATAAAATAAAATATAACGTATGATTTCAGATTAGCACCTTCATGATCACCTAGCATGGCCAATCTCCTTCTTGCTACACTATCATAGATCGACATTTGTTCTTTGGCTTTACTTCTTCACAAATAAGGATTGTCTCGCTTGCAGAGTTGGCCAAGCGTAATTGGCACTGTAGGTGATCCAGTGAACCTTCCTTCCTCCTATCGTCCCTTACTTTGCCAGTGTTCAGTATTTCCCTTTCCCTGTCCTCAAGGTATGCAAATCTGTAAAGGGCACCAAAACTAGTTACCAAGATGCAACATGCTGATCGTGAATTCTATAATGGCATCTACAAGGTGCCCAGATTCTCTTTAGGAATGCTTATGAAGGTCTGAATTTATGTGCCCAACATTTAAGCATATCGGCCCTGATTCTGTAAAATGTGCCTAAAGTTAGGCACACTTAGCCATCAAGGTGCCTAACTTAATTATTTAATAAACCGTAATCGGTGCCGTTAATCTAATCCAAGGGGAGAGTGTGGTGCAGTGGATAAAGCTACAGCCTCAGCACCCTGGGGTTGTGAGTTCAAATCCAGGTTGCTCCTTATGACCCTGGGCAAGTCACTTAATCCCCCATTGCCCCAGGTACATTAGGTAGATTGTGAGCCCCCCAGGACAGACAGGGAAAATGCTTGAGTACCTGAATAAACTGTTCTGAGCTCCCCTGGGAGAATGGTATAGAAAATTGAATAAATAAATAAAGGCACATACCGGAAAATAGGATTGGTTAGTGGCGGACCTTGCACAGATGCAGTCCCGAGCTGAAAGTTTTTCAAAACCCGGACAAAGTGTCAGGTTCTAGAAAGCTGTCCGGACACCTGGACATGTCTGGGTAAATCCGGACATCTGGTACCCCAAGGCAAACTTCTTGTTGGAAGAGGGCGGAATTTAGCAAGTCTTGATTGCATGCCTGTGCTGAAGGGGACTGCATCATGCTGATATCAGCTTTGAAGTGCTGCTCATCTACCATGCCACCTCCCCAAATTTGCTGACCCAGGTAGGCATCTCTTCCGATTAGAGCTGGGCCAGTCTTGCTTTTGGATGGCATGTATTAATGAATTCTGTGTTTTCCCTCCATCCTCTACTATCGGCTCACATTGCTGTTCCACGATGGCTTATCTTTCCAGCCTTCACCTCAAAAGAACTTGGTAGATCACCCTTACCAATAAACATCTGAAATATTGCATAAGGAAAAGGATAAACACATTTCAAAGAACTGAAGTCCTAGCTTTTTTTTTTTTTTTTTTTTCATTTCATTTAAACTACATTAAGAACAGGCTTTTTCTTTCTTCTTCTTTTAATCAGATTAGGCCTGCTTTATTATTTGGTACTCTTGTAGAATTACTTTATCAGATTTAAGAAAAAAAAAATTAGACAAGTTGGCTCATGGGATTGGCACTGCAATATGGAAATTTCCGTCACAGCAGGACAAGACTGGCCAATGTCAATCCATAAGTAGCTGGCATTTATTTGGTGGAAATATTAATGATGAGTCTTTGTCTGTTCCCAGAAGGTAGGAAAACACATCATTAATATTACAGTTATATTTGGAACTAAATGATGTCATTCGTGGAAGATGCTTTTAACTTCTAACTCCAACAGCCTGTTTTACAAAGCTGCGCTAGCGACTGCCGCGCAGCAGCAGCCCCGAAGCCCTTTAAATCTCTATGGGCTTCGGGGCTGTTACTGCGCAGCAGCCGCTAGCTCAGCTTTGTAAAACAGGCCCCAAGCCACTTATGAAGCAGATCCAATCTTCCACAAGTACTGCTAACTCAGAAAGTCCCCCAGAATCCTTCAGCCGCTGCTAAATTATCAAGCGACAATTGTAATCCAGACGCTCCATATAATGTTTGAGTCACCAAATTTACCAGTCGATTCCCAAACTTTCTGTGATGCTTTCTCTCAACATGAGACCTTGCAAGGGCCTGTTTTCTGGGTTGCTGCAGCAGGAGAATAGCCTTTCTCACATTTCTAACTGCTCAAACTGTGCATTCAAAAGGGGAATGCCAACATGATGTTAGAAAAGGCGCAAAATTAGAAGAGGCTTAGCCCTTTTTTGCCCTGTGTGTTTGTCATAATTAGATTGTACCTATCATATCATATATTAGTCCACTATTCCTTCTGTGCCATCAGCCCTCTTCATATTCCCCATCAGCCACCTTCTTACTCCCCCACTTGAGATTTTCCACTTTTTTGTCCTTTGTGTTTCTCATAATTATATTGCAAGCTCTTGTGAGAAGTTACCATCTCTTGTGTTTAATGCACAGTACTTTGTACACCTGGTAGTGCTACAGAAATAATAAATAGTAGTAGTAGATGTCTTCCTTTCAAAACTGATAAGTAGCTGTTAGGATGGTTCTGGTCAGTAGAAGAGACCCAGAAGTGGTAAGCTTGCTAGGACTGTGAGCAGGTCCTCCACATGGCTTGGTTCCCCTGGGCAGGAAATAGGCATGGATGCATGAAATATGAAGTAATAAGTGTAACCATACTCTCAGTAAAGTTACTGCATAGTAAAGATTTTTTTCTATGCGGTAGCTGCATGGGTGATCTTGGAAATGTCCCCCAATAGTTATTGCATAAACATTACATATCATATGATAATGTGGACATACACCATGGAGTAAGTGTTAAATCTTGCTGCACTGTAGTAAAAGGACCTACAGTCCGTTCTCGTTATTTGTGATAGTAAGGTTCCTGAAAATGTTCGTGATCGCAAAATTGTGAATAATGAAATGCTGAGTCTACGGGAAAATTAAGACTAGATTCCAGCAGTACACTTTGCACTTCAAAATCACAGAAAGTGAACATTGGTTCCTACTGGGAACATAGGGTTAGGTTCCTGCATGGGACAGCCCTTGGAGTACCAGTAGATGTTTATAATTCACTCTCTGAACGCTTGGGGGCCATATCTAGAAGTAAGCACCAGACCGCACAGTAAATGTAAAAGCAAAGAAAGCTGGGTTTTTTTGTTTAAGAGCGGGTCTTTGAATATGCAAACCCAGAGGTATGAATGGAGATTGGCGGTCTAAAAGTAGCTTAAAAAGTTTCCTTTTTAAGGACGCATTTAACGTATGAAACCAATTTTCCTACTCCTTCCTTATCTTATATTTTTCCTCATTACCTTCCCTTACCTCATGTTTTTTACCTCACACCTTTTTGTTTTTTTTTTATATACATATGTAATTTTACCCTTCCTTCCTTATATGTCCGTTAGTCTGTATAATTTCAATTTTATGTTTTTAACATTGTATTAAAGTTTAACTAACCTTGTATTTGTATTATTTTTCTTGTTTTTGTAAATCGCTTAGTAAATTTAAATAAGCGATTCAACAAATTTTGAATAAACTTGAAACTTGAAACTTAAACAATGGATGCAACCACAGATACACAAAATTGCACATCGGGAATGAGAGAATGATGAAAACAGTCTATACTTGTTGCCTTGGAGAATATGGACCTCTAAGAGTGTAACTTTACAACTGCTTCCATGGCTAAATCATACGCACATACTGTTAGTATTACAAGAAATAATGCCCCCAAAAATGAAATATAAAACAACAAGAGAAAACTAACCCCCTCTTTTACGAAACTGCGATAGAAATTTCTAGTGCGGGGAGCCGCACTGAATGGACCATGCGGCTCCCGACGCTGATAGGAACTCATTCAGCGCAGCTCCCCACACCAGAAACTGCTATCACAGTTTTGTAAAAGGAGGGCTATATCAATTCATATTCTACAACTCCCACATCAAGTGGAATTTCAATTGATTTTTTAAAGTAGAAGAAACACACCAACTTCTGCTTTGAAAATTATCTCAGAAAAAATGTAATTGCAATTGACCTCTTCCCTATATTCGCTCAAGACCTTGCATGCCATGTATTGTTTAATATATATCAGAAACGCACTGTAGAATTCAACCACCAGTTTTCATCAAGACCTTATGAACATTCTTTAAACACTTTTTTAATTACCATGTGGTAGGAAAAGCCTCAGAATTTATGGGAGCTTAACATAACAGCTGTACTTTAATTGTTACCAAGCTAGTCAGTAGAAGAAACCTACAGAGTCTCCAGCAGTCATAAACGTGGAGAAAAAGCCTCAAACTTAAATAGCAGTATAACTAAAGCTGCCTTTAATTTTATCACTTAAAGCTTACTTAAACAATGGCAATATAGTTGAAGTAAATATTTTGTCCAGTCCAAAAAGCACTATCAATAAATGTTCAAAAGTACGTCTGGATCAATGTACGATTGAGATCTTTTCTCACTTAGATACGGAGTCGGATGACAGCGGCAGCCTTGGGAGACCCTTGATAAAACACTTGGTTGTGTGAAACATGTCGGGTCAGACTCCCTAGGTGTTGGCTGAGATAAGTATTACTTACTTTTTAAACTATACACTATGACACTGAGAATGTTTAGTGTGAAGGAAATATTTATTTCTTAAACCATTGATATAAAAACTAACAAAAATATATATATATATATAAAAAACAACTAAAAACAGCAGTGAAATAACAAAAAGTGACAGCCAATGATGAAGCACCACAATATGCTTCCCGCTATAGAAAACATTATATGCGGTGGAGTGGTGGGGCTGAGGTGTCCTTTTTGAATTTAGTATAAGCGATTAAAATCGTACATTGATCCAGACGTACTTTTTAACATTTAATTTTATCACTGGCATTAAAAAAAAAAATTCTCATGATACTTGTCCAAATCCCTCAGGTCCAAACCATTGTCTATGTACAGGATAACAAATATATCACTTATCTTTAGCTGGAGGAACAGTCACACAGTTCATAGTTTCCAATTGCTTACAAAATCTTCAGTTCTTCAGAGAAACCTCCATTAATTCTGACCCTCAACATCTTTATTGTTCCAGCAGAAAATTATATAATCCCAACAAGGGTCCGTGTTTTGTCAGATTACCTGGCTGCGTCAGGGGAAATCACTCAAATTATGTCTCAATTAAATCTCTGCAGCCCAGAACATCTACATGTGAAAATATCAGCTTTCTGAAATTACAATCTACCCATGTAATAGCTACTATTTTTGCATGTAGATGCTTCTATAATGTTCTTGAAATAGATTGGGGGGGGGGGGGGGTCATTATTCAAAGCAATTTAAATGGAGAGAAATAGCTCCTGACCATTTAAATTGTTTATCCAGGGCTTAACCAGATAGTGCCACTGAATGTATCTGGCTAGAGCCTAAGCTATAACTGGCTATTTTGTGGACAGTCTGGGAAGGAGTCAGCTTCTCTGTGGTTCAGTGCTGATATTTCAGTGATGAATATCTGAGGATAAAGTCAGTGGCAGTCAGCAAAACGTTGACCACCATTGACTGAATACCAGGCCCTTTGAGCCTACATTTCACCCTGGTTTCTTCCCTTCCCCCTTTGCTTAAATGACACAGTCTGTTTTATTTATTTAGCTAGTTATTCACTCAATTATTTACCCCAACCTCCCAATAGCGCCCAAAACGGATAACATAATAACATTCATAATCATAAAAAGATTAACAATTAACGTACAAACATAAACAGTTTAGTTTATTGGAACATGTAACTTCCAATAAAACTGCATGTTCAAACTGTAGAAAAAAAAATTGCTTTTACTTTTAAATGTTTTTTTTATATATATATATATATATATAGCAGACAGGATGGTTTTCTAGAGTCACAAGGACCTAAAGTGGGACTTGAATCAAATTCCACTGGTTCTTAGGTCACTGCTTCTCTATCCTCCCTTTTAGAAAACCATGGAAATGTGTTGTTGCTTTTTTTTTTTTTTTTAGCACAGGCTGGCGCGCTGAATGCTCTGCGCTGTTCCTGATGCTCATAGGAACTCTATGAAAATCAGGAGCAGCGCAGAGTATTAAGCATACTGGGCTGAGCTAAAACCCACTTCCGTGGTTTTGAAAAGAGGAAGTATATTAATTACCTGTTGGCTTCCTAAATGCATAAGATGGTATTCTATAAAGTAGTACCAAAGTGCCATAGTGCCTAACTGCAAGGGGATGTACTGTACATATGAGTGGAACATGGGTGTGCCTTCCCGTTATGTGGATAGCTTATAGAATACTATAAATTATGTGCATTAGTTGGCAGGTGTATCAACTTACACCTGCCGTTGACATGAATAAATGGGCATTGCCAATGCTAACTTACATTAGAGTTCTTTAAAGAATCTTGGTGCTATTGTAGACTTGGTTGTAAGTGCATGGCCCTGGAGCCCCTAAATCGAGGCGCCAATTTATAGAATAGCCAGGATTGTAAAATTGTTCTTAATTTCTATAATCTTTCAGTGATTGTTTTGCTAATTTTACTGTAAACTGTTTCCCACCCTTTGAGAATAAGCGAGAGGAAAATGCTTGATATTAGATTAAATTAGATTTTGCCGTTTTCCATCTGTCTGCATATTTTTGGGACATTTGTAGTGAGACATGCAAGGCTAGCCAAGAAATGCATCCAATTAAGTACTACTCTAGTATTATCTTATTTTAATATGCAAATAGCACTTATATTTTGGCACTAAAGTTATAGAATGAGGATAGAAATTTATTAGTCTAACAAAAAGGTATCTCCCTACATGCTTTTACTTTATTATTATTTATTGATCTTCATTTTTATATCTGCACTGAAAGTGACTAATCTTGAAGTTTCAATAGGGTTTCCAATTCCTAGCCACTAAGGAAAATGTTGAGACTACTCATTGCAGCAGCACTAGAAATTTCAGCAAAGTTCTCAAATTCTACTTGCTGAAGCAGAAGCTGAAACCCACAACGATAAGAGAAGGAGAGAAAAAACAGAAGAGGAAAAGTCACAAGGAGAGGGGAGAGGGAAGGGAAAGACAGAAGTGTAAGAGGGGAAAGGGGTAGAGAATTAAAGAAGAATAGGGCAAGAGGTGAAGGAAGGGAAGGGGATGAGAGAGGGCATGGACAGAAAAAAAAGAAATGGGAGGAGAAGTACTGGTTCCCCCACATGTACAACCTACTCACACACTCCCTATATTCACACTTTCAGCCTTAACACATGCCTGCTCTCTTCAGTCTGTACCAAAGCAAGCAATAACCCCTAAAAGAAGAAATGATAAGAGGTTTGGAGGACTCTCTAATAATGTTAACTTTGCTTTGCTCTGCAATAGGAACAAAACAAACAAACAAACAAAAAACAAAACAGTAAACAAGCATTGCAATTGCAAACTAAAGGTGGAACCAACTCACCACCTACCTGTGTGTAACCAGCACTAACATTTGTATAGCTCTGTGAAAGCAGAGTGCAGTGAGCAATGGAATTCTAACCCACTGCTTTACAATAATTTTATTTTCTTCTCTTTTGGCTGCCACAAGCCAAGTCACTGGAAATTTGACCCAAACTATTATTCAAACACAGGCTGTATCCATCTGCGACAGGGTAGGACATAAGGAAAGAGGATTATCAAGGTAAGAACCTAATCTTTTCTTCCTGTGCCAAACAGCATATGATTCCTTATGGATGGGTACCAGAGCAGTCCCTTGACTCTAGAGTGAGACTTATGAGCTTGCAACAAGCACCAAGGACCCAAAGGCCACATCTGATTGTGCTGACATGTCCTCTCTATAAAACTTCATAAAGGTATGAAGAGTGGACCATATGGCTGCCCTGCAAATTTCATCAGGCAGCACTTCCCTGGACTCTGCCCAAGAAGAAGCCTTACTTCTGGAACAGAGATCTTTCAAGGCAATGTATGTCAAGGAGATCGCCATGTGAATCCATTGGGAGATAGAAGCCTAAGATGCTAGTCTTCCTTGACAATTAGAGTTGGATAAGACAAACAGATGGTCTGAGATCCTAACATCATGTGTCACCTCAAGATAGAAAAGAAGCACCCTCCGCACATCCAGCAACCTCAAAACTTTGTCCTGTTTCTTTTTGCCCGTGGGTTGAAACACAGACAATCTCACTTTCTGTTTAACATGGAATACTGAAATCACCTTCAACAGAAAGGAAGGCACAATGTGCAAAGACACTCCTGCTTACATGAATCTGAGAAAAGGATCTCTGCACGATAATGCCTGCAGCTCAGACACCCTCCTAGCTGAAGGGATTGTGACCAAAAACACCAT
Organism: Geotrypetes seraphini; assembly: GCF_902459505.1. Taxonomy (NCBI): domain Eukaryota; kingdom Metazoa; phylum Chordata; class Amphibia; order Gymnophiona; family Dermophiidae; genus Geotrypetes; species Geotrypetes seraphini. The sequence goes on along the minus strand of NC_047085.1, from coordinate 83,252,807 downwards.
CTTCACAGAAAGATCCATGATAGACACTTCCAATAAAGGTTCATATGGAGCATTAGAGATTCCACTTTGTAAACACTGCATCACCGAAAGGTGGAGCCAGTGTTCCCTTCAAGAACCCAGAAACATTTGGATGCGAAGCTAGAGGTGCTCAATCTCCTTTGAAAGAATGAAAGACTAGCTACTTGAACTTTAAGAGATTCTACTGCTAAACCCTTCAATCCTTCCTGTAAAAATGAGAGGACCTCAGGAATAGAAGCCCAGATAGGATCCAACTACTTTTCCATGCACCAATGCTGAAAACCTTTTCCATGTTATAGCATAGGCTGTCACTGTCTCTGGCTCTCTAAACTCAGTTGAGTCAATATTATCATCTACAAATATTCTTTCCATGCTAAGGTTGCGTGCTCAATAGACACGCTGTAAGATCAAAGCGTTCCAGATTGTATAATTCTATGGGCCCCTGAAACAAAGTGTCATGATGCAGTGGTAGTCATGCTGCAAGTGGATCAGATCTGCATACCATGGGCAACATGGCCAGTCCAGAGCTATGAGGACTACCATTCCCTGATGGGTCAGTATTCTGCAAATGACTCGGCCTATCATTGGCCATGATGGGAATATATACAGCAGTTCTCTTTCTGGCCAAGGTTGCATGTGAGCGCCCATTCTGATGCTTCCTGAATCAAATTTTGCATGAAAAACTGAGGGGTTTTCTTTTTTTTAATTTATAATTTTGAATACTTTACAATATCCAACAATTCCAAAGGAAAAAAGGAAAAAAAAACAAATTAAACCAATACATAATCAAAATATATACACATAATTCCCTTCAAGCCCACATTAATGGGGAGCACATGCTATAATTTTTTCAAATAAAATCAGGAAAAATAAAGGATAATAATTCTAACCAAATCCCCACAAAATTTCATTAACCTGTTTTTAAAGTATAGTTTCATTATCAATGTCTTATCCATCTCACTCATGCATGTTATTACCAGGGTAGACCGACTCTGAATCACATCTTGTGTATCTTCCAAAAATTCAGTCAAGTTTACCTCTGGTGTGGTCAGATGGTCCACCTCCTGGGCAGATTCAATTTTTTTTTGGAGGAATATAATAATAATTATTTATTGGAAAATTCTCTGCATTAGCCATTCCAAGTATTTCTTTAAAAAACTTTCTTAACAAAATTTCAGGTGACAATAAATGAATTATTGGAAAATTAACTAAGCGGAGATTTTTCATTCTATTTCTATTCTCCATGGATTCAATTTTAGAATGTATCACAGTAGAATCTTTAACAGCTGATACCGAGACAGCTTGTAAGTTATTACATTGAGTTTCAACAACATTCAATCGTTTATCCAAACAACCTAAGTTAGCATCCACATTTTCTAATTTAGAAGAAACTAACTGAGAAAAATCTCCCATTTGTTTCATCGTTGTCCTGAGAAACCCTTCCACTCTAGTTATTCCTAACCATAAATCCTTCAAAGTAATATCCTGTGTTTCCTCTGTCCGTGGATTTTCCTCCACTCCACTAGAAAAAATCAATGGTTTAGGTATTTCAACATATGTTAATTTACTCATGTGGGTGGATGAAACCACATGACCCTCGGATATAGTAGGATTTATATTCCTACTATCACTGGATACTGGGTGAAGGGGAGGAGTCCTTTCGAGGGGACTTATTGAAGCTCCTGACAAGGAGGAGTCAACATTTAATGGTAGTTCACGTGGATTATCAGACAATAACGTTAAATGTTTGTCCATGGGACCAGATACCACTGGTGTCAAACTTTTTAGTTTAATTTTTCTTTTCCCCATATTCAAACAAACGTATAGAAAACTTATAAGGAATATAAATAAAGTTAACAATCAGTTCCAGGACCCGGGCTCCTCGTGGCTCCAAGGGGCTCCCAAGGGGCCTTGCGTGCCCCTTAGGGCACGCCCCTTTGGCCACGCCCTGTGGCCGCGCGGCTGCGGCCACTACCGCGGTGGCGGCTTCCTTTTAAATTGTAGGAGATGGACCCGATGACGTCAGGGGGTCCGTCTCTTGTAAGTGCCTATCGGCGTAGGTGAAAGTTGCCCAGGAAAGTCGCTGCTGCAGGAGACCAGGGTCAGCAAGAAAACCCCTCAGCAATATCCCTTCGAGTGTAGCAAGACTCCCGATGTTACCGCGGCGGCAGCTTCCTTTTAAATTGTAGGAGACGGACCCGATGATGTCAAGGGGTCCGTCTCTTGTAAGTGCCTGTTGGCGTAGGTGAAAGTTGCCCAGGAAAGTCGCTGCTGCAGGAGACCAGGGTCAGCAAGAAAACCCCTCAGCAAATATCCCTTCGAGTGTAGCAAGACTCCCCAACTGAGGGGTTTTCTTATTGTCTGCTGATGCCATAAGATTGAATGTTGGATGGCCCCAGCATCTCACAATGCAGTTGAATGTTCTTTGGAATAACACCCATTCCCCTGGATCCAGCATCCACCTGCTGAGGTAGTTGACTTGGACACTGTCCACTCCTGCTACATGTGCCACTGTTATCACCTGCAGGTGGATTTCAACCAACCAAAACGATAATTAGGCTTCCTGCTTCAGAGAAGAACTCTTGGTTCCCCCTTGCCTGTTGATGTATACCACCATTGTAGCAGTGTCTGAGAATACTTTGACTGATTTGACTTTCAGCCATGTCTGGAAAAGGCACAGAGCTACCCAAATGACTCTCAACTCCAGTCTGTTGATGGACCATGTTTTCTGAGATAGCAGTCATCGGTCTTTCACTGGGTGACCCTCGTAATGACCACTCCAGCTGTAGAGACTGGCATTCATTGTTAGTATCACCCATGACTCTATATGGAAAGAAAGGCCTCTGGATAAAGACTCCAGTTGGAATCACCATTTTAAGCTCTGACAAAGCTCCATCATCCAGACTAACTGTTTCTGGAGTGAGTCTGACTGAGGATACCAATGTGACAACAGTGAATTCTGTAGGAGGCACATGTGTGCTTTTGCTCATGGATTCACCTCTATGGTCACCTGGGCCCTAGAACCAGATGGCTCTTTCTGAAATTGATAATCCATCCGAGATCCTGTAAGAGCTGGACTATCTGAACAATTGCCTGGTCCAACAAGAACAGTGCCCTGATTAGCCAATCATACATGTAAGGATGAACTTGGATTCCTGCCTTGCACAGGTGGGCTGCCGCCATCACCATTACTTTGATGAAGGTGTGCAGCACAGTGGCCAACCCAAAAGGTAGTGCTGAGGATTAAAAGTGCTTCTCTAGCACATGAAACCTGAAAACTTTTCTGTGATCTAGGAATATGGGAATATGATTTCAGTGCACATTAACTGCTTTAAGATTTAGAATTAGCCTCTAATCATCTGAGTATTTCTTGGGTGCAATGAAGTATACAGAGCCTGAGTCTGCCTCTGGAACTGGCTCTATGGCTCCAATTTATAACAGCCTTTGCACTGTTGCTCTGACCTTGGCAGCCTTCTCTGGTATTCCTGCTGGAGAGTCCATGAAGAGGTTCTAAAGTGTGTGATAAATTTTGAGCTTGTAACCCTCTCGAATTATGTCCAGCACTTACTGGTCTGAAAAAATCTGCACCCAAGTCTCCCAGAACTCTGAAAGTCTCCCTTCTATGCGAGGGAGCTCGGAGGTCAACCTGACATCATTGCTGCTGAGCATGAATCAGATGTTTGAGCTCTCCTGGAGCAACCAAAACTTTGTTTAGATCCCTAATGGTTTACTGTCTGGTAAGGATTTAGGACAACATTCCATTACACTTGTCGTCCAATCATTCAGTCCTTTGCCAAAGAGCATTTGATTCTTAAAGGGGAGTTTGCTCAAAGTAGCATTAGACACTAGAGCTTCCACCCACAGCCTGAACCAGAGCATTCTGCAGATGGAGATTGTGTAAGCTGAGACTTTGCTCATAACTCTGAGCATATTGTAGATAGCATCAGCCATATAATCCACCTTTGTCAGGATGACAGGGGGGACAAACTGCCTCCTCTGTGCCCGGATTCTGGCGTAGCATCTTATGGCAGGCTCACACTACAAAGGATACTGAGGTTGCTACCTCAAGGCCTAAAGTCAGTGCCTCAAATTGTCTGTTGAGAACCAAATCCACTCTGCAATCCTGCATATCCTTCAGGATCATGCCCCCTTCACTAGGAAGCTGTCTGTGAATCTACCTTAGTGGTGTAAACAACTGCTGAAATTCTGAAGCTATTGGATACAATTGTGTCATTGCCCTTGCCCCTGTTAAGGGACATTTTGGTGTGTTCCAATGCTCCGTTATCATCCTGGTAATCTCTGGGTGAGAAGGGAAGCGTGTGGACTGTGGACTTGGTCAGATGCTCTTCCTGGTCTAAGGCTGCCACTGACTCCTGTCTGCTCTAAACTATGAAACTGAATCTTCCAAAGAGGATGTTTTCTTGGAGAGCAATGGCATAGTGGCTGACACCAAATCATCTTAATCTTTTTTTGACTGGACATTTGGTTCCTGTAGTTCTACAGACTGTGAAGGGGCTTTGCCATGAGGAGGTATCCTTCCCTGTACACTTCTCTGTTGACACTACATCAAGGTCACAAAATTGGGGTCAAAAACCCAACCTGAATCCTCAAGGGACCTCTGAATTGGTCTGAAATTTGCCTCCTCTTAGAGACAAGTGTTTCCACACAGTAGCGCTTCGCCAGCAATGCATAGTCAAAGTTTAGGGGCTCTAATAGTGCTTTGAGACCCAGCTCTTGCAGTTTCTGTAACTCTTGACCCACAGAGGAACCAGAGGGGACTAAGCCCATCGCTCCTGTGCCTCCTCGTGTGCCCCAAGGCACATGGTATACAGATATTCCTCAGGTGCCCATCCAGCACAAATCTGGCATGATATAGGGGTAAAATCATTTGAGGAGTCCGTTAAAATTGATTTATATCAAAATCAAAGTGTTTTAGGGGCAGACACAGGCTTTTAAAATAAAATTGGGAAATCCAATATGGCCATCACAGAAGCATTTTGGTACAAAAAAAAAGAACATAAGCATCGCCTCTGCTGAGTCAGACCATAGGTCCATCGTGTCCAACAGCCCGCTCCCGCGACCGCCCTCCAGGTCAAAGACCTGTTAGTGATCTTTTACATACAACATTTTGCCTTGTATAGTATCCCTCTAACCATACCCCTCAATTCCCCTTTCCTTCAGGAATTCATCCAATCCCTTTTTAAACCCCAAAATCGTACTCTGCTCTACCACCTCCTCTGGAATCGCGTTCCAGGTGTCTGTGTGAGCAAAACTACAAGTTCAAAAACACTAGAAATAGGATTTTAGAGGTGTTGGACCCTTGGGATAACCCCATTTTTCCCATAGACAGTAATGAGCTGTACTCACAGAAGTGCCTTGTGCTGTGCCTGCATCAGCTTCTCACTGCAGCTGGAAATTGAGGAATTTCTGCTTCAGTCTGCCAGCAACATAACATAACATAAAAACTTACTTCTATACCGCAATACCGTAAAGTTCCATGCGGTTCACAAAAGAAAGATGATAGGCAAAATAAATTTAATTACCTAAAAATTTGACATATAGATTTAAGTGTTTTCTAAACTGCTGATATGGTCCTTATCCCAGGAAGCTGCCTGATAAGATTAAGAGACGATGGCAATATTTTTAAAATCTACATCCCTTTACATGGAAAAGAGAAAAGTGTATCTAAGCGCCTGGAATGTTTTACATTAATGAATGTAAAAGCATCTACTATATAACCAGGTGCAAGTCCGAATAATATCTTAAAACAAATACAGCCAAACTTGAATTTCAAACGAGCCTCTAAAACCTTGTCCTGTTTCTTTTTGCCTGTGGGCTGAAACACAGGCCATCTCACTTTCTGTTTAATATGGAATGCAAAAACCACCTTCGACAGAAAGGAAGACACAGTGTGCAAAGACACTCCTGCTTACATGAATCTGAGAAAAGAATCTCTGCACGATAATGCCTGCAACTCAGGACACCCTCCTAGCCAAAGGCATTGCGACCAAAAACACCATCTTCACAGACAGATCCATGATTTACGCTGCCTTTTATTCAGGTTCCAAAACCTAAAATCCTCGACCCCTCGTGCTCCCATATGATTAATCGGGGGGGGGGGGGCAACCGACCTCAACCAAGCCTCCTGGCCATTTGCGGGGTCTAAATCTGTGCTCGAGTTCCCTGGGAACCTATTCACGAGCTCCAAGTGTTAGAGGAGGCCGGCCAGGCAGGTGCTCTTTTAAAAAATGTGTTCCTCTTGGCTTCAGACCCCATCTGACCCTTCTTCGAGGCAGAGCTTCCCCAGGACTACTGGGAACCTCTTAGCACAGGGAAGCCTTGAAAAAGATCAGATTAATACCCAAAAATAACAAATCTATTGCAGAGGTCGCAAAGAGTAGCCCTGGGTTAAAACTAGCATGGACTAATCCACTTCTCAACTCTACTGTTCGTATGTGAATGTATGTTCATGTTGTATGTCCTTAGCACACAGATGTCCATCTCATGTATTTTCAAACAGGAAATCCTGACATAGTTTCTTTAGAAAAATACATGTGACAGGAATGTCCATTTTGGACGTTATGAGCTGGACATCTTTCTTCTGGCTTAGGCAACCTTTTGAAAATGACCCCTCCATGTTGCTGCTGGTTTAGACATGAGCCAGTGTGGTAACCAGTCTTCGAGAACTAGCATTGCTTCATTTGCAGCAAACAGCGTTTTCAGTGCAAGCAATTCAGAGGCTCAGATGCTGGTAATTGGATACTTTGAAATGTTACCTTCAATAAATATGTCAATATTTATGATGTTTTGTTAGTTTTCCCATCCTTGTCATTTAATGTTGAGTTCTTGGTGTGAATACGTGATCATTCATTTATACAAGTAATTTGGTCCCACAAGAGAGCACAGGAGTCCAGATAAAGACTGTATCCAGGCTTCAACTCTGACTTAAGGGCACATCTGGACTGGGACACTTCAGGATGTATTGGAAGAATGTGGCAAAGCCAGCAAGATCATGGTGACTTAGGGCTAGATTCACTAAGCAAACCGATCGTGTACCGATCGGTTTGCGACTCCTTTAAAACCTGATTTTACTACGGCCCGATTTACTTACCTCTCTGCCAATCCGATTCCGATCTGCACATGCAAATGAGGGGAACGGCATGCAAAGTAGGCAGGGATGCGATTCACTAAAGAAATCTTGCAAACCGACTGGGCTGGCTGATCAACCCAAGAAGCGACTGCTGGGGGACCAGTCAGAAACATCCTTTCTGACTCTCCAGTTCCATTGCCACCCTGCCCTCTGCCCTGTTCTCTGCACGCTCTGCTCTCTACTGCCCCACAAAAATATTTATTTCTCTGCCCTCTCTGCTCTGCTCTCAACTCTCTGCCCCGACAATATATCTCTCTGCCCCTCTCTCAACTCTCTGCCCCATCTTGCCCTGCTCTCAGCTGCCCCGACTCTGGATCTCTGCCCTAATCTCCTGCTCCTCTCTGCCCCAATCTCCTGCTCCTGTATGCCCCAATCTGCTGCTCTGGCTGCTCTGCTCTTGCCCCGAATATCTCCTGCCTGCCGCCCCGATTTGCCGCCATGCTCTTGCCCTGAATCTCTCCTGCCACCCCAACTTTCCTGCCCTTCTCTGCACTGCGAGCCTATGGTTTTAACCCACGGGTTAAAAACACTGGGTTAGTAAAAGTTTTAAAAAAAGTTGTGGCTCTTAGACGCATGTGCAGACCATCTACAGATGGTCTGCGCATGCATCGGGATTGCACCACTAGTGATCCGTGCGGTCCGAGGGGGACGTTCCTCCAATCACCCTCATTTTAATTTTTTTGTGTTGTGAATTGGTTGGGCCTGCACAGATAGAACCACGGAAAGGAGGTAAGTGAATCTAGCCCTTAGTGAGAAGTCTGGAACATGCTAGCATTCCCTGCTGTTGGTGCTAATTTCAAGGATTGTGGAGTAAAGTTAAATTCAGTGGACCCCTTCTGCTAATTGACAAGAGGTGTAAATAAAGTGAACATGGTCAAAACTGTTGTGCAAACAAAGAGGAGGAATAATAAGGACTTTGAGTTAACACATGGATATGAGGCCACCTTGAATCACTGAAGGTTGGACAGCTTTGAGATTTAAATTGATATTTGATTGTGAGGACTAGGATGACCTCATGTAGACTCTAATTTTTGGAGAAGCTAGGGGGAATAAAGGAGGACATGGGGAGATATGATTCAGATGTTCAAATACTTGAAAGGTATTAACGTAGAACAAAATCTTTTCCAGAGTAAGGAAAATGGTAAAACCAGAGGGCATAATCTGAGTTTGAGGGGTGGTAGACTCAAGAGTAATGCTAGGAAGTTCTTCTTTACGGAAAGGGTGATTGATGCCTGGAATGCACTCCCAAGGGAGGTGGTGGAGAGGAAAATAGTGACAGAGTTCAAACAAGCGTGGGATGAACACAGGGATCTCTAATCAGAAAATAATGGTAAAAATTGGAAACATTGTGATCATTTACCTTTTAGTTGAATTCTTTATGTCACATTTACATAATGGAACATATTTTGGCCATGCAGCAGGGGCATTTAAAGAAATTTAGGATGGTTTGGGGATCATTAGAAAAATACTGTAATGATTGATAATATTTTTCTTTTCCTATGCTGATTGTACACATCCAGGAGGAGGGAGGGGGAGGTTGGGATACTTAAGGTCTTTGAATGGTAGGGGAGGGTAATTGTTTTTGAAGGAATTTTGTAAGAGTTTTAAGTGATGTTAAATGAAATTGATTACATATTGTATCACACTTATTGAAAGTTTTAAAATGAATAAAGATAAATATATAAAAAATGATGGTATATATTGAAGAAGGCCAGTACTGGGCAGACTTGCACAGTCTATGTAACAAATATGGCCATTCAGTTGAGGATGGGCTGGGATGGTTTAGATAAGCTGGAGTGAAATTTGACAGAAACTCCAGTAGATGCACAGCACCGGGAAGAGCTCTGGGGTTCTGGCCTAGAAATATCTAATGAAAAGAACAATTTAAATTAAAGCATTAAATTATAGACAGTGGTTGTTTGGGCAAACTGGATGAACCATTCGGGTCTTTATCTGCCGTCATGATTAAATTGTAATTTGAAGTTTATGTTTGAGTTGTAATGAAGCTACAGTTTGAAGCTGACTTTCATTATTTAGAGTGAAGAGGTGGGCAAGCGAGAAGTTAGATAAGAGAAGGCGAGGGTGTGAATGCCTATGTTAAATGGCTCCCTAAACCAATAACAAGAAGATTAGAGGACTGTAACATGGGTGAGGTTTAGCCTATTTGTTTAGCAGGGGAGGGGAAGAGGGAACAGGAAAATAAGGGCTAGATTCACAAACTTGCCCGATCGGGACCAACCCATGCCTGATCCAGGCAGGGCCAATGGATTCTTCAAACTGTAATATGCAGATGGGGGTGATCGGAGGAACGCGCCCATCTGCCGGCACGGATTGCTGGTGTGCAATCCTGATGCATGCGCAGACCATCTGTAGAGTCGGAAAGTTGCTTCTTGGGTTGATCGGCCAGCCCAGTTGGTTTAAAAAATGTTGTTGGTGAATCACGTCCTGTCTACTTTGCATGGGTTTCTCCTCATTTGCATGCACGGAATCGAAGCGGATCGCAGGAGAGGTTAGTGAATCGGGCCAGAGGGAAATCTGGTTGCAAAGGGATCACAAACCGATTGGTACATGATCGGTTTGCTTTGTGAATCTAGCCCTAAGTGTGAATGCAGCAGGAATTATAGGAGGGGCTTAACAGTGATTATTTGGGGTCAGCAGAATGGTATTGTGATCATCAGGATGAGGAGAGGAACCCAGCTGCTAGAGGGGACATGATAGAAACCTTCAAAATCCTGAAGGGCATAGAGAAAGTGGACAAGGACAGATTCTTCAAACCGTGGGGAACCACAAGCACTAGGGGTCACTCGGAGAAATTGAAAGGGGACAGGTTCAGAACAAATGCTAGGAAGTTCTTTTTTACCCAGAGGGTGGTAAACGCATGGAACGCTCTTCCAGAGGTTGTGATAGGCCAGACCACAGTACAGGGGTTCAAGGAAGGTTTGGATAGCTTCCTAAAGGATAAAGGGATTGAGGGGTACAGATAGAAGCAGAGGTAGGATATAAAAATGGTCAAATCACTTCACAGGTCAAAGGACCTGGTGGGCCACCGCGGGAGCGGACCACTGGGCGGGATGGACCTCTGGTCTGACCCAGTGGAGGCAACTTCTTATGTTCTTATCTCTTGTATAGCAAGATTTGGGTCAGAAAGCTTGGTTGAGTACAAAGGATATAGGACTGGAGGGGGTAAAGTCACAGCTGATGCAGTAATTTTGGAGATTGTGGAGTAAAATTAAAATCAGTAGACCCCCCTCCCACTGAATGACATGATGAAGGATTATAGCAAACATGGAAAAACTGCTATATAAATGCCAAGAAGGAATAATGAGGGACTGCGAACTAACACAAGGATATGAGGCCACCTATTTTGAGATTTAAATTGATGTTTGATAGTGGAGACTAAGACGACACCAACTAATCTCGTTTGGAGAACAAGCTGGAATGGGATTCATTAAATTGTAAATTGAAGTTATGTTTGAGTTGTAATAAAGCTTCAGCTTGGTTTTACCATTACCTTTTGAAGTTGATTTTCATTATTTGGAGTGAAAATTGGGTATGCAAGAAGTTTCATTAGAGAAGGCAAAGGTGTGAATGCCCATGCTACATATTTTCCCTCGGGAAAATCATATTGTGGCAACCTGATAAGCTATGAAAAGGTCTGATGAAAAATATTCAAAATATGATGACTTGTTTGAAATCTACAGTACCTGACAACTTGTTAAGGATTACCAGTACTCTGAGAAGTTGTTTATCTCTTCTGGTGTAGACAGAATTTAAATTGCCTTCATTAGAGGAGCAATATGTTATGGAAAATAAGCTTGGTGCATATCATGAAATGCTTTGATTTACATTTCAGCTAAAAGAAAAAAAAAGAAAAAAAAGCAGCTGCTTTCTTTAAAAGTATCCAGAACTGTAATGAGCAGATGAAATTAATACACTGTAGGTAAACTAATTCTGAAGGTAATTTTAAAATATATGTATATTTAGTAGCTCCTTAAAGTATTTTAGTCTTATCCACATCAACAGTAAAGACAAATTTGAATAAAATTGACTTTAGTTTGAGCTATTGATTAATTTATAACCATGTTCAATATCCACTTCTCAAGAACTGCAGTAACATAATTCACATTGTTGACCGATCTCTTCTAAAACCTCATACTCTGTCTAATTGATATGAGGAGGCCTGTGGAGATACATATCTAGATAGAGAAATAAGAACTCTGCGGTACCCTCACTAGCATACTGAATTAGAACAAAGAGTAGGGGTATACCATCTTTTTGCGACATCCTCTTTCTGGGATGGTTGCAATGGCATATACATTTACTTTTTATTAAAATTTTAAAAAACTACATCGTATAAATAGAAAAGAACTCCATTAATATAAGAACAGACCTACCTAAATTCAGAAATACATTTTAATGCACTTTAGTATTGCAGTGTCTCCAGGCCAATCCTTGAATATCGCCTGGAAAAGATCAGTAAATATGATCATTCTGAGGAATATCTTGACAAATGCCTCATTTCTATTCTACTTTGGTATGCTAGTGAGGGCATCTAAATGGAAGCACCCACTTAAAGCACACCACTCTCTAGGGAAGATATGTCAAACTCTGGCCCTCGGGGTACTGAAATTTGGCCCGCCAAACAATTTCAATTGTCCCTTAAAGCTGGCCTGTGGTATAAGCACCGCATCATTTTTTAGGTTCACGCCGCATCATCTGTAGGTTCACACGGCCTGCAGAGGATCGCTGGTCAGCAATAATGATCCTAGCAGGCCGCCGTAGCCTCAGCTGCACTTTCCCTCTGGCATGGTCCCGCCCCTCCTCTGATGTATGGGATCGCGCCAGAGGGAATGTGCAGGTGAGGCGGCCTGCTAGGATCATTACTGCTGACCAGTGATCCTCTGCAGGCCGTGTGAACCTACAGATGATGTGGCGTGAACCTGCAAAGTCAGGTCCCAAGTAGATCTGCAGCTGAGGAAAGGTATTTGGGGGCTTTCCTAAAAGGAAGGAGACAGATCAAGGAGGCCCACAAAGAGAGAATTGGTGTCTCAGATTCTATTTGTAACTTGTTTCTATTTGCTGTAATTCTGATCTGGAAGTGAGAATTATATAGACATAGAAATATCTTCCACTGCCCTGCTGATCCCCAGTGCTGGGAAGCTCTCATATACACAAACTGCTGCACGGGGCAAGCAGAAGAAATGAGCCTGGTGCCACTCAATCCATCCCTCAGACTCCAGAAAAGAAAGGGAAGAAGAAAGAAGGAGACCCTGGCAATAATTTTATTTTCTGTTTTGTGATTACAATATGTCACGCCAGAGCTGGTGTTAGACAGCAAGCGTGAACTAGGATCTAAAAGAGAGAGAAAAAGTCTTTTTTATTTATTTTATTTACATCACAGATCTGGCATGAGGTTGGAGAGGTTGTAATCCTATACTTCTACTAAAACTAAGGGGTCCTTTTATTAAGGTTCGCATTTAGCGCGCTAAATCGGTTAGCGTACCTTAATAAAAGGACCCCTAAGTATCTTTAAAAAAAAAAAAATTTGGCCCGCGACTTAGCCTTTTTTTCAGCTTTCAGCCCCTTATGTGATTGAGTTTGACACCCCTACTCTAGGGGTTTCTGACAAGGACAGAGTGGGGTGTCAGATTTGAATGGACATGTTAAGAGAAGCAGTGTAGAGCCAATTCTACAAGTGAGCACTTCCATTTAGATGCCCTCTGCACAGTGAGAGCCTGTTCTATAATGGCATCTGAGTGCTCAGATCCTCTAAAATTAAGATACTCACAATTAAACCAGCCATAGACCTGGTGTAACCAGGGCCGGATTTTCCTATAGGCTAACTAGGTTTCAGCCTAGGGCCTCAAGATCAAGAGGGGCCTACATTCAAATTGTTAGCAAAATTAAAATTACACTATTCTAAAAACAGTGAACACTAAAACACTGAACCGAAAATAAGGAGAAATTCTATGCTTCGGGATCAGAACTGGCTCCGGCTGCAACGGGGCGCCGACTCGGCTTCTCCCTTTCTTTTTCTCACCCTGGGAGAAGGATCGGGGAGGGAAAGACGTCAGTCCAGAAACAACTGGGCAAAGCCTAGCCCCGCGGGGAGAGAGGCAAAACGTGGATCAGGACAGGTGGCATCGGGGTGTGTGTGTGTGTGTGGGGGGGTTTTCAGTGGAAGGGGGATGGGAGGCAGGCAGGCTGGCATCGGAGGGGGGGAGGGTGTGTGGGGTTTAATGGAAGGCAGGATGGCATGGGGGGTTCAATGGAAGGGGGATGGGAGGCAGGCGGGCATTGGAGGGGGGGGGGTGAAGTGAGGAAGGACGCACTGGAGGCACTATGGACATAGGAAGGGGCAATGTTGTGTGTTATGTTTGATTAGTTATTGTTACATGTACTATATATGGTGCTGAGAATAAATGTCCAAATAAGTATTCTCGACTTTTTTTTATTTATTATCTGTGTCACATTTTTTATAAAGGTTAGTACCAATAACAACATGTTTCCTTTAACATATTGATATATATCACAGTAATGATGTATTTTATTATCTCATGTAATTTACAAACTTAAAAATGGGAGGTGAAAGGGCCTCATAAGTGGAATAGCCTAGGGCCTCTTTTCATCTAAATCCGGCCCTGGGTGTAACTATAGGTGCCTAAATGTAGCAAGGGTGTGTGTAAATTAAAGTATTCTAAAAGTTGCTTGTGTAAATGGTAGCACTGCCCACGGCGCTCCCATGATTCACCCACGTGAATGCTACCTTGCATTTACATGCTATGGGGCTCATAATCGAAACTTAAACATGTCTAAAAGCTACACCGTCAAAAGTGTGCATTTGATTGTGAGGGGGGGAGGGGAGAGTAAATTTATTGTTACATATTGTATAAGGCAATGGTTCCCAACCCTATCCTGGAGGACCACCAGGCCAATCGGGTTTTCAGGCTAGCCCTAATGAATATGCATGGAAAAGATTTGCATGCCTCTCATTTCAAAGATATGCAAATCTCTCTCATGCATATTCATTAGGGCTAGCCTGAAAACCCGATTGGCCTGGTGGTCCTCCAGGACAGGGTTGGGAACCACTGGTTTAAGGTATTGATTATATGACAAGAAAGGGTGGTAGATAAGAGCATATTATTTGTACCATTGATGATTATTAAGTGTTATATTTATTGTTAATTTGTTTGGCTATATTGTTACACTTATTGTAAATTTGAAAATGAATAAAGAATTAAAAAAAAAAAAAGAGAGAGTGTGCAGGACATTGGTGCGCTGACAATCCCGTCCTGACATTTGCGCACAGTACAAATGTGCGCTGCCGCTTCCGCCGGTTTGAGGCCTTCCCATTTGCGTTATGAGGGGGGGTAGCACCCCAGTAAACTGAACACTCCCGTTCTCCTTCCCATTTTCACTCTTCAGGAGTTTTCATTGTAGTGGGGGTGTGTGTGTGGGAGGGGGGAGGGGGGGGACACAGGAAATAAGAAGACCAAACTAAAGAGCTGGACTGCAGGAGGAGGTACTGTGTATTAGATTATCCCTATCAGTAAGAATATAGAAATGAAATTCAGAAAGGCAAATCTGTGGAAGTGGCATAGTAAGGGTGAGTGGTGCCCACCTCTCCTTTCCTTGTACCTTTTAAACTTCTCCGGTGTGAGCATCCTGTCCACGTCGGTGTCAGCTCCCTTTGATGTCACTTCCTAGGCATGGGTCCCAGAAGTGACGTCGGAAAGAGCACCAAAAAAGTATGGGGGAAGGCAAGGGGCGCGTGCAGCAAGGAGAGGAACTAGCAGGTGGGTGAGCGAGCGGGGGGCATAGAGGAGGAGGGGTGCCACCATGCCCTGAGGAAGACCATGCCCCAGGCAGACCACACACCCCTTACTATGCCACTGATCTGTGCCATTAATTCAAAAGGGGCCTCTTCTGCTAAATCTGCCATCATCAGACAGACTATTCTTGATAAGCTTCCTTCTATGTGCTCCTTCTTTGTAACCAGTCATGTCCTTAAATTTACTTTGTGAATGTCCTATTGTAACCTGTTCTGAGCTTCTGGGAGGAAGGGATAGAAATCAAAATAAAATAAAATAAAGGAATAATGTGAGCATTACAATCTCTGGACAGAAAAAACTACTTCAAAGTGGTATCTATTGTCAGTAAAGAGAGCTTGAACACCCCATTTCTCTGTTCAAATTATTGTTTGAAGGGATCAGGGTGTTGAAGAGAAACCCCTTCTTCCTGGAGAGAATCTGCTCCCTTGGTTAAAAGTGTGCAGGCAGGGAGTGAAGAAAGAACTTGGAATAAGTAAGTGTTTTGTGGGCACCCTAGGATGTGAATTTGTTGAAGGCCCCCCCCCCCCCCCGAAAAAAAAAATCCTCTTCCCACACTTTAAGAGAAATATTGCAGAGACTCCCAGAAACAGACTTAGCCCAACTGCTATATGCCTATGTACTCTCTAGAATAGACTACTGCAATTCCCTATTCAATTGTACAGAGCCATGGTGAGGCCTCACTTAGAGTACTGTGTTCAGTTTTGGAGCCCACACTACCGAAAGGACGTGCTGAGGATCGAGTCGGTTCAACGAACAGCCACCAGGATGGTCATGGGGCTCAAGGATCTCACGTATGAAGAAAGACTAAAGAAGTTGCAGCTGTACTCACTTGAGGAAAGAAGAGAACGGGGAGATATGATTGAAACGTATAAGTACATCACGGGACGCATCGAGTCAGAAGATGATATCTTCTGGCTCATGGGACCCTCAACCACCAGAGGGCATCCGCTGAAAATCAGGGGAGGGAAGTTTCATGGCGATCCCAGGAAGTACTTCTTCACCGAAAGAGTGGTGGATCATTGGAACAGACTCCCACCCCAGGTGATAAAGGCCAGTAGCGTAACGGATTTTAAGAAAAAATGGGATACTCACGTGGGATCTTTAAGGGAGTAAATTCAGGGGGGGGGATACTTGGAATGGGCAGACTTGGTGGGCTATAGCCCTTTTCTGCCACTTTTTCTATGTTTCTATGTTTCTATGTTTCTAATGACATCACTGCAAAAGATCTAAAACGCCTCCAAAAAGTCCAGAACTCTGCAATTCGACTCCTATACAACCTCGGCTACCATGACCCCATTACTCCAGCGCTCTATGCAGCTCACTGGTTACCAGTCAAAAAGTGATGCATCTTCAAAGCCCTGGTCATGACACACAAGAGATTCTACCAAAAAACCCCAGCCTGCATAGCATCCAAGCTGAGCCTATAAACCCCTAACTGCCCCCTCCGCTCCAAAGCAGAACAAAGACTCAGCATTCCCACAGGGAGTTCCTTCCAAATGAGTACAGCATAGAAACGGTCCTACAGCCATTTCCTACCTCAGCTATGGAACCGACTACACACACAGGTCAGGTCGCTAGATTCACTAATGAACTTCTGCAGAGCAGTAAAGACCTTCCTCTTCCGCCAATCAGCCCATTAAAAATTGCCCCCTCAATATACTTCTCCTAGTACTCTTTGCTATGGCTAGCCTGGTCTCTAGAATAAGCTCTGTTATTGTCTACTGTAACCTATTTGTTGTCATGACTAGTCTGTTTTCAAACGATTGTGAATGTCTACTTGTAAACCCTTCTGAGCTTCTGGGAGAATGGGATAGAAATCAAAATAAATACATAAATTATGTTATACATTTTAAGAAGGGGTGATGTTGGGTTGTCCAAAATGTCATCTTTTTACGCTATTTGATTTATTAATTAGGGCTTTGTTTTACTGCTTGTTTGAAGAAATTACCCAAGGCAAAGTTCATCAAGAATAAGCAAGAAATAGACAATTTTCAGCTGGAATCCATTTATGTTTATCCCCATGGCTAAAAATTTACCTCACACATATATCTATCTATGTAACACTGATAAGGGTCAGAGCCACTATTTTGATCCTGAGCTGCTTACAAGGCAAGTGTGTCTGGAGAGAGTCTGGTGGTGGGAAGTTGTGGTAGCTTGGAGGAGTCTAAGAAGTTAAAATTATTCTGCAATTATGAGTAATATGGGGGGGGGGGGAGGGCTGTGGGCATGTCTGTGTCAGGATGTCCAATAGGCATGAGGATGTTGTGGGGTCTATAGTGGGGCAGCTTTATGGATGTCAAGGGCTTTTAGAGTATAGCAGCCCTTTATTGATAGTAGCAACACACTTTAAACATGCAGAGTAGGTGCAGGTCACCCCACCAGGAGTTACCACCATTAGGACATTCACAAAGGTTTTCCAGTTAGCATGCATTACTTTTTAGAACTTATCCAAGATAACAGCTACATTTTGCAGCACTTTCTATAACTATTTGTACAGTGTAGAAGTAAACAAAAAATGATACAGTTTCATAGTTGAATATCTTGATATAGTTAGAAAGCTCTGCTATTTTTCAGAAATTAGACCTACCCAATCAAATAAAAGTATAAACTATACCTAACCTCTTTTGGAAATTGTGTGGAGATACTTATGCATGTTTCTTGAATGGCTGCACCAAAGTAAGGCTGCAATTACTTTTAATGTAGCCACCACAACTAATGTTTCTGACATTTCATTAAAGTTGTACTATTGTCAATAAAATTAATCTGGTTGTTGACAAACCCAGCAATCAAATCAAATTCTCATCTGCAGTGTATGAAGAAAATGAAGTCAGCTTCATTATCAGTAGCAGTTTCAGAAGATCACAAACATCTTGATAAAATCTAAATTTAAATCTTATTCCCTGACAAAAAAATACTGTATTCATAATATAGCTCTCACTGTCCATTAGTGATTTAATTCACCTCTCATTTAACACTCTAAAATAAATGAATTCTATTTTCATCTTAATCCTTCTTTAACTTTCCTGCTGAAGAACTTGGGACACGTGGTCTTTTCCCATTTCAAAGACATCTGAAGTGAACTCTACCATGACTCAACCTCATTCTACCCTCATTGTACCATTTAATCCAAATGTTGTTAAACACTACTTGAATTCTGCATCATCAGAGTGAAAGTAAACTCTTAGTAGAAAAGGAAAATGACACAGTTGGGATTTCCTTTCAAAATTAAAGAATTTAGTTATAACAGTGTGCTAAAATGGCTACCGCACCTTTGTAAAAGAGGGGGCTAGTTACTAATGACTCAGGTTAACATGTTGATAATGCCTCCTTCCCAGGACAGGATTAACGAATAGGCCCAGTAGGCACATGCCTAGGGCCCGAAATGGTCAGGGGGGCCCGATGAAAGAGGGTATTTTTTTTTTTTTCAAATGGCGATGGGCCCCTCCAGCATCAATCGGCAACACCCCACCGATTGGCAACATGGCACCCCCCCATCGACAGACCGATCGGCAATAGACCCCCCTCTCCCCCATCGATGGAAAATAAGATGAGCAAGGAACGCGGGTAAGAAAGGCAACACCAACTGTAATTTTCTAAGCGGTGCTGCTTGCCCAAAGCTTCCCTCTGACGCAGCTTCCTGTTTTCGCCGGGGCACGTCAGAACGGAGAAAGGGGCCCAGTGTACTTGTGTGCCTAAGGGTCCTCGAAGAATTAATCCTGCCCTGCTCCTTCCTTTTTTAAAATGCTAAAATAAATAAGTAAATAAATGTCTTATTACTAGTTGTACTTCTAACAGACATATTAGGATATATTAACCTTCTTTCTGTTTTTATTCAAATTCTTAAAGCAGTTCTTACCATCATGGTTAGGATTTCCTAAGGTCCATGGCTCATCAGAGTCAAAATGAGTATCTCCCCCGATTCCAGGTCCAGGGAAGTAGGCGTGTGCCAGAAATCCACCCTCCCCATCAAAAGGAGAACTGTCTCCGTGAAAACCAGAAGCAAAAATAATGGTTATATCCACGTCCCTTTTTCCATTTTCTAATTCGCTATAAGGAACGTCTTCAAACATCAGAGGGGTTACGTTCTGCCACACATCGAAGGCACGGCGAATGGCTTTGCGGGTTTCTGCATCGCCCACTTTTGGAGTGACATTCTTTATACTGAAACAAAGAAGAAAAACAGAATAATCAGTGATAACTCAAACTCATTGAACCATGATTGCCTGAAAAATTGAGATTATTCATTCTGATAAACCCAGGGACGGTTCAAAGCAATCTGTTGTTTGAGGCAAGGGATGAGATGTACCCCTCCCTCTTGTTACTTCAAAACTAATCAGGAAGTTAAGGGGTTTTGAGTAATAGAAAACAATTAAACTATTAAGTTTTTTTAAAAAATCACAAAAATACATAAATCATATGGTTTATTTATTGTATTTATACACCACTTATAGCCTAAGTGGTTTACATTCAGCAGGTACTCAAGTATTTCTCCCTATCTGTACCGGTGGGTTCATAATCTGACTAATATACCTAATATAGATACATATATACAAACATACATATATGTGTACACAAACATACTGGGTGAAGCAAAAAAAAGTAAACTCCTACAGTTTGTTTTTTTTTTTTACAGTTTTCTCAGCAACCAATTTGAATTTGAACATATAACATAACATAACATAACTTTATTCTTCTATAACGCCTCAATCAAACGATTTCTTGGCGGTTTACACAGAAGAGAGCTAGACAATCAGCGAAATACAAATAGTTAAAAAAATGCAACAACATGTTTCCTATAAATACACAATGTAAAATTTTTGTTATCAATAAAGCTTCAGTTAAGAAATGAATTTATCAAACAGTACAGTCTTAATTTCTTTTCGAAATGTGCCATAGGACAGCATGGTTCCACTAATGTAACTACCCAACCAGGACTGTTGCTTACTTGCTTGAAAGGCAAGAGTCCTGTTCCGAAAAAACCTGTATCTGCAGCCGGTAATTTTAGAATAGGTGAATAAATTGCAATTCCTAGTTATCCTCGTAGGGCTGTATAGCACGAAATGGGATAGAAGGTAGATTGGGACCAGTCCCCAAACCAGCTTAAAGCAAATACAAGAGAGTTTAAATATTACTCATGCTTCTACTGGTGGCCAACGCAATAGTCAATAGTAGGGACTGATATGATAATTTTTCTTCAACCCAAATATTACTCGTACAGCCGTGTTGTGAACTATTCTCAATTTTTTCAGAACTTTCTTAGCAATTCCCAAATAAACAATGTTGCAATAATATTAATTTAGCCTCCTTTTATGAAGCCGTATTAGGCTTCTTTATCACTGGCTGTGGCAGTATTAGCTCTGATGCTCACAGGAATTTTATGAGCGGCAGAACTTTTACTGCCGCAGCTGGCGATAAAAAAGCCTCACACATCTTCATAAAAGGAGGGTTAGTTAAGCACAGTTACTTACCGTAACAGGTGTTATCCAGGGACAGCAGGCAGATATTCTCACACGTGGGTGATGTCATCTACGGAGCCCCAGCGCGGACAGCTTTTCAAGCAAACTTGATTGAAGTTTCAAGCTTGCTAGGCTGCACCACGCATGTGCATGCCTTCTTGCCCACTAGAGGGCGCATCCCCACCTCGTGGTCCTCAGTTCCATAGCCAGCAAAGAAGCCATCCCCGGGGAGGAGGCGGGTTGTGAAAATATCTGCCTGCTGTCCCTGGATAACACCTGTTACGGTAAGTAACTGTGCTTTATCCCAGGACAAGCAGGCAGCATATTCTCACATGTGGGTGACCTCCAAGCCAACCAAAAAAGGGCAGGTGGGAGGATGGCAATTTAGGAAAACAGGTTACACAAAACCGACTGGCCAAACCGGCCGTCGTTTCTGGACAAAGTGTCCAGACAGTAGTGGGAGGTGAAAGTATGAACCGAAGACCAAGTGGCAACCTTACAGATGTCCTCGACCGGCGTAGACCGGAGAAAAGCCACAGAAGCTGCCATAGCTCGGACCTTATGCCCCGTGACTCGACCATGGAGCGTGAGACCAGCCTGAGCATAGCAAAAAAAGATACAAGCAGCTAACCAGTTGGACAAGGTGCGCTTGGAAACAGGATGGCCCAACCGATTAGGATCGAAGGACAAAAACAATTGAGGAACCCTCCGATGAGACTTAGTGCGTTGGAGATAAAAAGCCAATGCCCTCTTACAGTCAAGCGTGTGAAGCGCCACCTCGCCAGGATGAGAGTGGGGCTTCGGAAAAAACACCGGAAGAACAATGGACTGATTAAGGTGGAAATCAGACACAACCTTAGGTAAAAATTTAGGATGGGTGCGAAGAACCACCTTGTCATGATGGAACACAGTAAAAGGTGGGTCCGCAACCAAAGCCTGCAACTCACTAACCCGCCTAGCGGAGGTGAGTGCAAGCAGAAAGATCACCTTCCAAGTGAGAAACTTAAGATGAGATTTGGCAAGAGGCTCAAAAGGAGGCTTCATCAGTTGAGCCAGAACCACATTAAGATCCCAAACCACAGGAGGAGGTTTCAGAGGAGGATGAACATTCAAAAGACCTCTCATGAAACGAGTAACCAGAGGATGAAGAGAGAGAGGCCGACCCTCGAGATGTCGATGGAAAGCAGTAATAGCACTGAGATGCACCCGAATGGAAGTCGTCTTCAGGCCAGACTGGGACAAATGCAACAAATATTCCAGAACCGAAGACACCGGAACACGGATCCAGATGTTGCGAGGAACACCATGATGAAAATCTGGTCCACTTCTGCGAATAACAAAGCCGAGTTGAAACCTTATGCGAGGCTTCCAAAACCTCCCTCACAGACTGAGAAACCGGAACCGAAGTCAAGGGGAAAGGAACCAAGCAGTCAGATGCAGAGACTGAAGATTGGGATGTAACAGCGAACCCCGACTCTGAGACAGCAGAGAGGGAAAAACAGGCAGTATTAGAGGTTCCCTGACACTGAGTTGAAGAAGCAGGGAGAACCAGTGCTGACGAGGCCAACGAGGCGCAATGAGAATCATAGTGGCCCCGGTCGATTTGAGATGAACCAACGTTCTCAAGATCAGAGGAAAAGGAGGGAACGCATAAAGGAACCTCCCTCACCAGTCGAGAAGGAAGGCATCGGCCTCGAGACGGTCCCGGGAGTACATCCGAGAACAATAGAGGGGCAGTTTGTGAGTCTCCGGTGAGGCAAACAGATCCACTTGAGGAGTCCCCCAACGGTCGAAGACCTCGTGCAGAACTCGGGAGTTGAGCGACCACTCGTGCGGTTGGAGAAGACGACAGAGTTTGTCGGCCAGACAGTTCCTCTCTCCCTGAATGTAAACCGCCCGAAGGAAGATGTTCTGAGAGACCGCCCATTCCCAAAGGCGTAGGGCCTCCCGGCACAGGGACCAAGAGCCCGTTCCCCCGTGTTTGTTCACATAGTACATTGCCACCTGATTGTCCGTCCGTACAAGGACTATCTGTTCGTGCAGGAGGTGGCAGAACGCTCGAGCCGCCAGAAAAATGGCACGAAGCTCTAAAACATTGATGTGACAAAGATGGTCCTCCGCCGACCACAGGCCTTGAGTCCGCAGACTGTCCAGATGAGCACCCCACGCGTACTCCGAAGAGTCCGTGGTCAGGACCTTGTGATGCGGAGGGACGAGAAAGAGCAAACCCCCGGAAAGATTGGAAGAGTTGGTCCACCAATGGAGCGAGCGTCTCAAGGAAGGAGTCACTGTTACAGGAAAGGAGACCGGGTCCCGATCCTGACGTCACTGGGAGGCCAAGGTCCACTGAGGAAGCCTCAGGTGCAAGCGGGCAAACGGTGTAACATGAACTGTCGACGCCATGTGGCCGAGAAGAATCATCAGACGTTGCGCCGAGACAGAGTGCTGCAGCGAAATCTGACGGCTCAGTCGAAGCAGAGCCTCCAACCTCGGAGGAGGGAGGAATGCACGAAGGCGAACCATGTCCAGCACGGCCCCGATAAACTGAAGGGATTGAGCAGGGCACAGTTAGGACTTGGGAAAGTTCACTTTGAACCCCAGACGTTGAAGGAAGACGATAGTCTGTTGGGTCGCTGAGATAACCCCCTCCCTGGAAGATGCCTTGATCAGCCAATCGTCCAGGTAGGGAAAGACCTGCAGCCCCCGAGATCTCAGGGCTGCCGCGACTACCACCATACACTTCGTGAAGACTCGAGGGGACGAAACCAAGCCAAAGGGGAGGACCCGATATTGAAGGTGCAACTCCCCCACCTGGAACCGTAGAAACTTGCGGAAGGCGGGATGCACCGGAACATGAGTATAAGCTTCCTTCAGGTCCAGGGAGCACATCCAGTCCCCTTCTTCCAACAGAGGGTACAGGACCGGAAGCGATAACATACGGAACTTCTCCCGGACAAGGAACTTGTTGAGCTTCCGGAGGTCCAAAATGGGGCGTAAGTCCCCAGTCTTCTTTGGGACCAAAAAATAACGGGCATAAAACCCCTGTCCCCGTTGTACGGGGGGTACCGGCTCCACCGCCCGAAGGCTCAACAAGGCCCTGGCTTCCGAGAGGAGAAGAAAAAGCTGGGCTCGGTTGGAAAGAGACGCGCCGGGTGGATTGTCCGGCGGCGTAGTCATGAAGTTTAGTGAGTAACCCTCCGAGATGACACGGAGTACCCAAGCGTCCGAAGTGATCAGAGTCCAGGCCGAATAAAAGGTCCGTAACCGGCCCCCGATGGGAAGCGGGTTCAGTGACAGCGCGGAGGGGGCCCGCCCCCATCCGCTCAGCACGTCAAAAAGACGGCGCCGGCTTGGACGCCCCGGGCGCCTGAGGCTTCTGGTGCGACGCCCTGGCTTGCTGAGGGGGACGCCGGGGAGGAGGCCTAGAGAACGACGGCGTAGACTTCTGCGGGTAGCGCCACGGCGGAGGTCTGTACGGCTTCGGATTCGCCACCCTGGGTTTGGGACGGACCAAGGAGGCGATAGAGCGCTCATGCTCGGCTAGGCGCTTAGTAGCCGCCTCCAGGGATTCATCAAAAAGTTCCGAGCCCACACACGGCAAATTGGCCAGGCGCTCCTGCAAATTCGGGTCCATATCCACCGTGCGCAGCCACGCTAGACGGCGCATAGCCACCGCAAAGGCGGAGACCCGGGATGACAACTCAAAGGTGTCATAGATGGCATGAAATAGATACAGGCGCAGCTGGGACAAGGTGTTCATGAACTTACCAAAGTCACTCTTATGCGAATCCGGCATGACCCTGTGATAACGGGGCATCGCCTTCACCATCTGCCGCAGATAGGAAGAGAAGGTGAAAGCATAGTTAAGCACACTGTTAGCCATCATCGAATTGTGGTAGAGGCGGCGCCCAAACTTATCCAGGGTCCGCCCCTCCCGCCGGGGCGGGACCGCTGCGGTGACTCGAGAAGGCTGAGATTTCTTCAAAGCCGACTCCACCAGCAAAGACTGGTGGGACAACTGCGCCTTCTCGAAGCCCTTACAGGGGACCGTGCGGTACTTTGACTCCATTTTCGAGGGGACCGCCGTGACAGCATAAGGGGAGTCCAAGTTCCGCAAGAATGTCTGATGGAGGATCTTGTTCAAGGGCAGATGCGGAGACTCCCGTGGGGGAGATGTCAAATCCTGTTCCTCCAGAAACTCCTTCGAATATTGGGACCCTGACAAAAGGTCGAGGTCCAAGGCCTTCCCCATATCAATAACAAACCTCGAGAATTAAGAGGGCCTCGAGGGAGGGGAAGGGGATTGAGAGGCCCGCGCCGCCAAGAAAGACGGGGAAGCCTCACGGGAGTACCTGGGTTCCCGACCGGTGCCAGACTCCGAGCCCCAGGAGGCCACCCCAAAAGACTTCGTCGGGGTCAGAGATCTCCGATACCCCGAAGAACCCCTCTGAGAAGTCCCCAGGGTACGAGGCACCGAGGCGAGCTCCAACCTCCTCGGGGAGGAGTCCCTCGATCCCTTCCCCACAGAGGAACGCAAAAAGCCTCGGATTATCCAGGCGGAGCTCCGAGACCCTCAGAGTCTCCGCTCCCCGGGTTGGCGAGGAGCGACCGCGCCGCCGGGGCGACCCTCGATGGCGCTTGGGCTTCCGGGCCCGGCACTTCGCCCGAGGCCGACCCGAGGGTGAGGATCCGCGGGAGGACCTCGACGAGGAAGAGGAAGAGGAGATCCTGCGAACCCAGCGCACCTTGTCCCGAGGCCGCACACTCCACTCAGGCTGGTCGACTACCGAGGTCAAGGGCAAGGTCGGGGTCGAGGCCGGGACCACCACTGGTACCGAGGTCGGGGCCGAGGCCGAGGCTGCCGAGGTCGAAGCCGGCTGCAGGTGTGCCAAGGCGCAGGACAGCTCCGAGGCGATAGGCGCTCGGAGCATGTCCTGAAATACGGGAACGGCCATCATGGACGGCATGTCCGTGGCCGGAGGGTGCTCCCTCGAGGGCGACCTCGGTATCGAGTATTCCCGCGGGGCACCCGACTTCGACGCCCGGGGCGGGGCCGAGGATGACCCGCCCGCCCCCATCGAGGAGCCCGAGGATGGCTTCTTCGAAGACCCTGCAGTAGAGGAAGGAAGCGGGGACTTACCCAGGGTCGGCTTCGAGGACGCAGGCTTCGACGAGGAAGGCATCCGCAGCGAGGTCGAGGGAGTCGAGGCCGAGGTCAAGGCCGGGGCCGAAGCCGAGTCCGACGTCGAGGACTTCCCCGCCGCGGGGTCCACACTGAAGAGCTCCGCCATGCAGGCGCGTCGGCGGCGGAGAGCTCGAGGTTGGAATGTGGAGCACCGAGTGCAGGAGTCAGTCGGGTGATCCGCACCCAGGCAAACCAAGCACCACTGGTGGGGATCGGTGATAGAAAGTAACCGATCGCACCGGGTGCACTTTTTAAAGCCCGTCAAGGGACGGGACATGAACACAAAAAACTGCCGGGAACGAACGAGGTCCCGCGGCCGCGGCTTCCAGGAGCCCCCGGAGCCGAACGAAAAACTTTTTTTTTTTTTTTTGACGGATTCAAACACGCGATGAAAGAAAATAATAAACAAAGCACAGCGACCGAGAAAAATAACCCAGCCGCGGTGGCAGAAGGCAAAAAGGTACGGAGCACAAAATCAACAGGGCTTCTGGCTCCGCGGAAGAAACAGAACTGAGGACCACGAGGTGGGGATGCGCCCTCTAGTGGGCAAGAAGGCATGCACATGCGTGGTGCAGCCTAGCAAGCTTGAAACTTCAATCAAGTTTGCTTGAAAAGCTGTCCGCGCTGGGGCTCCGTAGATGACGTCACCCACTTGTGAGAATATGCTGCCTGCTTGTCCTGGGATAATCATACTTATGCATTACTATTAAACAGCATTTACCTCCCCCCTCCCCCTTTTAACAAAGCCACAATAATGGCTGCTCACGGGAAACACTCTGACACCCATTAAATCCCTATGGGTGTCGGAGTGATTACCACAGCAGCAGCTGTTACCGTAGCTTTGTAAAAGGAGTCCTTAATTATCTTAAGCTCTGTTTTTGTTACTGACATTTTAGCATTACTACCTAGTGATTTTTTGCAAGTTGAAAATGTTTAAGCTAAAACACAGTAAAATGTCATTTACATGATAATGAGCCCACCAAAACTCCCCCCAAAACTACTATACCCACTTGTCCACCAACCCAATAGCCCTTATGACTGCAGGTGGCACCTATACAGCAATATAGTAGGGTATGATGGGCTCACACTTTCCACCATAAATGTAGTGGTTAGAGTGGCTTATAGGACTGGCTCCTCCTCTCTATGGTTCATTCACCTAACTACATAAGACACTTGTGTGATGCTCTACTAGGCTTTCCCATACCAAGTGCTGCTGTTCTAAAGACAGCAATGTACTGGTTCATTCATATTTTGGGGGTGGGTGGGTAGGAGGAGGTCAGTATGTGGGGCTCATTACTTAATCCCTCCAGTGGTCATCTGATCAATTTGGGTACCCTTTTGTCACTTAGATACTTCTCAAAGAGGACTAATTGAAAGTGTCTAAGTTTCATCTAGTGTGGAATTGCTGTATATCTGGATGTCAAATTTATTATTTTCTTTCAAACCGACGCCTCAGCCCCACCACTCCACCGCATATATTGTTTTATACCGCGGGAAGCATGTTGTGGTGCTTCATCATTGGCTGTCAAGTTTTGAAAAAAGTTTTTTAAGCTTTAAACTTTCTTTTTTACTAATTTTTCTGAATACTCAAAGACTAAATATCAAAATGATTTAAATTTGTTTCCCATCATCTTATAAATTTTATAAATTTTAAAAGTAAGTGGTACTTATCCTCAGCCAAAAGCCCAGGGAGCCCAGGGAGCCTAAAAGCCCAGGGAGCCCAGGGAGCCAATATATGCGGTGGAGTGGTGGGGCTGAGGCGTCGGTTTGAAAGAAAATAATAAATTTGACATCCAGATATACAGCAATTCCACACTTTTAAGACTTTCAAGACTGTATTGGATACACTTTATTTATAAATTTGCCATATTTCATTTGCTGTAAGTTCCATCTAGGACATACTAGGAAAGGTTCAATTATATCTGCAGAACATCATAGTCTAATCCTACCAAAAGCCCACCCATTCCCTGCCCATGCAACACCTACCAAACCACCTATTTCTACTCACAGAGGGTAAGAAGTCTCACTTGATATCCAGAAAGTCGGTTTTGAAAATGCCCATGGACGTTTGACTAGTTAGACATCCAAGTGCCAGTTTATGCTCTTTTGGAGTCTATCTTTTTCGAAAATGAGCCCCATAGTGTCTAGATTCTTATTTTCTCCACTACCAATGTCTTGTTCATGATTTATGCTCCAATACATAATTGTTTTAAAGAAATTATCTGTAAATTATCATATTATCAAACGCTAATGTGCGATCGCGCCCATTATATCCTATGGATGCGTTTGCGTGTGTTGACATTTAGCGCATGCTAAAACGGCCTCCATTTCGGTTGGTCTAGTTATAAAGCTGCCCCTGCTTAAAAGGCCAAGCCCTCAGTGAGAAAATGATCCTATTTTTAAATAGGGAAGAAATTATAGACATTTACTAAGGCGCGCTAGCCGTTTTAGCGTGCGTCAAACGCTAATGTTCGAACGCGTCCATTATATCCTATGGATGCGTTTGCGTGTGTTAACATTTAGTGCATGCTAAAACGGCTAGCGTGCCTTAGTAAAAGGACTACTTAATGATGGAACTCATTAAAGAGCATCTCATTGATTCTCACTAATCTAGTCTTTTTATTCTAAGTGCTTTCAAGATGTATTCCATTTCTGTAAAATATTAAACAGTAGGAAGATAGGATCCATTATAGGAAGGAGCCTTGTTAATCTACACAGTTAGAACACAGCACTTCTGATCAAAAGGAACCTCAATGTTCTAGTTCAGGGGTAGGGAACTCCGGTCCTCGAGAGCCGTATTCCAGTCGAGTTTTCAGGATTTCCCCAACGAATATGCATGAGATCTATTTGCATGCACTGCTTTCAATGCATATTCATTGGAGAAATCCTGAAAACCCGACTGGAATACGGCTCTCTAGGACCGGAGTTCCCTACCCCTGTTCTAGTTTATATGGGATGTTAATTACTTTTCTGACTGCAATTACTACTTAAAAAATATTATCAGCCTACTTCTAATTAGGGAAAGGAAAATATAGTACATACTTGCGCTTATCTTTATTTTTTTATTCTTTAATCAACTTAGGGTACGTAATATTCTTTGGTTATTTAAGTAGACAGTCCCCATTATTAAAACAACCCAAGCTCATTACTTAGGAACAAAGGTCTGATGGCAAATAATTGGGGGAAATTCTATATGGAGCCTTCTAGTTTTAGCAAAACAACAAAAAGATTGTGGAACAGAAGATCGAATGTACCAGTTTGTAGTTTACTAAGCATCAAAATAACTAAAAAAATGATAATCTTAAAAACAATCCACAAAGGATATATATAGTGACCCAAAAGATAAAAACCAAATAGTGTATAAAATACAAATGACCTAACACAGACTGTGTTTCGGCAAAATAAAAATGCCTTCCTCATGGGTGTTATAGGGTCCATGGCTGTCTTAAATGTAAAAAAAACCATAAAAGTCATAAAAAATCCAAGTAGTTAAAAGGCCACAAACAAAGAGCACAGCACACATGATTAGAGGCTTGTGTGATGTGCTGTTTGTTTGTAACCTCTTAACTACAGCTACAGACGATCTTCTGTTCCACAATCTTTGTGTTGTTTTGCTGCTTCTTTTCCTTTGTGGGAACCTTTTGGTGCTATTTGGATTTTGTTGTTTTGCCTCCTAGTTTTAGGCAGCAAGAACATGTGCAAATGATGGTAATCTAGTGAATAATCAAGAATATGTATGTGTGTAAATGGACAGTTTCTCAAGCATATGCCTAAATCTGATGGCATATACATTGCAGTGGACATTCACATGGGCATAGTTCGGCTATAGTGTGGTCAGGGCACATATTTATACATGAAGTTTATAAATTCTTACCATCTATGCCAGGGGTCTCAAAGTCCCTCCTTGAGGGCCGCAATCCAGTAGGATTTTCAAGATTTCCCCAATGAATATGCATGAAATCTATGTGCATGCACTGCTTTCAATGCATATTCATTGGGGAAATTCTGAAAACCCGACTGGATTACAGCCCTCAAGGAAGGACTTTGAGATCCCTGATCTATGCTCACCTGAACAGGGGAATCCAAATGGTGGCTGTGTGAACCATGTATGCGTTATTGGCTTGGGTAACTACTGAGTCTCCTGCGATGGTGAAAAAAAAAATGGAAACGTACTAAGATAAAATTTTCCTTGGCTCCGCTCCTTTTCCTGAGCTTTGACAGCTGACTCTTGAGGCTTTGAGCAACTCAGCAACTTCTACATTGCTATCTTGGCAAGGCAGGCGGGGTGAACCACCACCAGCAGCAACAACGCAACTTCTCTGAGCCCCCGTCCAAAGAACAACACCCTTGTAGACAGGACTGTGCATCCCAGTGGTGCAGAGTGTTGGTTCAGCCAGGAGTAAACCATTCCTTTACTCACCAGAGGGGCCTGCGGTGGCGATTACCAGCCATATTCCTGTTAGGCTGGAGGTAACTTGCTAAAACTTGCAAGAAATCTAACTGTAAGTTCTCAACACCCTTTTCAGGGGTGAGTTGGGGCTCCTTTTACTAGCAGTTTTAGCATGCTAAATGCTAATGCCTCCATAGAGCTTGCGTTAGTATTTTTCATTTAGCATGTGGTTTGCATGCGCTAAAAACGCTAGCGCACCTGAGTAAAAGGAGCCCTAAGAGTTGATCCTCCACTGCAGGAGTTAAAAAATGCAAGTTGTTACTAACAAGTCCATATGGGACACTTTGCAGTGCCTTACTAACTCTTTTCTACAAGTTACTGCATTATTTTCTGGTCAATTTTCTAAGCTGTCTGATTCAATGGAAAAATGTGATAAAACCTTAGAACAACATTCCAACCAAATTAGAGCTTTGGAGACTTAGGGCTCCTTTTACTAAGGCGCACTAAGCTTTTTAGGGTATCCATCCCAGGATACTAAGGGAACTCAGAGAGGTTCTGGCGAGTCCTATTAAAGACTTGTTCAACAAATCTCTGGAGACGGGAGTGATTCCTGGGGATTGGAGGAGAGCGGATGTGGTCCCTATTCATAAAAGTGGTCACAGGGATGAAGCAGGAAACTACAGGCCGGTGAGCCTCACTTCAGTTGTTGGAAAAATAATGGAAGTGTTGCTGAAAGAAAGGATAGTGTATTTCCTTGAATCTAATGGGTTACAGGATCCGAGGCAACATGGCTTTACAAAAGGTAAATCGTGCCAAACGAACCTGATTGAATTTTTTGATTGGGTGACCAGAGAGCTGGATCGAGGACATATGCTAGATGTAATTTATTTGGATTTCAGCAAAGCCTTTGATACAGTTCCTCATAGGAGGCTGTTGAACAAACTTGAAGGGCTGAAGTTAGGACCCAAAGTGGTGAACTGGGTCAGAAACTGGCTGTCGGACAGACGCCAGAGGGTGGTGGTTAATGGAAGTCGCTCGAAGGAAGGAAAGGTGACTAGTGGAGTCCCTCAGGGTTCGGTGCTGGGGCCAATCCTGTTCAATATGTATGTAAGTGACATTGCTGAAGGGTTAGAAGGAAAAGTGTGCCTTTTTGCAGATGATACCAAGATTTGTAACAGAGTAGACACCGAAGAGGGAGTGGAAAATATGAAAAAGGATCTGCCTGGCAACTAAAATTCAATGCAAAGAAATGCAGAGTAATGCATTTGGGGATTAATAATAGGAAGGAACCGTATATGCTGGGAGGAGAGAAGCTGATATGCACGGACGGGGAGAGGGACCTTGGGGTGATAGTGTCCGAAGATCTAAAGGCGAAAAAAACAGTGTGACAAGGCAGTGGCTGCTGCCAGAAGGATTCTGGGCTGTATAAAGAGAGGCGTAGTCAGTAGAAGAAAGAAGGTGTTGATGCCCCTGTACAGGTCATTGGTGAGGCCCCACTTGGAGTATTGTGTTCAGTTTTGGAGACCGTATCTGGCGAAAGACGTAAGAAGACTTGAGGCGGTCCAGAGGAGGGCGACGAAAATGATAGGAGGCATGCACCAGAAGACATATGAGGAGAGACTGGAAGCCCTGAATATGTATACCCTAGAGGAAAGGAGAGACAGGGGAGATATGATTCAGACGTTCAAATACTTAAAGGGTATTAACGTAGAACAAAATCTTTTCCAGAGAAAAGAAAATGGTAAAACCAGAGGACATAATTTGAGGTTGAGGGGTGGTAGATTCAGGGGCAATGTTAGGAAATTCTACTTTACGGAGAGGGTGGTGGATGCCTGGAATGCGCTCCCGAGAGAGGTGGTGGAGAGTAAAACTGTGACTGAGTTCAAAGAAGCGTGGGATGAACACAGAAGATTTAGAATCAGAAAATAATATTAAAGATTGAACTAGGCCAGTTACTGGGCAGACTTGTACGGTCTGTGTCTGTGTATGGCCGTTTGGAGGAGGATGGGCAGGGGAGGGCTTCAATGGCTGGGAGGGTGTAGATGGGCTGGAGTAAGTCTTAACAGAGATTTCGGCAGTTGGAACCCAAGCACAGTACCGGGTAAAGCGTTGGATTCTCGCCCAGAAATAGCTAAGAAGAAAAAAAAAAAAAAAAAAAAAATTTTAAATTGAATCAGGTTGGGCAGACTGAATGGACCATTCGGGTCTTTATCTGCCGTCATCTACTATGTTACTATGCTAAATATTAGCACAGGCTAACCACACGCTAAACGCTAACGTGTGCATGTTAGTCTATGGACGTGTTAGCGTTTAGCGCGTGTGTAGATTTAGCTCACACTAAACGCGCACTAAAACGCTTAGCGCACCTTAGTAAAACTGCTTTCAATGCATATTCATTGGGGAAATCCTGAAAACCCGACTGGAATACGGCTCTCGAGGACCGGAGTTCCCTACCCCTGGTCTAGAGAAACACAGAAGAGACGTTAAGAGTTCTTGACACTCAGGTCTAGAGCACTGTCTCTGGGCATGAAATTTGTGTTAAGATTTCCTTGTCAATGTGTGATTTAATTTGAGGCTAAAATTTATTACTTCCTTGACCTAAGTCAGCTATTAGATTTATTGTCTGCTAAAGAGGAATTAAGTCACTGTATAACCACAGAGCTGGTTATTAGGGAGGTCATAGAAGATGTGATAACTCCTTTGTTTTATTTTTTTTTTCCTTTGTTAATATTATTTTCTTTACATCTTGGATTACACTATGTAACATGATTTTTGTTCCTGCACAGTAAGTGTAATTTCCTAATTGCTCATACCTAAAAAATACAGAAAATGGCTGTTTTTCCAAAACACGTGGAGGGGCATAATAAAAAAAAACATCTAAGTCCCATTTTGGCCTAAGTCCTTAAACATTCAAAGCAGAAGCAGGGAAAGTGTCCATAACCAAAACAAACATCCTCGTTTTGATTATGGCCTGCCTCTACTAAACACCCAGATCACCACTAGGTCTACAAGTACAACCTCACGACGTCTACACTTTTTGCCCATAATGAACCAAAAAAACGCCTAAGCCCCAAACGTCCAACAGAAGGGCTTTTAGGCGAAGGAAGAGCCAGTCCTTCGCCTAAAAGCTGGATTCTGTAACCGGTGTCTGTCAAAAACAACACCGGTTACAGAACCCCCCACCCAATGATCTAGGCAGGAGGGTGTCCAAGCCCTCCTACCATGTCGAACTGCGACCCCCCTCCCCCAACAACATTGGGGCAAGAGGGAGCTCAAGCCCTATTGCCCCGGTGACCTTATCCCCTCTGCCGAGTACGAGCAGGCCAGGAGGGAGCCCAAGCCCTCCTGGCCCCGGCGACCCCCCTCCAAAAGGAACGGGCCAGGAGAGAGCCCAAGCTCTCCTGGCCTCGGCGACCCCACCCCCCCTCCGAAAGGAATGGGCCAGGAGAGAGCCCAAGCTCTCCTGACCCCGGCGACCCCCCCTCCGAAAGGAACGGGCCAGGAGAGAGCCCAAGCTCTCCTGGCCCCGGCGACTCCCCCTACTGGATTGGGCCAGGAGGGAGCCCAAGCCCTCCTGGCCCCGGCAACCCCCTACCCTCCACCCCCCACTACAATACGGGCAGGAGAGATCCCAGGCCCTCCTACCCTTGACACAGCCCCCCTCCCCCCAACGACCGCAACCCCCAGAACCCCCGATCACCCCCCGCTGACCCGCGACCCCCCCGGCAGACTTCATGACCCCCCCCACCCCCACCCCTTCCCTGTACCTGTAAGTTGGCCAGATGGACGGGTGCCAAGCCCGCCCGTCCGGCAGGCCAGCCGGGTCCAGAATGGGGTTGGATTGGCCCAGGTGACAGAAACCCTGCCCACAGGTGGGGCCTGAGGTGCCTGGGCCAATCAGAATAAGCCCGGGAGCTTTAGGCCCTTCCTATGGGTGGGGCCATAAGCACATGGGCTGGGTCGGCAGGGGGGTCCGTTCGGGGGTTCTCGGGAGGGTGTTCATTGGGGGGAGGGGGGTAGTGTCGAGGGCAGGAGAGCCTGGGATCCCTCCTAAACATATTGTAGTGGGTGGTGGGGGGTAGGGGGTCGCCGGGGCCAGGAGGGCTTGGGCTCCCTCCTGGCCCAATCCAGTAGGGGGGATTGCCGGTGTAAGGAGAGCTTGGGCTCTCTCCTGGCCCATTCCTTTCGGAGGGGGGGTCGCCGAGGCCAGGAGAGCTTGGGCTCTCTCCTGGCCCGTTCCTTTTGGAGGGGGGTCGCCGGGGCCAGGAGGGCTTGGGCTCCCTCTTTCCCTGATATTGTCAGGGGGGGTCGCGTTTCGACGGGGCAAGAGGGCTTGGGCTCTCTCTTGCCCCGGGGGGGGTCGCGGTTGTACGGGGCAAGAGGGCTTGAGCTCCCACTTGCCCCGATGTTGTATTTGTGTGGGTGGGGTGATGCATCGCGGCAGGAGAGATGCCTCATCTCCCCTACCGCGATGCCATTTCTCCTCTACCCGAGCTACTGTGACCCGTGGCAGGAGAGATAGGGCATCTCTCCTGCTGCGGGTCGCGGCAGTTCGAGTAGAGGAGTGATGGCATCGCGGTAGGGGAGATGAGGCATCTCTTCTGCCGCGATGCTTGCGGTGGGTAGGTTGCCAAGCCACTGAACTGATGGTGCCAGCGGCCATCAGCTCAGCAGCCCCTTTTTCAGCACTTAGATCTGGTTTGACTTCGTCTAAGTCAAAAAGGTCTAAGTGCCGACTAGGCAATCTGTAAATGATTTGGTTATACCTGTTGTACGCCTAGGTGTAGGTCGGCCCACCTCCCGCCCACTGCCCGCCCTTTCCCCTCCTCTAAACACACCTCTTTTCTCTCTTTGCGTCTAGAGGCAGGGGAAAGGCCTAAGCTGCTTTTAGATAAATCTAAAAACCAGCTTTGGTTATGGGTACTTGGACGATCAGGCTTTTTGATCGTCCAAGTAGCCATTTAGGACACTTTTTAGACGTTTGGGGTTTTTTTGATTATGAACCCCTTTGCTTTTGTGACCAAGATAGTCAAATTTGCAATTTACCTGTTTAAAATGTGAAAACGCCAAATTGTCATCTTTTCATTCTTATAGTCACAAAAAGCAACATATGAATCACAATTAGCATGCATTTATTTTGGAAGTTATACAAAGATGACCACAGAGGATTTAGAAGTGAGTTTTTCAAGATTTGTGATTATATTGTAAGTCACTTTCATGAATCAGCCCCAAGATGTAGATTCCCATCATGCTCTCATTATATTGTGCTTGATAGCGGCGTTGAAGTCCAGTATATTCTGATAGATGTGCTCACCTTGCTCTTCTGTGTAAGCTCCAGAACATCAAAGACATGGACTTTAAGAAACATCCTACAGTCCATTGTCTTGATCCCCAACAGGCATATCATAATATGCCTTGTAGGCATCGCATATATTGGCACCTTTTCCCTCTTGTCTCAATAAATTGGCCACACACATAGCAAAATACATCTGCTGGATGTTTCCACCTTAGTAAAAGGTCCCCTGTGTTTACTCAGCTTATCAATCTGGAATGTTCTGCAAAAAAAAGTTAAATTTCAAAATATCAAATGTCCTGGTCACAAAAGCAAAGTTTGAGGGGAATGTTAGCCATTTTCTATAGTTTTGTGGCATAGGCAATTAAGAAAGAACATGTGGAGGGGCATAATCAAAAGAAACGTCTAAGTCCGTTTTGGCCTAAGTTGCAAGTCGCCCAAAGTCAGACACGGGAAAAGGTCCATTTTTGAAAAATACGTCCAGCATATTTTTTTCTTTGAAAATCGTCCAACTGTACGTCCAGCCGTCTGATCGCCCAGACCACTAAGTTGTCCATCTTTATCCCCCTTTTCGTCCAAAAATTCATCCAAATCACAAACGCCTAGAAAAAGACCTTTTGGGTGCGGGAGGGACCAGAAAAGTGATGGACTGGACACCCAGACATGGCACCAGAGTATTGTGGTACCTTACAGGGCACTGCTGTGAATTTCACAAAAAGGGTGCCACAGAAACATCTAACTACAGCTCCCTTATGGGTTATGGTGAGCCCCCCAAAACATCCCAGAATCTTTTCGACCCACCTATCTGCCACCTGAATAGCCTTTTTGGCTGCAAGAGCCACTTATATGACAGTACAAAACGGTTTTAGGTTTTTTAGGGGGTGCATATTTTTCACCATGAATGCAGTGATTAGAGTGGCTTATGGGCCTGGATCCTCATCTCCATGGTTTACTAACCCATCCCCAAGACCACTTAAGCCACCTCTGTGCAGCTCTACTAGGCTTTCCTATGCCAGGCTGCCAGGTGCTGATGTTCTGGAGGCAGATATATAAAGTTGTTATTATGATTTTTAGGGGGGGCAGTGATCACTGGGAGAGTGTGGGGGGGGGGGGGGGTCTGTAATTTGTGTCTGCAGTGGTTATCTTGTCACTTTGGATATCTTCTGTAGACTTAGACCTGGTTTTAGATGGCCTAAGTCACAATGTCCAAGTTCCGTCTAGGCAGTGTTGTACAACTTTCAGTTATACATGCAGTACGACTAAGTCTAGGACAGCCCACGTCCCGCCCAAATCCCACCCTCACCGCTCCTAAAACACTCCTTTTAGCTCTGGTCAGTCAGAAGCACTGTGAAGGCCTAAGTCATTTTTAAATACATCTAAAACCCGATTCAATTATCGGCACTTGGACGTCCAAATGCTGATTTAGGCTGGTTTTTAGACATTTTTCTGTTTCGATTATGAACCCCATATTATCTAGGAACAAAAAAAAAAAAAAAGAAGATTGTTACCTAGTGTTATATTTCTTTATATTGTGGGCTAAAAGATGACTGTTATTTCCACGTTATGATATTCTTATTGTAATATTTCATTCTCTGTATTATCACAGATGTTCTGTGGTGGGCAATTAAAGAAAAAATTATAAATAAATAATTTAAAAAAAACAGCTTACTATCTATGAATATTCTTGTGCAGTCTAGTGTGAACATTTACACCAGCTCTGTGGCTGGTTTAATTGTTCATGCCTTGAATATGGTCACATTTTGGCCTCTTATGCTAGTATTCTATAAAGAAAAGTAGGTAATGACTTTTTTTTTAAGAATAGGTATCTTTCTATTCCAAAATTTAGGGGGGGCAGTGATCACTGGGAGAGTGTGTGTGTGTGTGTGTGGGGGGGTGCCTCCAGTTGTTCCTGCCCCTAGTATCCCCAATTTCTAAACAGGGCCTATGACTCCTACTGGTAGTCTTGCTAGGGACCATGGGCACAATTTTGAATTAGCAGGAGCAGGAGTAGGAGTAGGAACAATGGGAACTGCTCCTGCCTGGCTTGCACTAGATTGCCACGAATGTCTTAAAGATATGTCCAAAGAAACCCATGGGGAGTAGGAGGGTTATCAGGGGGGATTCAGGGATATCTTGGGGGAAGGAGGAGCAAGGGAGAGGGGAGGGAGGATCTACTTTTATTTTTCCAAGCTGCCACCTGGGAGCAGCGTTATATGGCTTAAATGCAAGCTGCATTCATTAATATCATACCACAGCGCTCACAAGTCATGGTGCTTTGTTAGCATAGGTCAGTTACTTCTACT
The DNA here is from genome assembly GCF_902459505.1 of Geotrypetes seraphini. Lineage (NCBI taxonomy): Eukaryota > Metazoa > Chordata > Amphibia > Gymnophiona > Dermophiidae > Geotrypetes > Geotrypetes seraphini. The sequence goes on along the minus strand of NC_047085.1, from coordinate 83,215,180 downwards.
TTACATTAAGGGTTAATAAAATGCTAGTTTTTATTGCATCTTAGGAACAGCTCTCCTAAATCTACACAAATGAATTGCAGACCTAAAGTGCATTAAGGACTTAGCACAAAAATTAGCACTCACCAGCTCTTAATATGGGCTCATGGGTCAATTTGGCATCTCAACAGAATGAACAAATTTCCAGGATAACTGTATAACATTTAAAGAGGCAAGGGAGTGCACATGGCAAAGACAATTTAGTAACCGAGTTCATGCAGTTGTCTGTACCTTGCCCACATAAATGCGCAGCAATGTGTCACTTAGCACTATAAGCAGTATATAAATACTTAAATAAATACCACCATAGCATACCATATCATACAATTTCTTATACCATGCAAAATTTTGACAAGGATTCATTGCAGCTTACAATAAGATTCCTAGCTCTTTATGAACACTGACAATATGATTCTTAAGTTATAAAATAATGTAACAGAGTAGAATAATTTTGTTCTTCAGGGTTACAAGGAAAAGAGGTATGTTTTTTAGCATTTTCCAGAAATAGTAATAAGAAGAAGCCTGGCACAGAAAGAGCCATTCCATAATTGTGGACCTTGGAATTTGAAAATGGGATTCAAATAACTTTAATCCTAGAGAACTTGTTTGGGAGACAGAAAGACCGTGCTGCTTTTGAATTGCAAAGGGAGTTAGTAACCTTTGAATCAGTCACTAGTGCCACTGAATTTTCTCTGTATATTGTCTTATGGAAACCTATAGTTTGGTTGTCCTGAGTGGGCCTACTCTTATTATCAGAAGCTAAGCAGCATCAGGCCTGGCTAGTACTTGGATGGGAAACCACCTGGGAATGCCAGGTGCTCTAGGCGGAAGGGCCCTATGTTGGGCAGCAGCAACATAGTGGAGCCACACACTGCACAAGAAAAGGCAATGGCAAACTACTCCTATACTCTGCCATGAAACATCACAGGGTGGATTCTACACTGTGCAAGTTGCCATGACTCAGTGGCATAATCCATCCATGCATGCAATCTTGAACTGTGTTCTTCTTTTGATTGGCAAGCAGTGTAATTCCCTCGATAACAGACTAGCCTTCTCAAAATAACTCAATCTAAAGATCAACCTAGCTGCTGTGTTCAGTCTCTTGCATTCCTTCTCTGTGTTTTTCAATAGGGGCCAAATGGCCCATCCAGTCTGCCCACCTGCAGCATCCACTATCTCCTCTTCTCCCTAAGAGATCTCACTTGCCTGTCCATGCTTTCTTGAATTCAGACACAGTCTTTGTCTTCACCACCTCTACCGGGAGACTATTCCACACATCTATCACCCTTTCTATAAATAAGTAACTCCTTAGATTACTCCTTGTTATGCCTATGGCCAGGGGGTAACTGAAACTCAACGTAATATGTCTCCTCAAGTCTGCTTATCTGACCTCCGTGACCTGGGTGTTGCCAAGACAACATCAAAAGGACAGTAAAACCAGATGGGAAGCTGGTTTCTGCAACAAGTATCTGCTATCTTGATCTCCTTGACCTGGGGGTTGCCCAAACAACATCAAAAGGACAGTAAAACCAGATGGAAAGCTGGTTTCTGCAGGACCAGCTGTTTATGCTTTTGAACTCAGCAGCTTTCACCCTTTATAAGGACGGGACTCTGCCCCTAACATTAGAATCCAAGACATCTAAAGGGACAGTCTCCCGTGTCCACCCACCTATCAATTGCAGGAATTCCCAATTGTGTAGGACTGGTCGTTGCCTGGGATTATGGTGAAGCTATTTTATTCTTATATTCATATAAATATATATATTAAAGGGTTATTGTTTATGCTTTTATATTGTCTGTGTGCTTTTCTGAGTGTCACTGATCATCCCATTTTACAGAAATAAGTGGCGGAACATATTGGTACCAGAAGTGGGGTGATCAATGTGGTCAGAAAAGCTACCCAGAAAACAAGGGGTTGAGAAGCAGACTCCCAATCCCTCCATTCCGGATTGGAATGACAGTATAGGTAAATTAATGGCCACTGAGTGGTCTGTAGAAGCAGGATTATGTGAATCCTGTACTTTTGGAAGTGGGGATCCACATGAATTATGTGCCTCCTTACAAAAGGTGAAAATCTCAAAAGGAGAAGAGCAAGAAGGAATTTCTAGACAAGGAAGGATGGTTTTGTCAGCCTGGAGGAATTTGCATGAAGCTAAACATGAATTACAATTGAAATTAGGAGAGCTGGAAAAGAAAATGTGTAATCAACAGCATGCCATTAAAATGCTACAATGTCAGAATAAGTTGTTAATGGATAAGGTAGACACCTATCAAAATGTAACAGAAAAGGCAACTGTGCGATGTGCACGATATAAATACAAGAAACGGAGGCGGAAAGTGAGTTACAGAAAAGTTAAAATATTAATTTATCATCTGCCGGATGATTGGAATCCGGTGTCACGAGGCGATATCCACTTGAATCTGATTGGCCCTCAAATGATAAAATTTGGTATACATTAAAAGATGCTCAAATGAGAATTAAGGAGGAGGCTATGAAGGCAGCCTTAGTAATAGGTCACGCTGACCCATATATGTCATTACCTTTTACAGTGTCCATGAGAAATAAAATTATCAAGTATGCTGCACCGGCATACAAACAGGTAATGATAATTTTGTTGATCAATCAAATAGACAGGACTATTTTGGAAGCCTTAGAAGCGGTCCGACAGTTAGGAGATCGGGGGGACTGGGGACCTCAAAATACTTTTGATAAAAAGAGAAAAGGACAATCCAATTCAAACAGGGCTAATCGGGTGTCTCGGAGGAATATGTTTTTGGCATTAATAAAAGATGGTGTAAAGAGGGAAGAAATAGATGGGAAAGATAGAGGGACGTTATGGGAAATGTACAAAAGTAGAGGACTGGGAAAGAAATATATGTCTCAAGCACAAGTGAACAAAGGAGAGAGGGAGGATATTTTGGTGCCAACGGCTCCTCCTGAGGAAACTGCTTCCATTCTTTATCCTGATTTAAAAGGGTGGAAGTGTTGGGAGGATCAATGATGTGAATGCCAAGCCTCAGTGTTTGCCTGGACCAAATTAGAACAGCGTCCGCATGTAGAGATAAATATTTAGTGGAAATCTGGGGAGCAAAAGGTACATGCTGTAGTGGACACTGGGGTGGAGGAATATAAATATCAGGATTGGGGGGAAAATTATACAAGCGGGAAGAAAAAAAAAATTTTTTTTCAGATTTTAAATTGGACAATTACCAATTTGGGAATATACTGTATTGATCAATGAGATTCCTTAAAATATAATAGGGCTAGATATCCTAAAAGGGTTAACAGTACAGCTTTCTGATGGAATCTATAGTTTTGGTAAATTGCCAGACATTCCTATGAGATCAGTAGTGGTGGGGAAATTATCTAAACCAATAGTAGTACCGATCTCCACTAAAATTGTAAACATGAACCAATGCATTTTTTACTATTGCTATAGTGGAGTAATGTCCAGAACAATTTGCATTCACTTGGCAAGGGAGGCAATATACATCTACCAGACTACCACAAAAATACTTACATAGTCCCACCTTCTATCACAAGATTATATCAGAATTATACCTTACATGTAGGAGTAGAACTATCACACTATATTGACTAAGTGGGCAAAAGGATGCCGAGAGGTGATAGAGAAAGTTAAACAGAAGATTGTAAACTTCCCTTCTCCCCAAAGTAAAAAACAAACTTGGTCCTTTTTGGATTCTGGAAGCAACATATTTCACATCTGGGGTGACATATGGGGTAGGTGGGACAATAAAAGAGTAGAAATATTGCTAAGTGACCTTTATAATGTATAAAGTTTTGTTAGATAGTATAAGGAAGTTGCACTCCAAGTGATTTTGCAAATGTGTCTTTTACCTCAAACACTAACATTGTGAACCACTGTACCTGCACGTAAACCTCTCTTGTATGTTTTATAGATTAAAACATCCCTGCTTGCATTCTCTTATGATTGTGTGACAGAGCTTTGAAATGGAAGAAGATAGAAAGGAGACCAGCAAAACTATAGAGCAATTAACTTAAGTTTCTAGCTCTCTTTCTTTTAGAAGCTTAGCATCCAGACATGGTCATTAGAACCAATTTCACTGTGCCATATTTAAAATACTTCCAGCACTGTGACCTGATAGTGGGAATCCAATGGATACCAAATTTGTTTATGACTCTTTTGATTAATAGTGTGCTTATTTACAGATTAAATTCAACCCTGAATCATTGCCGATGGAAGAAAGCATGCTGGAGCTCTATGTTTGTCTGTTTCTGTTATGTGTTGTCTGTTTTAGCTTATGGGGTACATAAGTACATAAGTACATAAGTAGTCGCCTCCGCCGGGGCAGACCAGAGGTCCATCCAGCCCAGCGGTCCGCTCACGCGGCGGCCCATCAGGCATATTGCCTGGTCAGCGGTCCCTGACTAATTTTATGCCTACCTCTACACTTATCTCTAAACCTTCCACTGCTCTTATCTGTACCCCTCAATCCCTTTGTCTTCCAGGAACCTATCCAGGTCATCTTTGAAACCCTGTACTGTGCTATTTCTTATCACGGCCTCCGGAAGGGTGTTCCATGTGTCCACCACCCTCTGTGTGAAAAAGAACTTCCTTGCGTTTGTTTTAAACCTGTCCCCCTTCAATTTCATCGAGTGACCCCTTGTTCTTGTGGTTTCTTTCAAATTGAAAAATCTGTCTTTGTCAACCTTTTCGATGCCCCTCAGGATCTTGAAGGTCTCTATCATATCTCCTCTGAGTCTCCGCTTTTCCAGGGAGAACAGCCCCAGCTTCTTCAGTCTGTCAGTGTATGTAAGGTTTTCCATACCCTTAATCAGTTTAGTTGCTCTTCTCTGGACTCCCTCAAGCATTGCCATGTCCTTTTTGAGGTACAGTGACCAGTACTGTACACAGTATTCCAGATGCGGGCGCACCATAGCCCGGTACAGTGGCAGGATGACTTCCTTCGTTCTGGTCGAGATACCCTTCTTAATGATACCTAACATTTGGTTTGCTTTCCTCGAGGCTGTGGCGCACATCGCACATTGGCCATTTCCAGAGTTTTTCTACCCCTTCTATTAGTCCAAATGGTACCATATCCCTTTCCAAAAAAGATTCCCCCACATACAAGAAAGTTTCTTATGAAAACCATGCTTACAATGATTTTATGCTATGGCTCATACAGCCCAATTATAATTTAGTTAGGGGTTATATTATAAGAGGATATCTGAAGAGAAAAAATTAGAAAGCTTTATACCTGGTAAAATGGTGCTCATTGGTATTTGATATTTGCTAAATAAAATAAAAAATGGTCTCTCTTTATTTAACTTACCAGGTATAAACAGTGTGGTGTACATCTCTGACATAAGTTATTTTGGTATTACCATCAGTACGTGTTTATGGTCTCTCTTAAGTGACATAATAATTATGTCCAGAACATAAAAAGGTGTATTTTCTGAATGTCCTACAGAATACCTTTAAGTGCATTAGTGTTGTTTCTCTTATCTCAAACAAATACTACCTTACACACAAGTATTGTGTCACATGTTATAACATTCTGTACATAAAGTGGTTTTTCTCCTTTTTCTTTTTCTTATCTTCTCTTTTATTACTAGGGGTGTTTATTGTAACTAAAGCATTGAAGCTAAACAGTCATGATGAAATATTTTCCTTGGAAAATCACGTACTGGGAAATGTTATTCCATATAGACTTTCATCCCTTTGTGATAGAATTGGTCAGCTCTGCTCTCTTATTCTTATGATTTGGCTAACATGCTGGGTTAAGAGAAAATTTCACCAGATCGAGAAGATGATGACATGCAACCAGACATACAGTGCCGTGCCATGACGCTATTATGTGGCACCGACTTGGGAATAGAAGTGAGCCTATATCCTGCCGCTTCACATTAGGGCTGGTCTCTGGGGGGGGTGCACTTGACTCTTACGTGAGTGAAGGCATGTGAGTGGCATAGCAAGCCTATTGAAACTGGAGCATAGCCAGACCCTAACCAAAGCTGCTAAGAAAAACGGGATACCAGATAACTGCAGTGATCGATGGTGAATATGAAGCTATCCTAAATATATGTAAGCCATGAGTAAGAGCACAAATATAATATTAATAAGATTATTAATTTCCATGATTCCCTATACGTGATACTTTCAAGTAAAATGCCTAATTAGCAAGAAATATTAGGGAATGCAAGAATACCAGGTTTAGAACATAAGGAAATAATTTATGAATGGAAAATTAATTTTCCCATTTTACCTAAATGTAGAACCTAAGGTATAGTAAATACTATTGTTTCTGAAATACTGGCTGGCAAACAAACATATTTTGGCTCCAGAGTAGCAAATGTATTTAGATGGGAAGGTGAATGGGTGCCAAATACTGTACATAATCATGAACTAACACTACGATATGATCAGTTAATGTTACATGTCATCAATGATAACTGTGTTTTGTTTTTTATACCACAAAGAATTAACTTTAAAACCACATCACATTCTGTACCCTTAGATAGAAAATGGTGTAATTTTGAAAAGAAACAATGTGTCCTTTTACGGTGATGCCTTTGACATTGGGACCCCAATTAGGGTTTCCCACTTATCATGGGCAACAAATAGATGAACAAAATAAAACAAACGTGTCATCTATGAACCATGTTCTTTACAACATATCTACAATTTGTGCCAATGGACCATTCCACCGCAAGAAATATCACAAGAAATATACAAGAAATATCACATAAAAATGTTTGTGTTGCTAGCAGTACTGTTAAACTTGTGATTCATGCTATTCAAGCTCCCTTTTCAGTATGTTTATATCAAATGTAAATATTAATTTTTCTTTTGCCGATGTACTTACCCAAATTATTTTATTGCCATCTATAAAGAAAGCCATGCAAAATATAGCAATCCTAAATAAAGCAAATCAGCAATGTAACCTTACTTTGCTACAGCATAAAATAGATATGAATTTTGACTTGCATTCTGTGACAGATCACATTGAAGCTACCACTGCACACCCTTGGTGGGATGCTTTTACTAGAGGGAGGGCTACGGCACAAAAGGTGTTTCTTCATTCCTTACTCTATATTTTTGTTTAACTATCCTTATGTTAACATTTCTTAATTGTGGGTTTACCTATTGTGTATACAAACGGACACTCTCTCCCTTTATTCGGATGATTTCTTATTGGGAGGTGCAGACTTGAGGATCCAGGGGTGGACTGTTATGCCTATGGCCAGAGGGTAACTAAAATTCAACATACTACGTAATATGTCTCCTCAAGTCTGCTTATCTGACCTCCGTGACCTGGGTGTTGCCAAGACAACATCAAAAGGACAGTAAAACCAGATGGGAAGCTGGTTTCTGCAACAAGTATCTGCTTATCTGACCTCCGTGACCTGGGTGTTGCCAAGACAACATCAAAAGGACAGTAAAACCAGATGGGAAGCTGGTTTCTGCAACAAGTATCTGCTATCTTGACCTCCTTGACCTGGGGGTTGCCCAAACAACATCAAAAGGAGAGTAAAACCAGATGGGAAGCTGGTTTCTGCAACAAGTATCTGCTATCTTGACCTCCTTGACCTGGGGGTTGCCCAAACAACATCAAAAGGACAGTAAAACCAGATGGAAAGCTGGTTTCTGCAGGACCAGCTGTTTATGCTTTTGAACTCAGCAGCTTTCACCCTTTATAAGGATGGGACTCTGCCCCTAACATTAGAATCCAAGACGTCTAAAGGGACAGTCTCCCGTGTCCACCAACCTATCAATTGCAGGGATTCCCAATTGTGAAGAACTGGTTGTTGCCTGGGTTTACGGTGAAGCTATTTTATTCTTATATTCATATAAATATATATATTAAAGGGTTATTGTTTATGCTTTTATATTGTCTGTGTGCTTTTCTGAGTGTCACTGATCATCCCATTTGACAGAAATAAGTGGCGGAACACTCCTGAACTTATCATCTCTTAGCTTCATCCCATGCCTTCTCACTCTGGAGTTTCCTTTCAACTGAAAAAGACTTGCCTCATGCACATTTATGCCATGTAGGTATTTAAACGTCTCTATCATATCTCCCCTCTCCAACATTTCCTCCGAAGTATATATATTGAGATCTTTGAGTCTGTCTGCCTTTTTATACATGTTCTAATAAAATTGTATGTATTTATTTTTGTGTGCTATAGCATGTATGCACAAGTGGCAGAGTATGGGACAGGTATAATTGGTATACCAGGTATAAATGGATATGCCTACATTTAGGCATGACAATGCCAGTTTCCACTAGCATTCTATAATGGAATCCCGACACCCAGATGCTGTTATGTCACAACGGATGCAGTCATAACAGATTGCTGTTCTCCTAAAGCAGCAGGAAGCCGCAAAACAAGAGGCCCTTATCGGGGATTGGTTTTCCTCTCTGGCTGGATGTATGGACTGCTGAAAATAAGCTACTTTGGACTGGATAGGAAGTTTCATCAACTCAACTGAAAATCTTGACTTTAATATAAGTGCTTATTTTGCCCGATAGATTTATATTGACATTTTCTTGAACTGCAGATGATTTGCATAAGGGATTCTGATTTGGAATGAGAGTCTGGATTTTTATAGAACAGTCTTTTTCTCCTATCCTTTTATAGGAGTTTTTTTTTTACTGTTCTGTTTTTCCTGACTGTTAAGAGTAATTCAAAGATCTCACCCTCATCTTTTCCCTGTAGAAGACTCTTCATACTCTCTCTCTCCTTCCCCCCCCCCTCGTGTTCACTGTCTCAATACTCCTAAAGATAAGTTAGGCGTGCCAGTTATAGGATTGGTCATAAGGGTATGCATGTAATTATTAATGACTGCCAATCCATGCCCAAAATTGTGTGTCCAGAATTGATGATCTGTACAGAATCTGGGGGATAGTTGCCTAAATTTAGATAAATTCTATATATTTATTTAAAAATGTATATACCGCCTAAATCTAAGCAGTTCACAGGCCAACATACATACTATAAAACAAACCAACATAGGTATTAGTGCGGGCTAACTGCTAATGTGTCCATAGGCTAACAGGCACGCGGTAGTGTTTAGCATGTGGTTAGCGTGCGCTAATATTTAGCACGCGCTAAAACACTTAGCATACCTTAGTAAAAGAAGCCCATAGGCATGTTCTTGTCGTCCCCCTCAGCAAGCTGTATAGTAAACACTGCATGATTTGCCTAGATGTTACATAAATGCCAATTCATAAAACCTCCAATCCAGCATCTAATTATCCACCCGCCGTAGATTACAGAAAGGCATCAACAAATAAATGAGTTTTTAATAATTTCTTTAAAATTCTATGGTCCTGGCATAATCTTAGGTGCCCTGACAGGGCATTCCACAGCTTAACCCCAGCAATTGAGAACATTTTTGTTTTTGTTGACACATAATGTACTCCAAGTTCCCTAGTTGCCATTCACCTCATTTCTCTCTCTGACCTCAAGGATCTAATTGGCTGACAGACTTCCCACATCGATTTCAAATATAAAGGGGCCAAACTATTCAAAGCTTGGTACATTATATAATGCACCCTTTGTTTCAGTGGCAACCAATGGAGTTGCTTTAAAACAGGTGTAATGTGAGTTCTCATTGAAACCCCAGTAATCAGTCTGACATCCAAGTTCATTAATATCTGCAAGGCCTTATATTTTGCTCTTGGTAAACCCAAATAGAGGGTCTTACAATAGTCCAATTTTGGCATAATCAATACTTGTACGACTGACCTAAATCATAAGGTGTTACCATCAATTTTAGTCTATATAAGATATGCAATTGGGCATATCCTCCCTGAATGACTTTCAAAATTTGTTTTTCCATTGTTAATGCAGAGTCTATACAGATTTCCAGGATTGTCATTTCTTTCTTCACTTCTGAGTACTCAACACTTTCAGACAATTACCAGACTTTCCATCGTTTTCTGGACCCATAATCATCACCTCTATCTTATTTACATTCAGTTTTAACCCATGGGACATCATCCATAAAAACACCTCCTTTATATAGTGATTCAACTTTATCTCAGCATCATGTTTCTGTTGTCCTATTGGGAAGAAAAATAAAATGCTGTCTATAACCAAATTCTATATTCAATCCCCGAACGACCAAAATCCTTTCTCAATGATGTCTGGGGCACCCCTCTTTTTACCAACACTTTATCAGAAACCTTTTGTCCACATTTTACAACCAATGGCTATCTTGTTAAATATGAGGTGAACCAATTAAGCTCGTCACCCCTAATTCCCAAGCCCTCCAATTTTAACAGCAAAGTGTCCAGGTTATTGGTAACAAAGGACCAAGACAGGTCCAAAGAGATCATGAAAAAGGAATAATTACCATCCAAGCCTTCTCTTAATGTGTCAAGAAATGAAACTAACAGTAACTTGACACTGTGTGCCTTACGAAAACCAAACTGGCAAGGATCTAGGCAATTAAGAGTCTGAACATAGTCATCCAATTGTTGTAACACCAGTTTCTCTATAACTTTACCAATAAATGGGACCACAGAAATTGGCCAATAACTAGACATTTGATCTTTATCTAAGCCATTCTTTTTTGGAATCAGGGTCACCGTGGATTGTTTACATTCCTCTGGCAAAATCCTATCAACCAACAATTTATTAACCACAGAAGTCACAAAGGGGGCAATCTTTTCTGCCAACAAACGCATAATACTTGTATTACATTGGTTGTTTATCGATCTAGTAGGACTAATTGTTGCTATAGTTCCAACTACATCTTCTTCCTTTACCATCCAGAATGACCTCCAAGAATATAGATGAAAAGAGAACAAAAAATGGTATCTACTATCACAAAGAATGGCATCTACTATCATTTTCTCAATTAGAGTGAAAAATAGAGACATTGGAGGTCACACAACTTGTCCAAGGTCTGACTCTCAGTGGACTCTGTTTTATGCTGCATTATTCTCTCAATAAATATATTCAGGACTCTAAACAGTAGAATGGACTTTTCTCTTTCATTGATATTTAATTACTAGGTGCCAAGGTTTTTGCTGTCATTTTCAACCTACTTTTCCAAAAGCAATACACCTATATTCGGATATTCGGTAAATTCATTAACAAAATATATGAGGCATTTTCCCCAATTGTGTGCCATCTGGAAAACTCCTTGAAAAATCGGCATCTCTGACTATAGAAATGTACACTGCTCAGTCTAAAAAGAGAGGGAGGGAGGGAGAAGGCATATGTTAAACAGAGCCTCAGACCACTGGCTCAAATCGCAGTCTCTTTTTCTGAAAAAGTGAAATGATTAAAAAGTCAAATCTGTTTAGGATTGTACCCATACACTGGTGTAAGCATTAAACCTGGCCCCAGAGTCTCTTTTAGGAATATACTTTTCAGATTTCAATTAAGATCTTCTAAAAACCACAGAAAAAGCGAACTATAGTTGTGCCAACTATCTCTGCTCAAAGCAAAAGTGCAGCTGTAACCTATGCAAGTAAAGTGCTTGACTCAGAGAATATCAGAATGGCTGTAATTCAATTTGCAGATGACCAGGGCACTTTGGAAATGCTTTCTAAAAATTTAGATCAGCAGATTTGAGGATAGAGATTAGAAAGAAAAATGGTGATGGATACATTTTTTTTTAAACCTGCATGTAAAAGTATTCAAAAGAGAAAATGCTCTATCTCCATTCTCACTGCCTGAATGTACATCTTAAAACACATTCATTGTGTTTCACTTATTTCATATACATACGTTATTGTTTCCAACAAAACACCCGTATTAAATTGCCAAGATAAAACAGATAACTGACTGACTTCCTCCCTATCTACCCAAGCACCTAATCAAATTTCCCAGAGAAGATTGAAAAAAACAACAACAATACAACACACTCTTCCCTCCTCACCCACCATATTATTTATTGTCTAAAACAAATATTCCTATTCACTATTTATTCCTGATTTACATTCAGGTACAATAGATATGTTGTGGTCCCCATAAAGCTTGCAGTCTAAGCTGTATTTGAGACAATGGAGAAAGACATGGGGGAAGCCACTGCATGCCCTGGATCGGTAGCGTGGAATTTACTACTCTTTGGATTTTGGCCAGGTATTAGGGACTTGGATTGGCCACTGTGAGAATGGGCTATTTGGCTTGATGGACCATTGGTCTGACCCAGTAAGGCTATTCTTATGTTCTTATGTTTAAGAAACTTGCCAACCCTCCCCCCCCCCCCCCCTTTTACGAAACTGCGTTAGGCTTTTTTTTTTTTTTAATCACCAGCTGTGGTGGTATTAGCTCTAATGCTCATAGGAATTCTATGAGCATTAGAGCTAATACTACCTTATGATAAAAAGCCTTATGAGGCTTCTTAAAAGTGAAGGCAAATATAATAGCCCATATTTTACTAATTTGTTTTGTTATTTATATCCTATGTGGTTTACATTGATCAGATATGCTGAGATTGTTTTCCCTAACTGACCCAGTAGGCTGACAATCTACCTATGGTATCTGAGTGTCATGATGGAGACTAAATGAAAGCACAGACTTCTACATTTCATTGGATTGCAGATTTACAAAGGGATCTCCTAATGTTTCCTCATAATAACTTGCAAAATCTGGACATGATGAAACAACATTCGGGGTGATATTACTCAAACTTTTTCCGTGTGCAAAGCTTGATTTACATGAAGAAAGGGGTTCTTAAAAATGTGACAGTGGTCCTGATTCTATAAATGGCGCCTAAATAGGTAGACACCTAGGAAAACCGTACCTACCGCATGTCATTCAAAGTTAGTAGCTGTTTATAGAATCATGCCTAGCTGCACCTAATTCAAGTTAGGTACTGGTAGGCATCTCTGACTTAGGCCCTGGTATATTAAGTACTGGTATATTAGGATAGGGTTTTCTTGGCCTAAAATAACAGCACCTAACTCATTCCATGCTCAAACTCTGCCCTTAACCATGCCTACTTTTTGGGTAGTCATGGGTAAGCACCTTGTTGTAGACACCTACCTCACACCTACCAAGATAGGCGCCCACTTGAAAATTATTTTTAATTGTTTTTTAATGGTGCCGTTCAATTAACATTATTGATGGAACCAATTAAAAAAATTAAGTTAGGCACTTGGTAGGCATCTTGATCTAGGCTCCTACCAGTAGGCACCATTTATAGAATCAGGCCCTGTATGTACACATATATGTATGCATCCCAAAAAGATGGCACATACTTAAATGTATACCACACGTAGCTATTCCTTGGGCCTAGAAAGCAGTTAGGCAAGTGTAAGGACTTTTTATTTGTCTTTCTACAATAAAAGTTTTTAATTGGTCTGCATCATGTCTGTTTCTTCATCAGGCATTCCTTGAGCTGAAGTTTGGGCTAAGCTAGGGCAAAGTTGTGATACATATGTATGTTTTACAAAAATATACAAGTTGGGAGGGCAGAGCAAGATGGCAACCACCAAAGTGATCACGTGACCCTTGCCCTTTAACCTTTGAAAATAGTTTCTTCTCTTCTCATGGGGAAAAAGAGAAAAGACACTACCCAAATGGGTGTGAGCCAGCCACCTTCAACCCCCAGTACTTTGACTACATGGATTTGTTCGACATAATTCAGCTCTGACTGTAGCTTTAGTTGAGGAGCCAATAGGCGTTACTTCACCAGATTTGAGGGGGGTTATTCTCCCCAGGCTTTCACTGGCATCACTTTCCATCAAAGAACTCAAGCCTCTGGCACAGCCCAGTATCACTGTGGAGTAAGGAGCTCTGGGCTGGTTGATGTAGATTTGGGTAAGCCAACTTTAGCATCAGCCCTGGGAGATCTAGGTACCTATATAGCTGTGGCTGCAAAAAGCATTGGAACTTTCTAGTGAGTCTCAACAATCTATTCTATATGAAACTTTGGAAATATATCAGTCTTTATAAGAAAAACCATGAGAAGTAATTATGGAATTAATATGGATAGTTATTGACAATTTGGAGAAGAGTTTTGTCTGTCAGATTTAAATCTACGGAAGGTCAAGTTTCTATCTTATCACCTGTAAAGCAAAAAGATTAGAAATCATGGAATCAAAGTTTGAAAAATTGAATACACTGGAAACAAAGTATGTGATAGGCACATGGGATCTCTTAAGGAGAGGAGATAGTGAATGCTGTGGATGGGCAGACACGATGGGCCATTTGGTCTTTATCTGCCATCATGTTTCTAGTAATAGTTAAAGTTAACTCAGCGATTCATAGAAGATTGGAAAAACAGAAAATACATATGTCTAACACAAGAGATTTGTTTTGTATAAACTTTTCTAGAACTTCTCAAGTATCTGCTGAGACTATGTTGAAGAAATATATGTTTGATAGTTTGCATTTATTAGGAGACTGTCTTCTGTTGTTAAAATTTTTAAATATTTCATCTAATAATTCTGATAATGACATTTTGAATTTACCTAGAAAAATATTCTTAAAGAGTCCTACTCATATAAAGTCAGTTACATTTTATTTGGAAGTAGAAAGGGATAGTACACTGAAAATGTATTATTAGGGTTACCAGATTTTACGTATGTAAAATCCTGACCCCTAAACCCACCCCCAGGCTCGCCTAGTGCCACCCATACCTGCCCCATTACGTCCATGCTAGCCACACTCCTAGCCCCCCACTTAGACCCGCCCATTGCTTTGCCCCCCCTAGCCTGTTCCTTCCAACATGATTGCTTTTCAAAACCCGGACAAAGTGCCGGGTTTTGGATAGTAGAGCCAAACACGAACATTGGGCAAAAAAAGATTGGCCTCTGAGGGAATATATGGTGGTTAGAGGACAAAATGTAATCAATGAACCTTTGGTAGCACGAGATAGAATCAAACTGCTACCATTACAAATAAAGCTAGGCCTGGTGAAACAATTTGTAAAGGCTTTGAATACAGACGGTTCATGCATTGACTACATCATGCATATGTTACATGGACTTACCATGGAAAAATTGAAGGCAGGAATTTTTGTTGGTCCACAGATCAGACAACTTATAAATGACTCACATTTCATAGCATCAATGAATGAAATCAAATCATGTGCTTGGTCTTCATTTGTTCTTGTTGTGAAAAACTTTCTTGGCAACAAGAAAGCAGACAACTACACACAATTAGTAGAAGACATTGCTCTTTCATTTCAACACGCTTGGCTGTAACATGAGTCAGTCAGATCACGCTCCAGAGAACCTTGGTGACTTAAGTGAAGAGCAAGATGAAAGATTTCACCAAGACATAAAAACAATGGAAGCTAGATATGAAGGAAGATGGAATGCAAACATGATGGCGGACTATTGTTGGAATCTTATGTGGGATTGTCCTCGTAGATCGCACTCTCGGAAGTCTTACAAAAGGAGCTCCTTCTGTGTTGAATGACTGGAAAGTTTGTATCATAAACTTGTGCTTATTGTATGAAATAAGTAGATTTTTCACCTTTACTTTTTAATATGTTTACTTCATGCTTAAAATATATTAATTTAAACACTACATTAAAATATCCAGATTTTTTAATTGGCGAGCTGAGTGATGAGTGGTATATGGCACATGTTCTGTATCTCAAAAACTAGAGCTGATAGGAGAAAACTTGTGCCATTTTTAGAATCAGCAGGTCAAATATACCCAGAAACAGGTCTAACATTTGAGGCACCAAAATGAGCGTTGGCCAGTATTATAGTATTCTATAATCGCTACACATAAATGTGCACCCTAATCACTCTGTCCATAAGAATGTCTGCCTGCAAGCTATGCACCATCACATTTAGGCCCCATTTTGTAGAATAGTTCTTGACCGGATTATTGGCATTTATACATGTAAGTGTGCACATATACTGTAAATCACACCAAAAAGAGGAAGACAAAAACCTCTGCACCAAATATCAGAGAAAACAAAATAAAAAGCAGAGATGACGAAATGATCAAGCTGGTAAATGAGTGTTAATGAAAAGTCCACGGCATATACACATGAAACAGTAGTGGAACAGGGACCCGACATGGGTCGTGTTTTGTTAAATTGCCGGTACTATTTGTTTGATTTTATGTTATTCTTTCAGATTTTCATTGAACCCTGATGCAGACAATTTTGCCGAAACATGGACCATATCAAGTCCCTGTTCCACTGTTGTTTAATTTGGGTATGCCTTGAATTTCTGATTGAAACTCATTTGCCAGGTTGATTATATGTATGTAAATGCCAGTATTCAGGCTATTTATGTATATCCTTGGTGCCTACATCTTGACAACCTGCTTATAAAATAACCTACATAATGGGGAAGGAAAAGAGGTGCAGTTTTCCAGGCATGAACAGTAAACTTATTTGGGCCCTCTTTTACTAAGGTGCACTAACCGATTAGCATGCTAAATGCTAACGCGTGCAAGTTAGTCACGCTAGATTGCCATCTAACCATGACAGAACATACAAATTTAATGATAAAAAATGCTTTTTTGCACTATGGAAATTAAAGACCATAAAAAAATCACTTTGATCCTTTATCCTTTAGACCAGGGGTGTCCAACCTTTTGGCTTCCCTGGGCCGCATTGGTCGAAATAAATTTTTCTGGGGCCGCACAAATGCGCAAACGCTCCAGCAAGAGAGAGGAGGGAGCTGGCAAGATGGTAAACACCCGGGGGCAGCAGAGAAAAACCATCGCCTCGACCGGGGCCACACAAAATACTTCACAGGGCCGCAGGTTGGACACCCCTGCTTTAGACTATTGGTGTAGGCTTTGGTTTTATCTATACTGGCTTATTGCAATATTGTCTATTTGGGAGCTCCAAAGAAAGCATTGAGAAAATTGAGAATAGTACAGAATACGGCTGTTCGACTAATATTTGGATTGAAGAAACATGATCATATCAGTCCTAACTATTGTTAGCAAACTTTACTTTGAGTATATCTAAGTAACTGTTGTATTTTTAACTATTTGCATTTCGATGATTGTCCAGCCTTCTTCTGTGTAAACCGCCTAGAAATCATTTTGTTATGGCGGTACAGAAGAATAAAGTTATATTATGTTATGTTGATGCATTAGCGTTTAGCTAATCGGTTAGCGCACCTTAGTAAAAGAGGGGGAAGGTTAAATAAAAAGGAAATGGACATCCTTTGCATACAGTCAATTGTGAATGGTTCATTTCAGAGTGGTATCTTTAGCACAGTGGATAAGAGTAAAGTCAAGAAAAGGTGACATTTCTACTAAGACTCAATCTGCTGACCCGAATCTTGGTGCTTTTGTTTTCTCTACAAGTCATAGTTCTCATTTTGATCCCAGGCAGCCATGGAGCAATGGCAGAGGGTGATTGATCTTGCCCTGTCCAGTAGATACCAGGAGGAACTTGTGAGGATCAGTAGAGGTCTGGATGGGGTGCCTGAGGGGACGGGCTATTTGTTTGGGAAGGTGGGATCTTGGGAGGTGCATGATCAGGAAAAAGTCTTAACAAACTAAGGTTTGACTGGAGGAGAGACGGCCTTGAAAGGTAAGGATTTCCTTTTTCTTGGAAGGGGTTGCAGTTGCACTAAGACCCTCTTTTACAAAGGTGCGTTAAGCATTTTAGCGTGGATTTAGCACGTGCTAAATCAATGTATGCACTAACCGCTAATGCGTCCATAGGATAACATGCATGCGTAAGCGTTTAGCGTGTATTTAGCGTGCGCTAATACTTAGCACGCGCTAAAAAGCTTAGCGCACCTTTGTAAAAGAGGGGGTAAGTGTTGCCAGTTGCACAGAACTATTTACCACCATCTCTTGAGAAGCCATTGAGTACAACTGCAGTATCAGCAAACCTCACAGTTAGTATATGCAGTAATGCCTCATGAAATAGTTATCGGGGCTGCCCATGCACCATCTTCCACCATTATCAACATGATGTTCTTCTTTTTAATTTTAATTTTATTTTAATTTGTCAAGGGACTGAACAGGAGCTTCACCAATTTTTCTAATTGGCTTAATACTTGTGACACTAATTTGAAATGTACTTATATATACTGTCATCAGCAGATGTTTTTTCTTTTAGATTTGATCATCTCACTTACAGAGGAGAGTTTTGCTTTCCTTATATTTCTGTTAAAATTTTACAGCTGTCACCTGAACAGATTGCATGAAAATATTCCAGAAGGACAGTGCTCGCACTTGTGATATATTTGTTCCATAGTGCAGAAAATTAAGTTGCAAGCAAATCAAATGAAGCAACACTTTAGGGATAGCCTAGAAAGAGTTACCAGAAGGGCTTGCACCAGATCAAAATGGGCTGAGAGGTCACATTTACTGCTGCTGCCTACCACTTGATATTATGATACCAGGATAAGAATTCTATGAGCGTCGGAGCATTTAGTGCTCTGGGCCAAGGTAGAAACCTCTACTGCAGCTTAGTAAAACCCAGTGTAAATATTTTGAACATAAACCCTAATCCCTAAATTAAGGTTCAGACTGCAGGAGCAGGGTGACAATTTAAGAAGTTAAGGATTTCCTTTTTTTGGGGGGGGGGGTTGCAGTTACACTAAGGCCCTCTTTTACAAAGGTGCGTTAAGCGTTTTAGCGCAGATTTAGCACGTGCTAAATCAATGTATGTGCTAACCGCTAATGCATCCATAGGATAACATGCATGCGTGAGCGTTTAGGATGTATTTAGCGCATGCTAATATTTAGCACGCTCTAAAAAGCTTAGTGCACCTTTGTAAAAGAGGGAGTAAGTGTTTCCAGTTGCACAGAACTATTTACCACCATCTCAGGGGTAAAGGGGTAAAGATATAATAAAAATGTAGATTTTTATGATTTCAACAAATATATTGAAAATTAAAAATTTTAAGTACAATACACATACCACAAAACAGTGGTGAAGAAAATTAATGTGTGACATAGTAATAGAATAATAAATTGAAGAACTAATGTCTGTACCAGGCAGACTTGACAATTTCGTTTAGGATGGGCTTGGGAGTTCTTCGATGGGATTCCCAGCAATTTGGAACATGAGTGCTGGGCAGACTTTCAAGGTCTGATTCCTGCAAACAATGAGATGGTTTGGATAGGCTGGAGTGAGCTTCGATGGCAACTCCAGAACAGTCAAACTTTGGATAGCGAGTAACGTATTTTGCAGGTGTTTTGCAAGACGAGCACCTATGCGCGCGTCATGTCATCAAAACCCACAGCTGAAGCGTGTAATAAAAGTGTCACGCCCAAATTACCCACAATTCAAGCAAGCACTACATATGTGCATCTTACGCTAAGCGTGGCTGAACGTAATAGAAGCGTCTCGCCCAATTTACCCATAGCTCAAGCGCTCACAGCATACAGTACTTTGTATTAAAGTTTTTGGTTGTAAAACGAATCGTCTGAGTTTCCATTATTTCCTATGGAGAAATTTGCTTTGATATGCGAGTGCTTTGGATTACAAGCATGCTTCTGGAATGAATTATGCTCACAAACCAAGGTTTTACTGTAGTTGGAACCTATAGACAGTACCGAGCTAACTTCTAATATATATGACCTAGAAATAACAAAGAAAAAAAAAAACATGAAATTGTAATTCATGTAATTATAGGGCAGACTGGATGAACTGTTCAGGTCTTTATCTGCTTTTGTTTACTATGGGTCCTTTTAATAAGGCGCAATAGCTGTTTTAGTGCACGCTAAATATTAGTGCATGCTAAACGCTAACGCATCCATTATAGTCTATTTTTATATTATATTATCATAGTCTAATAGTTACCCCCTCTTCTACAAAGCCACGCTAGCGGCTGCCGCATGGCAACAGCCCCGAAGCCCTTTAAATCTCTATGGGCTTCGGGGCCATTACCGTGTGGCTTTGTAGAAGAGGGGGTTAGTGTGCGCTAAAACAGCTAACATGCCTTAGTAAAATGTTACTAAGCAAAATAATTCTGACATGAACGATTATCTTTTTCACAATATGTCTAATATGTCCAGTTGTAAAAACAAAATAACTTACAGAAAGAAAGAAACTGAAATAGCCTTAGCTGTCATTTCCAGTGTTACTCAGTAGAAAAAACTAAGACCAATCAGAAGGACTCTGGAAAGAAAGGGTATAGAAGACGGGAAGGAATCAAGTCCCATGATAAGGAATTATAGAAAAAAATAGCATTGATAGACGATGGAAGAAATGCATAAAGCAAGAATCAAAACCCAACTGGTGTTTTTCCTAAATGAGTCTTTGAAGGCAACCGTCTAAGACCAAAACACATTTATGAAGTCCTGGATGAATTGAATATCCAGAGATGGAAATATAAGAGCTGAAAACGAACCATACTTCCTTGGCTGCATCTGTGAGAACCACAAAAAAATCCAGAAGCAAATTGAAAAATCACTTTCACTGAGAGTAATGAAGGTAGACCATTGGGGTCTAAAAAGAATGGTTACTGACTGACATGTTGCCACAGAATGTTCTATTCAGACATGGAAAACCCAAATGCTATCATAAGAGTAGAAGTGCGCCACAGCTCAATGGAAACACTGTGCAATTGAGCAACTGAGCCAGTTCTGAATCATCACTTGCTATCAAACTTCTTTGGCTGCATTATTTCCATAACTAACATATAGTGCTACCATGCTGAATTTTGTAAACCAAATGAATAACTCAGGTTGAAGTACATTGTAAGCAAAACAACAATGGAGGAGATGAAAAATACAGCCTATGATGAGTCAACCTTGTAAGTCAATAAATTCATATATTGGTTGCATTTTTTAGCTCTTCTGCTACTGTTTTTGGTAGAACACAGTGAACAGCTGAATTGTACATCTTTGACCAGATAGGAAATGTAAGAAGTAGAATAATAATAATAAACCCACAACTACCTTTAATTTAAAAAAAGAACTGACTGGGACAGCTCTATGCATAGTTCAACAATTCAGTTCACAGGAATTTATTTAATGAGTAGGAAATGTCTCAAGGACAGAAAACAGAGGAAAAAGAAATCTGTTTTCCCATGATGAAACTGAGATAACTTTCTCAAGTAAAATTATAGATAACTTCAAAATATCAGAGAACATACAATCAATTTTTGTGGGAAATACAGCCAAGGTCCTAAGCCAAGATAGTCTAACCTCTAGCACAGACATGAGATCTTATACTGCGAAGAATAAGACCACATAAGACACAACATACAGTTGATATGAGAACTGATAAGAGTATTGAAAAAGTTTAAATAAATCAAAATAGTTTCACCAAATTCAGGTTGACTTCCATGGGAGATGTCAATGGTCTGGGAGGAGGGAAGGAGAAAAGAAGTGATCTCAGAGACCTTTGAGATATAAAGCACCTCAGCTCTGTAGAACATCTGCCTTTTTTTAAGCAGAAGCTTCTCCCTGGTCTCTCTGCCCCAAAAGGACTTGATTCTTAAAGAGTTTCTTGGGTATTCTTTCTACTGCTCTGCCTATCCAATGGGTGGTGGACACCTGGAACGCGCTTCCAGAAGGAGTGATAGGACAGGGTACGGTATTGGAGTTCAAGAAGGGATTGGACAATTTTCTGAAGGAAAAGGGGATAGAAGGGTATAGATAGAGGGCTACTATACAGGTCCTGGACCTGATGGGCCGCCGCGTGAGCAGACTGCTGGGCATGATGGACCTCAGGTCTGACCCAGCAGAGGCACGGCTTATGTTCTTATGTTACCTCAAAAAAAATGACCACTTGTGCAGGTCAAATTAGTGCCTCCTTTTTTTCTGAACCAAAATACAGTAAAAATTGAAATAAGATCAAACACTCTGAAACTAACATGAACACTCTATAAAGATATTGACTTTCTCACTTATTATCAGACATTAGGGCCTTTCAACTGTAAAATGTTACCATCTCATCATCTCTATTTATCCCCCATCCCTTTTTATTGTGCTGTAATAGCATCTGCACACAGTCTATGGCAGAGATGGATTTATTCTATTTAAAACCAGTGAATCTGTATTGTTTTTCCACTGACCTATGGAATGTAGATAAGTCTTCAAAGAGTGTTAAAGAGATATATTGTTACTTCAGTACAAAAAGAAAGTTTCATCAACTACTTGTATGTTGGTCTTATTTCCAAATGCCCAAGTGGACTAATAGAACAACCAGAATTCTCTGCTTGAAAATATATTGCAATCTAAGTTGGGTCTATGGAAGGCATGCAAATTATACATCTTTATATACCATTTTGAAGTATAATGTATGTACTGTAATAAAGCTACAACCTCCTGCATTTCCGCTGATTTGGCATTGTTGTTGGTTCATTAAATGCAGATGTTATGGGACAGGATGGATTAAAGGGGGAATATGCGAAGCTATGTCAAAATACCTTTTTTATGGAAGACAATGTAATGTAGGCATTATGGTGGTTCATTGTGTGGGATATAAGTAAAAATTAACAAATGGGTTACAAAAAACCTAAGACCATAAGAATTGCCATATTGGGTCCATCTAGCCTGGTATCCTGCTTCCAATAGTGGACGATCAAGGTCACAAGTACCTGACAGAATCCCAAAAAGCAGCAAGATAATAGGAAGAGAGTGTGGCACAGTGGTTAGAGCTACAGCCTCAGCACCCTGAAGTTGTGGGTTCAAATCTTGTGCTGCTCCTTGTGACTCTGGGCAGTCACTTAATCTTCCACTGCCCCAGGTGGATTAGATATATTTTGAGTCCACTGGGACAGATAGAGAAATTTCTTAAAATACTTGTATGTAAACTGCTTTGAATGTGGTTGTAAAACTACAAAAAGGCGGTATACAAGTCCCAATCCCTTTCCCCATTCCATGTTACTGATCCTAGGGACAGCAGTGGTTTCCCCATATCTCTCTCAGTAGTAGACTATGGACTTTTCCTCCTGGAGCTTGTCAAACCTGATATCTTCTGCTTGGATTACCTATTATGTTTATGATTAGCTAGCAGGAAGGTTACACCCATCATGAGGTCAGTGCAGAATGAGCTAAAGAAAATTTCCCTATGCTTCCACTAGAATACTTCGGTCTAATGACCAACATCTGCTAACTGTTCCTTCACTTATACTGTATGGTCATAAACTGTCTTTAGTATTGTGCATCGCCTTGAATATATGATTAGGCAATCAATCAAATTTTTAATAAACTTGAAACTTGATTGGTATAAAAATACTATGGGGCTCATAATCCAAAGAGAAAAATGTCCAAAAACCGTCCTAAGTCGGCACTTGGACGATCATAAATGAAAGACAGCCAAGTGCCGATAATCAAAAGGGGTTTTGGATGTGTTTACAAACGACCTGGGCCTTCCCAGTGCCGCTGAACAACCAGAGCGAAACGGGGCGTTTCAGGAGTGTCAAGGGCAGGATTTGGGCAGGCCGTGGGCCGTGCTAGATTTAGTCGTACTGAATGTATGACAGAAAGTTTTACAACACAGCCTAGACAGAACTTGGACGTTGTGACTTAGGCCATTTAAAACAGTGGTTCCCAAACCTGTCCTGGGGGACCCCCAGCCAGTCAGGTTTTCAAGATATCCCTAATGAATATGCATGAGAGATTTGCATATAATGGAAGTGACAGGTATGCAAATCTCTCTCATGCATATTCATTAGGGATATCTTGAAAACCTGACTGGCTAGGGGTCCCCCAGGACAGGTTTGGGAACCACTGATTTAAAACATGGTCTAAGTCAGTGGTTCCCAACCTTGTCCTGGAGGACCACCAGGCCAATCAAGTTTTCAGGCTAGCCCTAATGAATATGCATGAGAGAGATTTGCATATAATGGAAGTGAGAGGCATGCAAATCTGCTCCATGCATATTCATTAGGGCTAGCCTGAAAACCTGATTGGCCTGGTGGTCCTCCAGGACAGGGTTAGGAACCACTGGTCTAAGTCACAAAAACCTATATAAAGTGACCAGATAAGCACTGCAAACACTAGTACAGACCCTCACACACTACCCCAGTGATCACTGACCCCCCCCCTAAAAATCGTAATCACAACTTTAAATATCTGCCTCCAGAACATCAGCACCTGGCAGTCTGCCATAGGAAAGCCTAGTAGAGCTGCACAGAGGTGGCTTAAGTCATCTTGGGTGTGGGTTAAGGACCCATGGAGAGGAGGACTCAGGCCCAGAAGCCACTGTAATCACTGCATTCATGGTGAAACATGTGCATTCCCCCAAAAATCCAAAACCCTTTTGTACTGTCATATAAGTGGCTCCTGCAACCATAAGGGCTATTGGGGTTGTAGACAGGTGGGTATAGTAGGTTTTGGGGGTGTTTAGGGGGCTCACCATGACCTATAAGGGAGCTGTAGTGAGATGTTTATGGGGTACCCTTTTTGTGAAGTTCACAGTAGTGCCCTGTAAAGTACCCCACTATTCAGGTGCCATGTCTGGGTGTCCAGTCCATCACTTTGCTGACCCCTCCCACATCCAACAGGGCTTATTCTAGGCATTTTTGACTTGGACGAATATTTGGACAAAAATGTGGTATAAGCATGGATGATTTAGCAGCTTGGACAATCAGATGGCTGGACGTATAGTTAGATGATTTTCGGAAAAAAAAAAAATTAGGGGCGTATTTTTCGAAAATGTGTCCTAAGCTGTGTCTGACTTTGGACGACTTGCGACTTAGGTGAAAACGGACCTAGATGTTTCTTTTGATTATGCCCCTCCACAATTTTTAAAGGTTGTTGGTTTTTTTTTTTTTTGTGCTGTAGGTAAATAATAAAATATAGGAACCCATTTACTGACGTAATATATTTTACATTTTTTCTCTTTCCTTATAGAGTAGTGCTGGCTCATTGCCAATGAGAATTAATCACTGCTGCATCACCCCCACCCCACCCAATTTTTTTTTTTTTTTAGTCTTCATTTATTTATTGAAAAAATGTGCATAATTATAACAAGCAGAACATGTACTTTGCAAAGAGAAGTTACATATGTCAACAGGTAACAATACAATGTATATAATACATAGAGCATCAGTAAGATAAACAAACAGATAAGCAACGAGCGAAAAATAATAAATAAAATTCAATAAACATAATAAAAGAAAGATATAAAATATAAAGATATAGGATTACGTATGACACCTCATGAAGAGGGATTTAAAGAATTCAATTAACCCACTCCCCATATTAAGCTTGAAATGAAAACTCCCTGTTCAAATCAAGAAACATTTTTGAGTCCTTATTGTCACTCCTCACTGATTTGTAAGTTCTTTTCACTCCATTGCTGGTGTCTGTTCCTCATTAGTGAAAACAGGGGCATTCTACACATACACATCTCTGTGTATATACCACACAAGTCCCATAAGGCCACTCACTGCTTACTTATTGATGGAGTGTTGTTGAAGACAGCCCAAGAGAAAAGCATTCATTTGGTTTCCTTGTCACAACCTGAATGAAGTACTAGCAACAGGATGTAGGAAAATGCTTTTTCTACCAGCGTGAAGTCCTTTCTTCCCTCAATATATCACTTTCGGGAAAGCAATGATTTCAGTGTATTGAAGAGACCACACATTCATCATTTTTAACTTTCTTCTGATTCCCCTTATGGGGGCTCAGTAGCAGTAATCCAGGCGAAGATCAAGAGAAACATTGTGTGTCACAGCTGATTTTTTTTCCTGTTCAAACAAATGCCTACATGATCCCAAGGCAGCATCCAGGCTTGGCTCTTAAATTATAAGCCATACCTAATTTTCTTTTTTGCTTTCCCCTTGACTATGACAACTGATGCATTTCGGGATAACGTCATTCCAAAACAAGTTTTACAGCTTAATTACTGTTCTCACACAAATAAGCCAGGCCTTCTAATTATTACTATGGTTTCAGCCTGCCAGCAGGTGGCAAATGCAGTACTCATTTCTGTGTACCTTATACAGATAAAGGTGCTTGTTTTAAAAGCACTATTTGTGGGGCGGGGGTAGGGGTTAAACATGAATAAAGTGACTTTTACCAAAATCCCAACTTCACAAAGCCAGGATATGCATTTCTAAAACTGAAAAACGTGCAAATGGAAAGGGGGTGTGGTCTTGGCATGTTTTGGGTGGGACTAGGATGGGCCAAAAAATGCCTCATTTCAGAAGAGGGATGTATACATTTATGTTCATGCGGACAAACATTGGGATTTACACTTGCTACCTAGGTTTCAGAAAAGTGCTCATAGTGAGCAGCACTCCATGTAGAGCAGACATATCAAACTCTGGCCCTAGGCCTGCCAGACATTTCACAATTTATACTTAAGCTGGCCCGCCGGCACGAACTGCTGCCGCTGCTCTTCACGAGCACCTTCCTCTGCCTTTGCCTGGTCCTCCCTCCATCCCGGCCTCCTCTTCAAAGCAGCCTGCATAGGATCGCTGGTCAGCTGTAGTGAACCTAGTAGGCTGCGTTGACCTCTGTATCACATTCCCTCTGCTGTGATTCTGTACATCAGATGAGGGACGGGACCGCAGGAGAGAGAATGTACTGCAAAGGCCGACGCAGCCTGCTAGGTTTGCTACAGCTGACCGGCGATCCTATGCAGGCTGCTTTGAAGATGAAGCCGGGATGGAGGGAACGGCGGGCCAGAGGCTACCAAGGCCTTAAAACCAATAATGGGATCATTGATATTCTATCAACCACCAGCAAATTGTCATGTCCTTCTTCCTCTCTGATCCCATAAATTTTCTTCTTTCTTGTGGACTTTTTTTTTTTAATGTAACAAGGTGAACATGTACAGATTGGGCCTGATAAAAACTCATGCTCCATTACCAGGCAGTATTGAGGGTGGAGGGTAATTGTGGAACTTAGAAGCACAGCTCTCATTGGCTCAGTCCTAAACCAAGGTGCTCTCAAAACCTGTTGCTGGTGACACAGTCAAGCCTTGGATCAGCCCCTGTATCACAGGAAAATTGCACGAGGCTTGGAATTTGAAGAGGATAGAGAAGGTACGAGGGGGAGGGGGTGTAAATAGGAATGACAGGCAGAGATGGAAGATGGATGGTTAGCATGGAGAAAGAAGAAAACGACAAATGGGCAGGAGACCCTGGCAAGCAAATTATCAGAAGACAACCAGAGCCTGGGACCAACATGACTTGAACAACAAAAGGTAGAAAAAATAATTTTATTTTCTGTTTTGCGATTACAATATGTCAGATTTGAAATGTGTATCCTGTCAGAGCTGGTGTTAGACAGCAAGTGTGAACTAGGACCTAAAAGAGAGAGGAAAAGTCTTTTTTATTTATTTTGTTTACATCACAGAGCTGGAAAGGTTGTAACTGTATACTTCTACTAAGACTAAGGGGTCCTTTTATTAAGGTGTGCATTTAGATTGGAAAGGTTGTAACTGTATACTTCTACTAAGACTAAGGGGTCCTTTTATTAAGGTGTGCATTTAGCGCATGCTAAATCAGTTAGCGTACTTTAATAAAAGGACCCCTACATATCAATAAAAAATTTGTCCTGTGACTTAGCCTATGTTTTAGATTTTGGCCCCTTATGTGATTGAGTTTGACACCCCTGATTTAGAGGGATTAGAGGAGGTTGTCTTCTCGATCCCTCAGTGGTTGATTGACAATACCCCCTCCCCCACCCCCACACACCTCTACCCTTAATGTGAAGCTGGCAAAGGATATAATATTCTGTGACAGCTCAGGAAAAATAAGGGGTCATCTGTGCAGGATATGAGGCTAACGTCATCCAAGGATAGTATCTTCCACTGTATTGGCCCCAGGAAATGGAACAACCTCCCTTAGTATATTTGTCAGCAGCAGAATATATAGAATTTCAAGAAATTACTTAAAAGGTACTTGTTTTGTCAGATGAAATACAGGGTCTGAGATTGTTTAAATTGTGGAGACTGTTGATTGCAGGGTGCTGGTCACTGATGTATTCTATGGTCTGGACTGTTTTATTTGTCTTTAGAGATATCTGTTGATGTAACTTGTTTGTTATATGTAATTTTATATTTTGTATGTAAGTGTGTAACTCGCCCTGGATAAGGCCGGGGATAAATAAATAAAATACAAATATTCAGGCAGCAGCAGGCAGTGTTTTATTTATTTATATAAGCAGATTATAATAAAACATACATAACTTATCACATCAATAAAACATCAGTACATCACAAACGTTAAAACTACTACAGAATAAAATAAAGTTACAATTCAAACAATCTACCATCTGAATCTGCTCCAAAGATCATCCATTCTAATAAAATGCCTTAAAAAATAACTTTTGAAATCTTTTAAAACACTGTTAAAAACTCATCTTAAAAAACCTGATAAAGCATTCCATAACTGTAGGCCAGCCACTGAAATGGCTGTCGACCATGTTTTCATATAGCGTATTTCATTTACTGATTCAACAGATAATCCCATTGCTGACTGTGATCACAAGGAACGAGTTGGCAAATATTTCTTCAGAATTTGGGTCAGATACCAAGGCGCTGCACCATAAACCACTTGATGAACAATTGTGAAGATTTTATACTCAATTCAAAAAGTACCTGGTAACCAATGTAGTTGTTTTAACACCGGAGAAATATGTTCACATCGAGATACCCCGGTTATCATTCTAGCTGCCATATTTTGCACTACTTGCGAAGCCCACACTTTAGACTTAACGGTGCCTAACAGCAATGCATTGCAAAAATCTAATTTTGTAACTATTAGGCTCTGCATCACTGTCAGAAAATCAACTTGCTTACCGCTGCTGACTTTATTCTCAGATATGTTTATACACTTACAATGAATATCTACGCATATGCAGGAAGGCTACACAGTTAGATAAGTGTGATATTCAGCACTTAACCAGCTACAGTGAACCACATAGATAAGATTGTGTTTTATTGGCACTTAACTTTCTAAATGCTGAGTCTGTTTCCGGAGCATCTGTAAGGTAGTCGCTTTTGACTTAGGTGCTAACTGGGCATTTTAACAGCACTATCTGGTTAAGTGAAAAATAGAAACATAGAAAAATGAAGGAATCCATATGGCCATCTATTATCCCCTCCTCTTCCTTAGAGAACCAACGTAATTTTCCCAAGCTGTCTTGAATTCAGATACTTTTGTCTCCATCACCTCCACAGGGAAGCCATTACAAGCATTCACTACCCTTTCCATATATTCTGAGGTTACTTCTTAATCTATCCTTCATCCTATACCCATTCATTTCAGAATTTCCTTTCAATTGAAAGAGACTCGCCTCATGGCATTTATGCCACATAGGCATTTTATTAAACGTCTCTATCACATCTCCCCTTTCCTCCAAAGCATACATATTGAGATCTTTAAGTTTGTCCCCATACACCTTATCACAAAGACCACCTACCATTTTAGCAGCCTTCCTCTGGACTGACTCCATCCTGTTTCTATCTTTTTGAAGGTACGGTCTCCAGAAGTGCCGCTGAATATGCCTTGTTAGTGCTAGCCAGACAAGCAATATAAACAGCTCTTTAAATTGCTTTGAATATCAACCCTGAAATGTTTATGTATCTAAGGTGCCCTTTTACTAAAAGTGTGGTAAAATTTGGGCTTAACTATTATAATGTGGAACTTCATTAGATTTAATGGGTCACTGGATGAGGGTTTCCTCTTCTTTTTTATTTGAGGTCAAGCACCAATATTCTAATTAGCATGCAATACCCGCAGAAAGTTAACACAAGAACACTTGGCATCTCCTGTTTAGGGGGCACCAAGTGCTCCTGCAGGAACTCTGCACTAGCCCTGCTAATCAAAATGAGCTAGCTGGTTAATGCTTTCATGCCCATCCTCCACCCTGCCATGTCCCCTCAGAAGAGAATTCTTAAAAAATAAATAAACTGAACGTGAAACCAGGGAAAGTTCCTGGCATGGAAAAATTGGTTTGGCTTCAGAAGCAGAAACCATGGAAGTACATCCAGTTTTGGTCACCCCTTCTTTATATGGATGATTCAGACCCTTCATTGCCATTTCATATACTTCTTTGTAGAGCTGAGTGGTATATAATTCCTTACTTTTCCTTCCTACCTTCTCCACAGACTTATCTTTCCTATTTTTATTTTAGTACACTTTCTTCCCTCTCTCCTACTCTTTTACCTCCTACTCTTTTACCTCCATTTTAGAATTGTTCACGTGCAAAATAGCAAATGCTTAATAAACTTGTAAAGTTGGTGAAACCTCTCCTGGGGATTTTTGGGTTTGAGGCTCCCCTGGTGGATTATCCTATCCATATTTGATCTCTCTTGTCTCCTGAGGCTCAATATCTTGGGAAGTCTCCTAACTGCTTAAAAAAATATGCCAACAATCTAACTAAAAGCAACTCAAGATAAGATTCACTGAACATGTGTTTCTTGTGTTCATGTGTATTTGTCTTGGCCCTGCGTCTTTCACACTATGTTTCCTTGTTAGCAAAGTATCCATGAAAGTCATTGCACATTTTACTACATGAATAGAATTCCTTTTGGTGAGTCTATACTCAACTTGTTAATTTAGTCCCTCTTTTACAAAGGCGCGCTATGCATTGTAGCGCGGATTTAGCGCATGCTAAATCAACATGTGCGCTAACTGCTAACGTGTCCATAGGATACCATACATGCATTAGCATTTAACGCGTATTTAGCACACGCTAATATTTAGCACGTGCTAAAAAGCTTAGTGCACCTTTGTAAAAGAGGGGGTTACTTTTTTGTCTACTAATGTCTTTGCAACAGTGAAAAAATACTTTACATTAACTTTTAGAGAAAGGATAGGGGGATAAAATCCCGTGTGATATGCAGTAGCTATGAGAAACTTTCCATGCATTTTGATTTTTCAAACAGTTGGCCTGTTTTTGGTGTGACAGTCATTTTTGGAAATCATCATCATCATTTCATATAAATAGACTAAGGGCTAAATCCCAGAAAACTAGACTCTGAGGAAGATAATACTTCAAAAATAAAACATAAAACATGATACAGATACATGTATATAGACTATATTTAGTTGGATAGGCCAAACTCCTTAGGAGGTGTGTAAATATTGTATACTTAGCTGCAATAGTAAACCTAATACTAGATGTGAATATAGGTAGGACGATTGATTTGGTAAGAACATATTCAGTACATTTAAACAGGACAATCGATGTGTCGGATGTAGGATGATTATGCTACAATTATGCCGGTATTAATAACTCTGTATTGTAACACCGCTACAGAAGCTCAAGTATTGTAGCACCTTTGTATTGTAGTATTGTATTGTATTGTATTGTATTGTATTGTAGTTGTAGTATTGTATTGTATTGTATTGTATTGTAGTATTGTAGCTTCTGTAGCACCGCTACAGAAGCTCATGCAAACCACTCTGAATTGACTCCCCAGTCATAAGTAGCAGTATAGAAGCTCACAATAAACAATGTCATGCTTTCACAGATTTCTCTTGATTGCTGCACTGATAAAAAAACTCTCATGTCAATTCCCACATCTTTCTCTACCAGGAATTTTCGACAGGCTTATGCATCAGCGCAATTTGGTGTCTTGCTCATAGGCCAGCATTCCTTTGGATTTCCATGAACATGAAATCCTGAATATTCTGGTCATGAAGGCACTGCACATTGAATTCAAAAGATAAGAACATAAGCAATGCCTCCACTGGGTCAGACCTGAGGTCCATCGTGTCCAGCAGTCTGCTTACGCGGCGGCCCAACAGGTCCAGGACCTGTAATCCTCTATCTATACCCCTGTATCCCTTTTTCCAGTAAGAAATTGTCCAATCCTTTCTTGAACCCCAGTACCGTACTCTGCCCTATTACATCCTCTGGAAGCGCATTCCAGGTGTCCACCACACGTTGGGTAAAGAAAAACTTCCTAGCATTCATTCTGAATCTGTCCCCTTTCAACTTTTCCGAATGCCCTCTTGTTCTCTTATTTTTCAAAAGGTTGAAGAATCTGTCCCTCTCTACTCTCTCTCTGCCCTTCATGATCTTGTAAGTCTCTATTTTTTACTAAGATGTTCTAACATATCCAGTATATACTAATCCCCTCTTTTACAAAGGTGCACTAAGCTTTTTAGCGCGTGCTACACATGCCCTAAACATTAACACGTGCATGTTATCCTATGGACACATTAGCAGTTAGCGCACACGTTGATTTAGCATGCGATAAATATGCACTAAAAAGCTTAGCGCACCTTTGTAAAAGAGGGCCTAAATGCCCTGCACCCATAGGAATATAATGGGCTGCATGTGTATGCTAATCATGAGCACATGCTAAATCCATTAGCACACCTTATCGAAACCAATGTTTTTATTTCTTTTTACAATGATTTTTTTTTCCTGTTCCAAGATCTTCACTATCAGAATGGAATATATTCATGAGTGATCACATATACCTGAAACATATCTCACTGAAGTCATCTTCAAAGTAAGTGGTTTGCCTTGGGACAAGAAAAAATATTTCAAAGGTAGTAACATCTGAAGCAGTCTTGTAATCCTAACAAGAATTCTTAGAAAATACTCTCCAGGGACACAATTTTTAAAAATGTGTGATGATCAACTCATACTGAAGTCCCTTTCGCTATCATTTCTCCAACTGAGAAAAATCATTCCCTCCTTCATCTTGCTAGAGAGTTCATCCAACACTTGTGTTTCACTTGTCACCAGTAAATGCCACAAATTGCTTAAGCAGAGTTTCAATGATATAGGGCCCTGTCCAGTAAACATTTTCCCATAGACACAAGGAGGTGATTTTATAATGCATTTCCTTGTGTAAAACCTATTTAATTTGTTTTGGGTCTTTTTTTACTGTTGTTAGTTGATTGTAAACCACACTGATTATCATTTGATAGGAAAGTGGTAAAGAAAAAAATGTTAATTTAAAACCATTTATATCCTCTAGTCTACATTGTGTTAGCATCTTGAGTAAGAGAGTATGGTAGCCATGTTAGTCTACTTTTAAAGGTAATATACATGTATAGAAACAAAACATAAACCACTCAATATTCAGTGGTATTTAGCTGGCCAGGAATGGCTCCCAGCCAGATACATACCAATAAACCGGATAAATGCTGATATTCAGTGGGTGATTGCCAGCTATCATCCACTGAATATCCCAGTCATCAGATTGGCTAGTGACCAGCTATGTTGCACGACATAGCCAGTCACCATCAGTATCCATCAGATCAAGGGCTAAGTCTAGCAGCCAGATAGATCTGCCTTAAAAGCAGGTCCATCTTTGGCTGCTAGGTCTTAGTCAGCCAATTGATAAATATTGACGAGGATGGCTAGGTCAGACGTGGTTGCACTGAACATAGAAATTCAATGCTGGATACAACCCTGGCATTGAATGTCCAGGTTCATTGCCATCAGTGGGAAGTAGATGTGTTGCCTCCTATGGTCTGAATATTGTGGCCAAAGGAAATGAAGGAATACCTTTTTTTTAATTGGTCTAACAATATATGTTTTAGAATTAATTTTTGAAGGTAAACCTTCTTTTTATGAAATATTTGTAGTTTTACATGCTAAAAATGGCTCTTATAATATTGTATGAATTTGTACATGCACCAAAAATATAATATGTACTTATATGCATACCATGTACAGGTGATGCTGGAGATGGGTGAGCAGCATTTAAAAAAAAGTCTGTCTAGGGCTTTTTGTGACATTTAGCCCATTATGGGGTCCTTTAACTAAGGCACATTAGCCGTTTTAGCGCACACTAAATGCTAACGCATCCATTATATCCTATAGATACGGCTAGCGCGCCTTAGTAAAAGGACCCGTATATTTTTAAAAAGCCATCTTAGAGCCGCTGTTGAATGGGAAAAAAAAAAACATCTGGGTTTCCCTTTTGAAAATGGTTCAAGATGAATGTTTTTGCACAGAAGATGTCTGAAAAGAAGAGACAGTTTCCAAACTTACATGTTCAACTTATAAATGCCCAAAATAAATAAATAAATAGTAGACAGGTATCATTTTGAGAGAAATAGCCACACAGATGTCCCTGCAGATCAGATCCCAGCTTATTGGTCAGGTCAGAGGACTTTAAACAATGGTATCTAGGTACAATTCCCACCCACAACTCCTGTATTTTATATTGTGTGTCCTCCAGCATCAGAATAAAACCTACTGCACCTAGCTATACACCATTACAATTGCCTTCTACCCTGGAGGTATCTCCTATATTTACACACTGAGGCCAGGGCCGCCATCAGGGCAGTACTACCAGTCCTGCATTCAGGGGCCCGGAGCTGACAGGGGGTCCGGGCTCCCCCAGGGTCCTAGGCAGTGTTCTAAGGCAGGGGCGCCAGTAGCTCGCCAAGGCAAAGTGAGTCGATCACCCAGGACTCACTTTGTCTTGGCGATCTAATCTATCGGGCCGATCAGTCTTCCTCTCCCCGACTTCAATTCTGCAGTCGGAGAGGAAGTTTGGGCCAGCCAATCGCTGCCTGGCTGGGCGGAACGTCCTCTCTGACGGCAGAATTGACGTCGGGGAGAGGAAGACTGATCGGCCCGAAGCAGGGAGAGCTTGCGTCGGCGTCGGCTTTGGGGTATGTTATCCATTGGTGGGTCCTGTTCCCCGATGGCAGCGGCAGTGGCAGTGGCTTGGGGAATGGCAGGGAGAAAGAAAGAAAGGGGACAGGCAGGGAAATAGAAGGAAGGAAGAGAAACAGAAAAAAAGAAAGAAAGGTCAGGGAGAGAGGAAGAAAAAGTTGGGGGAGGGAATGAGGTGTGGAGGAGAGAAAGCATACAGGCTGATAGAAGGGAAGAAAGATTGGATGCACAGTCAGAAGAAGAAAGTGCAACCAGAGACTCATGAAATCACCAGACAAGGTAGGAAAAATGATTTTATTTTAAACTAGCTGATGCCCCGGCGTTGCACGGGTATTTAATTATAGCAATAACACTGTAAATGGATTCAAATAAAGATACTTTATAGTGTTGAATGAAATTATTTTTTAACAGCTTTATAAAAAGTACAATATTCAAATTATAATGTGAAATATTTGACAAAATGAATACAATACAACTAACACAAAACTTGATTATAAACAACATTTTTAGTTTCACCTCCAGGAGCAAGAACATATAAATTCTTGGGTGAACCCACCCTTGAGCAAGCAACATAGAGTTGTCCATGGGAAAAACAGGGGGATCTTAAATCCACTCCACAGTATGTAATAGTCTGTCCCTGTGATTTGTTGATTGTGATAGAGAATGCAAGTCTCACTGGAATTTGCAATCTCTTAAACTGAAAAGGAAGATATGTTGGAATAAGTGGCATCCAAAAGTTTCAGTATTGATTTAAACAACTCAATATGTGGAAACTCAGGTTGAAAAGAAACTCCATGCAGTTTTTTCCCGGTTCAGAATGGAACCTGTGTTCCTAGTTCAGCATATGTGAGTACTCATGTAATGTAATAACATTATGAACTGGGGTGCATGAAGGAAACAGTTACAAACACAGTTAGAACATACAAACTCTATATGTATGGTGTCCGTGGTAGAATAGAAACGATGTCCCTAGTGGTTATAGTGTCATAGAAAGTGTTTTATAGTTGGAATTACTGTGAGAATGGCAGCTTTTTACATCCTTTCCATTGACATGAATGGGTGAAATCTCATTTTCTGTTTGTAGCTCCGCCCACTTGTGCAGGTGGGCCGCGAGACCCCCAGAACATATCACCCCAGGTAGTGAGGGATCAGCATACCAAGTTTCGTTCAAATTGGTCAAGCCGTTTTTGAATTACTGTGAGAATGGCAGCTTTTTACATTTTTACCATTGACATGAATGGGTGAAATCTGATTTTATGTTTGTAGCTCCGCCCATGTGAGCAGGTGGGCCGCGAGACCCCCAGAACATATCACCCCAGGTAGGTGGAATTACTGTGAGAATGGCAGCTTTTTATATTTTTTCCATTGACATGAATGGGTGAAATCTGATTTTCTGTTTGTAGCTCCGCCCACGTGTGCAGGTGGGCCGCGAGACCCCCAGAACATATCACCCCAGGTAGTGAGGGATCTTCATACCAAGTTTCGTTCAAATCGGTCAAGCCGTTTTTGCGTGATCGCGGCACATACATACATACACACATACATACCTCCGATTTTATATATATAGATTTAGCAAAGTAGAGGCAGTATTACCACAGTTTTCAAAGGAATTTGCCCAAATAACTTAATAGTTAACTGGGTAAATTCCCAGAGATGAAAGCTTCCCTTCACTTACTATGCACAGTTCTGAATTTATATCTGCTGTCTATATTTTACAATATGGTCCCCTTTTACTAAACCGCAATAGTGGTTTTTATCGCAGGGAGCCTATGAGCGTCAAGAGCAGCGCTGGGCATTCAGCACAGCTCTCTGCACTAAAAACTGCTATTGTGGTTTAATAAAAAGGATGGAGAGTATATTTGTCTATTTTGTATGGTTGTTACTGAGGTGACAATGCATAGAGTCATCTGCCTTGACCTCTTTGAAAAAAAACCAGAATAGGAATGATAATTAACATTTTCTCAGCGTATAGTGTGCTTTGTGTTTTTTAATTTTATTGTTGGTAGATCATTTTGACTTGGTCATTTTAAAGTAGCTCACAAGCTCAAAAAGTTTGGGCACCTCTGAGCTAGAGCGTTGAAACTGTGTATTTCTATTTTATCCCCCCTTTTACAAAACTGTGGAGCATTTTTTAGCGCCAGCCGTGGTGGTAGCAGCTCTGATGCTCAGAATTCTATGAGCATCAGGGCTGTTACCACTGTGGCTAAAATCCACACTACAGTTTTGTAAAAGAGTGAGGGGTTAGTTTGTGATGACGTATTCCATACTAGGCAAAAATGTTTTCTGTGTTCTGTGTGTTCGAAAGACATGGTTTTCTGTTAGGATTGACGGTGTAGGATTGATCTGTGCTGGTCTGGCTTGTTTAGTTTTACAATGGGTGTATTGATGTACTGCTCACTGCAATATGTAAGATGCTGCCTTTTCCTAGGTACTCATGTGTGACGTGTGGTTTGTTACTAAAAATCATGTTTTTCTTACAGATGGGGGGGGTGCCAAAAAATGATGGGCACCGGGTGTTACATATGCTACGTACGCCACTGTATGTAAAGATACCAGAAAGCTGGCGTAGTAAAAACTTTAAGTACATTGTTATTCTTCTAAGTTTTGAGTATTTAACCCTCCCACAATCTCACGGGCACTCGTTTCAAGTTTCAAATTTATTGAGATTTTGATTTAAACGCAATATCAAATATTTTCAATGCGTATAACAAAAATAAACTTGGGGAATTAAATAAAACCATTTGAACAATAAACATCCAAAATATCCATAGATGATTAAAATTACATAAGGAGTACAAGGATAAACTACATTTGTTTAAAAATGCGTTCTCCGCGCCTGCTCATAAATTTGTTGACTGGAAGGATCCAGCAATGTGGCCAGATGCCATTCAGGACAAAGACAGAGAAAGAATTGTGCAATTTGGATTAATGATGGAAGATGATTTAAAGCAAATGGCACAGTCTATGAGTAAAGATCTTGACGGACGTTCTTTTTATGAATATCTCCTCTATGCCAAATCACCCAATGGACGTGAGAAGATTTTACGGGACTGGCTTAGGTGGAGCATTAGCAGAAAAGTATGTGTGTATTTGGCCCATGCAAGAAGAGGGGGGCGTCAGGGGGGGGAAAGGGGTGCGTGGGGGGCCCAATAGGATTGCTCAGTAAGGGGCCCAGAAATTTCTGATGGCGGCCCTGACTGAGGCAATTTGTTGGTTCAGTGGGTTCACGATTTCCATCACAAATATACTAAGTAGAATGGGATTTGAACCTGGATCCCCTTGTTCACAGTCCACTACACTGACTACTAGGCTATTCCTAGCACCTGTTTGCTTCTTTGTTGGGTATGCTCATAATACCTGCAGCTGTCATACAGCCTAATATCCCCCTCTGTTTCACTTCTTATGAGAATGAGAGGGCAACAACATCCACTGAGTGATTAAAGAGTGCCAAGTCTTTAATTGACCAGCTGACCACTGGAGAGATTGAGTTCCTTTTTTATAACTTAGAAACATAGAAACATGATGGCAGATAAAGGCCGAAAGGCCCATCCAGTCTGCCTAGCTGCAGTAACCATTATCTCTTCCTCTCTTTAAAAGATCCCACTTGCCTATCCCATGCCTTCTTGAATTCAGACACAGTCTCTGTCTCCAACACCTCTTCCGGGAGACTGTTCCATGCATCTACCACCCTTTCTGTAAAAAAGTGTTTCCTTAGATTACTCTGGAGCCTATCACCTTTTAACTTCATCCCATGCTCTTTCATTCTAGCGCTTCCTTTCAACTGAAAGAGACTCGCCTCATTCGCATTTACGCCACGTAGGTATTTAAATGTGTTTATCTAGATAAACACATCCTTCTTTTTTGCCTTGAACATTTCTTCTTGTTCCATTATTCCTTAAAGATGTCCTGATTTTGGACTCACCGTAGTTCTGCCTAAAATACACCTCCAACATGGCCCCTTACTATTTGGATGAACTGAAGCAAAACACATCCTAAATTTGGCTTTAAAAAAAATCACAGTTTACACATTTTTGCCAGATGAATATTTTAGGCCATTTTGAGACATCTATGGGCTTTGAAAATGAGCACCACAGTTTGGGCATAATAGGGATGGAGTGACAATGTGTATGCATTTTTTAATTCACTCACTAGATCACAGCTCTAAAACTTAATATTCAGTCTCAATTTCCTTGCCTTCCACGTTGGAACAAGCCGTTACAGGTTACCCCTCCTGAGGAAGAGTCTACGAAACTCAATTTGGGGGGGGGGGGCAGCGATTTTAACATGGTTACCAGCTATTCACTACAGCACATTTAAGCACTGGCACTTTAGTTTCTTCTGTGGTTATTGCCTAGATGTTCCATCAACCACCCGCCATTTGAGATAAGTAAATTTACAATACTCATCATTCATAATAACGTATATATAGCGAGCGGTTTTAGGACTGTAAAGGCAATGATGGTCCCATCAATAACCACATTTTGGTGTTACCACTAAACAAATGGTTATAGGGTCTGAACACTTTACAAACAATTCATTTAATATTAAGTTTTAGAGCTGTGTTCTAGTGAGTGAGTTCTGATTTAGTCATCACAGAATATTAATAATTATCTCCTTATAAGTTTGGGTATACATTTTTTAAAACACAAGTATATGCAAAGAGGAGAGGTAGATTTTTGCTACAATAATTGTGTGCCATTGTGCCTGATTCTTTGGGCCTATTTTATGGATTATGGACTAATCTCCCCTGCCAGGTAAGTAGAATCTATTTTATAAAGGCACATAGGTGCCTATATCAACTTTAACATAGTCACCTTTTGGGGCATTTCCCATAGTCATCTTTTATACAATGAGAGAAAGCCTTTGAAAATGTAAATAAATCCCATAATCTGTAATTGTTTCTGCAGATTCATTTCGTATTCTCCACAGTTCTCTCATTTGGTCTGCAAACCATTGTTTATCCAATCAAAATATACAAGATTACAAGGTTTGCTAGCACTATAAATAATTACATTTGCCACCATACCACAGTAAGTTATGCCACTGAACACACAGTAAGGCCCAGATTCTATTAACGGTGCCAGCGACGTGTCAATCACACTTAGACACCATTTACAGTATTGTGCCTAGAGGTGCCAATGTAAAAACTTAGGCGCTGGAAATGTAGGTTAGGGGTTTAAAAGCCTATATTTGGAAGAATTGTGCTTAACGGTGTCTAAATCATGATCTGCCCTTAAAAATGCCCACTTTGATGTTAAGAATCACAATCCAATTAGGCACTCTATAATATCAATCCACTCAAAGATTTTTCAAACTATTGTTTAAATTTATATCATGCTTTATGAAGCAGCTTATAATACTTTTAAAAGACACAAGGGGAATCTCAGAATGCCAGTTGTCTGCTTGTTGGTTCTTGCAGTGCAAAGTGACAGCACTCGTTACTGGCTCACCCAAATGTGCCCTCTATTCTATTCTAATCTCTTTTTTTCTTTTTTATATTCTTCACACTGTTTCTACCGTATTTTCACGTAGATAACGCGCACCCATGTAAAACGCGCACACGGGTATAGCGTGCAGGAAACCGAAATATATGTAAAAAAATTTTTGTATATCGCGCATGCTGCCCCGACTCTCCCATCACCGCCCGACTCTCCTTTCGCCTGCCCCGACTCTCCTCTGGCCACCCCGACTCTCCTTTCGCCCGCCCCGACTCTCCTCTCCCCCTTGAAGTCCTGTCCCAACCCTGAAAGCCTGATGCCCTCCCCCCGACGTCCGATTCACCTCCCCACAGGACCGCTCGCACCCCCACCCCGAAGGACCGCTCGCACGCACTCCCACCTGCACACCCACCCTGAAGGACCGCTCGCATCCCCACAGCCTCCCGACCCCCCCCCCCATCATGTAGAAGCTCCTACCGGTGTCCTGCTGCTTCCTCTTCCGGCGGTCCCACCCTTTCTCTGACGTCAGAGAAAGGGTGGGACCACCGGAAGAGGAAGCAGCGCAGGCGCAGGACTCACAGAAGGACCGGGACCGCCAAGAGGAAGCAGCAGGACACTGGTAGGAGCTTCTACATGATGGGGGGGAGGTCGGGAGGCTTTGGGGGTGCGAGCGGTCCTTCAGGGTGGGGGTGCGGGTGCAGGTGGGAGTGCGTGCGAGCGGTCCTTCGGGGTGAGGGTGCAGGTGCGGGTGCGTGCGAGCGGTCCTGCGGGGTGAATCGGACGTCGGGGGGGGGGGGGGGGAACGATGTAAAAAAAAAATTATACAACGCGCTCACGCGTATAACGCGCAAGGTTATGCACGGTTTGTAAAAATCGTGTATAATGCGTGCGTTATATGCGTGAAAATATGGTAATTCTAATTTTTCATACTGTTTCTGTGCTCTTTAATAAATAAATAAATATGCTAATATCTTTAAAGTCATTTCCAAAATCTCAATTCATTGAATTTTTATCTCCTCCATATGTTTTCTTAGTCATTTCATTCATTTCAATAATTTATCATTCTTTCTGATTCATTTTCAAGTAATATACTGAATATTTCTTATCCCCTAGATAACTTAGCTTTGTTAGTGCAATGTCGCTGTTACACTACGCCCCACCAACGCTTTTCGTATCTTCCTCAGGGTGGGGGAAGTGCTTTAACTACAACAAAGCAAACACAGCAACATAAGAGTTATTGGAGGGGGGGAATGTCAATGAATAATTATCCAGTCTGGCTCTTATGTTGCTGTGTTTGCTTTGTTGTACTTAAGGTACTTCCCCCGTCCTGAGGAAGATACGAAACGCGTTGGTGGGGCGTAGAATAGTGACATTGCACTAACAAAGCTAAGTTATCTTGGGCAGTGTTCTTCAACCGCTGGTCCGTGGACCGGTGCCGGTCCGCAGAAATTTTCTGCCGGTCCACAGGGCCAGCATGTCCACCAGGCAGAAGACAGTTTTCTTCAGCAGCCAGTCCACAGTGCAATCAACGTGGCATCTTCAGGCCGGCTCCCGAGTGCTGCAGTGCACAAAGCCGTGGGAAAAGACTCCTACATGCGTCCTGCGCCTGAACCGGAAGCCTTCTCTCTGACGTCGCAACGTCAGGGAAGGCTTCCAGATGAGGCGCGGGACGCTGGCCACAGCTTTGTGCAATGCAGCACTCAGGGAGCCAGCCCAAAGACGCCGCGTTGATCGCACTGTGGACCAGCCCGAAGATAATATAAGGGGGCAGGCCAGAAGGCAAAGCACAGCATGGAGGGAGAGAGACTACAGTAGGGGAATGCTTTTATTTTTTTATTTAGTGATTGATTTACATCTGCTGTCTGTTCAGGAAGAAATGCATTTGTTTCTTTTCCTCTGGGATTGTACTGCTTGCAGAGTCTTGCATCTTAGGGTTTGTTTGTAAATGTTAGTACTTTTAGTTTTTAGTCCTGCATTTGCATGGGGTTATCTGTTTTCTGGTAGGAATGAATATTGAAAAGCATATAGTGTGCTTTGTGCATTTTAATTGTGTGGTTAACCATTTTGTGTTATTAGTACGATTATATTGTGTATGTGTATATATGAAAAATGAATGGAAAAAATGGTGTTACAATTAGTACTATTATGGGGGCGGGGTCTGGGGTGGAGATGGGCACGACTTAGCCCAGTGTTCTTCAACTGCCAGTCCGCGGACCGGTGCCGGTCCACAAAATAATTATTTTATTTCTGCCGGTCCATAGGTGTCAAAAGGTTGAAGAACACTGATCTAGGGGATAAGAAATGTTCAGTATATTACTTGAAAATGAATCAGAAAGCATGATAAATTATTGAAATGACTAAGAAAACATATGGAGGAGATAAAAATTCAATGAATTGAGATTTTGGATATGACTTTAAAGATATTAGCATATTTATTTATTTATTTATTTATTAAAGAGCACAGAAACAGTATGAAAAATTAGAATTAGAAACAGTGTGAAGAATATAAAAAAGAGATTAGAATAGAATAGAGGGCACATTTGGGTGAGCCAGTAACGACTGCTGCCACATTGCACTGCAGGAACCAGCAAATAGACAAGTGGCATTCTGAGATTCCCCTTGTGTCTTTTAAAAGTATTATAAGCATGATATAAATTTAAACAATAGTTTGAAAAATCTTTGAGCACTTTGATGTTAGGCACCCTTTTTTTTTTAAATTATAGAAACTATTAAGGGGATTTTGCCAATTAACCCCACTAACACCACCACCTTTTACAAAGCTGTGCTAATAACTACCGTGCAACAAAAGCCCCAAAACCCTTTAAATCCCTATTGGCTTTGGAGAAGTTACCTTAGCAGCAGTCACTAACGTGTCTTTGTAAAAAGGGGGAGGGGGGAGGTGGTAAGTTAGGTGCCTAACTTTAGAATCTGGTCCTAAGTGCTGTATAAGCTAGCAAATGCTTTTTCTTTCTCTCTCTCCAGGCACTTAATAATTTTTCCTGCTGAGTGGGAAAACACCTTCAGCCAGACTGGAATGCAGTTCTCTTGCCAGAAGATGTAGCCCACCTACTTCAGCAAGAAGAACATAACATAAGAATTGCTATACTGAGACAGACTGAAGGTCCATCAAACCTGGCATCCTGTTTCCAACAGTGGCCAAGCCAGGACACAAGTACATGGCAGGATCCCAAGGAGTAAAATAGATTTTATGCTGCTTATCCAAGAAATAAATAGTAGATTTCTCAAAGCCATCTCAATAATGACCTATGGACTTCTCTTTTAGGAAATTATCCAAACCTCTGTTAAACACTGCTAAATTAACTGATTTTACCACATTCTCCAGCAACAAATTCCAGAATTTAATTACGCGTGGGAAGAAATATTTTTTCCAGTTTGTTTTAAATCTACTACTTCGAAGCTTCATCGCATGCCCTCTAGTCCTAATATTTTTAGAAAGAGCAAACGTGATTTACATCTACCCTTTCCACTCCATTCTGTATTTTATAGACCTCTATCATATCACCCCTGAGTTGTCTCTTCTCTAAGCTGAAGAGTCCTAGTCACTTTAGCCTTTCCTCATAGGGAAATCATCCCATCCCTTTTATAATTTTGTAGTCCTTCTCTAAACCTTCTCTAATTCTGCTATTTTTTTGAGATACTGTGACCAGAACCACAGTCAGTATTTGAGGTGTGGCCATACCATAGAGCGATACAAGGGCATTATAATATTTTCATCTTTGTTTTCCATTCCTTTCTTGATAATTCCTAACATTCTATTTGCTTTCTTAGCCACCATTCGCACATTGAGCTGAGGGTTTCAAAGTATCCTAAAGGATGACGTCTAGTTCCTTTTCCTGTGCAGTGGCTCCTAACGTGGAACCCAGCAGCACTTAGCTATAGTTCAGGTTCCTCTTTCCCACATGTATCACTTTGCACTTGCTCACATTAAATGTCATCTGCCATTTTAATGCTGAGTCTTCCCAGTCTCACAAAGTCCTCTTGAAATTTTTCACAATCCTCTTGTGATTTAACAACTTTGAATAACTTTGTGTCATCAGCAAATTTAATTATCTAACTAGATATTCCCATCCCTAGATCACTGATAAATATGTTAAAAAATAATTCCAACACAGAACTCCGAAGAACCCCACTAGTTGCCCTTCTTCATTGAGAATATTGACCATTTAAACCTACTTTCTGTCTTTCAACCAGTTCTTAATTCATAAAAGACTACCTCCCAGTGGCATAGTAAGGGGGGTATTGCCCTAAGTGCCGTCTTGGGGGGGGGCACTGGAACCTCTCCGACACCTAGCCATGCACACGCCTTCCTTTCCCTTTGACACCCCAGATACCAAGTGCCCTCCCCCCACCTTTTAATCTCCCTTATCCCTCCCACAAAATCCTGGTGGTCTAGTGTGCTGAAGTGGTCTTTCCTCCTCCTGGTGCATCCTAGATATATAGGAAGGGGCTTAAGGTCCTGATTTGGCTCAGGTGCCTAAGCCAACTGGGGCCTTAGGCTTCTCAGACCTGAGCCAATCAGGACCTTAGTTCCCCCCTACCCAGTGCAAGCTGGTAATGCACTAGGAGGAGCCTAAGGGCCCAACCGGCTCAGTCATCTAAGGCCCCTCCTCTAGGGGAAAGACCTTAGGTGTCTGATGCACCAGGAAGGGGAAGGGCTGCCATTTTTGAAGACGGGGTGGTGTGATCCAA
Organism: Geotrypetes seraphini; assembly: GCF_902459505.1. Classification (NCBI taxonomy): domain Eukaryota; kingdom Metazoa; phylum Chordata; class Amphibia; order Gymnophiona; family Dermophiidae; genus Geotrypetes; species Geotrypetes seraphini. The sequence continues at coordinate 83,170,594 of NC_047085.1, read as the reverse complement.
ATCCCCCCCAGCCCACTAGACCACCAGAATTTTGTGGGAAGGGGAGGGATGATTGGCAGGTTGGGGGCACTTGGTATCAGGAGAGATGTCAGGGAGCCCTGGTTTTGGTGGGGGGCAGAAGTTTGACTTCACCTGGGCACCCCCTAACCTCACTATACCACTGTTACCTCCTATACCATGACTTTCTAATTTTGTCAGAAGTCATTAATGAGGTACTTTGTCAGATGCCTTTTGCAAATCCAAATGCACAATATCAACCAACTCACCTTTATCTACAGGTTCATTCACCCCTTCAAAGAAATGTAGTAGATTGGTAAGGAAATATTTCCCTTGACTAAATCCATGTTGGCATTTCCAAAGATGAATTTATTACACGGACTATGAGCGTCAAAGCATGTACCTCGCTGGCCCGCGGTAAAAGGCTCTACCACTGCTTGTAAAAAGGAGCCCATAGTCTGAGCAACAGCCTGTAAAATGACATAATCCCTTTCTTTTTTTCTGCTAGCTATTCTTCTCCTTATTTGTTCCAGCTCTGACCGCCTCCCAATTGTACAGTTTCACTACCATGAGATATCAGAATAATCACCTGAAGTACTCTTGCTTATTTTATGGGAATCAGGACTTTCTCCCCCTCCCTACACACACACACATCACCACCATCACTTTCATTTGAGTATCACACCTTCAGCTTTATGCATTTCAATAGGGTAATTTTATGCCAGCATGACCTAATAAAACAAAGGTGTATTCTTCCTGTGCAGACTATGCCGGATTTTAAAATTGAAACAACACATCGACTTCTACTTTGAAATTACCCCAGGAAAACTATGGCCCTCTTTTACAATGGCGCGCTAAGCGTTTTAGTGCAGATTTAGCACATGCTAAATCAACGCATGCACTAACTGCTAACATGCACTAAAAAGCTTAGCGCACCTTTGTAAAAGAGGGGGTATGTATTTCATTTACACGTGTTCTATTCTGTGCAGATTTTCCTAAGTTGATTTTATGCAAAACGGCTCAAATTTTCAAAAGTGTGGATGCAAATTCAAACCCCATTTCAACCCTCTCCTCATGAATGCCTCTTCCGACAATGGGTAAACCTTAGTGTTTACAGGCTGTTATGTGTAAAAGGTTACCCACAAATCAGTGAGGTGATTATGTAACAGGTTATTTCTCCATATGTACAACTGCTTTAATACAGAAATACCTTTGATAATTATTTTCCCAGTGCATAAGGAAACCTATTGTTGGTGTGAAGAAGTCTATCAGTTTTGAGCATTCTTAGACAAATTCTTATATCATCTGCTCACTCAGTCGTGTCCACTCTTCCAGATTTTAATGTTCATTTGGAAAGAAAAAAAATCCTCCTAATCTCTCTTCTGTATTACTCACAAACATCCTGAATGTAATTGACTTCAAGACAGATTCCCAAGAAACTCCATTTATCATTTTTCTTCTTTCAGTGTGAACTCAATTTAAGATTGTGAGATGTTTAGGGATGTGCAGAGAAAACATCTTTTTGTTTTGGTTATTTCATTTATTTTGATATTGTTTGTTGTTTCATTTGTTATTTCTTTTATTCTCTCCTGTTACAGTATTTATTTTGTTTTTCATTAAACTCAATGGGGCCCTTTTACTAAGGCGTGCTAGCTTTTTAAGCGCACGCAGCAGATTAGCACGCGCTAACCCCACGCTACACGGCTAGAACTAACGCCAGCTCAATGCTGGCACTAGCATCTAGCACGTGCGGCATTGTAGCGCGCGCTATTCCGTGCGTTAATGCCCTAACGCAGCTTAGTAAAAGGAGCCCTAAGTTGCATTGATGGATTTAGCATACATTAATGATTAGCACTTGCTAAATGCCACACAGCCAATTATATATATAGCACTTAAAGAACTCTGATTATGGCCTCCTTTTATCAAGCAGTGGTAAATCTTTTTGCCACGGGCCAGTGAGGTTAATGCTCTGATGCTCTTTCAATTCCTATGAGTGTCGGAGCATTTACCTTGATGGCCTACGGTAAAATGCTCTACCACTGCTTGATAAAAGGAACCCTATGATTGCTAATTTTTACTCTCTCTTTAACTGTGCTTCAGCCTTCGTTCCCTGATGTGTACATTTTGGATGTGATGTGTGTTTCTTTTTATTATGAAATGGATTCCATTTTCTTGTGTTTTCTTTGGAATTGTACAGTGTAAAACAAAGTCTAAATAAAAATAAAATATATTAAAAATAAAATAATGTCAATGAGGGAAGCTTGTGCTCTCAGGTAAGTGACTTAACCTTCCATTGCCTAAGGCACAAAACCTTGACTGTGAACCCTCCAGGGACAGAAAGATATCTACTGTACCTGTTTGTTGATCGTTTGCAGGTTTGCGGACTGTATAGGAGGTGCTGAAAAGTTCTCAGCCCAACCAACTTCCTAAATTCTGAGCGTTATTGTGTCACTGTAGCTTAAAAGAGTGTTATTTTATTTTGCAAAGTGCAAAGTCCATTGGTCATGAATTTGAATTTTTACAAGAAACTATGTTGGGCACAAATTTGAATTTTGATAGAAAAACAAATTTGAATTTGGTGGGAAAGTCCATTGGTCACAACTTTAAATTCTGGCACCAGGAGAGGCGATAAGGGAGGGTACAATTCAGTATTAATCCAGTCCTGTACCTACCAAACTGTAGGTACCTAGACCATTTGAAAATTATCCTATTTCTAGTAATGCACTGTTATGATTAAATCAAGTGTAGCCCATCACATCTTAGAACCTTCTTCTATACCCCATTTTCATCTGGAAACAAATGAAATTTCCCACCTTTTATTTGCTTATTTGCTTTACCTTATTCATTACGTAACATTACATTAGTGACTTCTATTCCGCCTGTACCTTGCAGTTCTAAGCGGATTACAGAGTAAGATAGCTGGACATTTCCAGGAATTTACAAATAACAGTATAAGGTATCTGGACATTTCCAAGAAGTTACAATTTACAGTATAAGATAGCTGGATAACAGTATAAATTAGCTGGACATTTCCAGGAAGTTACAATTTACAATTGCCAAGAAGTTGCCTTTTTGGGGATGATTACATAGTAGATGCAGGGGACGCATATATAGTGGATGCAAGGGAATTACAGAGTAAGGGTGTTGAATAGAAGGGAGGAAGAGGTTTAGGGTTGGTTTCGTGATAGGGTCAGAGGGGGGATACAAGTAGAAGAGGGAGGTTAGCTGGTAGTTTGTGTGGAAGGCTTTTTGTAAGTCAAAGACTCAAAAAACAAACAAAGAAGTTCATGGGGATTATTTATAACACAGCACTGGCATTAGTTGAAGATATATGTATTCTTAAAATTTGAATACTTTAAATCTATAAATATTTACATAAGTCCAAACCCATTTGGATAAATACAGGTTTCCTGAAAATGCCACAGTCTTATTAAAATGGGTCAAAACTGATTCTGATTATTCAGGTGTATGCAAGGAGAAAATATGCAAAACTAACCTAGATTGGCTGCAAATAAAAAGGGCAACTTATTCCCAATATATACTGCAACTGATGCATATTTATAAGAAAAAACATAAAAGTGTTTTATATTGGTTTCCAAGTTGAAGAAATATAGAAGAAATATTATCATAGTTGTCATTGTAAATATTGCAAAAAAATCAACTTAAACAAGTATGACATATTGGATGCCAGATTCTGAAATAGACTAATTGTACTCTTCCACAAAATTTACAGCTTATCTGGGAATAGTAGCACATCATAATTAACCCTGGGGTCAATTCAGTCTCACTCAGTATATATAAAAATTTCTGATACAAATTTTGCTTTGGGCAAATAAATATAACCATATCCTATATTTTCAAAAACATTTGATATCCCACCAAATCAGGTTTCAAGGCAGTTTACATATTTAAAACAATAGGAGATACATAAAATTATAAAAACAAAGTAACAATGCCACGGTACAGATTCCCCCTACAGCAAATGCACTAAAGTTAATTCAATGGCTATGAACTTTGGTTCATTTCCCATGGGAGAATCACTTAAGGTTGCCAGATTTTCCAATTGGAAAATCCAGACCCCCCTAGACCTGCCTCCAGGCAAGGAGGAAGTCTACGCATGTCTGGATGCCACGCAATGATGTCGCATACACACATGCGTGTGAAATCATCGTGTGGCATCTGCACATGCGCGGACTTCCTGCCTGATTTGAGGAGGCTTCTCAAAACCTAGACCAAGTGCCGGACCCCTGGACATGGCCTGGGAAATCCAGACATCTGGTAACCCTAGAATCACTACCACAACTTTGTAAAAGGAGCCCATAAATGAGTTGCCCCATGCAACACTAAAAACTGAAACTAGCCTCTTTTGCACAGATTTCTAGCCCTATGCTGCTGTCCAATAATTGCTATAATGTTGGGTTCTTTTCAGAATGCAAGAGTAGCCTAGTAACAAAGGAAGCCAAAGCTCATGCTCTGCATCTCCCACTTATGTCCCTTGTAACTTTGAGAAAATAACTTCACCCTTGATTGGCTAAGGTGCAGCATAGATTTTAAGCACAAAAATAATTTGTGTACCAGATTGTAGCTTGATTGACACTTTGAAAGGGAAATGATGAGCAATAAAATCTCTCAGATCTAAATGCTATCTTTTCAGACATGCAAAGTTAATTACTACTACTGCTTTTCATTTCTATAATGTCGTTACATGTACACAGTGCTGTACACATTATCAGCCTAATTCTATATATGGTGCTCAAAATTGCATATGATAATATAGGCATGTGTCCAATTTGTGTGTGCAATTTAATTAACGAAGCAATTAGTGCTGATAAAATCTTATAATGTCCTGCCGTTTGTCAATAATGTCATCTGCTGCTGGGTGACAGTCAGGTCCTATATGCACATGACAACGACATAGAAACATGATGGCAGATAAAGGCCAAATGGCCCATCCAATCTGTCCATCCACTATCTCCTTCTCTCCCTATTGGCTAAGGCTCTTTACACCTGCATTGTGATGTCATAGAGCTTTATGGTTATAGAAACATAGATGGCAGATAAAGGCCAAATGGCCCATCACAGTAAACGTTATCTCTTCCTCTCTCTACATTGACCTATGCTGGTTTTAGCCAGCACTGTTTCATGTTGCTGTTTCATGGCAGTGCTCTGGGCTGCAGTTTTCAAGGCGGTGTCTTCGAGCTGCTGTTTTCATGGAAGTGAGGTCTCTGCTGATTTTGGACAGCAACATCTTTTGTTGCTGGCGGGGGTAGCAGCCTTCCATCCAGCTGAGTCAAAACAGTTTTGGCATTTGCTCAGTCACTTCTGCCTCTGAGCTTATTTTTCACTGTTACATCAATCACCTGGGTTATACAGCTCTGTCAGCCACTTATGTGGCTCACTGAAATCATTTCCCCAGATGATTCTCTGTAACGTACATTCTCTGTTACTGCCAATTGGTGTATTAATTAAAATTTGCATGTGTGCGAGTATCTTTAGGCGCTGAGGTCCATGTGCAAATTTTACACACGGATCCAAAAGAGGGGGGCACCAACATGGGAGGGACAAGGGCAGATCGGGGGCGTTCCTGGGATAAGAGAGATTTGCGTGTAATTCAGGTGTGAAAGTTTGTGCCAGATATTACTAGGCTCTGGAACACATTATCATAGGTTGTGGTACGAGCGGTTAATGTAGCAGGTTTTTAAAAAGGTTTGGACAATTTCCAAGAGGAAAAGTCCCTAGCTTGTTACTGAGACAATCATGGGGGAAGCAACTGCTTGCCCTGGATTGGTAGCATGGAATGTTGCTACTTTTGGGGGGGTTTTGCCAGATATTAGTGACCTAGATTGGCCACCGTGAGGATGGGCTACTGAGCTAGATGGACCATTGGGCTGACCCAGTAAGGTTATTCTTAGGAGAGAAGCAAGTTGCAGTAATCTATGTGAGTGTGGAAAAGGTAAGCCTAATATTTGTATAGAAAGATGACACCACACGAATGGTCTACTGTTTCCCTTGACCCTATTTTCACATTTCATTCCCCGATCTTGCCTTTTCCTCTTCCCCCCTCTGAAGGCATTATGTCCCAAACATGCATTCTTATATGGTTCCTGTAAATTCGACACCCCTGCCTTGCCCATTGTGCTTGTCCTCCAGGAAACTGAGTCTGGTATTTTTTTTCCCGTAAATCATAATACTGCTTCTTTGTGCTGTTCTGAGCTGCCAGTTATCTGTATCATGCATTGCTCTTTCTTACACCATAGCTGGTGTGGGGGGTAGGGGTCCAGAATATCAGGATAACTTTTCTCATAAGTAGATTTATTACCCAAATGAACTGTTTATTATACTCTGGGATCCCCTGCAGAGTTATATGTTATGCATCCCATATCTCCCAGCAGTAACACTTCTAGATATGTACCAAATAGCATATTTTATGATTTGTCCAAATACAAATAATGAAAAATATTATTCATCCAAATATGAATACCAGATACAGAAAATGGACATTGAGCTTTAACATAACAAATTATAAAAGAAGCAACTTGAAATCAGAACTCAAGTGTTGAATGACATCAATTGCTTATCTTCATATTAACTGCAATTTATCATATTCTAGGAGGGTCTACAAAAAATGTATCCGTATGTGCGTTGCCTTGACCACAAAGATCATTGTCCCACATATCTATCTCTAACTTTTTGCTTGGTCACTTATGCTCTATTGAAAATTTTATACTGGATTTCCTGTGATACATTGGGGTGGGGGTTAATTTGAGAATAGCTTTCAATAAAGTTTGAAAGGTCTTCACTTCTAGTCAACGAATCATATTCCTCTCCTCTAGCTGATCGAAATGCTGTGATTTTTATAATCACATTTCCCACTTTCTTGTCACCAATTTCAACAGCCTCATCACTTGGAGGCTAATGCCCCATGACAAAACGTCTTGGTCTTGGTGCACCAGCTTGAGGAGAAGGGTAATCAATTGCTATGCTATCAAGGATGTCAAAATTGTAATGTTTTGGTTTTAAAGGGATATAGGTATATAGATCCTACTTGTTCTTTATCTTTCCCAGTTTGGGCAGGACCACAATCTATGCTGCCTTTATTCCGTATGCTTCTAATATGAGAGGGTGCTAAAGAGGTCTTAGCCAAACCAAAGAAGAGAATGATGTGGATATGGTTCAATCGATTTGAAACAATGTCAAAACATAGAAATTTGTGCTTTCTCTAGCTTAAGATTGTGAATTAATTGCTGTGCTTCCCTGCCTGAAAAAGGAGCATTTAACAGCTACAATTGTTCTAGGGCAAGCTGAGGGAAAAGGAGTCCTTGAAAGAAGTGCTCATGGGCATCACTAATGCCTCTTGTCATACAGATGCTGACCCTTCCCCCCCTCCCTTGGTCCTCAAACACAGCTAAAATAATTCTTCACCTCCATGTTTCTAACTAGTTTCACCAGCAGTTTCCCAGTCTTGTCTTCCTATCTATGATGCTATTGGCTGCCCTTTGTGGTAAAAGCTCACTATTACATTACATTGGTGTCTTCTATCCCGCCAATACTTTTCAGTTCTAGGTGGTTTACAAAAGAATTGGCCTGGACATTCCCAGAGAGAGTACAATTTTGATAGTTAGAAAAAGCATTAGAATCTGTGGATGCACTTGGGTTAAAGAAATCTGTGCAGGACTTACATGTTAAATGGTGAGACCTTAGTTCGGACCACAGAAGAATGGGATTTAGGAGTAATCATTAGTGATGACATGAAAACTGCCAATCAAGTGGAAAAGGCTTCCTCCAAGGCAAGGCAAATGATGGGTTGTATCCGTAGAGGTCTTATCAGCAGGATGCCAGAGGTCATAATGCCACTGTACAGGTCCATGGTGAGACCTCATTTGGAATATTGTGTTCAATTCTGGAGACCACATTACCGGAAAGATGTGCTGAGAATTGAGTCAGTTCAGCGGATGGCCACCAGGATAGTCTCGGGACTCAAGGATCTTCCGTATGAAGTAAGGCTGAATAAATTGCAGCTGTACTCACTTGAAGAACGAAGAGAGAGAGGGAACATGATTGAGACATTTAAATATATCACGGGTCGTATCGAGGTGGAAGAGGATATCTTCCGTCTTATGGGACCTTCGTCCACCAGAGGGCATCCGCTGAAAATCAGGGGAGGGAAATTTCATGGTGACTCCAGAAAGTATTTCTTCACTGAGAGGGTGGTCGATCATTGGAATGAACTCCCACGGCAGGTGACTGAGGCCAACAGCGTGGCAGATTTCAAAAATAAATGGGATATTCATGTGGGATCTCTAATGAGGTAAGGGCAGGGGGTGGTGAGCAAAATCAAGGAGAAGGGTCACTAGAGTGGGCAGACTTGATGAGCTTTGGCCCTTTTCTGCCGTCATTTTTCTATGTTTCTAGATCAAATAACAAATTTCTTGACCTCAGTTTTCTTGATCATCCACTTTGTCCAGAAGCTGTTTGTATTTTTATTCCATTGCCCTCATCTGTGCTTTCACCTCCTCTGTCCTATCTTCTTGTTTGGTTCTCTGTTTTTTCACACTTTACTAAAGGTCGGCATGGCTTTTCTCTTTGAGGTCACCCAAAAGCAAAGGTATCCTACTGAGATTATAATCTATAATAGTGAACGTATTCTTTGTAAACTCCCTTACAGCATCCTGCTGCAGTCACCATATATGGTGCAGCCTCTTCCAACATCATCTTGCTGCCACTATTGAGCCTCCATTCTCAAGCAGTGCATGGCATTTTAATGGGCATAACCACATGTTGCAATGACCCATTGGCTTTGCCACCTGGCTCACTGAACAATGCATCAGATCTAAAAGGCCCTGCCAGAAACCAGAGGGAGTACTGGAAAGATGTGATTAAAATGAATATTGAGATCAGTAGGCATCTGCTCAACACTGCAGCATCATATTACCCCCCAGGAGCCTATTCTATGAAGGAAGCTAGGCACCTGCTTTCATTGATGGAATAGTAATGTAACTGGGTATATACACACTTAGGTATGAGCACTTGCAACAGCCATAGAGCTGGAATAAGAGTTAGCACCTGAATACTGAAAAGACCTCCATAACCTACTTGTAAGTTATCCAAATTAGTTTGAGTTCTACACCTACTATGTAAAAGTGAGAATTTACAGAACAGTGCTTAGGTGGAATTTTGCAATTACATGTGTATGTCCTGACATACAAAAACTCAAAATAGTAGGAATGGGGGTAACTCTATAAGATATCAAAACACATTAACACCCCATTTAATACAAAATCAAATAGACAAATCAGGCACCTAAGTACTCTTTCGCCTTTAAAGCGTACTTAAGTGCCTGATTTGGTTTTTTAAAAAAATTTGTATTAAATGGGGTGTTAATGTGTTTTGATATCTTATGTCCTGACATACTGTGTTTCCCCAAAAATAAGACCTACCCCGAAAATAACCCCTAGCATGATTTTTGGGATAGGTCTTAATATAAGCCCTACCCCCGACAATAATCGCTAGTTGCCGGCAGCAGCGCTTCCCCCGCCCCCTGCCACTGCTGCTGCCCCTTCCAACTCTTCCTTCCATCCTGTTGGACCACTTAAGCCGCTCAGTACAGGAAGTTCGGCAAGTCTCGCGGTTTCCAAGTAGGTCTTCCAGGTTTAGGCTATAGTTAACTGGTAACTGCTCATATTCGGGCTCTGCTTTCCAAAAGATTTTCTTGCTCCGATTAGGAAGGCCGTTAAAAATCTAATGCAGTCTGATTGTGTCTCTTGTTTTAAAAGTGAAATTTGTCATTGACGTATTGGGGAAACAATCTAATGGCAGAGGTCTATTTTAATATGCCTGTGCCTCGTTGTTTTACCGTGAGCCCCCCTGGTTAAGGCTCCTCTTTGACTTTATAAAATATTTTTATATAGCTTTACCCCTATCATCAGCATTATGAAAATATATCCATCAACCCTTATAAGAATAAATATTTTGTAATGTGACGTTTTTGTTTGCTTGAATAAGTTTACCACACTGGAGACATCAATTCCATTGACTTATGAGGTAGTTATATGTGGAATGTTATTGTACATTAAGTCCCCCCCCCCCCTTGGACCATTATAAATGCCAGCTTTTCCTAATTATGACCGGGATAGCCATGCAAATGATTACTCGCAATTGGAAAAATTGGGATCACCTTAGTTTTCCTTTCTGGTGGGCAAGCTTATGCTTAACTTATAAGTATGAGAAAATGAATGCTGACTTGCTGGGGCATAATAAGATATTCAAATTGGTTTGGGGTTCATTGACATCTTTTGTAGATTTATTATAGTTGCCCTTTATCTTTATTTTCCATTGTATTGCACCCACATATCCAGGGGGGTATATCTTTTATTTTGGTATTATTCCTGATGGTAATGATGGATGGGGGAGGGAATTTTTATCTTTTGTATACATTATGATTGTTTATAAGTGCTTATTTGATTATTATTTGTATGTAAATTGTATTGCACTTTTTGTTGGCATTAAAAATGATGTTTCAGGAAATTTCAAGATGTGTGGGAGCCATTAACAAAGTATTGTACGGATTAGATGATATTGTTTCCCTTAAATTTACACATTCAATAGTGAGGGAGAGAGGGGGGGGTTATTTTACTATTACATATTCTATAAGATATTTGATTATATGGTAGGTGGGAGTGGGAAGGGAAGGTGATAAGAGTTTATGTTTTGTATCAATGATAATTAATAAGTGATGTATTTATTGTTAATTTGTTTGAATATATTTCAGACTTATTGTAAGTTTGAAAATGAATAAAGAATTATAAAAAAAATTTGCAAAAAAAAATGAAATAAAGTTTTCTGTTTAAAAAAAAGAAAATATATCCATCAACCCTTATATGAATAAATATTTTGTAATGTGACTTTTTTTTTTGCTTGAATAAGTTTGTGCTGGATCTTTTCCATTGAAAAAATGGTTGAAGTTTCAGCATCATTTATGCTTTTTGAGTTGGCCATATCATACTCCTTTCTTATTTTGACTTTCTATTCTATTGTAACCTTTGTGGTGCTGATATTGCATCATTTTGTCATGCTCTCTACCTCTTGTGTTGTGTTTTTAAGATATGGATAGGAGTATTCTGGGTCTGTTTGGTATTTTGCTATTTTGCTACCGTATTTTGTGTCTAAATGAAAATGCATGCAGTTTTATGAAGAACCTACTAAAGTGTTTCCCTGAAAATAAGACCTACCCCAAAATAAGCCCTAGGGCATTTTTTGGACCCAAAATTAATATAATACACTGTCTTATTTTCAGGGAAACACGGTACATGCAGAAGTCCCATCCCATCCCATACATTTTTCTTCTATATTGCAAATTTCAGCTGGGATTCAATACGGTTAGCAACAAGATTAAGAACTGAGGACATGAACTTTAACTGAAGGATATGAGGTAGGCTCCTGAGATTTCATTATAGGTCCAAGGAGAAAAAGTGGGTCTTAAGTTTCTTCCTGAAGATGTAATACTGGCATGGTTGTTTTAGGTGGAGAGGAAGACCATTCCATATCTTGGGTCCCTGGTATGCGAACGTTGATTCAAGCAGCTTCTTCCATTATTCTAGGCATTTATACACATACCCCAAAATTATCTTTAAGGTGCATTAAGGTGTACATACAAATCAGTGTGCACAGCTGATTTTGTGCACACACTTTATTTGATTAATTGACCTAACCAATGCCAATAACTGGTAATTATATATTACATCAACCCACAAAAAATTATTTATTTATTTAGATTTATATCCCGTCCTCCCCAAAGAACTCAGAACGGGTTACAGTTGTTGCAGGGGAAGTCCTTGAAAAAGTTGTCTTTTTGGTGAAACATGTTGGACATGTTCCCCGTGGCTGATGGACAAGTAGTTTTGAGATAAGTTATTTATAATAAGTTTATTGAGAAATGTAAAGCATAATATGAGTCATAGGCATTGGAACGGGGGGTGGGGGGGAGCACAGGGGCCATGGCCTCCCCAAAAATTGCCCCTCTTGTAGGTGATCCAGTTGGGGGGGAACCCTACTTCTTGCGAGGCTGGGAGCTTACTACTGGCCAGCGTACCTCTCTTACTTCCTCTATCCATATCTCTTCCTTCCCCCAGTCCCACATGCTCCTCCCTTCTACACCTAGCTGTCAGCATTCTTTAACGCGCCCCTGCCAGCATCTACTTCTCCCCCCTCCTCTCTCCTACCTGCTCACCCGCCCACCGCGTTTAACTTCATAGAAAAGCACTGCACCACGTTGCTGCTGGCCTCAGTGTCTTCTCTCCACTGCGGCCAGCCCTAGCAAAAACAGGAATTTGTCAGAGAGGGTGAGACGCAGTGGAGAGAAGATGCTGCGGCCAGCAACAGCACGGTACAGTGCTTTTCTATAAAGTTAAATGCAGCAGGCGAGTGAGCAGGCAGAAGGGAGGAGGGGGAAGTAGATGATGGCAGGGGCATATTACAGAGTGCCAACAGCTAGGTGTAGAAGAGAGGAGCATGTGGGACTGGGGAAAGGAAGAGATATGGACAGCGGAAGTAAGAGAGGGAGAGATGGACATGAGTGAATGCGGGGGAGGGAGAAATGTATGTGGAGGGGGCAAGATGGGGAGAGAGATTTGGGAAGGGGACAGAAGGGGAGGGAGAGATATGGACAGAGGAAGTAAGAGAGGGAGAAATTGGCATGAAGGAAGGCAGGGGAGGGAAGGGAACATAAGAACATAAGAATTGCCACTGCTGAGTCAGACCAGTGGTCCATCATGCCCAGCAGTCCGCTCACGCAGAGGCCCTCTGGTCTAAAACCAGCACTCTAACTGAGACTAGCCCTACCAGCGCACATTCTTGTTCAGCAGAAACTTGTCTAACTTTGTCTTGAATCCCTGGAGGGTGTTTTCCCCTATAACAGCCTCTGGAAGAGCGTTCCAGCTTTCTACCACTCTCTGGGTGAAGAAGAACTTCCTTACGTTTGTACGGAATCTATCCCCTTTCAACTTTAGAGAGTGCCCTCTTGTTCTCCCTACCTTGGAGAGGGTGAACAACCTGTCGTTATCTACTAAGTCTATCCCCTTCAGTACCTTGAATGTTTTGATCATGTCCCCTCTCAATCTCCTCTGTTCGAGGGAGAAGAGGCCCAGTTTCTCTAATCTTTCGCTGTACGGCAGCTCCTCCATCCCATTAACCATCTTAGTCGCTCTTCTCTGGACCCTTTCGCGTAGTACCGTGTCCTTCTTCATGAGAGAGATTTGCATATAATGCAAGTGATAGGCATGAAAATCTGCTCCATGCTTATTCATTAGGGCTAGCCTGAAAACCCGATTGGCCTGGTGGTCCTCCAGGACAGGGTTGGGAAACACTGAATATTGTGTGTATATGAAAAATGAATATAAGAAATGGTGTTTACAATTAGAGTGTGGCACAGTGGTTAAAAGCTACAGCCTCAGCATCCTGAGGTTGTGGGTTCAAAACCCACCCTGCTCCTTGTGACTCTAGGTGAGTCACTTAATCCCACCATTGCCCCAGGTACATTAGATAGATTGTGAGCCCACAGGGACAGACAGGGAAAAATGCTCGAGTACCTGAATAGACTCATGTAAACTGTTCTGAGCTCTCCTGGGAGAATAGTATAGAAAATTGAATGAATGAATGAATTAGTACTATTATTATGGGGTGAGGTTAGGGCGGAGCTTGGGCAGGGTCTAGGGTGAAGATTTTGAGCCCCCCCCAACAAAAAAGTGTTCAGCTGCTTATGGTATGAGTGATTTGATATATAAAGCACTGAAAGTTAAAAAGGCTAACGACGAGGTAGGTGTTTAAAACCTTAGTGCAGGGGTGTCCAATGTCGGTCCTCGAGGGCCGCAATCCAGTCGGGTTTTCAGGATTTCCCCAATGAATATGCATTGAAAGCAGTGCATGCAAATAGATCTCATGCATATTCATTGGGGAAATCCTGAAAACCCGACTGGACTGCGGCCCTCGAGGACCGACATTGGACACCCCTGCCTTAGTGCAATGAAAGTTATTGAGCACTAGTGGCACTGCTAAAGCCTTAAAAAGTTGAAAAGTAAAATACAAGAGTTCTGCTGTATCCTGAGAGACTTTTTGTTGCATATAGTTAAGTATATCTTGGAATAAAACCCATAATTATTGGATTAAAAGTTATGTGATGTACAGGTGCTTAGCGCAATTCTAGAAAAAGTACACACACCTTGGAAAATCATGCTAAGAGCCATTCTAGTCAGTGCTGATTTTTTGAAGCACCATATAAAGAATCACGCCCATACTCCTTAATTCTATATATGGTGCTAAAACTTGTATGTGTAATTTAAATGATAAATGAGTTAATTAGAGCCAATAATTGGGAGATAATTGGCATTAATTAAAATTTGCGTGAACTTCTTTAAGGGCTCCTTTTACAAAGGCGCGCTAAGCGTTTTAGCGTGCGCTAGGCGCATGCTACAATATTGCATGCGCTAAACGCTAATGCCTCCATAGAGCTGGCATTAGTATTTTTTGGTTAGCGCGTGGTTAGCACGCGCTAAAAATGCTAGCGCACCTTAGTAAAAAGAGCCCTAAGTGCCAGAATCTGCAAGTAAAGTTTCTGTGTGGAAGTGAAAAGGAAGTGCAGCATGGGAGGGGCACAAGCATTACTGGAGTTTGTGTTCAGTGTTACAAAATTTGGGGGATCCATGGTTAATTTAGGTGTGAGAATTTATACCAGGGTTCACTTGGTGTAAATCCTTGTGCCCAAAATTGGGTGCAGATTCCAGCACTAAGTGCTATTCTGTAAATAGCACAAAACTTTGAGTACTGTTTATGGAATAGCACTTAAGAGCTCAAATTTGGCACCATTTATAGAACAGAGTCTATAATGGGCATGTAAATATTAGCACTTATATTATACAATTGCCCCTCTAATGGGTAAATTTAGGGGAACAGTTATCTACAAGACCTACCATGAAGACATATTTTACCACTGAATCATTTTTGTGTTGGCACAGGCCCCTTTTTATGCAGTGAGATCCAGTAGCGTAGTAAGGGGGAGTGGACTGCTCCGGGCACCGTCTTGGTAGGGGCATCAGCTCCTCTCTGCCCTCCCATGCCACACTTGTGCCCTCCATTCCAAGCTCCACCCCCCCCCCCCCCACCACCCCAGCGTCCCCGGTAACTCTTTATAAAACTTTTTCTAGTGTGAGTAACTACTCTAGCCTGCTGCTTGCACTGGCCTGTCTTCCTTTAAAATCACTTCCGGGTCATGGGGTCAGGAAGTGACATCAGAGAGAACACCAGCATGAGTAGCAGGCTGGAGAAGCTGCTAATGCAGGCAAAGATTTAAAGAGGTATGGGGATGGGAAAGGAGGGCACAAGTGTGGTGGGGGCAGAGAGGAGGGCAGGGAGGTTGTCACGGAAGGAGCATGGGAGGGGGCAGAGAGGCGAATGCAGGGGTGCCACCAACCTAGGCACCTCCTATTGTCACTACTCCTCTGGTGAGGACCTGACTATTAATAACTGAGGTTAACAGTAAAATAACACATCTTCACAGTAGCCCACATTGAAAATTATACCCCTTAGTGGCCATGATACCAGGACTCAGAAAGAGCTGTGATGCATGGCTCCTTGTTTCAGGACAATTCTTGCAATAAGCAATCTAGGAAAAGTGAAAAGTTGGGTTTACTAGAATAAGGCAAATCTCCATCTCATTAAAAATAAAAGCTTATGGCGCAAAAATCTCAGCACTTGCTACAAACTGAGAAGGGAAAAAGAGAAGTAAAAACTACCAGGCTTAAGACACACATACACACACAACCTGCCTATTACAATGAAAAAAAAGGCAACATTTGCAAAGATAGAAGGCCTGGATTTAGCTCTCCTTTTTCAGTTATAGCTCAAGGTGAGTTGCATTCAAGTACAACAGGTATTTTTCTGTCCCTGAAGGGCTTATGATCTAAATTTGTACCTGAGGCAATGGAGAGTTAATTATTAATTAATTAATTTTTTCTGCACTGTTCTCCCAGGGGAGCTCAAAATGGTTTACATGAATTTATTCAGATACTCAAGCATTTTTCCCTATCTATCGTGGCAGGCTCACAATCTATCTAATGTACCTGGGGCAATGCAGGGTTACCAGACATGTCCTCTTTTTAGAGTACTGTCTGGATGCCTTTTCAAAACCCACCACTTTGTCCAGGTTTTGAAAAGCTGTTGCGATCAGGGTCAAGTCTGGAGAGCATCTGCGCAAGCGATGTGGTGATGTTACATGCATGTTGCATATGTGCACGCGCAAATGCACTCCAGACTCGGCCCCAAGAGACGAGGTTTGCGTGGGGATGGGGTTGGGGGGGGTGGAATGGGGCAGAATGGGGTAGGGCAGACAATTCTGGTCCTTGAGAGCCGGAGCCAGGTCAGGCTTTCAGGATATCCACAATGAATATGTATGAGATGGATTTGCATGCACTTGAGATGCAAATCTGTCTAATGCATATTTATTGTGGATACCCTGAAAACCTGACTTGGCTCCGGCTCTCGAGGACCGGCATTGCCTACCCCTGCCATAGGGCAATGGGCTGTTCACAAGCAATGACTGCACTGTTTCTCTGGCCTCAAAGCTCAAAACTTTACTGTAGCACATTAACACAGAACAGCATGGATAGCATCAGTGGGAAATGGTGCATCATTTGACCTACATAAAAGATCCATTTCTGCAACACACTCACTGATCATGTTAGCTGCAGCTGTACTCAACAGGGAGCACCACATGAAATGCAACAGGGAATGTAACATAAATTCAGCAGCAAGATGTTGAATTACATTGTACCTTTAAGAGGAAGAGAATTAATGTTTTACCCCCAAGTTTTACCGACTACCAACATGTGGTGATTTCTCATTGTATAAAATCTATGCCAGATCTCAACAAGGCAACATTACAGTACAAGTATGAAAGGAAGGAGAAAAATAGAATATATACTGGCTGCACATCACTAAGGATAAAAAAAATTTGTCTACACACAGCTTAAGCATTAAGGCTAAAGATGTTGGTAGAAATAGTGCAAAACCTTAATGAAAAATTCCTGGTGCAATAATAAAAACTCACCTCTTCCCCTGACCTTCTATGAGAGGGTGCCGATCCAAATTCCCCTAACCTTCTGACGAAGTGCCCCAACCCTCGAGTTGCAAATGCTATGTGATTCGTCCCATGTCAGACCTCGTCATGTTTTCTCATTCAATGTTTTTCCACACCTTGTCATTCTGTTCACCATCTTTGTCCTAATACATTACATTAGTGATTTCTATTCCGCCATTACCTTGCACTTACACTTACCTTACACTAGACTATACTTTACTATATACCATATTTACCATACTATGTTCGCCATACTATGTCTACCATGCTACAATCTCTCATACCATTTTTGCCACCCAGTGTTTACTGTACTATGTCTTTCATGCTATGCACGCATGCCTTACCATTTTTATTTGCCAAGTCATGCTTGTAATACTATGACTGCCGTGCTATGCTCTGCCATTCTACGCTCACCATGCTATGTCTCACTATACCATGTTTTCTCATTTTATGTTTTACCATGCTTTATTATTTTCGTGCAGGCCAGTGCTGCTCCCAACGCTCATAGGAACTCTATGAATATCAGACGCAGCACAGAGCATTCAGAACTCCAGTCAGCACTAAAAACTGCTTTTGCGGTTTTGTAAAAGTGTGTGTGTGTGTGTGTGGGGGGGGGGGGGGGGTGCCATTTCTATCAGACAATAGTCCTTACTATTTTCTATTTGATGTCTGATAGTGTGGTGCATGGGTTATAACTACAGCCTCGGCACCCTGTGGTTGTGGGTTCAAGTCCACCTGGTCCCCCATTGCCCCAGGTACATTATATAGATTGTGACAGACCGGGAAAATTACTTGAGTACCTGAATAAATTCATGTAAAACCGTTCTGAGCTCCCTTGGAAGAATGGTATAGAAAATTGAATAAATAAATGTACTTGTTAATAGAACTGCAATATGATAAACACCATAGAAACTTATGAAGAAGTCAAGAGAACTAAATGTATTAGATTGACTCCTACGGATAAAAAGGAGATAATGTGCTCTATTATGCTTACCATTTTCTTGCTGTTAATAAAGGCTTGAACTTGTGGTGGGTCAAAACATACATAATTAACATAACATTATCTAACATTCCGTTATAACGAACATGAGTGCTAAGCAAATAACATAAAAGGAATCTAGAAAATCAACTTAAGAAATACAATAGAACACCCATAACCACGGATTTGGTTTCTGTGGTTTCAGTTATCCGTGGTTTACCACGGCCTGAAAACATTAAATGGAAATTCCAGACATTGCGTGCCCTTCTGGGTAACATGGTGAAACTTTCCTACCCCATCATGATCATCACAAGACTCATATCTCTTTGTGCTTTGTACCCATGCTGGCTATCTATACTTGCATCTAGTTAGCCTCTAGCATTTAGTGCAGCGTTATCACAGAGTTGTAAAAATCAACTTATATATAGGGTTTGCTACTATCCACGGTAATTGAACGTTTTTGGATATCCACAGTAGCTCTTGGAACATATCGCCTGTGGATATGGGGGGACTACTACACCCTACACACATCTTACAAACACCCTACAAATCTTCAGTGAGTCAATTTTGAGTCACATATTTATGGAAAAAACCAACCCTTGTTTTAATGGATCTTCAGAAAATTTTATATTTAAGATAGGATTAAACACTAAAGGGGGAGTTCATTAAGCAGTGTTAGGGTTTAAAGCACCTTAAGGTGCAGTAAGAGAATTAGCTTGTGTTAAACACTAAAGACCAGATTCTATAAATAGCACGTAACTCCGTAGGTGCTTAGGAAAACAGGACCTACTGCATGTAAATCAAAGTTAGTTGCCATTTTTAGAATTGTGCTTACCAGCACCTAACTTAATCCATGTCTAAACTGTGCCCCAATCACACCTACTTGCCATTAGGCACCTCAGTGAAGACACCTACATCAAAGTTCTAGACACCTACTAAGTTAGACGACTACCAGCTAATTAATTTTTTAAATCATTTATACATTGGATTTTAATGGCACTTTCAATTATCAGTGCCAATTAAGCCAATTAAAAAAAATTAAGCTAGGTATATAGATCAGCTAGGCACCCCAATCTAGGTGTCTAATTGTGGGCACCTTTTACAGAATCAGGGCCTAAAAGTCCATAGGTATAAAACGGACTTTAGAATTTAGCATTTGCTAATTTCCTAATGCA
Source organism: Geotrypetes seraphini (assembly GCF_902459505.1). Lineage (NCBI taxonomy): Eukaryota > Metazoa > Chordata > Amphibia > Gymnophiona > Dermophiidae > Geotrypetes > Geotrypetes seraphini. The sequence continues at coordinate 83,151,318 of NC_047085.1, read as the reverse complement.
TGTTAAAGGTGTGTTATAACCTATCGCTCTTTGATGATTTCCCCTAATAGTGGTAATATTTTCCAAATTGTTGTAGCTTCATATGCAAAAGATGAGTTTAATAATCTTTAAGTTTTCTTTCCTCTAAGGGATGGCAAAGAAAATAACTTTGATCGTAAACTGCACATCTTTTCAAACCAAGAAAAGAAAAAACATTGTGACTGTAGCTAGGTGCTACGAGAGGCCGCTAAAAAGTTCTCATCCCAACCAAGAAGAGAGTGATGTAGAGCCATGAAACTTACAAGTTATTCCACACTTTTCATGTCATATCATTGAAATGAAAAGTGTCAAGAAAAGTGTGGAATAACTTGCAAGTTTCATGGCTGCATATCATTCTCTTCTTAGTTGGGCTGAACTTTTCATTGACCCCTCATATACCATAAATGACTTTAAAAGAATACTATACAACTTGAATAAATCTCTAGCTTCTACTGATAGCCAATGCAATTGAGCATGAAAGGGAGAAATCTGGGGGGCGCTGTTGAGCTGGAAAACAAGATGGATGCTTGTAGGGGCATAATCGTTTTGGGCCTAAGTTGCTAGTTGCCCAAAGTCGGCAGTGTCTAAAGTCCGTTCTCAAAAAATACATCCAAAATATTTTGGGGTTTTTCGAGAGTAGTCTAACTATATGTCCAGCTGTTTGATCACCCAGACTGCTAAATCGTCTATCTTAATACCCCATCCTCATTCAAAAATTCATCCAACTCAAAAATGCCTAGAAAAGGACCTTCTGGATATGGGATGGGCCAGCAAAGGAATGGACTGGACACCTAGACATGGCAACAGAGTAGTGGAGAACCTTACAGGGCACTGCTGTGAACTTCACAAAAAGGGTGCCATATAAACATTTCACCATAATTCCCTTATAGGTCATGGTGAGCCCCCCAAAACCTACTAGACCCACTTGTCTACCACCTCAATAGACCTCACGGCTACAGGTGGCACCTATATGGCAGTACAGTAGGGTTTGGGGGTACACATGTTTGACCATAAATGCAGTGGTTAGAGTGGCTTGTGGACCTGGCTCCTCTTCTCTATGGTTCACTAGTCCACCTCATAGACTACTTAAGCCACCTCTGTGCTGCTCTACTAGACTTTGCTATGCCAGGTGCTGATGCTCTGGAGGCAGGTATGTACATTTTTATTCAGATTTTTATGGTGTTGGGGGAGGGGGGTAGTCAGTAATCACTGGGGCAGTGTGTGGGGATCTGTCCTTGTGTCTGCAGTGCTTATCTGGTCACTTTGGATACCTTTTTGGCACTTAGACCTGGTTTTACATGGCCTGTCACAACGTACAATTTCCGTCCAGGCAGCCTCGTTAAACTTTCGGTTATACTTGCAGTACGACTTACCCCTTGTTTTTCTAAGGTGCGCTAAATGTTTTAGTGCATGTTTAGCATGCACTAAAGCTACATGCGCTAAACACTAATGCGTCCATAGACTAACATGCACATGTTAGCGTTTAGTAGGAAGTTAGTGTTCGCTAATATTTAGCGTGCACTAAATAGCATAACACACCTTAGTAAAAGGAGCCCCAAGTTTAGATCAGCCCACTTACCGCCCAAATCCACTCTCACAACTTCTCCTAAAACACCCCTTTTAGCTCTGGTTTGTACAGCAGCACTGAATAGGCCTAAGTAATTTTTAGATACGTCTAAAACCAAGTTTGATTATAGGCACTTGGACGACTTGTCTTACTGATTGTTCAAGTGCTGATTTAGGTCAGTTTTTAGACGTATTTCCATTTTGATAATGAGCCCCATAGTGTCTTCCCTCCTCTCCAATCTTGAAGAAAATTGAGTTTTAGCAAGTGCCTTACTAATCTACTTTAAAGGTGGAAAACTTTGTTGGTAAGATGTCAGCGAGCAAACCTACCACATTGGACAATCATAATTCACTCTCCACAAGCTCCAAAAGATCTAAACATGAGCCTCCCTCACCGGAGAAATCATCGGCAAGTAGGATATGTTATCATTGCTAATTTTCTGTTCATAAAAATAGCTTGCTTTCAGTGCTGGTCTCCTTCCAACTAATATTTGCTGGATTTCCCTACTGCATATGATTTATGAATGTTCGTTGGTTCATTCCTTCTGGCTAGCAATTTGGTCTGTATTAAAGAGGATTTTTCATTTGGAATGCAGTCTTTCATTATCAATAGTAATTCTTAAATCTCAATCACCTGATATTTCTCTTCATGAATCAGATAAAAAGCTCTTTGATATACTGTTGACTATCGCACAGAAACGTATTTTTTTCCAATTGGAAATCCTCTAATCTTCTTCATAGCCATCATTGGTGGAACTTAGGCCCTCTTTTACAAAGGTGCACTAACCATTTAAACATAGAAACATAGAAAGATGACGGCAGATAAGGGCTATAGCCCATCAAGTCTGCCTACTCTATTGACCCACCCCTTTAAGTCTACTGACCCCCTTAATCATACAGCCACTCTACTGACCCGCTCCTTCAAGTCTATACCCTAGCGACCCTATTCCTTGACTTGACCCTTGTAGGGAACCCACATAGGTATCCCATTTATTCTTAAAGTCTGGGATGCTGCTTGCCTCAATCACCTGCACTGGAAGCTTGTTCCAATGCTCAATCACTCTTTCCGTGAAGAGGTACTTCCTGGCTTCTCCACGAAACTTCCCTCCCCCTCGCGTGCTAATCAATTTAGCGTGTGCTAAACGCTAATGCATGCATGTTAGTCTATGGACAAGTTAGTGTTTAGCACGCGCTAATTTGATTAGCGCACGCTAACCGGTTAGCACACCTTAGTAAAAGAGAGGGCTAGTTTTACATCATCAAAAATGTGAATTAGCCTTAGCAGAACATATAGGATCTATACTCTCAATGAACAAATAATGGTCTCCTTTACGCACATACTTATAATCCTTTGTATCTGTTGTTTAATTCATATAGGAGGAGCAATTCATTTCACATTTGTGTAATTTACTGTGCTATAAGTCTATTTACTGCATGCTGTATTCTGGCTTGTAATGTGCTGATATCTTTTTTTTTGTTTGTATTAACTTTGAAAATTTTAATAAAATTTCATGAAAAAAAAAAGAAAATGAAAACCTAATCAAATTTAGTTGCAAAAAAGATCAGATTGAATATTTTTAATACAATAGCATGAAAATTTACGACCCCCCCCCCACACACACATACTAAGTGCTCCTTTTACGAAGGTGTGCTAGTGGTTTTACAATGCCGTGCGCGCTAGATGCTAACGCCTCCATAGAGCTGGTGTTAGTATTTTCCATGTTGCATGGGATTAGCATGCACACTAAAGACGCTAGTGCACCTTTGTAAAAGGTGCCCTAAATTGTAAAATACCTAGTCTAAGAAGAAATTTCCTCCTCCTCTTTAGTGTCTTCCTGTCTTCCTATCCAAATCAGGAAATATTCTTACATCCAATTTAAAAATAGAGACTTTAGGGGTTCCTAAAATACAGCTTAAGGAGCAAGTTTTCATTGGTTGAAAAAGCTAAGAAAACAATCAAAGTATCAGGAATATAATAAGTCCCAGAAGATTCTGGTAATGTAAAAACTAGAGATGCAAAAGCTAGAGATTTTAAATCAGTAACCACTTGAGGAGAACTTTCCAAAGTCTTCCTAGAAGGAGGTAAATAATATATTTTCAAGAGGTGGAATAAACATAGTAACATAGTAAATGACAGCAAATAAAGACCTGAACGGTCCATCTACTCTGCCCTATATTTACACATATTATAAATTCATGATTAAATTAAATTGTCTTTTTTTTCTATTTCTGGGCCATAGACCTTAGAACTCTGTCTGATACTGTCCTTAGGTTCCAATTACTGGAGTTTCCATCAATGCTCTCTTCAGCCTATCCAAACCATCTCGCCATTTGTGGGATTCAGACTGTAAAAGTTTGCCCATCCCCATCCCCCATGTTCCATTTTTCAAGAGTGGAAACTCTGAGCCATCTTTTTTAGAAATGAGAGCGAGACTCAAGGCAATGGGAGCTAAATACAGCTTGCAATACCCTGCCAGAATGACGGTGACTCTCAACAATTTTACCAGAAATTTTGATTCAACTGAACAACTACAATTTTTTCTGGATAACCTTCAATCGCAGAGTATGTCATCTCACTAAGTATTCTCCACGATATAATCAGCCTGCTCATTAATAAGACATGTATTGGCATCAAGCTGTTCAGAATGCTTATCACCATTGGCTTGGGAATGGTATTTTGATACTCCTGACTTTTACGATGGAACTACTTCTACTTATTGTCTTCATTATGTTTGTTACCACCTTTAATCACAGCTTAATTACTATGCTGTCTCCTAGTTTTGAAATATAAATCTGGTGTCAATTTACATACAGCTGGCCGAATACACTCTGAAGATTCTGAGTTTCATTCAGTCATGGCAGCATTCACCTGCATGCAGTTTTACAGAAAATGAGCTGGAAATTGTTCTTCTGGATCAATAAGTCGCATGAAAAGAAACGTCAGTTTGGATCTACTTAAAATTTTCACAGATTGTTTCTTGCTCTCTTTAATTATCATCGTAATCCCCACACTGCAATTTAAGAGAGCTCCAAGACTCTTTTCAGAGCTCAAACTCATATCGGTAAAAAAGTGACAAAACTTCAATGTTGCTCTCAGTCTCTGTGAAATTTGAATATCACACCATCCACCACAAACCTAAAACTTGATAACATATACTGTTTTATGATCCCTGATTTTGGCGGGAGTGGCAGCAGGACAGCAGATATTCTCTTTAGAAAAAGGAATGGGTCGAAAGACAAGGAGAGCTGGACACAGCCTGCATTATTCTACTAAAACCATGATGATCCCTAATAATTCATATGAAAATTTTAACTACCTAAACTTTCATGGTATTCCTAGATAATTTTTCATAGTAGGATATGTCATCGTTGCTAATTTTCTGTTCATAAGAACAGCTTGTTTGTTGTCATGGTGTACATCGGCATCAAGTTGCTGACTAGAGTAAATGAATGAAGCTCGTGTTCTCAAATCCGGTGAGACCATTTATGTTCTTAAATTTCCCTGCATTGTCAATTAATCGATAATGAAATGGAAATCTTTTTTTCCATCACCATCTTTCAATGCTCTGGTCACCCACTCAAATAATTCAATCAGATTCATTTGGCACAATTTACCTTTAGTAAAACCATGTTGTCTCAGATTCTAGGAAATTCACTATCCTTCCATTATTATTCTAATAACCAAGTTTCCCATTTCATCTCTGTGACCACTTTTGTGAAGAGGGACCATATCTATTCTTCTTGAATCCCATAGAACCTCTCTCATCTCCAAAGATTTATTGAATAAATCTTTAAGAGAACCCACCAGAACCTCTCTGAGCTCCTTCAATATCTTGGGATGGATCCCGTCCGATCTGATGGCTTTATTCACCTTCAGTTTTTCAAGTTATTCAAGTTGTTCTACTATTCTCAAACGCTCAATCAAACATCATTTAAGAATATCGTGCAGAGTAAGAGTAACTAATTTTGGAAAATTCTTAAGCCTTAAATTACAGCTCAAAGAGTATTCTCCACAATTTAAATCATATGTGGGAGTGTGTAGTGCAGGGGTTAGAGCTACAGCCTCAGCACCCTGAGGTTGTGGGTTCAAATCCCTCGCTGCTCCTTGTTACCCTGGGCAAGTCACAATCCCCTCATTGCCCCAGGTACACTATATAGAGTTTGAGCACACCAGGACAGATAGGGAAATATGATAAAGTACTTTAATGTATGCCACTTAGGATATAAGTGGTATATAAATAATAAAATAAATAAATAAAAGATTCTTAAAGTAGAAAATCTTTAAGCATAGCTGATTCTGTTAGTTGAATAGATTGGACCTTAACAGTCTGCTCATGGCTTTTAGACAAAATTCTTACATTCCAGAACTGCAATAACCTCTCCCTGAGCAGACACCTGTTTTGGGAGCTCAGAGATTTGTGGAGAGAGATTGGGAGGGCAGAGGAGAGAGAGAGAGAAAGAGCAGTATCTGGACTCTGGATGGCATCACAGTAGAGAATGACACGGGGACCGTTTACCGCGGTAAACCTTGGTCACCGCAGTAAATCCACAGTAATAGGGACATTTGTAACTGGTTTACCGCAGGAATGGGGACAAGACCTTTCACCACCCCGTGGAAGTGGTGAAAAGTCTTGCTCCTGTGATAAAAAAAATTACTCTCTGTCTCCTTTGCTTTTTGCTTTAGTGATGGAAGCTATGGTGCATAGAATTTGGGATAGGGAAGACATTAAAGAAATAGAATAAGGGCAGGCTGCACATAATTTTTTTCTATTTGCTGATGTAACCAAGTCCTTAACTGTGAAGCAAATTCAAAAGAAAAAAAAAAATCACAGTGTTCCACAAAAAACTGGAAGAAAAAAAAAACAACAACCAACCAATAGGAAGTAGAACAGCTAAGCTGGAAGAGCAGTATTTTTTTTTTTAGCATCAAGGGTTATGTTAACCCCCCTCCCCACCTCCCGAATATAAGTCCTTCAAAATAGAGAGTTTATCGCATCACGGGACCCAAGGAGCAAGGAGTCCTGTGTCGTGTTACTTCTGCTGCAGGAGTTTATCCTGTTGTAATTATGATCAAGGAGGAAAACAAAGGGACCTCTGAGGAAGGCCTTTAGGCTGAAAAATGGGCTGTGTTGGGTCTCATGATGTGATATACCCTTATTTTGAAGGACTTATATACTGTGGCATTTATAACAAACCTTGATGCTCAATAAAGAACTGTTCGTCCAGCTCAACTGTTCTACCTCCTGCTGGTTTGTTTTGTAATCTTGTCCTTATCACAGGTATATTCCTCCCTGCCAGTGACTCTCAAGGAGCTGAGAGAATATGGAGGGATGTCAGGATTTAAGATGAATATTGATAAAAGTAAGGCCTGGATTCTCTAAATGGTGCCGTTGTCAGTGGCTGCCTTAAAAGCAGCCGCTGATCATGTGTCATTCACACGATGGCGCAGTTTAGAGAATCACTCCTCCAGCAAAGGTAGGTGTAGGACAGGGGTTTCAAGGCCTTCATTTCCAGCACCTACCTTTGACGTGAATTGTGTCTCCGGAAGTGGCTACCGGCACCTAATGCCGCAAAGATCTCCACAGTCGGCAAATACTTTTATAAAATGGGGATGGGGGGGAACTGAGCACTTCTGACTTGATCTTTTCAATTTGAATCTCAAATTTTATGTAAAATAGAGTTTCACATGCAAACAAGAAAATCAAGGTCAACAATGTATCCAAACCTTTCCTCTACCTGCAATTCTGGAGGCCACATTACCGTAAGGATGTGCTCAGAATTGAGTCGGTTCAGCGGATGGCCACCAGGATGGTCTCGGGACTAAAGGATCTCCCGTACGAGGAAAGATTGAGCAAATTGCAGCTCTACACTCTTGAAGAGCGTAGGGAGAGGGGAGACATGATTGAGACATTTAAGTACATCACGGGACGGGTCGAGGTGGAAGATGATATCTTTCTTCTCAGGGGACCCTCGACCACAAGAGGACATCCGCTCAAACTCAGGGGAGGGAAGTTTCGTGGAGACACCAGGAAGTACTTCTTCACGGAGAGAGTGATCGAGCATTGGAACAAGCTTCCAGTGCAGGTGGTCGAGGCACGCAGCATCCCAGACTTCAAGAACAAATGGGATACCCATTTGGGATCCCTACGAGGTCATGCCAAGGGATAGGGTCACTAGGACTTGAATGAGCGGGTCAGTAGAGTGACAGTATAATTACAATTATACTTAAGGGGTCAGAAGACTTAAGAGGGTGGGTAAATAGTGTGGGCAGACTTGATGGGCTATATAGCCCTTATCTGCCGTCATCTTTCTATGTTTCTATGTTTCTACCATACTCTATACTTGTTTTAAAAATGGGGGAAAACTTAGTGGGTTTCATTAGTGACCAATCCAAATACTTCATAAACCTCACTTCCAGTTGTTATCACTCAGTAAAAATCCCTCTCATTGTGCATTTTATATTTTTAATTCTGCAAATATTCCTTCAAAAAGTTTAATGAAGTAATATCTAACTCTGAAACCAGGCAATTTCCAAATGTTCCAGGCATGCTTATAAAAAGATCATTGATATTCTCAGCATCAGCAGCTGAATTCAATATTCACTTCAGCAAAAAGGTTTTCCATCATCATGCTTGCCAGTAGCAGCTGCAAACATTGAAATTCATGGCATTGACAAAAGGATTTTCCAAGAACTGAGATGATCATATGAAGGGCACTTTGATAACCAAACACCCACACCACAGCAGTCGGATTCCAGTGGAAAAAGAACAATGCTGCTTATGAGCCACCTTATAACCAGGGCTATTCCATTGGCCTAGGTAACAGGGATGGGCAACAAAGGCCGGAATCCAGTCGGGTTTTTAGAATTTCCTCAAGGAATATGCATGAGATCCATTTGCAAACAATGGGAGGCAGTGCACGCAAATAGATCTCATGCATATTCATTGGGGAAATCCTGAAAACCCGACTGGATTCCGGCCCACATTGCCCACCCCTTGCCTAGGAACACTGGGCTGATAAACTTCTGGGCTGTCTCTTAAAGAGGCTGATGATATTAGAAAATTGTTGGCTACAGTACAGAGTATTTCCCCCAACAAAAAGGCTCTTATAAGCCTCCCTTCAAGGTAATCCCTAATAGTGACCCCCAACCAAATCTTCCAATCAACCTGAAAACAAATCTGACCAATTTCTTTGACTGGGTAATCAGAGAATTGGATAGAGGGAGTGTGCTAGATGTGGTGTATTTAGATTTTAGCAAGGCCTTTGACAGTGTTCCACATAGACATCTAACAATGAGTACCCTTGGGATGGGACCCAAAGTGATGGGCTGGGTCAGGAACAGGTTGAGTGGAAGGCAACAGAGGGTAGTGGTCAATGGAGATTGCTCTGAGGAAAGAGATGTTACCAGTGGTGTGCCTCAAGGTTCTGTTCTTGGGCCTGTTATTTTTAACTTTTTTATAAGCTGAAGAAGGGCTGTCAGATAAGATCTGCCTCTTTGCGGATGATACCAAAATCTGCAATAGAGTAGACACCCTGGATGGTGTGAATAACATGAAGAAAGACCTAGCTTGAAGCTTGAAGAATGGTCTGAAATTTGATAGCTAAAATTTAATGCTAAGAAATGCAAGCTCATGCATTTGGGCTGCAAAAATCCGAAGGAATGGTATAGTTTAGGACAGTAGTCTCAAACTCAAATCCTTTGCAGGGCCACATTTTGGATTTCTGCAGCCCTCACAGCAGTGGCGTACCTAGGGTATGTGGCACCCGGGGCCCATCATTTTTTGACACCCCCCCCCCCCCTCATGGAAAAAATTTTTTTTTTTTTGCAATAACCATGAAATGGAATAAATGGTCAGAATAGAAACAGGCAGTGAAAATTTTCTTTTATTGAACCTCATTTATGTAACCATTATTCCAAACATAACATAACATAAATTATGTCGGAATTGTCATGACATCAGAAGTACATATGGAGTAGTTGCAGGTGATGCTTGGGACAGTTCTGATTATGTTAGTTTGGTTTTATGTGTTTTTTGAATAGAAGGGTTTTTATTTCTTTTTTTAAGGTTTTGTAGTTTGTGGTCGAGGTCAATAGGTTGTAGAGTTGGGGGTCAAGTGTTGCAGCTCGAATGGCTAGGAGGTTGTCGAACAGTTTTTTTTCTTTTGACGTTTTTGGTTGGAGGGTGTGTGAATGGTTCGTGAGTTCTCCTATGTCTGTTTGAAGTGGATTGAATTATTTAGCTGAAGAAATTAGTTACCCCCCCATTCCACACACATTAATTCTCTTCCATTTTTGTTCCCATTATAAAAAAACACTGATAAGTTCCCAGGAAAAAAATACATTAAAATAAGAAGTGAAAACAAAGGCCCCTACAGATGAGAACATAACATAAGAATAGCCTAACTGGGTCACACCAATGGTCCATCATGCCCAGTAGCCCATTCTCATGGTAGCCAATAGTGCTGCCCGATTCAGAGAAAAATATTTCATTCGATTCGATTCAACAGGGTGAATCGAATTTTTCGATTAGATTCACTGTTAATGACACCGCTTTTTAAGTTTAAACAAAGTATAACAATAAATTTCACAACAACAATAAATTTCACAAAGTACTTAAAAAAAAAAATCACATTTTTCCATTAAAGCAGTTCTGGAGACATTTGCTTGAACAGTCTTTTTTCCCAGTCCATAAGCAAGCAATATGAAAAAGATTTCCTTAATTATCTACTCAAACATTTTTGCTATTTACTTTCATTGTACCTAGACTATTATTCAGTAGAAAAAATTTAGTTTGTTCAATCAAGCAGAACATTCACTCATAGAAGTCCAATGTCCACACAGGATTTGATTGAACAAACCATATTTTTTCTACTGAATAATAGTTTAGGTATACTGAATAGCAAAAATGTTAAAGCCACACAGAAAAGCAGTAAAAGTCAATAGGTTCTCCAAGTGGGAACAACCTGATGTCTCAGCACTTGAGGAAAAGACCACGTAATAATGTTTATAAGATAAATCATATAAATGATTATACTGAAGCAGGGTGTCCTCAGCGTGAGAGGTAAGCGAGAGGAGAGAATTCTCCAGTGCTTTACACAATAAGGCTCCTCTGCCTGCAGTGCACACCATCATAGGACACCTCAGGTGTGCTCAAATTAATCAATGTGATAAATTAAACAGTGATAAAACAATTGGTCAATCACAAGAGTGCAAGATCAAACAGGTTGTTCCCACTCAGAGAACCTATTGACTTTACTGCTTTTCTGTGTGAGTAGATAATTAAGCAAATTTCTGATAGCCTACAGAACTGATTCTCACCTTCCATCCCCAGCCCCCAAGACTTACCAGACCCCCCCTGCCGATGCATTTACTTACTGCCTGAACTGGATATTAAATCGTGGGAAGAGAGGAGAAATGCGGGGGAAAGAGCCAGCCAAAACTAGTATTTGTTGCTGCTGAGTGCACCAATCCAGGGCAAGCAGACGCTTCCCCCATGTCTTAATAACAGACAATGGACTTTTCCTCCAGGAATTTGTCCAAACCTTTCTTAAAACCAGCTACGCTATCTACTTTTAACATAACTTCTGGCCACTTCATTTTTAAGCTTAGATCTTTCCTTCCAAACAGAGACCTTGCTAGATGTCAAATACAGCACAAGGTAACTTCACATGGACTTAACTGTGCAGGAAATGAATCTCCTCATACACCCACCATATAGTGCAAAAATGTGCAAAGGTCTGTTTTTTTCTTTCGATCACTACATAGCCTAATGCCACACAAGCAGCGCTGTTACAAACATATTCTGAAGGTCAATGCTAAGGTTGACAAAGTTTCCTTCCTTGGACCAGAAGGAGATACTGACAAACCACTGGAAGAGATTCTAAAACAACTACCCAGAAATAACACCCAAAGACCCACTCAGTGTGTGAACCAGTTGAGTGGAGTGGACTAACTGGGGGTGGAAATGGGCCCAGAGTTTGCTCAGCAGAATTTCCCAGACTACCTCTTCCTCTCAACACACTGACATGCTACCACCACCACCAACACTAGGAACACCTCACCGAGTATGCCAGCAATGCTTATAAACTTTATAAAACACATTATTATATTTTCTTATAAAGCATATATTTTAACTGAACTCAGCCTTGCCATTCACAAAAATAGAAAAGTTCCCATTTCAAGCTGTCTCATGTACACTTTTCAAATCTAACATATTGTAATCACAAAACAGAAAATAAAATTATTTTTTCTACCTTTTGTTCTCTGATCAATATTCAAATCTTGTTGGTCCCAGGCTCTTGTTGTCTTGCTTGCCAGGGTCTCCTTTCTCCGTGCTAACCATCCGTCTGCCATCTCTGTTCTCCCCTTCCGTTTCCCTTCCCTCTCCCGGAGATCTGGCATCTTTCCTTTTTTTTGTCTCCATCCACAGATTCACCTTTTCTCAACTCCCCACCACCCCAGGATCCACCATCTCTCCCTTTCTGTTCCCAACTATCCTCCTATCCAGTATCTCTATCCCCCTCCACACCATCCCCTGTTTCCAAGTTCTCTCCCTTTCTGTTCCTTCCCTCCCTAAATCCCATTATGCACTATCTCTCTCCCACTCCTCTGTTTTTAGACCCATTATTTCTAACCCCCAAAGTCTGGCATATGCACGTATCTTTGAACCCCCCCTTCCCTCTCTCCCTCTGTGTACTTTTACACCAGGACCCCCCTCCCCCGAAGGTCTGTCCCCCCTCAGAAGGGCTACACCCCACCCCTGAAGACCTGCACCCCCCGAAGGACTTTACCTCCCACCCGAAGGTCTGTCCCCCTCTGAACGCCTAAACCCCACCCCTGAAGGCCTGCACCCTCCCCGAAGGATTGTACCCCCCACCCGAAGGTCTGTCCCCCCCTGAAGGCCTGCCCCATCCCGAAGGCCTGCACCCACCCCGAATGCCTGCACCCACGCCGAAGGCCTGCACCCACCCCGAAGGCCTGCACCCACCCCGAAGGCCTGTCCCCCCCCCTTGAAGGCCTGACCCCCCCCTTGAAGGCCTGCCTGCTTGTCCCCCATTGAAGGCCTATCCCCCCTTAAAGGTCTGCCTGTCCCACCCCCTTGTAGGCCTGTCCCCCCTTAAAGGTCTGCCTGTCCCACCCCCTTGTAGGCCTGTCCCCCCCTTGAAGGCCTGCCCCCCCCTTGAAGGCCTGCCTGCTTGTCCCCCCTTGAAGGCCTGTCCCCCCCCTTGAAGGTTGGCACCCCCCCCCAAAGGCCTGCACCCCCTTGAAGGCCTGTCCCACCCCCTTGTAGGCCTGTCCCCCCCTTGAAGGCCTGCCTGCTTGTCCCCCCTTGAAGGCCTGTCCCCCCCCTTGAAGGCCTGCACCCCCCCTTGAAGGTTGGCACCCCCCCCATAGGCCTGCACCCCCTTGAAGGCCTGTCCCCCCCTTGAAGGCCTGCCTGCCTGTCCCCCCCTTGAAGGCCTGCACCCCCTTGAAGGTCTGCACCCCCCCCCCGAAGACCTGCACCCCCCCTTGAAGGCCTGCCTGCCTGCCTGTCACCCCCCTCCCCCTTGAAAGTCTGCCTGCCCGCCCGCCCGCCCCCACCCTGAAGGCCTGATGCCCCGACCCACCCCGAAGGACCATTCACCCCCCTGGCCTCCCCGCACTACCTATGAAGCAGCCGCAGCAGGATCGCGACGTCAGCTATCTTTGCGCTGCTTAGGAGCTGCTTCCTGCGCCGGGCTACCTTAAGCTACTGCCCCCCCCCACGCCCGAAGGACCGCTCGCCCCACTGACCTTCCAGCACACCTATGAAGCAGCCCGCAGCAGGATCGCGACGTCAGCAATCCCTCAGCTGCTTGGGCGCTGCTTCCTGCGCCGCGGTCCCGCCCCCTCCTCTGACGTCAGAGGAGGGACGGGACCGCGGCGCAGGAAGCAGCGCCCAAGCAGCTGAGGGATTGCTGACGTCGCGATCCTGCTGCGGGCTGCTTCATAGGTGTGCTGGAAGGTCAGTGGGGCGAGCGGTCCTTCGGGCGTGGGGGGGGACTGAGCGGCAAGGCCGGGAACACCCCCTCAGGGCTGGTACCCGGGGCGGCCCGCCCCCCCCGCCCCCCTCTAGGTACGCCACTGCCTCACAGTTAAAGTTTAACATCTTTCCTTTCTCAAAACTGACACATTTCAATCACTATATTGAAAATAAAATCATTTTCCCTATCTTTGTTGGCTGGTTTCTGTGTTTTTAACTATGTTTCCAGGGCCTTCTTGTCCATTGACTGTTTTCCTCTCCTGCCTTGCATCCATCTTTGGCATTAACTTAACATTCAATTTTTCTGCTTTCTTCTCAAAATCTACTTTTCCATGTCTTACCTTCCTTTCCTATCTCTCTCTCCTGAAGCCCTGCTTCCTAGTCCAGAATCCCCTCCCCCCAGGCGTACCTTACATATTGCCTAGTGTCTAGTGTCCAGTGCAGGATCCATAATGGTGCCATTGACCTCCCAGCAGTAGAATTGGTGCCAGCAAGGGCAGAATTGACTGGGGATCATTCCTGCCCACCCACTAGACACTAGGGAATATGCAAGGTTTGCCTGAAGGGTGACTTTGGGAGGGGAGGAGCAGGACTTCTAGGTGGGGGCCCAGAAAAGGGTCTTTCTATTGTGGAGTGCTCTGGAGCCAATGGATTTCTAGCATTTCCCCTTTAAGTGTTGCCTAGAAGCCTTGGGACACAGTTTAACAGCCAAATTATTCTGGGCTTTGAGCTGGGGTCATTTTACCATGTCTTCTGGTGTGTTGTCATTGCATATTGCAAGCTATGGTAAAGTATTTGCTTTATAATCAAATTTCAAGTTTATTTAAAAATTTATTATACCGCCCAATCAAACCTTCTAGGTGGTGTACAAAAACGCCAAAACAATGCACCAATTAACATGCAATTTAAACAAAAACAAACCATGGATATTTGTATCTCATCGCTATGTACCATAGGGGGACTCAATTATCATTGTATTAGGGCATCATACTCAGTATTAGGGCCCTTTAAGACATGATAAAGGGCAAATATTGTGACTTACCCCCTCTTTTACTAAGGTGCACTAATTGAATTAGCACGCGCTAAATGCTAACGCATCCATAGACTAACATGCATGCGTTAGCATTTAGCGTGCACTAATTGGTTAGCGTACCTTAGTAAAAGAGGGCCTTAGTGCCACAGCTTGACAATATCCATCTATTAGGCCACTTCATCATGGCAACTTACATGTACTGTTGGAAGCGCGTCATTCACAAATTATATTTGAATAGTGTGTGATCTAAAAATATCCAATAACTCTAAACCATCCTAAATAGGATTAATTATTTCACAACCAAAATCCACATAAACGTGTTGACAATTATGCTGAAAGACATCGCATTGACAATACGTTCTATCATTCAATAAAACAATCTAGTCCTTTCACAGTTACAGAGGTCAGACAAAATATCCATCTCTCTTCTAAAGTCAGTAATCAAGTGTAATCACCTCCCCCTAACATTTTAAGATGAGGCTTGTGGTTTATGATTTATTTTTGCTTTCAGTGCAAAACAAGCAAGCAGTTTACCGTATTTTCGCGGATATAACGCGCGCGTTATACGTGATTTTACGTACCGCGCATACCCCTCGCGCGTTATATGGCTGAGCGCGGTATACAAAAGTTTTTAAACATAGTTCCCACCCCGCCCGACGCCCGATTCACCCCCCCAGCAGGACCGCTCGCACCCCCACCCCGAACAACCGCTCGCACGCGCTCCCACCCGCACCCGCATCCACGATCGGAGCAAGAGGGAGCCCAAGCCCTCTTGCCCGGCCGTCTCCCCGACGTCCGATACATCCCCCCCCCCGGCAGGACCACTCGCACCCTCACCCCGAAGGACCGCCGACTCCCCAACAATATCGGGCCAGGAGGGAGCCCAAACCCTCCTGGCCACGGCGACCCCCTAACCCCACCCCGCACTACATTACGGGCAGGAGGGATCCCAGGCCCTCCTGCCCTCGACGCAAACCCCCTCCCCCCAACGACCGCCCCCCCCCAAGAACCTCCGCCCGTCCCTCAGCCGACCCGCGACCCCCCTGGCCGACCCCCACGACACCCCCACCCGCCTTCCCCGTACTTTGTGTAGTTGGGCCAGAAGGGAGCCCAAACCCTCCTGGCCACGGCGACCCCCTAACCCCACCCCGCACTACATTACGGGCAGGAGGGATCCCAGGCCCTCCTGCCCTCGACGCAAACCCCCCTCCCTCCAACGACCGTCCCCCCCCAAGAACCTCCGACCGACCCGCGACCCCCCTGGCCGACCCCCCCACCCCCCTTCCCCGTACCTTTGGAAGTTGGCCGGACAGACGGGAGCCAAACCCGCCTGTCCGGCAGGCAGCCAACGAAGGAATGAGGCCGGATTGGCCCATCCGTCCTAAAGCTCCGCCTACTGGTGGGGCCTAAGGCGCGTGGGCCAATCAGAATAGGCCCTGGAGCCTTAGGTCCCACCTGGGGGCGCGGCCTGAGGCACATGGGCCAAACCCGACCATGTGTCTCAGGCCGCGCCCCCAGGTGGGACCTAAGGCTCCAGGGCCTATTCTGATTGGCCCACGCGCCTTAGGCCCCACCAGTAGGCGGAGCTTTAGGACGGATGGGCCAATCCGGCCTCATTCCTTCGTTGGCTGCCTGCCGGACAGGCGGGTTTGGCTCCCGTCTGTCCGGCCAACTTCCAAAGGTAGGGTGGGTGGGGTGGGGGGGTCGGCCAGGGGGGTCGCGGGTCGGTCGGAGGTTCTTGGGGGGGGGGCGGTCGTTGGAGGGGGGGGGGTTTGCGTCGAGGGCAGGAGGGCCGGGGATCCCTCCTGCCCGTAGTGTAGGGCGGGGTGGGGTTAGGGGGTCGCCGTGGCCAGGAGGGTTTGGGCTCCCTTCTGGCCCAACTACACAAAGTACGGGGAAGGCGGGTGGGGGTGTCGTGGGGGTCGGCCAGGGGGGTCGCGGGTCGGCTGGGGGACGGGCGGAGGTTCTTGGGGGGGGGCGGTCGTTGGGGGGAGGGGGTTTGCGTCGAGGGCAGGAGGGCATGGGATCCCTCCTGCCCGTAATGTAGTGCGGGGTGGGGTTAGGGGGTCGCCGTGGCCAGGAGGATTTGGGCTCCCTCCTGGCCCAATATTGTCGGGGAGTCGGCGGTCCTTCGGGGTGGGGGTGCGAGTGGTCCTGCCGAGGGGGGAGAAGAATCGGACGTCGAGGGGGGGCATCAGGCTTTCAGGATGGGGACAGGACTTCAAGGGGGGACAGGCAGATCTTCAAGGGGGACAGGCAGACCTTCAAGGGGGACAGGACTTCAAGGGGGGACAGGCAGACCTTCAAGGGGGGGACAGGACTTCAAGGGGGACAGGCACGGAGAGGCGGGGCAGTGCACCGAAAGTCAGGGCGGGTGAACGGTGAGTCGGGGCAACCAGAGGAGAGTCGGGGCAGTGCACCGAAAGTCAGGGTGAGTCGGGGCAACCAGAGGAGAGTCGGGGCAGTGCACCGAAAGTCAGGGTGAGTCGGGGCAACCAGATGAGAGTCGGGGTGGCCAGAGGAGAGTCGGGCAGCATGCGCGTTATATGCCTGAGCGCGGTATAGAAAAGTTTTTGTACATATCATCGTGATTTCTGCGCGCTATACCCCTGTGCGCGTTTTACAATGGTGCGCGTTATATCCGCGAAAATACGGTACTAATCGACTATAAATACCAAAAAAGAGATAGGAACTCCAATCATTGTGACAGGAAAGCCTAGGGAGAGCGCAAGTAGCAGGAAGAACTAGAGAAGAAGCAAAAAGAGATTTGATCAATAACTGCACCTTAAATCTTGGAAAGCATGATTTAAGCACACACACAGAGCTCCACAGTTGGAATCTCTAAGCATATACAATTCAGTCACTTTTGTTTTCTTCTAGCCTTAGAGGTTTTGTCAATGTATAACAATTGACAAGGTGAAATGACTACACCGATGACAAAAGTAGAAGAGCAATCAGAAAAGAAAAGTGTTGAGAGTAAGATGTATACAGTTTATCTATAGAATTATTATATGTGGAGGGCAATTCTATGACATTATCCCTATATTTAGGCCCCCTAGAGAGTCAGTTATATAAAGGAAAGTAGGTGCCTACTTTCATTTGTAGAATACTAGCATAACAGGTGAAATATGTGCCTATAATTTGGTTGCTAGCACTTACACCAGCCAAGGAACAGCAGAACATATTTATTTGTTGGGGGGGGAGGAGAGGAAGTTGGAGGCAAAATATGCTCCCAGCCCCACCCTCAGCTCTGTCTCCAACTCCAGAATCTCCCCTTCTCTTCCCCACCATTCCATAGTCCAGTATTACCCCCCTCCCATGACCCCCATAGTGCCCAGCATCTCCCTCTTTCCCTATCTCTCCTCCTCCCCCCATTGTTCTACAACATTTCTCTCCTTCCTTCTACTTCCCCCAGTCCCTGTGAGGTGCTCAGTACCTTATCTCCTTTCCCTGGGGGGCAGTGATGCTACAATCAACCTTACAGAAGACACCTGCTACAATGTGTCTTCTCTAATGCTGACAGTCATGTAACTGCACTGGGGAAAGGGAGGTACAGATCTAAACACTATTCGGATATTTAGTCCACAATATTTGAAAGGAATCAACAGGAAATTAAACCTCAATTAGAATTAAGATACAATACAAGGAAGCAGTAATACTCTGCAATACCTAAAGCCAGTAAGGCAAGTTACACATCATTTGTTACGGATACTCCTCTTTCTTTTGATTCAATAAACTCTAACAGTTGTTTGGGTTCAAAACACAGAAAATTTTTGGTCTGATTGGTAATAAAACATTTTACAGGAAATTTTAACAAAAAAATTCCTCCCAAGGCCAGGATTCTTGGTACGTTTTCTGGTGGAAACATAATATTTCTCTAAAGTATTTCCTAACCATCTCAATGGAAGAGATCACGGGGGATTTAGGAAAATTCAATAGTCTCAAATTATTTTTTCTTAGCTGTTTTTCCAAAACTCTCCATTTTCCTAAATTGCCCCGCGCGCTAGACCTTAACACCAGCATTGAGCTGACATTAGTTCTATCCACGTAGCGCAGGTTGAGCGTGCGCTAAAATGCTGCGTGCGCTAAAAACGTTGACGCAGCTTAGTCAAAAGAGCCCACAGTGAATGGATTATGGCATATAGATAATAGTGGTGGGCAAAGTTTGGAGAGATTGTTGGCAGTGAAATTATTTGATTTTGATATTGAGTCTCATTGATGGGTTGTGTTAGTACGAGAGAAACAGCATGCAGCTTTTGTAATTTATCCAAGTCTAAATCTGTCTTTCCTCCCTGTGCCAGAATGTGAGAAAAATGTTATTTGTATTCCTGTTAGGCCGGGGAAGGCACTAATTTCAGAATGTGTGAACTAAGCTAGAAAAAGACATTAGAACATATAGCTGATTTGGTCTAGCCACACACAACGATGTCACTAATTTGTTCAACACAGATATAAGTAGTAAAGCGTGGTGTGTGGGGTGGTTCATAGTCGAAAACGCGCAGGACAATAATAATAATAATAATAACTTTATTCTTCTATATCGCCACAATCTTGCGACTTCTAGGCGGTTTACAGTAAGGAGAGCTGGATATACAGTGAAATACAATATGCAGATATTCAGAGGAAATACGGAGAGCAGAGACCTTAAGAGGCAATAGTACAGAAATGCAATTTGCTGAGCAAAACATAAGATATACATTTTGGTAGGTCATTTCCGACAGGACCTGTTTGGAATAAATGGCAACGTAAAATTACGACAAGATGAAGACAATCGAGCGCCGACAATACGGAGCAGGCAATCGTGCACAGGGACATCAGCACGCCGGACTTAAACTTAATTTTAAAGTGCTCCGAGTGGGGGTTTGGGGAGGGAACCCCTACAGTTAAGTTAGTACTGTTTGTGCTGCCGTTGGGTGGGGGTTTTGGGGGGGCATTATAGAGGGAAGAGGCGTTCTTCCCTATTTTAGGGAAAAACGTTAATTTCCTCTGTAATTTGGGGGTTCCCCCCCACACACACACACCCCCAATGGCAGTGACAACAGTACTAACTTAAGTGAGGGATTCCCCTACACACACACACACACCCTCGGGGCACTTTTAAAATTAAGTTTAAGTCTGGCGTGCTGATGTCCCTGCACACGATTATCTTCTTTGTATTGTCAGCGCTCGATTGTCTCGCGCTCTTTTGTCCTGTCACCGTGTGGGGCTGCTACTCTTGAGGGCTTTAACATTAATAACAACAACCTCTCTGACTTACACATCTCAACATTTCTTGATTTAACCTCCATAATCAACCTCCAGCTTTTCTCTACTGCCTGACTCACTAGCATAGTTAATGTCTCAGTCTTGCCTTTTCCCTTCAACTGCTCATTTTCAAACTTCTCCATAGCATTTCTTACTGTTATCATCTTTCACACCTAACTACCATCCCCCACCAATCACCCCCCAACACATTTAGGAATCTTTAGGCATTTGACCTTTGCACTCTTTCCACCATTGCCTCATCTCTCCCCCATTATGTTATCCAAGAATGTAGATGTGGCAGTCTCTTTCTATAATACTATTCTCTCCTCTGCTCTGGACACTCTCACTCCTCCCATTCCCACTTTGTAAAGTTTACCAAACCTCAGTTTTAGATAACCTCCAGAATCTGTTACCTATGTTCCTGTTCCCATTCTGTTGAGTACCTTTGGCTAAAATCTCGGGCCCAAGCTGACTTCATATATTTCAGATTCTTGCTGAACTCTTTCCACTCTGCCGTAATACTTAGCAAATAAGAATACTATATCCATTTGACAAAACCATCTACCTCCACCCCTCACTGTCTCTTTGCCATGCTGATCCCTCCCCCCCCCCCCTTCTCAAAGTGTCTCTACCTCCGCTTTACTTTCTGTCCAGACTATAGTTGAGTACTTCCATGATAAGGTTCACAAGGTTAATCTTGAGTTCTCTATCAGGATCCTTCCATCTCCTCTTCTCTCATTTCATTCTCACATTCTTTCTTCAACCCCTGCTACCCTTTCATACTTTTCTAAAATCACAAAAGAAGAAGCTACACATTATTTATTTTCCACTCCGCTCAGTATTTTACAGACCTCTTTCATAGCCGCTTTAACTTTTCATCATAGGAAAGTCATCTCAGCCCTTTTATCATTTTTGTTGTCCTTCTCTGTACCTTTTTTGAGACACGGTGACCAGAACTACACATGGTAATTGAGGTGTGGCCATAATATAGAGCGATACAAAGGCATTATAACATTTTAATCTTTGTTTTCCTGATAATTCCTAAGATTCTGCTTGCTTTCTTAGCCACCAAGGGTTTCATCATATCCTTGTGCTGTTTACCATCTCCATTTTTACTTTTTCATCTTATTCTATTCCTTATTTGCTACATTCTGGCTTTTGTCAAAGTCTCCACTGGTCCTTTCCTGGCCAGATCCAAGGATCTTTGCTTTATCCACATTGTTCCTGAGGTATCTGCTGCTTTTGGCACTAGTGTTCACCTTGATATGCTGTTCTCACTTGGATTTTGGAACTCTGTTCCAGTTTTCTTCTTATTTACCCCATTACACTTTTGCAATCTGTGAATAAACTAATTAGCTAATTAGCGCTGTGCTGGAGATTTTTTGAATACCCTGATTTTGAACCTAAATCCCAAAGCATTGTGGGATTTCTTGTGCCTGACTGTGCCCATGCTGTGCAAGGCCCTTGGAGAGGTCAGAAATCCTGGACTGTTCTACAATCTTCAGCCTGGAGCTGGGTCATTTGGCATCTCTGGTGAAGGAAGATGGGGAGATAGTTGGAAAAGGGTGGAGATTTTGATGGCAGCATGAAGGTGGACTGGGGAGATGGTAATGGCTGATAGGGAGAGGGAAGATAAAGATTATTTAGGGAGGGCTGGATAGTTCATGACAAGTGGAACAATTCTAGAAATGATTCCCACTTGACTATTTTTAATTTTGATTAAACTTCATGCTTGAGAACCTGAACAAATTCATGTAAACTGTTCTGAGCTTCCCTGGAAGAACGGTATAGAAAACGGGATAAATTTATGAGTATTGTCATTCACAAACACTTAGGGCTCCTTTTACGAAGCCGCGTTAGCGTCTTTATCGCACACACATTTTTAGTGCACGCTAACCCCTGCAATAGCCAAAAAACTACCACCTGCTCAAGAGGAGGCGGTAGTGGCTAGCGCGGCCGGCAAATTAGCGTGCGCTATTACGCACGTTAAACTGCTAATGCGGCTTCTTAAAAGGAGCCCTTAATTGGAAGTAATTATGTGTTATGCATAGATCTGCCCTATATCCTATTCTATAACAAGCACGCTTAAATTTAATAGTATGCAGCTCCAAAGGGGGTGTGGCCATTAGACTATGGATATTCAAGGGAGGGAAGGTTCCCAAAAATTGAGCATTATGTTGTAGAATATTTGCAGCTGTACATTTAACTGCTATCAGTTGGGCATGAGCATTTATACCAACTTTTGGCAGCAGTTAGAACTACAGCCTCAGTACTTTGAGGTTGTGGGTTCAAATCCCCTACTACTCCTTGTGACCCTGGGCAACTCA
The DNA here is from genome assembly GCF_902459505.1 of Geotrypetes seraphini. Lineage (NCBI taxonomy): Eukaryota > Metazoa > Chordata > Amphibia > Gymnophiona > Dermophiidae > Geotrypetes > Geotrypetes seraphini. Next base: position 83,129,125 of record NC_047085.1, on the reverse strand, counting down.
CTTAATCCCCCATTGCCACAAAAGAATGTGAGCCCACCAGAACAGATAGAGAAATATGCTTGAGTATCTGAATGTAAACCACTTAGGCTACAAGTGGTATATACGGCAAATACTAAAATTAAATAAATATGCGCAAAATAGTGCTAAGATAGTATTCTGTAAAGGTTGTTCCATGCATACTGCTCTTTACAGAATACTAGCTTAGCACAGGTTATCCTGGCACCTAACTTTGTGTACTATTTATTGAATTCCTCCCTTAGTGTATGCTCTGGAGTATCTTCCTCTACTGCAATCCTACTATCATTAGATATATCTCAGAGTTCAGTCTTGGGATCTCTTCTCACTCTATACTTCTCCTCTTGATGCTCTGATCTCCTCCCACGGTTTTCAATACACCTTTAAGGTTGATGATTCCCAGATCTACCTCTACGACAGAAATTTCACCATGAATTTGGGCGCAAGTCTCAACATGCTTGTCCGACATTGCTACCTGGATCTTCCACTGCTATTTGAAACCACATGGCCGAGAAAGAACTTTCCCCTTAACCCCACCTCTCCCATTCCCCCAACTTTATTTCTTTGGATAGCACTTATCAGCTTCACTATCTCTTCAGCTCATAATCTTGGTCATCTTTGACTCTTCTTTTTTCCCTGCACATGACTAACAGAGGTTGTGGTAGAAGTGGATAGCGTAGCCGGTTTTATGAAAGGTTTGGACAAATTTCTGGAGGAAAAGTACATAGTCTGTTAAGACATGGGAGAAGCCTCTGCTTGCCCTGGATCGGTAGCATGGAATGTTGCTACTCTTTGGGTTTTGGCCAGGTACTAGTGACCTGGACTGGCCACCATGAGAACGGGTTACTGGGCTTGATGGACCATTGGTCTGACCCAGTAAGGCTATTCTTATGTTCTTATGACAGATTGCTAGAAACTTTGATTTCTTTCTCTAACACAAAACCAAAATTCATCCTTTCCTTTCTGAATACACTCACAAGCCCCTGATTATCACTTCTTGCTTAAACTAATGCAACATGCCATTCAGAAATCTCCCTTTTAATCTATCCAAACTACATAGCACTGCTTACCTTCCTCCAGTGCTGCTATATTCACTTCAGTGGCTCAATTCAAACTTCTCTTTCACGTGCAGCTCCTCAGTATCTCTCCTTTTTTTTTACCTCCCCATATACACCTCCTTGGAACCTTCACTCATCAGGTAAATCATTCTTGCCTGTGTCCTTCTCCACTGCCCACTCTAAACTTCATTCCTTCTATTTTGCTGTGCTGTATACCTGCAATAGACTTCTCGAGTAGGTATGTCTATCTCTGTCCTATACAAATCCAGGCTAAAGGTTCACCTTTTTAAGGAGGTTTTTAACTATCAAACCCTCATTCACTTGCTTAATATCCATGTTGCTTTAATCATTCTATAATAAATTAAACTTCCTAAACACTTATCTGTCTTGAATATATTATAAGCTCTGTTGAGCAGGGGATTGTCTTTCACGGGTTTGTGAACAGTGTTTGTATAAAAATGACACGAGAGAGTAGTAACAATGGACTCAGAATAAAACAGGAACTACACCATCATTTCTTTAGTAATTTGTATGCTCTTGAAGCATTTATGATCTACAAATGTGAGATGATAATGACATTAAAAACATACCTACATTTGAATAACATGTTAAATCCTTTCAATTTCATTGCTGTTGTCATCAATCAATGCTAAACTAAACTGAAAATCTTTTTGTTTCTCCTGTCGCACTGTTAACCTTATTGAAATGAATGGGTTGCCTCTGGTCAAATATAGATTTTATTTTATGCCACTGTTTTTTCCTAGGGAGGTTTAACATCAAGTTTCTTCATTAATCTTGCTCTGATTTTGGGTTAAAATTTAGCTCAGACTGCTTTCTAATGTTGTTTGCTCTTTCAACTGTAACTCACACTTTTTTCGTCCATTCAGAGCTTCAGTTCATCAAAATCAAATTAGAAACATTGCATGGACATTTTGGAGCAAATTCTGTAAAGGATACCTAAAGTTAGACATCCAGCAACTTAGCCGTCAAAATAAATTGGATAATAAGCCCAATTAATGACTTTAACAAGCAATAATAATGAAATTATAATTGAAAGTTAGACCTCCAAAGGCTGTGCATGATTCACAAAATATGCGTCCACAATTTCATGGACGCCCATCAGAAAAAGTTGCACTTAACAGGATAGGTGTGAGCGTGGCTTTGATATAGATGTCCATTTACAGAATTGCATGCCGCTGTGTCCTAATGCATCTATATTTTCATGTAAAATGTAGATGTTGCAAAAGCAGGTCAACTTTTGGGCGTTAGTTGGGCGTTAGTTAGGTGGACACAACTTAGGCATCACTTAGGCGTGCCAGGGGCATCTAGATATAGGTGAATGGGGCTTCTATGTTTTGGGATATAGAGGATTCCAGTTTGATATTAAGGTCAAAGGATGTTTAATAATGCATTACTTAAACCAAGCACATGAAATATATATTGTATACTAAACCTCATTTCCAAAAGGTTAAGAAAATAAAAAGAGAAACCCTACTCACAATGGCTGTGATTCAGAGCAAGTGGACATGTCTCATGCACAATCTTGACATCATTGTGACGTTATTAATATGCACCTAGATGGCAGAATGTCACTAAAAATAATAGGAAACCTCTGTCTAAAAGGAAGCTCCTGTGGCTCAGTTGTTAAAGGCACTTAATCTTCCACAGGTTATGAGTTCAAATCCACATACACACCCCAGTACCATAACAGCTTCTTTTTGGTCTCATAAGAGAGTAGGGGTTGTGGACTTTCCAGTTTGCAGTTTGCCCTTTCCAGGGTCCAAAGAGAAACTTATTTTTATCCCGAGATGGCCATGATCTCCAAAGATATCATCTCACATGGCAGGAACCCCTGTCCAAAAGGAAGCACATGTGGCTCAGTGGTTAAAGACTGCTTCCATCTTTCACAAGTCACAGGTTCAATTTCCTAGTATGGTCAGGTACCCAGCACATATTCCTATTTTTTTTTTTGTGACATTCTGCCATCTAGGTGCATAGTGACGATGTCACAATGATGTCAAGATTGTGTATCAGAACCACAGCCATTGTGAGTAGGGTTTGTCTTCTTATTTTCTTAAACTTTGGGAGCGAGGTTTAGTATGCAGTACATTTTATCATGTGCTTTGCTTGAGTAATGCATTATGAAACATTTTCGATTATCCAAGTTTCCAAGTTTATGAAATATTTTGATTTATCGCCTATTCAAAATTCTAGGCGATATACAAATTGTTCAAAAATTAAGGTAACATATCATTTAAACATACAATAATTTGGGTAAGAAAAGTAAACTTATTTAAATAGATATAAATACATTTAGGTGAGATATTTCTACGTATAATAATAAAACAAAAGGGAAGTTATTTAATGGTTACATTCATTGTTAAGTTCATTAATTCAAGGGAAGTACATTAGGAATGGAGACACTGACAATTAATGAAGAAAATTAGATTTGCAATGCAGAAGATTTTAGTCATTAAAAGCATCTGTAAATAAAAAACTTTTAAGTTTAGTCTTAAATTTTTATAAGTTTTTTTCTTGTCTTAAATAGAGTGGGAGATCATTCCAGGACTCAGGGGCTGTTATGGAAAAGATTGTATTACGCCTTGTGTTAATAACTTTTAATGAGGGGATAGCTAATAGATATTGATCTTGTGATCTAAGAGATCTAGAGGTAGTATAAGGTATTAAGACTCTAAAAATAAAGGCAGGAGTTTTGAATTCTAAAGCTTTAAAGGTAAGTAAGCATTGTTTATATATAATGCAGTGTGCTACCGGAAGCTAGTGTGCCTTCTTGAGTAATGGTGAAACATGATCAAATTTTATCAAAGAGGAGTCCTCTTTACAATTCTGGAGGTCACACCTTCAAAAAGATATAAAAAAAAGATGGAGATGGTTCAGAGGAAGGCTACTAAAATGGTATGTGGTTTTCATCATAAGGCGAATGGGGACAGACTTAAAGATCTCAATCTGTATACTTTGGAGGAAAGGCGGGAGAGGGGAGATGTGATAGAGACGTTTAAATATCTAGGTAATGTAAATGCGCATGAGTCGAGTCTTTTTCATTTGAAAGGAAACTCTGCAATGAGAGGGCATAGGATGAAGTTAAGAGGTGATAGGCTCCGGAGTAATCTAAGGAAATACTTTTTTACAGAAAGGGTGGTAGTTGCGTAGAACAGTCTCCCAGAAGAGGTGGTGGAGACAGAGACTGTGTCTGAATTGAGAGCCTGGGATAGGCACTTGGGATCTCTTGGAGAGATAAAGAGATAATGGTTACTGTGGATGTGCAGACTAGAGGGGCCATTAATTTTACCACAGAAGTCAGACTTACCAGCCTGTAATTCCCAACTTCTTTACTTCCACTTTTGTGGAGAGGGACATCCGCCCTTCTCCAGTCCTCCGGTACCACTCCTGACTCTAGAGCAAGGGTGTCAAAGTCCCTCCTTGAAGGCTGCAATCCAGTCGGGTTTTCAGGATTTCCCCAATGAATATGAATGAGATCTATTGGCATACAATGAAAGCAGTGCATGCAAATAGATCTTATGCATATTCATTGGGGAAATTCTGAAAACCCGACTGGATTGCGGCCCTCAAGGAGGGACTTTGACACCCCTGCTCTAGAGATTCATTGAAAAGGTCAGTCAGCAGAGCTACCAGAACTTCCCTAAGTTCCTTCAGCACCCTCAGATGTACACCATCTGTTCCCATTGCTTTATCTATCTTTATTTTAGTTAGCGCCTCACGAATAGTTAGCGCCTATGAAAATCGATCAGGCTCTATTACTCCTCCATCCCTATTCAAGTTTGTCTTCTGTGGTCCCACTCTTGGCGCTTCAGCCGTGAACACAGAACAGAAATTTTTGTTAAGCAATTTGGCCTTTTCTTTATCAGCTTCTACATATTCCTCCCCTTCACCTTTGATTCTCACAATGCCACTTTTGAACATCTTCCTATCACTAATATATCTAAAAAATGTCTTGTCTCCCCGCTTTACCGTGTCAGCTATTTTTTCATCCATTTGCATCTTTGCTTTCCTGACTATATGACCAGCCTCTCTTAACTTTTCCAGATATTTTTGCCTGTTTTCCTCTTTCTGTGATTTTTTTGTAGTTTATGAAAGCTACCCTCTTATTCCTTACCTTCTCAGCTACTACTTTTGAGAACCAAAGCGGCCTTTTTTCCACTCACTTTTACTTACTTGCCTCACAAAAAGGTTTGTCGCCCTTATAATCGCCCCCTTTCTGTTTTGCCCATCACATTTCCACTCCTTCCAGACTTTCCCACCCAGACAATTCTTTGATGTAAACCCCCATCCGAACAAAGTTAGTTTTTTTAAAGTCTAGAACTTTTGCGAAAACGTTATAGACTTTGTGATAATGTTATAGACATTGTAAAGACGTCTATGCGATACCTAACAGGCAATTCTATAAAGCATGCCTAACTATATAGATGCACTTACATTCGCTAAGCGCCGCTGAGCTCGATTCTCTATTGTGTGTCTATGCTTAATAGAATCGCACTCAGCATTGTGCTGCTGGACGTCTAAACGACACCTAACTTTTAATCTTCCTTTACAGAATTTGCCCCTTTATGACTACAAACATTGTGTCATAATAGAGATCATATTATTTTATTTATTTAAATTATAGGTGGTTCAATTTTTAAAACTGTGTATGCACATGCAAAGTCAGTGGTACTTACACCTGTGGAATTCACATCGCCTCCAAAGTGGAAAGTACAGTAGACTCAGTTACCTGGACCCAAGATGCCGGATAAATGTACTGTATTTTTCACTCCATAAGACGCACTTTTTCCACCCCCAAAAAGCGAATACCCAACCTCAACCCCCCCCTCATTACCTTTTTTTCCATTCTGGCGCCCTCTTTCACTACACGTGGCTGCCTGCCTGGTCCCCGCAAGCAGTGATGGCTGATGCAGCTGCCTCCGAGTCCTCTTCTTTTCCCTTGCAGCAAAGCGGCGCACAGGGCTGCCTGCCCAACCCCGCGCTGCTTCCCCGAGAACTCAGTTCTCATGGGAAGTGGTGCAGGACCAGGCAGGTAGCCCTGTGCACCGCTCTGCTGCAAAGGAAAAGAAGAGGACTCGGAGGCAGCCACGTCAGCTGTCACTGCTTGTGGGAACCGGCGGGGACTAGGCAAGCAGCCGCGTTCTGCAAGGGAGGGTGCCAGAATAGAAAAAATTGGAAGGGGGAGAGGAGGGGGGCCGGGGCCTGCCCTGCTGAATTAAAAATAGGGAGGGAGCAGTTAGCATTGGCATTTTAGCAAATTGATGTGAGTTTTACAGTATTTATAATTGTATTTTACACTTGTATTTTGTAGACCCCTGATGCAGGCTTTCAGCCAAAACATGGGTCATGTCAGGTTGATTCAATTAAATACGTTCCTGTTCTTAAGGCCAATTGTGTTACTTTATTGTGTAAAAATAAAGGTACAATCAGGCAAGGATAGTTTATTAAGTCATATAAATAGTTAAAAATCACTTGAAAAGGGGGTATTGCTATTGAAGGTGGGGGATTCACTTCAATACCTAATATATAAATTATCCCTGATGCAGATGGCATGGAGCATAATTCATGTTGCAGGAAGCTGGTTACCTGCATGTGGTCACAATACATACTTAAAAAGATACATTTTGGAAGCAAAAATAATTTGAAAGGAAATTATAAAAGAAAGATTGGAATTCCACAGTTCATTCTTTCTATGGGCCAAGGAAGTATGTTATGGTCCATATGTTGAGAACTGAATATCCTCTGATGGTTAATGGTTATTTGATATATCGCCTATCGTAATACTAAGTGATTATACAAAACATTGAAAATCAGGGGGTACACAATAAAAGTACATATTATCAGGTACAAAGACAGAATGGACTAACATGACACAAAAGGATTAAGGATGAACTACAATAAGGTATAGTAAAGGAGAGAAAACAAAAAAGATGGATAGACCATCATGGCAATATTCAAGTTCAAGTTACATAGAAACATGATGGCAGATAAAGGTCAAATGGTCCATCCAGTCAGTTCATCTGCAGTAACCATTATCTCTTCCTCTCTCTAAGAGATCCCATGTGACTATCCCAAGCTTTCTTGAAATCAGACACAGTCAAGTTCAATTTATTTAATATACCGCAAATATAAAACCAGGGTTAAAATCTAAGCGGTTTACAAACTCATATAAAAGGAGGGTTAAGAAACAAACTAATACCAATAGAAGGACAAAAATAACCAACATCAGATAAGAACATGAGGAGAGAACGAGAGGCTAATTGCTATCTGGATAACCATTGTCTACTGGGTGACCAATCACTTTCTCTCAATTGTCTCTCAGAACCTTATTTGTGGTTCACCCATAACACTTGTAAGTCAATTCAAATACATAGATACAGTTTTGGAGTCTCAATTCTATTTGAACAACCAAATCTGCTGTCTGCGAGGACTTGTATCTTGGCATTGCACCAAGGTCACCTTATCATATAACCCTTCTTCAAGCTCTGCTCCTCGCAAGGCTTTATTACAACATTATTTATTCAGACATAACTCAAACAGCTCTCAAATGCCTGTAAACTGTGAAACACAAGCATATGAATGTTGTCTTGTGCCAATCGTTTTGACCATGTTTCACACCTACCACTACCACCCTCATTAGTGTTCCATCTGTGACTCAGATTTATAGATTTATTCAATTTGATACACTGTACAATTACAAAGTAAACACAGCTCTGTATAATACAGAAAACAGGGGGGGGGGGGAGAAAGAATGCCAAAATATTGATAGGACAGCACCCCAGCACACAAAACCTCCCCCAGCAAAGATAGCATCCCCAATAACTTACCACACATCCACAGCATATTCCCTATCACTTTCCGATTCCAGTTTAAAACTTTGATTACTTGAAGCTTTACTCTCCTCTGTTCCCTCTTACCACATCTTTCACTTTACTCCACTTGCTCCATTTTGTACCCTATGTAGAGCACATGATTTTTGCCTGATTCTACCTTCAACTTGTGAAACCAGGCTTGCATCCATATGTCACAGTGTCTTTAAATTCTGGAATGCTCTTTCATTTTCTTCATATTACGAATGCTTACTCCCTGGATTTAAAGCAATATTCTTCTTTTCACTTATGCATTTCAGGATCAGTAGGTTGGCTTGCCCCTTCTGAGACATGGCATCCCCAGACTTTTCTCCCGCCCACTACTTTCCCTTCAACTGCACTGTTGTTACTCTTTGTCTTGCTCTTCTGCTTATACTGTTCTGTATTTTAAACTAGATATTCTTTCCTATTTCATTACCATATTGTAAACTGCTCTGACAACCAAACGGAAGAGCTGGATAAGTTTAGGGCAACTGTCCAAGTATCGTCACAATTTGGAAAATTTCTGGGGAATTCCTTGCTCCATTCACATACAATCATAGCATTATACCAGTGTCCTGCAAACATTTTGACGCCGGGGCGCACTAAACCCAGTGCCGTGGCCGGAAGGCGTCCAGAAATGTGCAGACATCGACATGATGACATCATGCACATGTGTGACATCATCACGTTGATGTCCGCGCATGCGAGGAGACCTCAGGCCACGACCCTAAACCTGTGGGGGATCTTGGAGGAAGGTAGCTGCGGGGAGAAGAGGAGAGTTTTCGGCGCTGGCTGACTGCCGACAGGACATGCCTCTCGCTGCGAGAGGAACATCCTGTAAGCAGTCAGCCGGTGCTAATGCCTCTCCTCCTTGCCGGTGTCTCGTGGCACACCTGGAATTTGCCACGGCACACAGTTTGCAATACACTGCATTATACAGATAGTGATGTGGAAGTCTGCAATGACTTTTTTCTGCAGCATCATCTGGGTGATACCAGTGAAAATCAATAAATAGACTCAGGTCCTGCTGTTATTGAATACTTGCTTTCATATGCTGGGCTGACAGTTTATCCCCGAGGCAATGACGGGTTATGTGACTTGCCCAAGATCACAAGGAACATCAGTAGGATTTTAATATTGCTATGCACTATCTCATGTAACAAGTGAAATGTTTATTGTCTTTTTAAACTGTGTCTAACTTTATCCAGTGACAGAATGATTTATGAATGAGTTCCTTTGAGAATGAGCAGTACAAATAAGCTATAGGGCTTGGGGTTCGGTTGTAGTAAAATTAGTATTTTTTTTTTCTATGTGACTTCAGAAAAAAACGTATTTGAAAATGGGTCTCTATTTTTGCAAGGGAGAATATGAGTCCTGAGTCACAACCCCGTCATACTTTAATAGGTTGCTTAAATTTAAGTGCCATTCCCCATAATCTATTAGTTGCATGGCCAAATTTCAAACTTGCATGCACATTTGGGTGCACAAAGAATAGAATGGCACCAGTTGTGCACCTAACTTAGGGCTAGATGCACTAAAGCCACATATATCCAATCAAAGGGACATCTGACAAAATAGATCGCCCCAATAGAGTCACAAGTTGTCCTATATTAAAGTGTCATCGTAGCACTGATTTTATCCCACTTGAAAACCTGTACTTCCTCTGTGACTGGACAAATCAAACAAGTTTCAAGTTTCAAGTTTATTAACTTTTTAATATACCGACCATCACCAAGTATCTGGCCGGTTCACAATAAAATTTATACAGAGGAGAAAAGAAAAAGAAAAAAATTTAAAATATAAAATGTAGTGGGTGAACATTAAAGACATAATTTGCTAACATGAAAGTGAGGATATGAGGGGAAGGGGGGGGGGAAAGTTACATATTTTGGAGAAGAGAGGGAAATAGTGAGGATAGGGAAAAACATATTGGGTAGGATCGCTTTTATTAAAGCGGTTGGTTAAATAACTTGGAGCGAATCATTTGAAGAAGAGAAAAGATAAGGAAAAAAGGTGAAATAGAGAAGAAAAAGGTAGGAAGAGATTGAAAGAGTAGGGGAAGAAAAAGAAAGAATTTAGGAGAAAAAGAAAGAATTTAGGAGAAAAGAAAAAAAAATTGGTCTTGAAATTATCTAGATGTTGTTCTTCTCTAAGTTGTTGTGGTAAAGCATTCCATAGTGTTGGGGCGACAACTGTAAAGTTTGTTTTACGGGTATAATAGAATTCTTTGATTGAAGGAATTTGTAAAAGTTTTTGGTCTGTTGACCTCAGAGTACGTGGAGAATAATGGGGGATGAGTTTCTTATAAAGATATAAAGGCTGGTGTGAAAGGTTTATTTTAAAAGTAAGCAGAATGATTTTATAGGTTATGCGATGTGTAATAGGCAACCAGTGTGCCTCTTTCAGTAGTGGGGTGACGTGATCATATTTGCCTATTTTATATGTCCTCCTGTATCCTCCCGTTCCCTAAGTTAGTCTTGGCAAATGTTTGCCTGTCAAGTAATTGTATATTCTAAGTAGGGAGTTTTGGTAGCAGCGCCACTTGTTGTATTTCTAGTAACCAGCTACCGACAGGTCCAGTCGTTTTTTTTTTTACTGATAGCTAAACCCACTGGGTTTGTTTTTTTATTTTTTTATTTATTTGGGGAGGGTTTGCCTAGCCAAGTAATGTTAGTGCAGCAATCGCTTGGCTACTTTACATGGGGTTTTAGCTAATTTGCATGGCCAGATCAGAAAATGGGTGATTGAAGGAAAAAAACATGCGGTGAACTGTTTTGTGCATCAGGTTGGTAAAAGCGACCGTTGCTAAAGCTGTGAAAACAGGTCTAGTGACGACTGCTGACTTTACTGCATCTAGCCCTATTTAGGTAAATTAGTTCCAATTGGTCTTAATTACCAAAAATAGTCTTTAAGAGGCATTACTTGGTGCTAATTTTCACTAACTGTGTATTTATGCGCATGACTGCACTTAGGCACTATTCTATAAACTTATCTCCAAATTATGCATATGGCGCCTAAGGTTGTGCATGTACATCAGTGTGTGTTAGCAATGTGTGCGTACAACTTAATTGATTGATTGGACTAATTGGCACTAATTAAAAGTTAGGCACACAGCTCGGAAAGTGTAATTCTATAAAAAGTATGTGCCAGTTGCAGTCCATGAGTCTGAAAAGGGGGTGTGGCCAGAGGCAGATCATGGGCATTCCTACACGTTATGGGGCTCATAATCGGAAAAAAAAAAAAAAGTCCAAAAACCAGCCTAAGTCGGCACTTAGACAAATATTTCTCAAAACCTCCAAGCGCCGAAAATAAAAATAGGTTTTGGACATATTTCTAAACGACCTAGGCCTTCATAGTGCCGCTCAACATCCAAAGCTAAATGGGGCGGTTCAGGAGGCGTGTCGAAGGCGGGAGTTGGGCAGGACGTGGGCTGACTTAGACTTAGTCATACAGCATGTAAAACCGAAAGTTATACAGCCCAGGATTGACAGAACTTGGACGTTGTGACCCACCTAAATTCACCAGATAAGCACTGCAAACACATAATACAGACCCCACACACTACCCCAGTGATCACCAAACACCACCAATAAAAATTTTATTCACAACTTTAAATTTCAGCCTCCAGACCATCATCACCTGGCCGTCTGGCATAGGAAAGCCTAGTTGTCCAGCCCAGAGGCAGCTTATGTCGTCTTCGGGGTGGGTTAGGGACCCATATAGAGATGAGGACCCATGCCCATAAGCCCCTGTAATCACTACATTGATACTTAAACATGTGCACTGCCCTTTACACCCCCAAAACCCTTTTTGACTGGAATATAAGTGGCTCCTGCAGCCATAAGGGCGATCGTGTCGGGGGGGGGCAAGAGGGCTTGAGCTCCCTCTTGCCCCGATCGTGTCGGGGGTGCCGCCGTTGGCTGGGGCAAGAGGGCTTGGGATCCCTTTTGCCCCGATCGTGTCGGGGGGGGGGGGGCAAGAGGGCTTGAGCTCCCTCTTGCCCCGATCGTGTCGGGGGTGCCGCGGTTGGCTGGGGCAAGAGAGCTTGAGCTCCCTCTTGCCCCGATCGTGTCGGGGAGTCGGTGGGGCAAGAGGGCTTAACGTTAGAGAAAGGGCGAACCGCCGGAAGAGGAAGCAGCAGGCGCAGGGCTCACAGAAGGGCCGGGACCGCCAAGAGGAAGCAGCAGGACACCGGTAGGAGCTTCTACATGATTGGGGGGGGTCGGGAGGCTGTGGGGGTGCGAGCGGTCCTTCAGGGTGGGGGTGCAGGTGCGGGTGGGAGTGCGTGCGAGCGGTCCTTCGGGGTGAGGGTGCGAGCGGTCCTGCAGAGGGGGGGTGAATCGGACGTCGGGGGGGGAACTATGTAAAAAAAAATTTATATAACGCGCTCACGCGTATACCGCGCAAGGTTATGCATGGTTTGTAAAAACACGTATAATGCACGCGTTATATGCGTGAAAATACGGTACTTACACCGTGTAATTTGGTCCTGGTTTATTAAGCATGCAATTTATCTTCTTTTGTACTTCAAACAATAATTAATGGCCACAGATATAATGAAAGATCATTTCTATGACACTGAAGCAGTGAAAAAAAGGACAGGTAAAGCCTTGCACTAGATTTAATTCAGAACGAAAAGCATGATGTAAAAGATGTAATAATAAAATCAATCAGGCCAATGTCAAAAGCTCTTGTATGTTTAGTAGTCGCTTGGCTCTGGCACTTAAATTTGGGGTTGAATGAAGGGTGAGTTGAAGATTGTCCTCGTCCGTGACATTTTATAATGGTGCTTAAAGTTAGGTATACAATTGTATACCCAGTTATAGAAAAGAGCAAGTTACACATATAACATAATTAGCTACTTGGCACTTGGCGATACATATCAGCAATTGGCATTAAAAGCACTGATTAGCAGATGTGCACATGACTAACTTATGCTCCTATTCTGTAAACTGAGCACCTAACTTCTCTCACACACAATTGCAAGAGGCCTCAACACGAGAAGGGAATGGGTGTGTTGGAGAGTTATTTCTAACTTTGCAGAGGAGGAGAGTAGTGGCGCAGCAAGGGTAGGAGGCACCCAGGGCAGTGGCTCACCCCTTGCCCTCCTCTCCACCCCTCTCTGCTCCTTCCGTTCCCTCACACCACACTCATGCCCCCTTACCCCATACCTCTTTAAATCTTCACCAGTGGGAGCAGCACCTCCTGCCTGCTGCTCGTGCCGATGTTGGCTTTACATCTGATGTCACTTCCTGGCTCAGCGACCCAGAAGTGATTTCAACGAGGAGGCAGGCTGGCGAAGTTGCTCACGCTGGTGAATATTTACAAAGATATGGGGGAGGGTGTGAGCATGGCATAGGGAGCAGAGAGGTGTTGGTGCCCCCACCATGACAGCGCCCAGGACAGTTTGTCCCCCCCCACACACACAGTCGTTACAGCTATAGCCTCCGCACCCTGAAGTTGTGGGTGCAGCAGATATCTTCTGTGATCCTGTCTGTTTTTCAGCAAGTTCATCATCGCTTAGTCCCCTGTAGTCTGAGGCACTGCGAAAGTCCTCCATCACCATGGCAGATTCCCAACCCATGCCTTTTGTAAAATATAGAAATATGATGGCAGATAAAGGCCAAATGACCCATCTAGTCTGCCCATCTGCAGCATCCACTATCTCCTCCTCTCCCTAAGAGATCCCACGTGCCTATCCCATGCTTTCTTGAATTCAGACAAAGTCTTTTTTTCCATCACCTCTACCAGGAAACTATTCCATGCAACTACATTATTTTGGTAAAAAAAATTATTTCCTTAGATTACTCTTGAGCCTATCACCTCTTAACCTCATTCTATGCCCTCTTACTCTGGAGTTAGTTATGCAATCATTCCCATTCTGACATCGGAGAGGAAGTTCCGGGCCAGCTAATCACTGCCTGGCTAGCCCGGAACTTCATCTCCTACGTCAAAATTGACGTCGGGGAGAAGGCTTCTGGGCCGGCGCCTGGACATGCCTTTCCTGCGGTTGTTGCAGCGGGCAGGAAGTAGCAGCATGCGTCGGCGGCAGGGGAGTAGAAGAATCGGTGGTAGGCTTCAGAGGGAGGGAGGCAGGATTTGGAGGGAGGGAGGCAGACAGGCTGTTGGTTGCTGAGCTTTCTCATATTCGGTGCGGCAGAGAGGGAGGGAGGAAGGCTGGCTGGCTTCAGGGGAGGGGGTGGGACAAAGGCTGGAAGGCAGTGAGGGGGACATAGGAAGGAGGGAGGAAGGAAGGAAGGAGAGAAAGAGGCAGAGAAAGGGGGGGTATTGTAAGCAGAAGAAAGACTAGAAAAGGAAGGCTTGGACCAAAGGGGAAAGACAGGAGGCAGATGCAGGACTATGGAAGGTTCAGACAGGGGGGATAGAGACCCTGAGGAAGAACAGAGAAATGCATGGTGACTAACCCAAGTGGTGTATGCAATCAAATCATAATCAAAAAATCCTTCACCCACTTAGTTAGAGAGGTGCATCCACTATGTGACTTACTACTATATGGGAAAAGGCCTTTTCCTCTATAGTAGTAAGTCACACAGTGGATGCACCTTTCTAACTAAGTGGGTGAAAGATTTTTTGATTATATGACATTATGCATAACCCATGTGACAGTGAGGAATGAACTGTACCAGAATTATCACTGGGTTTAAACCTGATATTCTTCTTTTTTTTTTTTTTCTTGTGAGTGGAGGAGAGAGATAAAGTCTAACCACTATTTTGAACTGAATCCTGAAAATTCTGTGTTTTTCTTTTCTCCAACCAAATCAAAGGCACCCAGAATCTTGCCTGCGGTCCAAGCCGGGTCTTTTCGCTAGCCGAGGGCTAAGCCCGGTCACAAAATTGATGCCCACCCCAGCCCATTTTACACCGAATCACCATATTTGGAACACAGACTGTGCAGGTCTGTCCAATACCGGCCTTAGCTCTTTACTTTACATCCTTCATTTTCTGGTGGGTGTTAAATCCTTAGGCGCACTGTAATTTAGGCCAGAGTTTTCTTGGCCTAAATGAGGGTGCCTAAGGTAGGCGTCTACCAGCGCCTAACTCAATCAGTGTTCAAACTCTACCCTGAATCTGCCCCTAACCATGCCTACTTGCTGGTATATGCTGACTATGTTCCATCTAGGCAGATCACGTGAGCAATCGCACATACATTTTAGGAGCGTCACTCACAGATTTTACATGGTTGCTCACAAAAAATGCTTGTAAATCTGGAAAATTTGGGGTTTTTAGAACTTGTTGCTCACACAAAAATTTTTTTTTAGAAGTTGTCACTCACATGAGAGAAAATTTGCTTGCACCCGGCCAGTCCTTAGAGGGAACACTGGGTGCTGGCAGGTACCTTGGGGTAGATGCCTACCTCAAAGTGGTAGACACCTACCAGGAAATTAATTTTTTTAATTGGTTTAAATGGCACTTTCAATTATCAGCACTGATTGTGTCAATTTTTTAAAAAAATTAAAGGCTCCTTTTACAAAGGTGTGCTTGCGTTTTTAGCACACGCACCGGATTAGCGTGCACTATAGTGTGCGCTACCCGAACAAATACCGCATGCTCAAGATAGTGGCATTTTAGTGCGCGCTATTCCACGTGTTAAGGCCCTAACGCACCTTTGTAAAAGGAGCCCTAAGTTAGGCACCTAGATCAGCTTGGCACCTAACTGTAGGCATATTTTATAGAATCAGGGCCTAAATATTTAGGGCTGCAAAATGTCTATGCTCAGAACAATGCTAAAATGTTTTGCAGTGTTAAACATTTTGCTTTCACTGTATGTTTTATAGTACTGTCTTCTCCTTCAAATATTATGTCAATGACAAATCACCCTTTGCTAAATGATGAACATGAGGGATGTACTCCTCCTTCTTGTTTTGTGTTAATTGTTTTATTTCACTTTTTAAATTTATAGTGCTTCTCAATTTTTAATTTTTTGGGGGGAAAGGTGACCTCAAGTGCTCGTGGTTGTTTGACCTTAGAACTCGTCTTGGCTTTCTGACAACAACCTCCTGCGAGCTATCATTAGTCTCCTTTTTCCCCCTACTCTATCAATATTTTATTTATTTAAAAAATTATTAATTTATGGAAACTTTCAATTTTTTAATTTTTCCAATTTCCTAAAGTTTCATTTATATCAATAGTCATGATGATAGTAAACTCATTTGTACCAATCACAATATAGCCATGCTTGTTCTTAACTTTGTTCCAAATGTACTGCCAGTATTTTCAGTTCTCTGCTTCATTGGCTGGAACTGCTATCGGCTGGTTTTGTCAAGGTGGTACCAACTTTAGAGGTGTTTTATAGAATCACACTAAGCGCCATCCTTTTCAGCACCAATTTTTTAGTCATCATATATTGAATATGGCCCCAAGTGTCAAATTGTGTGCTCAGATTTATAGAATTAGGGGGATGGTGTACACTTTTACTGAGTGCATCCTCTTTGCATATCCTCTTAAGAATAGTGCACTGTCACAACAACACTCATTCTGGAACAAATCAAAAAATGACTCAACATTTCTGGCAGTCCATCCTTACTTATGTCATTGTTGTTAGGTTCCATTGGCTCGTGGTCGAGTCATAAGAACATAAGAATAGCCTTACTGGGTCAGTGACATCATCAGTAATGCGGCAAAGTGAATTCACGGGTGGACAAGGTCGAAGCAGCCTGTTTAGAGTGCTGCCGGCCCGACGTTGCTTAGGGAGGTATGCAGCGTTCGCTCGCAGTCGGCAGGGTTCGGATGGGAGGGAAGGAAGGATGGGGGTTCGGCTGTGCTGCGGATGCGGGAATTTGGGGGGGTGCTCGCTCGCTCACTCAAGGGTTCTGCTGCACAAGGGATGGGAGGAAGGGAAGCTGGGCAAGGGTCCTGCTGCATGAAGGATGGGAGGGAGGGAAGGATAGAAGCTGGGCAAGGTTTCTGCTTCATGAGGAATGGGAGGGAGAGAAGATGCTGCACATGTGGGGGAGAGAAAGGAAAGAGGAAGAATTGGGGTAAAGTAGAGGAAGGGAGAGATGATCATGTACATACCCTGAAAATAAGACTGTCATATTAATTTTAGGCCCAAAAAACGCACTAGGTCTTATTTTTGGGGAAACACGGTAGTAGCCTTCTGTGATTTGCATCTGAACATTCACAGGGATAAAGACTCCACTGGTGTCTTCTTGAATCTGTCGGCTTTTGACACTATGCAGAGGACAGGAATTTGTGGACATATATTCAACTTGTTCAGGACTTTGCTGAAAGAATGACATCAAAAGATAATGAAAGGGGATAAATTCTCATATTCTTGGGAACTGGTATGGGGAATACCACAACGCTTAGCCCTTTCCTATGCTCTGTTTAACGTATATGTCCAATTGTTTTGTTCTTGATTTAAAGAGCTGGTTTCAACTGCATTATGTATCCTGATGATGTGTTGATTTAATGTGAAATAGACGAGTCTTGACAAGTGTTCATTTCAAGAATGAATACTTATTTTCTTTCTATATTTTCATGGTTATGTTCTAAACAATTAAAATTAAACATAAACAATCTGAAATCTTACAAATCGAGTAATCTTCTTTGTCTCACCACCTGTAATAACTCTATAAATCAATGTGCTCTCAGAGGTATAGGTACTAATGTGTATGCACAATGTTTGAACAGAAAATGCAGGTTAAAATGCAACATTATGCATTGTTTGCCCTTAATGAATAATTTTTAGCACAAGTCAAAAAATTAATGAATTGCTAGGTATGCAAATGCATGCAGAGAACTTCATTATTATGAAAAATTAAAAAAATATACCTTGCATTTAATCTCAGAAGCTTTAAGCTAGTATTATCTTTCCTCCCCAGGACTATCAAGCTGCTAAAGCATAGCCTGATTCTGCTGGGAAGCCCCCTTAAGAGTAGTGCTTGCACCTAACACTCTAGTCCAACCCCAAGTAAAGCTCCCTATTATCTCAGATACAGTCCCCCCAACCCTGGCCCCAAGCCCCAACCCAACCTCCCCAATGCTCCTTTTACCTCTTCCCCTCTCCCTTCTACAAATGTACCCTTTATGTACCTACTGGTGTGTGTGTGGGGGGGGGCCCTGTTGAATAGTGGTGGGGTAGGCAGGAGCATCCAAGTATTTACCCCCTCTTCTATGAAACTGTGATAGCAGTTTTTAGCATGGTGAGCCACGCTGAATGGCCCGCTCTGCTCCCGATCCTCACAGAGTTCCAATGAGCGTCTAGAGCAGTACAGGCCATTCAGCATGGCTCTCTGTGCTAAAAACTGCTAGCACGGTTTAATAGAAGAGGGGGTAATTTTCCTGATTTGGCAGAAGTTCAGCAGCACCATTGCATTGTTCTGAGGATCACTATTGCTCTCTTATTAGCCACTAGAGAAATCCCTGGTACTGTTGAGGGATGGAGTTGGGGAACATGACTGTATTGAATCTAAGATTCTTAGACCTGAATCTGGGGATAGAGGAATTAGCTCCAGGAGGGTGATGCTCTATGATTGGAGTTAGGTTGGGGCTTTGATTGGGGGCTATAAGGAGGGTGTATTGGTTATTATGGGTACTAGGGAAAAAGCTAGAACATAACATAAGAACATAAGCAGTGCCTCTGCTGGATCAGACCAGAGGTCCATCGTGCCCAGCAGCCCACTCACGCGGCGGCCCATTAGGTCCAGGACCTGCATATTAATCCTCTATCTATACCCTTCTATCCCCTTCTCCTTCAGGAAAACATCAAATCCTTGCTTGAAACTTAATACCGTACTCTGTCCTACCACACCTTCTGGGTGAAGAAGAACTTCCTAGTATTGGTTCTGAATCTGTCCCCTTTTAGTTTATCCGAATGCCCTCTCGTTCTTGTAGTCTTTGAAGGTTTGAAGAATCTGTCCCTCTCCACTTTCTCTATGCCCTTCATGATCTTGTAAGTCTCTATCATGTCCCCTCTAAGTCTCCGCTTTTCCAGAGAAAAAAGCCCCAGTTTCTCCAATCTTTCAGCATAGGAAAGGTTTTCCATACCTTTTATCAATCTCGTCGCTCTTTTCTGAACTCTCTCAAGTATTGCCATATCCTTCTTAAGGTACGGCGACCAGTATTGGACGCAGTACTCCAGATGCGGGCGTAACATCGCCCAATACAACGGCAAATTAACTTACTTCATCCTGGTTGTAATACCTTTCTTGATGACACCTAGCATTCTGTTCGCCCTCTTAGAGGTCGCTGCGCACTGGGCCGACGGTTTCATTGTCTTGTCTACCAGTACCCCTAAGTCCTTTTCTAGGCTACTTTCACCTATTACCAGCCCTCCCATCGTGTAGTTGTACCTTGGGTTTCTGTTTCCTACATGCAAGACTTTACATTTCTCTACATTGGACTTCATCTGCCATCTCGTCGCCCACTCCCCTAGTTTGTTCAGGCCCCTTTGTAAATCTTCACAGTCCTCTTTAGTCCTAGCCCCATTAAATAGTTTTATTACTTCGCACTTCATCCCTGTTTCTAGATCATTTATAAATACATGGAATAGCAGAGGTCCAAGCACCGACCCCTGCAGAACACCACTCATGACCTTCCGAGTAGTGGCCCTTCACTCCTACCCTCTGCTTCCTACCCGCCAACCAATTCCATAGAAACACCTGAAGTGGAAGTTCATTCCAACAATCGACCACCCTTTCGGTGAAGAAGAACTTCCTGGTGTCGCCATGAAATTTCCCACCCCTGATTTTCAGCGGATGTCCTCTTGTGGCCGAGAGACCTTTAAAAAATAAGATATCATCCTCCACCTCAATACGGCCGGTGATATATTTAAATGTCTCTATCATGTCTCCTCTCTCTCTACGTTCTTCGAGTGAATATAGCTGCAATTTATTCAGCCTTTCTTCATACGGGAGGTCTTTGAGTCCCGAGACCATCCTGGTGGCCATTCTTTGAACCGACTCAACTCTCAGCACATCTTTTTGGTAATGTGGCCTCCAGAATTGTACACAATATTCCAGATGAGGCCTCACCATGGATCTGTACAACGGCATTATAACTTCGGGCTTCCGGCTGATAAAGCATCTTCGGATATAACCCATCATTTGTCTTGCCTTTGATGAAGCCTTCTCCACTTGATTGGCAGTCTTCATGTCTTCGCTAATGATGATCACCCCCAAATCACGTTCCGCCTTGGTCCTAACTAAGATTTCACCATTTAGTGTGTAAGTTTTGCATGGATTCCTGCTGCCGAGGTGCATGACCTTACATTTTCTAGCATTAAAGTTTAGCTGCCAAGTCGGGGACCAGTGTTCCAATAGAAGTAGGTCCTGCATCATACTGTCTGGTAAAGTGTTCTCACTTACTATGTTGCATAGTTTGGCGTCATCGGCGAATAATGTGATTTTACCCTGAAGCCCCTGAGTCAGATCTCCCACAAATATGTTGAAGAGGATCGGGCCCAAGACGCAGCCCTGAGGCACTCCACTGATCACCTCTGACGTTTTTGAAGGGGCACCATTCACCACCACTCTCTGAAGTCTACCGTTTAGCCAATCACCGACCCATGTAGTTAATGTCTCTCCCAGTCCCATTGATTTCATCTTGTTCAATAGTCTGCGGTGCGGAACGCTATCAAAAGCTTTACTAAAGTCCAAGTAAACGACGTCTAGGGACTCACCCACATCTAGTTTCCTTGTTATCCAGTCAAAGAAACTAATTAGATTGGATTGGCAGGACCTGCCCTTGGTAAATCCATGTTGGCGGGGATCCCGTAGATTCTTCTCGTCCAGGATCGTATCTAATTTATGCTTAATTAGTGTTTCCATGAGTTTACTCACTATGGATGTGAGACTCACCGGTCTGTAATTCTCAGCCTCTGTCCTGCAGCCCTTTTTGTGGAGTGGGATTACATTGGCTGTTTTCCAGTCCAAGGGGACTCTTCCCGCCTTCAAGGAAAGATTGAAGAGCACAGACAATGGCTCCGCCAGGACATCACACAGCTCTCTAAGCACCCTGGGGTGTAGATTGTCCGGTCCCATGGCTTTGTTCACTTTGAGTCTTGATAGTTCGCAGTAGACGCTGCTAGGTGTAAACTCGAAATTCCAGAACGGGTCATCTGAGCTATGCCTTGCTTGCAACTGTGGACCGGACCCTGGCGCCTCGCAGGTAAAGACTGAGCAGAAGTATTCGTTTAGTAGTTCGGCTTTATCGGAATCTAATTCTGCATAAGTCCCGTCTGCTTTCCTAAGGCGTACTATCCCATTTGTGTTTCTTTTCCTATCACTGATGTACCTGAAGAAGGATTTATCCCCTTTCTTAATGTCCTTTGCTAGATTCTCTTCTATTTGAAGCTTGGCCTCTCTGACTGCCGTTTTGACAGCTTTGGACTTGGCCAGATAGTCTTCTTTTATTGCTCCTCTTCCTGAGTGTTTGTAGGAAACAAATGCTTTTTTCTTTTTCTTAACGAGGTCCGAGATTTCTGTAGTGAACCATTGGGGTCTGTTATTCCTCCGTCGTTTGCTTGTTGTTTTTATATAGCGATTTATTGCTTCATGTAGGGTAGATTTCAGGTTTGCCCACATAGCCTCTACATTATTGGTTTCAGCATGGTCTTGCAGTGACCGATGGATGAAGTCTCCCATGCGTTTGAAGTCAGTGCCCCGAAAATTGAGGACCTTTGTTGTTGTGGTCGATCTGGAGAAACCCTTCCGAAGGTTGAACCAAACTATGTTATGGTCGCTAGAGGCCAGCGTATCACCTACCGAAACATCCGATATGCTGTCTCCGTTGGTGAGTACCAGGTCTAGTAACGCCTGGTCCCTAGTGGGCTCCAATACCAATTGTTTGAGCCGTGCACCCTTTATGGAGGTTAACAACCTTCTGCTGCCGCTAGTTTGTGCGGTAAGTGCATTCCAATCTGCATCGGGCATATTAAAATCCCCTAACAGTACTGTGTCCCCGCGCAAGGTGATGCTTTCAATGTCTTCGATTAATTCCATATCCTTGTCTACCTGTTGTCTTGGAGGTCTGTAAATCACACCAAGATACAGGCATTTTTCGTTTCCTCTAGCCAGGTTCACCCAGAGGGATTCCCCGGTATACTTGACATCTGTGATTATGGTAGTTTTGATGTCTTCTCTAGTGTATAGAGCTACCCCTCCTCCTAACTTGCCCTCCCTGTCTCGACGGAGTAAGTTGTAATCCGGTATAACCATATCCCACCCGTGTGAGTCCGTGAACCAAGTTTCGGATATCGCCACTACGTCTAGGTCGGCGTTCATTATTTCCGTCTCTAAATCTAGAATTTTATTGCCTAAACTGTGTGCATTGACATACATAGCTCTCCATACCTTATGTTTGCTAAATCCCTGTACAGAGTTTCCCGCCTGAGTTAGTGTGACCCCTGATGTATTGTTTACAGTGTGTGCACTTACCTCAGACTCAGAGTGGCGACTCACCTCCTCAGGATAGTTACTTACTGCTCCAGAGAATGAATGGATACCCTCCCCCAACTTACCTAGTTTAAAGCCCTTCGAAGTAGGCGGGCTAGTCGACGTCTGAAGACGTTCTTACCTCTTCTGGTCAGGTGGAGTCCGTCTGGTCCCTGAAGTCCCTGCAGTGCCTCTCCATGGTCCAGAAATCCAAAGTTCATCTCCCTGCATCATCCAAGTAGCCCCTCGTTAGTCCTCTGGATACGCTCCTCCCGGGCTCTACCCTTACCTCTTACCGGGAGGATTGATGAGAAGACCACCTGCGCTCCCAACTGCCTCAGCTTCTCACCCAGGGCTCCAAAGTCTTTGGGTATAGTCTCCGGGGTGTTCCTGGCAGTGTCATTCGTCCCGACATGGATGAGAAGCATGGGGAAGTGGTCCTGTGGTTTGAAAAGTCTATCTAGACAGGTGGTGACATCTCGGATTCTGGCCCCAGGCAGACAGCAAACCTCCCTTGATTGTATATCCGGTCTGCAAATTGGTCCCTCGGTTCCCCTTAACATGGAGTCCCCAATGACCACCACCCTGCGTTTCTTTGAGGGGAGCTGTTCAGTCGTCCCTGGGACTGGGATCATGTGTCGGACGTCTTCCTGTTCCTCAACTGCAGTCCCTTCCTGTAAGATCTGGAATCTGTTTCTCAGGGCGATTTGTGGGGTCGATGTAAAACTGCCCTGTTTGAGAGAAAAGGAAGAAGATGAAGAAGAAACTGAGAAAGGGGGGGGGTCTCCTGTGCTTGCCTGTGGAGGAGGTTACCAGCTGCCAGGAGTCGGCGTCTCCAGCCATTTCCTGTACCCCAGTCATTGGTCTCGAAGCTGGGGGTTTGGGTGTCACGAGGATGGACTTGTCCAGTGCCTGCTCGGTGCCTGTGTACGTGCCAGTGTCCAGTGCCTGTGTACGTCTCCTTCTACCACATGGTTCTTCAGTTTCCAAAGTAGGCATTCATGGGGTACCTTGTCAAAGGCTTTTTGGAAGTCTAAGTATACGATGTCTATGGGGTCCCCTTTGTCCATCCATTTGTTTATTCCTTCGAAGAAGTGCAATAAGTTCGTTAGGCACGATTTTCCCTTGCAGAAGCCATGTTGGCTTGTTTTCATAAGTTTATTCCTTTCTAGATGCTCCTAAATGCTATCTTTTATCAGTGCTTCTGCCATTTCCCCCAGAACTGAGGTCAGACTTACCGGTCTGTACTTCCCCGGGTAACATCTTAATCCCTTTTTAAAGATGGGTGTAACATTGGCTATCTTCCAATCCTCCGGGATCACGCCTGTTTTCAGGGAGAGATTACAGACTTGCTGTAGTAGTTCCACTATTTCCTTCTTTAATTCTTTCAGTACCCTAGGGTGGATTCTGTCCAGGCCTGGTGATTTGTCAGTTTTTAATTTTTCTATCTGCCTGCGTACGTCTTCAAAGCTTACTTCCATGGATGTTAATTTTTCTGCTTCGTCTCCCTTGAAGATTTGTTCAGGTTCCGGTATGTTAGATGTGTCTTTTGTAAATACTTCACCACTCCCTTCCTATCTCCGTCATCCAGCGGTCCCACCTCCTCTCTAGCCGGCTGCTTCCCCCTAACATATCTGAAGAACGGTTTGAAATTTCGTGCTTCCCTGGCTAGCCTCTCTTCATATTCTCTTTTTGCTTTTCTAACCACAAGGTGACATTCTTTTTGATACTTCCTGTGTTCTTTCCAGTTCTCCTCGGTTTTGCCCTTTTTCCATTTCTTGAATGAATTCTTCTTATCACCTATCGCTTTCCTCACTTCTTTAGTTATACACTCTGGGTCTTTTATTCGGCTCTTTTTGCACCCTTTTCTGAATCTGTTAATATACAGATTTTGCGCCTCGCTCACAGTGTCCTTGAATAAAGAAGAGGCTTGCTCTACATTCTGCCATTTCTTTGAGCTGTTCCTAAGTTTCTTCCTTACCATTATCCTCATCGCTTAGTAGTTTCCTTTCTTGAAGTTAAAGATTGTCGCTGTGGTTCTTTTTCCCTTCGATATTCCTACTTCAACTTTGAACTTGATCATATTGTGATCGCTGTTTCCCAACGGTCCCAGTACTTCCACTTCCTTTGCAGGTCCTTTTAGCCCATTAAGGATTAGATCCAGAGTGGCATTCTCTCTCGTCGGTTCTCTGACAAGCTGATCCATGAAGGAGTCCGGTCTCCCTGGCGCATTTTGAATTTCCAAGACTCCAGTCTATCCTGGGATAGTTGAAGTCTCCCATAATAATCGTGTTACCGCTTTTGCATTCTCGTTTCATCTCGGCTTCCACTTCCTCATCGGTAGCTTCAGTTTGCCCAGGTGGACGATAGTACAGGCCTATCTTTATCTCGGGCCCTTTCCTTCCCATGTATTTTAACCCATAGCAATTCCAATTTGTTGGTCGTCGCAGCTGTGTCCACTCTGGTTGAGTGTATGCTTTCTTTTATGTATAGAGCTATTCCTCCTCCTTTCTAACCTGTCCTGTCCTCGCGATAGAGTTTATACCCCGGCAGTGCTATATCCCATTTGTTTTCTTCATTATACCATGTTTCGGAGACCCCAATGATGTCTAGGCTCTCAATTTTGGCCATGACTTCTAATTCCCCCATTTTGTTCCTTAGGCTCCTTACATTAGTGTATATGCAATTTAAGTCCTGGTATTTTTTTTATCTTTGTTTCCTTTCCCTGTGCTTTGATCTTTATTTTCTTCTCCTGTGCTACTATCCTCTTATCCTCCTCTTCTGGATCAGTCAACTCCTGTGTTTTGCCCGTTATTTCTTCCCAGCATTTTTCCTACTTAGTATCTTAATAGAAACATAGAAACATAGAAACATAGAAATAGACGGCAGATAAGGGCCCACGGCCCATCTAGTCTGCCCACCTTAATGTCCCTCCCCTACCTTTGCCCTGTGAATAGATCCCATGTGCCGATCCCATTTGGCCTTAAAATCAGGCACGCTGCTGGCCTCAATCACCTGTAGTGGAAGACTATTCCAGCGATCAACCACTCTTTCAGTGAAAAAGAATTTCCTGGTGTCACCTCGTAGTTTCCCGCCCCTGATTTTCAACGGATGCCCTCTTGTTGTCGTGGGACCCTTGAAAAAGAAGATATCTTCCTCCGCCTCGATGCGGCCCGTAAGATACTTGAACGTCTCGATCATGTCCCCCCTCTCTCTGCGCTCCTCGAGCGAGTATAGCTGTAATTTGTCAAGCCGTTTTTCGTATGGTAGATCCTTGAGTCCCGAGACCATCCGGGTGGCCATTCTTTGCACCGACTCCAGTCTCAGCACATCCTTGCGATAATGCGGCCTCCAGAATTGCACACAGTATTCCAGGTGGGGCCTCACCATGGATCTATACAATGGCATAATGACTTCCGCCTTACGACTGATGAAACCCCTTCGTATGCAGCCCATGATTTGTCTTGCCTTGGACGAAGCCTGCTCCACTTGATTGGCAGACTTCATGTCCTCACTGACGATTACCCCCAAGTCTCGTTCTGCTACCGTTTTTGCTAGGATCTCGCCATTAAGGGTATAAAACTTGTATGGATTCTGGCTGCCCAGGTGCATAACTTTGCATTTTTTGGCATTGAAGTTGAGTTGCCATGTCCTAGACCATCGCTCCAGTAGGAGTAGGTCGTGCATCATGTTGTCGGGCACTGAATCTTCGTCTGTTGTGCATTTTCCCACTACATTACTCAGTTTGGCGTCATCGGCGAATAATGTTATTTTACCTCGAAGCCCTTCTGCCAAGTCTCTTATAAAGATGTTGAATAGGATTGGGCCCAAGACTGAGCCCTGTGGTACTCCACTAATCACCTCCGTCATTTCGGATACCTTCTTCCGAAACGTCGACTCTTGGTCAACTGTCGGCTTTCCCCTTCTTCTTAATTTAAAGCCTGTTCTCCTCTCATGACATTATTTGCTAGAAGTCTAGTTCCCGCCGCGCTCAGGTGCAGTCCATCTCTCCTGAAGAGCTTGTTCTTGCTCCAAAACGTCCAGTTCCTCACGAAGTGGAACCCTTCTTCCTCATACCATCTCCTCATCCATGCATTTATTGACTGTAGTTCCATCTGCCTCTTCACATCTTCCCTTGGTACTCGTAGGATCTCTGAAAACGCTATCTTCTGAGTCCTCATCTTCAACTTCCTTCCCAGAATCTTGAACTGTTCCATCAGTGCACTTCTACTGTAGTCCCTCCTGCTGACATCATTTGTCCCGATGTGGATCATCACTGTAGTCTCTTCTGTCTCTGCTCCTTCTAGGATCTTTCCAATTTTGTCCAAAATGTCCTTTGTTCTCGCTCCAGGAGCCGAGGAGGCATTTTTGTCAGGCACTGGCCCTTTAAAAGATAGAAAACCTGACTTAAAACTCTGCTATCTTTGTTTTATTGCAAAGCATTAGACGTTTTTGGCTACAGTAAGGCTCATATTGTCCTTATCTGGAGAACGAGTCTCAGCCTCCAAAAGCTACTAGAAATTCTATTAAATTTGGCCAATAAAAGGCTAATAAAACTTTCCCTGACTCAGGTGGGGGAGGGTAAAGTTGCCCTTTACAAGCACCGAGGGGAATTTCTAAAACACCTGACATCTGGTGGCCAAAGGAGATTGGGTGAATCAGGACACGCCCTTAGAAGCAGAAGCCAGGAACTTAAAATCAGCTCAGAGGATTCAAGAGTTCACCAGTATACCTTTCTCCAACATCCCACCTGAGGTAGAAATGAAAGAGCTACCTGAGGAAACTGACCTGATGGTAGCTGACCTGAGGGTCTGTGTGTGTGTGTATGTGTGTGGGTTGTTTTTGCTGCTGGGATAGAGAGTGTTAGGCTACTGAAAGCTTCGCTCTGTTTGGAGAAAACTTTCCCTATTAAACTGTGATGCATGCTATTGAGAAGAGTATGCTTAATAGAATGAACTATTGAATATGCTAATGAACTGCACAGTGTCTAAACCAGGAAGATGAATGAAGGGCATTGGAGGAATTGTAGTCTGAGCTAATCACTGAAACTGCACAAGTGCCTAAACCAAGGAGGATGAATAAAGGGCATTGGGGGAATTGTGATTTAGTCTAATCACTAGAATGTTTTTCTTTTTGAATTTAAATGAAGTATGTTTTTGTTTGAACTGAGGAAACCCAGGGTCAAAGTGGAAGAAATCCTGATATGCATTGTTAATGGACAAACGGTGCATTCTGACAACAATAATAATAAGAACAATAAAACTGATTGAGATCAAGATGGCGTCAAGAACGGACGCCTGAACGAGCTCTGCTGTTTACTTCGTCTAAACCAGCATCTGTGGTGACTTCTCCCCATGTTTAAATATGGGGAAGAGGAAAGGAGCCTCTCGCCGTAACCCTCTGGCGAATGGAGCCTCTCAGTGGTTGGTGTAGACGTCGATACAGAGTGTGTTTGCCCGCTCGGGTGAAGAATCCTGTCCCATTTCGGGGGAGAGCCCGGAACTCTTGGGCAATCTTAGCGCAGGACCATGCCAAGCATCATTGAGCCCGGACCAAAGGCCAATTTCTCCCCAAAGCGGAAGCTAACTGATGCAGAGGTCAGAAGGAGTCCTGCCACCTAGAGAAGGAAGGTCGGATCGCACTATGAGAGGGACGCCTGCACTGGATTCTTCGGAAGAAAGAGCAGGTGAACAAGGTCAGCTAATTCCCTGCACCAGAGGAGAAGAGGTGAGAAGTGCTTCGGGAGGGAGAGCTGTTATTTTTGGGGAGTTGAAAAAGCCTGAAAGGATTGATATGGAAGCACTCTGGCAGGCCATATCGTTCATGGACTCCAACCTGAAATTAAGTTTTTCTACTTTGAAAGTGGACTATGGTATTGTCTTCTCCAAGGTGGATAACTTTAACTAATTTAAAAGAAAAATTGGAGAAGCAAGAAAAAGAGTTAGGACAAATGAAAAGAGTGGAATTGGAAAGGATTGAAGAGAGCTCCTATATATCATGGAAAATTTTGAGAACCAACTATGGAAAAATAACTTAAGAATTTTGACTTTCCCAAAATGCCTTATTATCTCACCAGTAGAGATGGTAAGAAAATATTTTCAGAAGACCTTGGCCATTCCAATGGAGAATTTACCTCCAATTGTGAGAGCTTATTACCTGAATATTAAACGGCCACAAGGGGAGTCTACTCCAATTGAAAAGCTACCAGCTCAAAATGTGGACATGGATTTGTCAACCTATTTAGAAAGTTCCCTTGAGGTCATGACTGATAGAACTACTTTGTTGCTTATGTTAGCCTTGGAAAGTGACAGGGAATTTATTTTACATTTGTATTCCGTCATATTATTAACAAGTTTTTGGGCTCTAATGTGCAAATTTTTCCTGATTTAGCTCAAAAAAACGAGAGACGTAGGAAATAATTCTTGGCCTTAAAACCAAGAGTTCTAGCTCTAGGGGCTACATTTCTTGTTAAATTTCCCTCAAAATGTTATGTGTTATTTCAAAATAAGAATTTTTTATTTTTTGAGCCCAAACAGCTATTGGAATTTATTGCTTCTAAAGAAGGTTTGGTAACATGACTAATTAGGTATGACCTTCCATCTGGCTATGGGATAGGATATCTATGTTGTTAATCCAATATAACTTAAGTTGATTTGAAGTTTATTTCCTTTCTTGATCTCATAAATATTGTGGGCTAAATAAGAGTTTATATTACTTGTTTATAGCCTGTTTGTTCTTTGTTAATGTTAAATTTCTTCATCTCTGATCTATATCAAGTTATGATTGTCATACTTGTGTCATTAAAAAAATATCAATAAAAATGTAAAATTAAAAAAACAAAAAACAATAAAACTTTGATGAACTCTGACCTGTCTCTACTCGAGTTTGTGAAATATGCTGTGGCCGGCTAGTGATAATTCTTGAGGACACACTAGCAGTAGCCACACCGGGTTGACCAGGTGGTGGCCTGGATGCAATATGGGCTAGTCTTCTATTTCTCTACCCTTTCCACTATTTTATTATAAATTGTAGTCATTCTTTACTTATTTCTTTTTACCTTTTCTATGCCACTTTATTCTCTCTGTTTTTTGCAATCAAACTCTACAAGAGCACCCGTCTTCTCTTCAAGTCACCTAGAACCTGTTTAGGTTAGTGTGACAAACAACTTGTTATTATCTGTAAACTGCTCAGAGTTACCACTATGGGCCGTATATCAAACATTAATAAACTTGGCAATCCAAGAATTTATTTATCATTAATTGAATATCAAACATGGCAATTCTGAGGTAGATGCATACTTTTCTTTATATTTGAATATTAGTGTAGCAGCAAAAATATGCATTGTATGATTTAGGGTGAAATGATGTGGCAGCCATGTTAGTCCACTTTTTAAGATAATTTATAGAAATAAGCCAAAACAAACGGAATAAAGGTGATATATGGAAATAACATATATTCCTTTTGCTTTGGCTTATTTCTATATATTATCTTATAATTTAGGTGCAACCGCTTATACCAGCCATAGAGCTAGTGTAAATATTTATGCTTAGATTTCTAACAAAATGCACATATATTATGTTTCAACAATTTTTATTGTTGACAGTGTGACAAACAGCAAAAAATAAAATAATAATAATAACTAAAGGAAATTTACAGTGTACATCTCTGGTCATCCAATTTTATATAATAAACCACCCTTCCCCCATTCTCCCACCTCACTGCAGTATCAACAGGACTATAGTCCATAGCATAACTAAGACAAATCAAGCAGAACAGCTGCAGAGTGTTCTACAGGACAGAAAGATGAAAAAGAAAAAATAAGGCTGCGTTACAAACTACAATAAATCAATTTGCTATAGACTGAATATATACAATCCTTTCCTAAACCTATCACTGAGAATTCCTCCACCCATCACCATGTAAACTACCCCTCCCCATTGTTTCCCAAACAGAAGATCAATAATCTGCTAGTGGGAGATCTTGGTTGGGTTTTCCAGTAACTCCCTGTTCATCTGCACACAAACACTTAGGCAGATATGGTTGGAAAGTATAAGGAAAACTTTTATTTATGCACTCTTTTGAGCCTGTTCACTCACAGGCTCAGGGAAAGTAGTTTTTCTATGCAAATAAACAGTCCCAGCCAGACTCATGAACATATTCCACAATTCTCAGAATAATAAGTTGGGTTTATCTCAGCCCAACTTTCACTCTCCCCTCACAAGTATTAGTCTGTTTCCAGAGCTCTGTATCAGTTTGTGACATCTCTCTTGCGGACTCCTTTCTCATGGAACTCTCCTGAAGAGTCTGTTTGTTGAGGCGTGTATCAGCCTCTAGATTTAGAAGTCTCCTCTCACTCTGGGACCTCTCCGAATTAATCTTAAACTGGAAAAGATATACTCATGTCTGCCTGGGTCCCACTCCTGTGACTCAGCCGTTCTTCCACTTCTTCCCAGGTAACTCAGCCCTAAGCTGCTGAGCCCAGTGCATCCTGGGGGGTTGTAGTTCCTTCTCTCTTTGATTAGCGCCCCCTGCAGCCTGGTGGTATAATATCATCATTACTGAGGAGAGAATCCCTGACTCTTTCACACTCCCCACAACAAGTTCCAGATAAACAGCATAAGTCAGAGACAGAAAGACCCAAACCCCATACAACAGAATTAAGTAAACCCAGTGACGTAGTAAGGGGGAGCAGGGGTCAGTCCTCCCCAGGATCAGTCTTGTTGGGGATGCCGGCACCCGTCTTCCTCTCTGCCCCCCTGCTCCTTTCTAGCCCCCACTGCTGCATGGGTGCATCCCTTCCCCGTACCTCTTAACATTCCTAGCACGAGCAGCAATTCCTACCTGCTGCTTGCACCAGCATCGGCTCTTCCTCTAACATCACTTCTTTGGCCTGTGCCTGGCATGAGCAGCAGGTTGGGGTTGTTGTTCATGCCGGGAACATTAAAGAGGTACGAGGAAGGGAAGGGGCATGCACATGTGGCAGGAGGGGGTGGATAAAGAATGGATGGGAGTTGTAGAAAAGAAGGCGTGGGAGGAACGCCACTGTCCCGGGATCCTCTCATCCTCGCTACACCACTGAGATGACCTCCTAACTTTGCAATATTAAATCTCCTCAGACCAAAAGCAAACCTCCCTAACAAGAAAGTGACACATGCCACAGCAATAGATGACACAAATAAAGATCCCACCGAAAGAAACACTACACCCCCCTACCCTAAGCCCTAATGCCTCGGCAGGTCTCCCAGGACATTCAAAAGTTGACTCCAACTTTGGGCCAATAAAACTTGAATATAGATCGTGCAGACCCGAAGAAACTGCTTTTTGTCATTTATAGTTGCCCCCGTTCCCCTCTGAAGTTCTAGAGTACACAAAGTGTGGAACATATATTAAAGTAATCCATGAAACCCTCCTGAAGAAAGGCTTCAAAGAGCCAGGATTTCTGTTGTTGAGAATAAAATGACAGTTGAGCATGGTTCGCTGGCAGGCAAGATAATGTTACATTACGTTCTATTCCCTCAGGCCCTGATACTCAAAACTCTGACTCCACGGTATAAAATCCCATGGTTTGAGTGATTTTTCTTTATCAGGTAATACCCAGCACAATAAAATGCAAATTATATGCATGCTATTTTTGAGGCGTAGTCCCTGTAAAAGGGGCAGAAATTGTGCCTGGTGCTCGCTCAGAAGAGCAGTCGCTAGACACAGCTCCTCCTCCTGCCTGCAGTCAACAGCAGCTGCTAGCACAGCTGATTTACAGCTCCCCCTGCTGACTCCAGAGCCATGATCAGCTTTAAAAAAAAAAAAAAAAAAAATTAAGAAGTTTGCAGCTGTTGTGTGAACACATAACACATGAACAACTGCTGCGCCTATTAAAAAAAATAAAGTTCATCTGCAGCTGAGCCAGCAGCACTTGCTCTCTCCCTGATGGCCCTTAAATGTGGTTGGGTTTTTTTAATGGGCGTTTCTGTTGTGCGTGTGTTGTGTACCTCAGCCACAACAGCTGCTGGCAGTTCCAGAGTTAAATCACAAGGAGAGCTCATTTAAATACTAATTAGTTCCTTGTTATGCATTTGCATAGGGTTCTTGGTGGCTGCTACGAGGATCAGTAGCTGCCCCCAAGAACCCTTTTGAACATCGCTAGGAGAGCTTTCTATGGCAGTAAGGCTGCTTTGAAGAGTCTTACTGCCACGGAAAGCTTTTGAGCATTGGGGCCTCAGTGTGGTGTTGGAGGAAGGGTCACAGACTTATGCATATTATTGAATTTACTGTGAAAGAAAAGATCACTAAACAGACCATTTGTGCATGTAAAAGAATTATAAATTGGCCACGCAGGCAGCAAAATTAGACCATCAGCTCTCCAATCTACTGATCACGACACCAGACAACAAAACTTTCAGAAGATAAATAAAAGCTCTGCTATTCAAGAAATCCATCAAGACCAACTAACACTGCAGGAAGCATTTCAATCTCCCCCAGATCCCTTAACCTTCTAACTAAATTATCTATCTTGTAATGACCCTGAAACAATGTCCAGATCTCCCCCGAAGTAACCTGCTCTACTTTGTAACTCTCCTGGAAATGTCCAGATAACCTCTTGTGTAATCCACCTTGAACCACAAGGTAATGGCGGAATAAAAATCACTAATGTAATGTGATCAGAATATGTTTTAAGAAAGACACATATTGTGCAGGAGAAGCAGAAGTGTTTTATTGGGCGATAAAAAGTTCAGCTGAGGTAGCCCTAGGGAATCTGTGTAGTTTTTGGTGAAGGATTAGTGAATGGAATGATAGGCTAGGGAAAATAATTATATTGGATTTTTACTGGAGCAGATTTTGGTTGGAAGGAGAAGGAAGTCAATAGGCTGCAATTAAGGATCAGCTAACAAAAGCTGGAATTCAGTAGAAAAGAAATTTGGACTCACTTTGCCTGAGAAGTGAGGGGGTTTTACTCAATACAAAAAAAAAAAAAAAGAAAAGAAAAGTGCAGTTATAGGTCTTGGCCAAAAGAGGGCTCACATCCTGAAAAAGCTACTATTAGAAATGTTCAATGCTAGAAAGATTGTAGTTGCAGTTCTTGACCAAAAATGGGCTGAGGAGCTAATATAGAGAGATTCCTCTGAAACAGTTGCAGGGGGCAAGAGGGGGCAGTCCGGCTCAGGCGCCGTCTTGCTAAGGGCACCGGAAATCCTCCTCCTCTCCCCCCCTCACGCTCTTCCCCCTGCCGCATGAGTGCACCCCTTGCCTTCCCCTGTACCTTTTTACTTCTCGTGGGCATGCTGCCCATATTGGAGAATTTAAAAAGGTACGGGGAATAAGATGGGGCAGGCGGGCACCTCTCACCCTCACTAATCAGCTACTCTGAAATGTGGAAAAACAAACAGTCAGTATAAATCAAATATGATAGAGGTTAGTGGTATTGATTTGAATTTTCCCAGGCGGAAGGGAAGTAAATCTCATTCATTAACATATTTTTGCCCCAGGAGGAAGCACCAGGCTCCACATGTAGTTAAGGAACCAATGGAACTTGCCTAAAGGGGGACTCTGGTCAAGTCAGACCCCAAACCCAGGGACACTAAACCAACTATATTGTTCATCAATAACTAATTTGCATATAATTTGCACATGAGCCTTTAGGGCCATATTCTATATATGACACCATAAGTTAGGTGACTGTAGGCGCCCTACCACTGCCAAACGTAATTATTTTAATTGGCACAGTAATTGACCGCATCATTTAAAACCGATTAAAATCTCATTTTAAAAAAGTAGGCGCCGGGAAGCATCTACACTTCCCCCTCCCCATTCGCGGTTTTTGCACTCACGATTTCACATAATCACGATTTTTTTTCTGGGGAGGGGGAAAATAAAAAAACCACATATTTTTTACCTCCCTGCCGCCTTCCTGGCCTTACCTGGTGGTCTAGAGGGCTTTCGGGGCAGGAGCGATCTTCCTATGCTCCTGCCCCGTGCAGATTGCCAAGAGGAAATGGCTGTAGGGAGTTCCCGTCGTAGTCTCGAGAGACTACGGGAATTCACATGGACTCTTTTAGGCTCCTTCCTCTGTATCCCGGATACAAGAGGAAGGAGCCTAAGGTCCTGATTAGTTTCAATGAGCTTGATTAGCTTGACTGACCTGCATGCAAATCATTTGTATGCAAACTTGATAGCGCATTGATCGTTGCTGGATAATCGGCCAACAGCGATCGAGTCGGTATCTTTAGTACATCTAGCCCTTAGTGCACTTTGAAGCAGTGTGAATGGATAAAGATAGGAAGAGGTATGGCCAGTAGGAAAAAGGAGGTATTGATGCCCCTATATAAGACTCTGGTGAGACCTCGTTTAGAATATTGTGTACAATTCTGGAGCCCGCACCTTCAAAAAGATATTAAAAAGATTGAGTCAGTCCAGAGGAAGGCTACTAAAATGGTGTGTGGTCTTCGTCATAAGGTGTATGGGGACAGACTTAAAGATCTCAATATGTATACTTTAGAGGAAAGGCGGGAGATATGATAGAAACATTTAAATACCTATGTGGTGTAAATGTGCATGAGTTGAGCCTTTCATTTGAAAAGAAGCTCTGGAATGAGAGGGCATAGGATGAAGTTAAGAGGTGGTAGGCTCAGGAGTAATTTAAGGAAATACATTTTTACAGAAAGGGTGGTAGATGCATGGAACCGTCTCCCGGAATAAGTGGTGGAGGAAGAGACTGTGTCTGAATTCAAGAAGGTGTGGGATCTCTTAGAGAGAGGAAGAGATAATAGTTGCTGCGGATGGGTGGACTAGATGGCCCATTTGGATTTTATCTGCCATCATGTTTCTATGTTTCTATATAAGTCACCAAAATATTGAAAAAAATGTGGTCAGCAGTTTTTGACTAACAGGATCTTTGATTTTATTCAGCCAATAAAATGGTAGAGTTCACTTCACTGAGATGAATGAAGACTGCTTTCTGTGAGAAATAGTGTCTGTAAAGGATACATGGCTCTGAAGTGAGTGAATCATTGCACCAATCTCCTTTCTCTATCTTACATATAAGCCCGGAAGGTAAGTTAGAATTTCTACCCTTCACCTAATAAAATTTACAAGATGCATATGCAAACATTGGAAACACAGTTTAGTATATCAGACACCCCTCCCCCAAACTTCTTATTTCCTGTCAAAAACTCTTTTAGACCTCTTACCTTCTTTTTCCCTCTGTTGTTTCCTATTTTCTACTCTTTCCCTTTTTACGCCACCCCATACCATCTTCCATATGTCCACTGTAGCCCCCAGGAACACCACAACTTCAAGAAATTCTCTACTTTCTGCTTCTTCCTCCAACATTTCCTCCTTCCTGGCACATTTTCACTCTTTCTAAAATCAAATACATTTTCAGTTTGCAGCATATTTCTAAAAACATATATGTTTGCACGAGGTTATTTATTTACCTGTAACTGATATGTTTGTGATGCCACTTCTGTCCTGTTAATGCATATCGTTTTCGACGAACACTAAATTTGGAGCTACCTCGTGTCTTGTCAGGTACACCGCATCGAGGTTTCTTCATCCAGCTGCAAAAAAAATTAGTATTCAAGCTTACAATATAGCACTGTAATCAAGTCTAGAATTACAAAATCAGGGGATAATTATTGAAAGGCAGCAGATATACCTACTTTGTTGTTCAAAGATTTCAGAAAAAAACACCTCCCCCCCAACACACACACACACAACAAAAACCTGCATCTGACTTGGATAATTCATCATTTAACCTTATCTCTTTTTATATCTAAATCTTCTATATTCTGCAAAAGTGTGTGGGAGAGGGGGATGGAAGCAAGAAGAACAAAAAGAAAAAAAAGCAGTGCAATACCATCAATCAGTGTATGAAAGCTAAGAGATAAGACACTGAAGTAAAACTATATTTTATGAAAATGATTGCCATAGAGATAGATGACTGTCTAAAGTTTCACCTTTCATCCCTTGGAAGGTCTGTGCATAGTACGGTAAATGTCTCATTTATAGAAGGTTTTTCCCCCCTCTCTGCTTATAATGGGAGAAAATAATTTCTAAATCATGTTTATTTAGCTCAGTGTTTCTCAACTCAGTCCTGGAGTACCCCCTTGCCAGTCAGGTTTTCGGGATATCCACATTGAATTTGCATAAACTTGATTTGCATGTACTGACTCCATTATATGCAAATGTCTTTCATGCATATTCATTGTGGATATCTTGAAAACCTGACTGGCAAGGGGTACTCCAGGACCGAGTTGAGAAACACTGATTTAGCTCATGCTTTTATATATTTGATCCTGTCCAATAATTTTAAAGACACATTCCCAGCAGCGTTGTCAATGAGGCAGGGAAATACAGAAAGCAATTCTTTAACACAGGAACAAGAGAAATAGCCATATGAAGGTATTTCACCAGCATATCTTTATAACTTAATGTAATGGCTTAAAGAGGCAAATTAAAATATTTAAAGAAACTTATCAATTATTCAACTATGGATTCATAGAGAATATGCATCTAATTTAAAGTTATTGTTTTTGCCAATACAGCACATCAAAACTCCCACAAACAGAACAGTGTACTGTTTTGGCTGCAACATTATGGTATCCATCCTAGGGGAGCAGTTATCAATATAGGCTACCATTAAGAGGAGTTATTTGACCATATGTTGTGCTATTTTGTGCATAGGATCTCATTGCATAAAATGGAACCCTGTGCTAAAAATAACCCTTCTTAACAGTAGCCTATGTTGATAACTACCCCTCTATGTCCTAGAGTATACTAGATTTGTGATACCTTCTACTGATCCAAAACAAAATAATATTGTCATAGAACATTTATGGCCTGATTTTATAAATGATGCCCTGGTTAGGTGCCGCTAGGCATCGTAACTGAGGCTGCCTAGCAACGCCCAACTAAAATTTGTGCATAACCTAAAATTACTCCCCCTCCCCCTTTTACAAAAGCATTGCGTGGTTTTTAGCGCTGTCTGCGATAGTAACAGCTCTGACGCTATGCTTTTGTAAAAAGGGGGTAAATCAATTAGCTTAAATCAGTGTTTCTCAACCTGTGGTATGCATACTCTAGGGGGTACACGGACCGCCTGTTGGAGGTAAGCAGGCTGCGCCACCCACCACCCCCCGCCACCCACCGCAGCCAGCTCCATTTAATTATCCGCCGCAACTCCGGGAAGGGAAGGGCCAGGTGTGTTCAGCGATATTACACCGGCGGCCCACAAGTCTTCCCTGCGACATCAATTCTGACATCGGAGAGAAGGTTGAGAAATGGCTTAAATGGTGTGGTAATTCAATAATTATTAAAAAAAAAAAAAAAAAAAATATATATATATATATATACTAAGGTTAGGTATGGAATTATTAGGTATGGAATTATTAGGTATAGAATGGTGCCTAGCAATGCCTAAGTCAAAGTGCCTTCCGATGCCTAATGCCACCTACCTTAAAAGTAAGTATGGTTAGGGGTGGTGAATAGGCGTAGTTGACTTAGGCATTGCTAGGTGTACGAGTTAGGCGTCAGAAATTAGGCCCAGTAAAACCTGGTCTAATATACCGCCGCCTACCTCTAATGTCTAATGATGCTTAAGTAAGCCTAGGTGCTGCTGGATGGAATTCTATAAACACTGTCTAGTGATTGATAACTGTGCCAAGTAGTGCCTACAATGTACGTGCCTCTATGCTCTTACTGAATACTCTTATGTTGCACTATTTAAAAAAAAAAAAAAAATTAGACATGATAGTACAGTATATATTCAAAACAAAAAGGACCTGTAGAGCAGATGTACAAGATGCAGGCACTTTATTCAGTCAATCAATTGATGTGTAATATAAATCTACCTTTTTCCAGAAGGGAGTGACCCAACACGGTCCATGTTTCGATTAACACATAGCGACTTAAGTTGATGTTTGACACTTAAGAGGCAATGGGTTACTGCATAAAAATAGGACATACTTTTATGTGGTTCAATTTCTGCAGTAAACCTAGCCACTTAAGGACTGAATATTAGCCTTTAGGTGGCCAAGGGCTAACTCCATCCCTGGAATGGAACTGACATAGTCGGCTTTGAATGTGGTGCTAACCACGATATTCAGTGGCATTTAGCCAGTTAAGTGCTGCTGAATATTAGTGGCTAACCCTGACCAAATGATTTAACTGGTCAACGGCTGGTAAATTGCTTGGAATACTGGGCCCCAGATATACAGTATACATCCCATCTAGGCCTCAGCTTTTACAGCATCTGCGTGACTGATGTTATTGCATAATGCTTATAATATGCATGTATGTACCTGGTTATGATAGTATTCTGTGAATAAAAATAGGTGCTTACATTTCTCTATAGAGTAGGCTCCAACAAGTGCCTTTTTGAACCCTAAAATTAAGCCAAAGCCCACTCAAGTCCCAAGCTTTGAATATCCAAGAATAACTCCAATGGCTGAATTTCAGACCTGTAAATTATAGTATTCTATAATTTGGGGGACAACATTCAGACTGTGGGAGTCAAATATTAAATGCCAGGCCATTTCCAGTGACTAGCATTGAATATCCATTTTTTTTGGGCTAGCATAAACTTAACCGGCTATGTCAATATTCAGAACTGGCCAGCTAAATTTATAGTGGATAAAGATAGGACTGCTATATGCACAGCTCGATTTGGCCATTAAACTTTGCCAGTCAGCACTCAATATTGGTGGTTATCATATAATATATAGCCAGCTAAGTTTTAGCCGCTAACTGCAAATATTCAGGGCGATAGTTGGCTATCTACTGCTGAATATTGGTGGGTAGCCAGTTATGCACTATTTAACAGGCTAGGAGCCATTCTTGTACTGTTAAATAGTGTTGAATATCCTACGGTTTATGTACATATGTGTGCACCCTTCCTATGCTGTCTCCTGACTCCACCCATATGAATACCCACTGCAAACTATGCGCCATCGAAGATAGGTGTGTTCTTATATACTGACACATAGCCTAATTGTCATGTATGCACATGTTCACATAAGTGTGTAAATGAGTAGAATACTGGTATTTGCATACCTTCATAAGGAATTACCACTTATATGAGGACTGAGTGCATTTGCCGCATTCCTTTCACTAACTACACATCTTATGTTGAAATGTGTCTTCAGAATTATATTTTATTTTCCTTCGTGTTATGTTAATATTTGCCTATATCATCCAGTCAGCATCTGTCTCTATCCTCCCAGCTTTGAACTATACACTAGTGTCTGGATTCTATAAACAGCGCTTACATTGTAGGCATCACTCGGAGCAGTTGTCAATCAACCGCTAGGTGCCATTTAGAGAATCAAGCCTAGCGACGCCTAAGAGGACTTAGGCATCACTAGGCACCCTAGACACAGGTGCTGCTCTATTAGGCCAGCTTTTCACACCTAACAATGCCTAACTCAACCACGCCTAGTATCCACCCCTATATTTTGAGATAGGCATCATTAGTCATCCTTAGGCATGGGAGGACACCTCCACTTAGATGTCACTAAGCATTCTAAGAGTTCAGCACCAACCTCTTAAATTGTTTAATGAATGTTTTGGGTTGTTGTTGGGTTTTTGGGATTGACTGAAAACCAATGTGGTCAATTAAACCAATTAAAAATAAAAGTTAGGTGTGGATCCTGAATTTAGGTATTACTAGGTGGCTGCAATTAGGGTACCTAATGTAGGCATCATTTATAGAATATGACCCTTAGTGAATGAGCATACTTTTTTTGCACTTTATTAATTATTTCTATACCAAGTCTGAGGAAGACTAATGTTTTAAAAACAAAATACAAAGAAATCTTTCAAGTGTTCATAACACCTTCAGGTATCAAATGGTTCTATCAATAACACTGAATTAATTATCAATTCACATGCAGACGTCATGCATTCACTCAAGAGGATTAAACCATGCAATGAGTAGGGAGGGAAGATGTGGGTATAATGTTTTAAACAGTACACAGTTAACGTAACAGAAAACTTGGTTTCTCACCTTATGGTAACATCACTACACCAAACGAAAGAAGCAAGGGATAAAGCAAAAACACAGAACTATTACACTTTATTAAAATAGTGCACACAAGCCAGGCTGCAGAAAATAGGACCAAAGTATTAGTCAAATTTACACAATTCCTGTAAAACAATTATGCAGTATGTGCAAAGGCTAATAATCAAATTCCCTGCAGAGGCTGCAGTCTGCAAGCTAATTTTCAAGAAGAAATTCCTCAGGGAGTTTCCTTCTGAAGAAAATACAGCTGGCACACAGAATTGGAAGTACTTATTATACCTCTGGACCTGCTCTAAGGAAGAGATGCAAAAATATGGCCCAGAAATGATGCATGGAAACTGATTATATAATTTTTCTTCCGTGACCTGAATCCACCTACTTTTCCCTGTAGGTAAAATATACATTTGCCATATTGGCTCACATACATTTTCTCTCTCTGAGAGGTGTTTAGCCAGTTTCATTTGGCTAAATACAGGTAAATAGCTCTGATTATTGCCTTCTTAAATCTTATTTGTGTGTTTCATAGCCTTGCACAACAGGTCCAAAAACTGGCAGCGTTTACTTGACATGACTTGGATCAATTAAGAACTGTACAATCAAGTTGCAATGACTCTTCAAAGACCAAAAGCTGGCCATTCTGGCAGAGTGTGTGTTCTTACTGTGGAAAAGGTCAGTGTTCTAGAGAACGCTGCCAGTGATATAAAAGGCTTTCTGTTAAACACAGGGATTTAGGGGAAAGCCAGGATTAGTTAGGAACCAATAAATATCAAACATGTTTATATGATATGATCTTGTTAGAATTATTTTGAAACTTAAATCCTGCTTTTAACAGGGCTCCTCACTCAGGCTATAAGATAAAATGCTAAGAGCAATGTCCTACAGCACTTTCTAAGTACCACAAAATCTGTTTATTTCAGCCTTTTAGGAAGAAGACTCTGTTGGTTTCTCAAGTATCATAGCATGCGATTTATTGAAGTAAATGGTTCATGAACCCCAGATGGATTCTTTGGAAACAATTTGATAATGTATATTTTCTTTTCACTACATCCCAGAAGCAATCAGGCAGGAGACAAACTACACATCATTCAGGAAAAGCCTGAAGACTCACCTCTTTGACAACTAACTGATTCAGCTTTTATCTCATCCCCCTCCTCCTAGGTCCCCCTCTTACATTTCCTCACCCCCTTCCTCCTTCTTCCTTCCCTTTTCCTTCCCTCTTCCTCTCTGATCTGTCGCCTTAAATTTGTATAGGTTGGTGTGACTCACAAATGGAAGATAGGATTAGATTACATCTGGTTAGGATTGGCACATTGTGACTTATTCTGCATATGAAAATCCTTTTCAGATTTTCATTTATGGTTTTAATCAGTGGTCTCAAACTCGCGGTACTCCAGGTACTATTTTGAGGCCCTTGGTATGTTTATCATAATCACAAAAGTAAAATAAAACAGTTCCTTGATCATATATCTCTTTAGCTATAAATGACAATATTATTATTAAGACTTTGCCACAAGCTATAAAGAGTTTTACCTCATGCAAAATTGGCATTTTTTTTTATAAGACATTAACTATATTTTCTGAGGCCCTCCAAGTACCCACAAATCCAAAATGTGGCCCTGCAAAGGGTTTGAATTTGCAATAACATACAAGTATACAAATTGTACAACGGGTCTAACACCTTCTCAAACCCGCCCAGGGGACAGTTAGTCCGCAATGATTCTGCACAAGATAGACCTGTATTCTAGCTGTCATTTGTTTAAAACTAATGGCAAAATATAACTAATAAGACATTTTGGTTCCTTCAAATTAACCAAATTGCATGCATTCAGTTGTTTTCAAATCAGTTATATAACATTGCCATTCACCCCCCCCCCAATTCAGCTTTCAAGCCCCCCCCCCACTCACTTCATAAATATAAATTAAACCTGATTAATTAATGTGACAAGACATTAGCCGCTGCTTTATTAAAACAACACAAACTTCAACAATATGTTTCAATGTCAACATGCTATCAAATTCACCCCCAATCCACATAGCTGGTTGGCAATGAATTAACCACCCCCTTTTCTACCTCCATCATTCATTTTCTGTCAATCCCAAAAGGGCACGACCTGCGCTACCGCAGAGCTGTGCTCCTTCCCGAGGTGGAGCCATACACAGTAACATAGTAAACAACAGCAGATAAAGACCTGAATGGTTCATCCATTCTGCCAAACAGTCACACTCATTAGTTCAAGAGACACAAGACACAATTTAATAAGTCTCCACTGTAGCCATAAATCTCCTTCCATGATGCCCCCCAGCTGTGACCACTCCACCCACCTCCAAAATTCCCCTGCTCTAATCTTAACCAGCAATTCCTACATAATCACCAAGCGTTACTAGGAATGAGCCAGGGCAGGCCAATAAAAGCCCTGCCAGCAACCCCCCTCCACCCTTGCCCTCCCAAAACTAAACCTTGCCCTCCCAAACTACCTTTCCTAATCTGCCTCCAGGTTAGCCTTCCCCACCTCCCTACCAGTCTCAACCAATCATGATACTTTTTTTGTCTTTTCCACACCTATCTGTACAAATCATTAATCCACCTCATCTTTTCTTTCCCACTGTTGCCTCTTAATAACTTCACCCTCTTTCCCACCCCTTTAAACCAACATAAAATAGACAAAAAGGGGGGAGAGGGCCCCAGTCAGAATTCAGCTTGGACATTGGTAAATAAACCTTTAAGCCAAGAC
Organism: Geotrypetes seraphini; assembly: GCF_902459505.1. Taxonomy (NCBI): domain Eukaryota; kingdom Metazoa; phylum Chordata; class Amphibia; order Gymnophiona; family Dermophiidae; genus Geotrypetes; species Geotrypetes seraphini. Next base: position 83,086,042 of record NC_047085.1, on the reverse strand, counting down.
TCACAGGTTCTAAGGTTTAATCATTGATCCTCAAAATCTCCCCCTCCTGATTTTAACATTTATAAAATAATAAATTCTTTATTCATTCTTCTAAGAAAAATATCCTTTAAGAGCACCCAGCCTTAATCGGGAGTGACACAACCAAAAATAGATGCAACACCACTAATGAACCCTTGAAAAAGCCAGTATTAAGGGCAAAATGAGTCCCGTTGGGCTTTGGATTCTATGCATATATTAAAGATAACTGTTCTCACAATACAAGCTGAATATCTTCAAATTTAATCACCACACAAATGATATTCATATATTCTTAATATCAGAAATCCTGTGCTTCAATTTTTCAATTCAAAAAAAGTGGAAGAGACCTCAGTAAAGCCTGTGAAAATTCCTGTGAAACCTTCTATGGCAACAAAAATATTGTCATAGAGAAATACATCCTTGGTCTCATGTAACACCGCTTCAATTTTCACTATTTTCACCATTCACATTATTTCTTTTCTCACTATTTCATTCTTAATTTATCCCACTTAGGTGAAGTTAAAAGTAAGCACTTATCTTAGTAATTTCTTCTGATATTGCAAAAATCACCGCAGTCGTGCAGTTAAAGGTCCAGCGCGGTACCAATCAACTACTCTTGGTGTAAGGAGATTGAATTGCTTTTTCCAAGCGTAGTTGATTGGTACCGCGCTGGACCTTTAACTGCACAACTGCGGTGATTTTTGCAATATCAGAAGAAATTACTAAGATAAGTGCTTACTTTTAACTTCACCTAAGTGGGATAAATTAAGAATGAAATAGTAAGAAAAGAAACAATGTGAATGGTGAAAATAGTGAAAATTGAAGCGGTGTTACATGAGACCAAGGATTTATTTCTCTATGACAATATTTTTGTTGCCATAGAAGGTTTCACAGGAATTTTCCTGGGAATCACTGAGGTCTCTTCCGCTTTTTTTGAATTGAAAAATTGAAGTACAGGATTTCTGATATTAAGAATATATTAATATCATTTGTGTGGTGATTATATTAAAGATAAGTCATTCAGTTTATCTGCTGGGTGAAAGATAAGATTATATATATTTAAAGTGAGAGAAGATATTTTTCTGAGAAGAATGAATAAATAATTTATTTTATACATTTTAAAATCAAGAGAGGGAGGTTTTGAGGATCAATGATTAAACCTTGGAACCTGTGAGTCTTGGCTTAAAGGTTTATTTACCAACGTCCAAGCTGGTTTCTGAGATCCTCAACCACCCTGTATTAGCACTTTATGCTGCAATTTATGGGACTCTGTTTATTCAGTGGATGGTTCCTTTTTGACCCCATACACCATCTTTAAGACACATTAGTGGTTCAACCCACAACCTCAGGGTTGCAGGCTAGGAGAGGTAAAAAGAAGCAAAGATTGAAATCATTATCAGGATTACAGAGAAATGAAATAAATAATAGTAGACTGAGGACTCAGGCCGCCTGGTTCAGTGTGAGTATCGGAAGAAAGAGAAAACAAGCCCTGCAGCTTTGAGTGCAACAACTGTCGAGTGTACAGCGGAAGACATTAGGGATTTGCATTCTTTTGAAATGACGGGAAATGTCAACAACATTTCCATGTCATTTCATGTTGTTCTGAACATGAAATGACAGGAAAAAAATTAAAATTTCAGGGTTGCTTCTTGAGTTATAAATAGCGAGCACTCTTTTTGCAAGAATACATCTATTTCCTCAAACAGGGCACACTATTTGAACAAAAGGTACACCCTTGCAAAAAGCTGCTCACCATGTCCATTGCCCATGAAACATTTTTTTTTTAATGAACAAACAAAAGAAATCCCCCAAAATGACATGAGAAACTAAACAAAATAAACACTTGTAACCTGTTCTGAGCTCTTTGGGGGAAATGGGATAGAAAATGAATTAAATCAATGTTGGTCTGTATGCACTGAGAAGACAGGTTTCATAGCGAGGGGCTTGACTGAAACAGCAAAGGACTGGCAGAGACAGAGAAGCCTTTGTGAATTACTCAGCTAGTAAAGCCTGGTGTCCTATGTGGGTATGTAGAAGTGAATGGCTGAACTGCAGTAGATTGATTGATTTATTCAGTTTTCTATACTGTTCTCCCAGAGGAGCTCGGAATGGTTTACATTAATCCAGGGGTGTCCAACCTGCGGCCTCAGGGCCGCATGCGGCCCCGTGAAGTATTTTGTGCGGCCCCAGTCGAGGGTAATGCAGTGTTTTCCTCTGCTGCCCCCGGGTGTTTACAATCTTGCCAGCTCCCTCCTGTATCTTGCTGCAGCATTTGCATGTTTGTACAGCCCCAGAGACCTTTTTTTTGGCCTATACGGCCCAGTGGAGCCAAAAGGTTGGATACCCCTGCATCTATTTAGATAATCAAGCATTTTTCCCTGTTTGCCTGGTGGGCTTACAATCTAACTAATGTACCTGGAGCTATGGGGGGGGGGGAGAGATTAAGTGACTTGCTAAGGGTCACAAGGAGCAGTATGGGTTTGAACTACTGTGCCACGCTCTCCCCCTTTAGCCTACAGCACCTGGTATTCCCAGGTGGTCTCCCATCCAGGTACTAACCAGGCTCTACCCTGGTTGGTTTCCAAGATCAGACTGGATTGGGCACATTCAGGGTGGTACGGCCTTAGTGTCCCTGCATCCTTACTAGTCAGAGGATAGGACACAGTGCATACTGAATCTAGCATGTGGTGTGAGTATGCACGGAAGAGCAGGACATAGGACATAGATTATTTATATGAATATCCTAAAGAATATCACGGGACACGGAAGCATGGCCAACCACTCCCAAGAACGCTGCACCACCACACACACAGCTCTCCCCCCTACCCATACATACAACCGCTACACAGATCCACTTTCAATCACAGCATCCATTCCCCCACCCAAACACCCCCCCCCGCTCCCCACCAACCTCATCCCTCCCCCCCTGAGAAAAGCTTTCCCAGAGCTATCCCCAAAAAACCCCCAATACAAAAGAAAAAACTAAGAACAAAAAGTTCCATTCTCAAAAAGCAGAGCAACCTAAAGTCCTTAGTTGAGCTCTCATGGACCCACAGTCTCCCCAAAAAGACAGTAGCTGCCCATATGGAAGGAAAACCCGGCCAGCGCTGGAGCAAATCGGCCATCCTCCAGCAGCCCAGTCCAGACAAACCCCAGCAAAGGTTAAACAGCAGAGAATCCGCATTTGCTGTCATAGTTTTTCAGTGCTGTTTTCTCTGCTGGCTCTGTTTTTATGCTTGTTTTGATCCTGGTTGTATGTTCCCTTTGCAATCTATATATATAAAATCGGAGGTATGTATGTGTGTATGTATGTGTGTGTGTATGTGTGTATGTGCCGCGATCACGCAAAAACGGCTTGACCGATTTGAACGGAACTTGGTATGAAGATCCCTCACTACCTGGGATGATATGATCTGGGGGTCTCGCGGCCCACCTGCACACATAGGCGGAGCTACAAACATAAAATCAGATTTCACCCATTCATGTCAATGGAAACAAAGTAAAAAGCTGCCATTCTCACAGTAATTCAAAAACTGCTTGACCGATTTGAACGAAACTTGGTATGCAGATCCCTCACTACCTGGGGTGATATGTTCTGGGGGTCTCGCGGCCCACCTGCATACGTGGGCGGAGCCACAAACAGAAAATCAGATTTCACCCATTCATGTCAATGGAAAAAATGTAAAAAGCTGCCATTCTCACAGTAATTCAAAACCAGCTTCACCGATTTGAACGAAACTTGGTATGCAGATCCCTCACTACCTGGGGTGATATGTTCTGGGGGTCTCGCGGCCCACCTGCACACGTGGTCGGAGCTACAAATAGATAATCAGATTTCACCCATTCATGTCAATGGAAAAAATGTAAAAAGCTGCCATTCTCACAGTAATTCCAACTACCTGGGGTGATATGTTCTGGGGGTCTCGCGGCCCACCTGTACACGTGGGCGGAGCTACAAACAGAACATCAGATTTCACCCATTCATGTCAATGGAAAAAATGTAAAAAGCTGCCATTCTCACAGTAATTCAAAAACGGCTTGACCGATTTGAACGCAACTTGGTATGCAGATCCCTCACTACCTGGGGTGATATGTTCTGGGGGTCTCGTGGCCCACCTGCACACGTGGGTGGAGCTACAAACAGAAAATCTTATTTCACCCATTCATGTCAATGAAAAGGATGTAAAAAGCTGCCATTCTCAGAGTAATTCCAATTATAAAACACTTTATATGACACTATAACCACTAGGGACATCTTTTCTATTCTACCACGGACACCATACATATAGAGTTTGTATGTTCTAACTGTGTTTGTAACTGTTTCCTTCATGCACCCCAGTTCATAATGTTATTACATTACATGAGTACTCACATATGCTGAACTAGGAACACAGGTTCCATTCTGAACCGGGAAAAAACTGCATGGAGTTTCTTTTCAACCTGAGTTTCCACATATTGAGTTGTTTAAATCAATACTGAAACTTTTGGCTGCCACTTATTCCAACATATCTTCCTTTTCAGTTTAAGAGATTGCTAATTCCAGTGAGACTTGCATTCATTCACCACTATAAAGTATCTTTATTTGAATCCATTTACAGTGTTATTGCTATAATTAAATACCCGTGCAACGCCGGGGCATCAGCTAGTTGCTAATAAAGACAATTAAAAAAAAAAAAATATATATATATATATATATATATATATAAATATCTTGTGCTCATATGCAGTATGTACAACAAACTTGGTTGTTTTATATAAATATTTTCAAGATGAGTGTTGGAAGTGGCATAGCTAGGATTGAATGGGCTGAGGACCGAATATTAAAAGGGGCCCCCTATTTATTTGATTTTCTATACCGTTCTCCCAAGGGAGCTCAGAACAGTTTACATTAATTTATTCAGGTACTCAAGCATTTTTCCCTGTCTGTCCCAGCAGGCTCACTATCTACCTAATGTACCTGGGGCAATGGGGGATTAAGTGACTTGTCCAGGGTCACAAGGAGCAGCGCGGGTTTGAACCCACAACCCCAAGGTGCTGAGGCTGTAGCTTTAACCACTGTGCCACACACTTCCTATAATGCTATCTCTCCCAAGACAGTGGGGATCAAGAGGGAAGGGAGGAAGAGAAATCCATTCAGAGTTACTGTAAACAAACCCTTCAAAAAACAAGCATGTTCTAGACCAGGGGTGCCCAACGCGTCGATCGCGATCGACAGGTCGTTCGCTCAGGCGACCCCAGTCGATCGCACAGCAGGTTCCCTTCTTCCCTTCTCTTTTTTTCCCCTCCTGACTGGCCCGCCTCTTAAAGAACGCTGGCCAATCAGAGTGCTGGAAGGGCGGGGTGAAGGTTGGTGGGGGACGGAGCTCAGCGCATCACAAGAAATAGAAGCGCCTGTAATGATTGAGGTAAGAGCGAGGCCTAATGCTGCCCGATATACAATTTTAAAAACCCCAAAATCGGCCTCCCAATCAGTGGCGTACCGAGGTGGGGCGGTTCGCCCCCGCCCCGGGTGCACGGCTTGGAGGGATGCACAGCTGTCCAGGTCCTCCTGCCCTTCCTTTCCACCGGTCTGCGCACGGGGCTCGCACCCGCCGCCCAAATGGTGCTGTTGGTTATCGCGAGACTCGCGGGAGTTGACGGCACCATTCGAGCGTCGGCGCGGGACCAGGCAGGCGCAAGCCCCGAGCGCGGACCGGGGGAAAAGAAAGGCAGGATGATCCGGACCTGGCCGGCTGTGCACCCCTCCAAGCCGTGCACCCGGGCGGATCGTCCCCCTTCTAAATCCATTGTACTTGTCTTTTATTCAGTTCCACTAATGAGCATTGTGACAGGCAGTTCTTATGGGGCAGTTCTTGGAAGTATTTCTTTGTTTTTCTGTGCCTAAGTATTCTATTAATTTAACTTCCTTATTCCTGTGGGGATCTCCAAAGGGGACGAATGGGAGACGGCCGGTGGCAGGTGGTACTTTAGCAATTCTTACAGGTTGCCATAGGCCTCAGGAGCTGTCTTCCCTCTGCCGTGGTCCTGCCCCTCCTCTAAGTCAGAGACAGGCTTGGGGCAGAGGGAAGACAGCTCCTGAGGCCTATGGCAACCTGCAAGGATCGCTAAAGTACCAGCGATCCTCTCTGCAGACTGCTCCCTGCTGGAATTAGGTAAATGGATTTGGGGAGGGTAGGCCTTCGGGGGGGGGGAGTGCAGTCCTTCAAGGGGTAGTGCAAGCCTTCAGGGGGGAGTCAACCTTTGAGGCGGTATAATAAAAAAATATTTGAACATAAATACAAAGTACACTTGGTGTGTATATATATATATATATATATATAAATAAATATATATATATATGTTTAGCATTTTTATTGTTGGTAGATCATTTTGACTTGGTCATTTTAAAAGTAGCTCGCAAGCCCAAAAAGTGTGGGCACCCCTGTTCTAGACCTATATACAAAACTTGTTATAGTAATAGAAATAGAAACTGAAATGCAAGACATCATAGATACACGTTTCCCACAGCTGAGATATTAAAAAAAAGACTTTATACCTTTGTTGTCAACATCATTTACCTTGACTTCCAAAAAGCCTTCGACAAGGTACCTCATGAACGGCTACTTAAAAAGCTGTGGTACCACGGGGTGCAAGGGGATATCTACCGATGGATCAAACACTGGTTGGCAGGCAGGAAGCAGAGGGTTGGAGTAAAAGGCCAATACTCTGACTGGCAATGGGTCACGAGCGGAGTTCCACAGGGGTCAGTGCTGGGACCTCTACTGTTCAACATATTTATTAACGATCTGGAGGCAGGGACAAAATGTGAGGTTTTCAAATTTGCTGATGACACCAAACTCTGCAGCAGGGTTAGAAACACGGAAGACTGTGAAGACCTGCAAAGGGACCTAACGAAACTGGAAGACTGGGCAAAAAAGTGGCAAATGAGTTTTAACGTAGAAAAATGCAAGGTCATGCATGTAGGGAAAAAGAACCCGATGTTCAGCTACAAAATGGGGGGAACACTGCTAGGGGTGAGTAACCTTGAAAGGGACCTGGGGGTGATGGTCGACACATCACTGAAACCATCGGCGCAATGTGCGACAGCCTCAAAGAAAGCAAACAGAATGCTGGGCATCATCAAAAAAGGTATTACAACCAGGACGAAGGAAGTCATCATGCCGCTGTATCGCGCAATGGTGCGCCCGCACCTGGAGTACTGTGTTCAATACTGGTCACCGTACCTCAAGAAGGACATGGCGATACTCGAGGGAGTGCAGAGGAGGGCGACTAAACTAATAAATGGTATGGAAAATTTTTCATACGCTGACAGGTTAAAAATGCTGGGGCTGTTCTCCCTGGAGAAGAGGAGACTTAGAGGGGACATGATAGAAACCTTCAAAATCCTTAAGGGCATAGAGAAAGTGAATAAGGACAGATTTTTCAAACTGTGGGGAGCCACAAGCACTAGGGGTCACTCAGAGAAACTGAAAGGGGACAGGTTTAAAACAAATGCTAGGAAGTTCTTTTTTACCCAGAGGGTGGTGGACACATGGAACGCGCTTCCAGAGAATGTGATAGGCCAGAACTCTGTACAGGGGTTCAAGGAGGGTTTGGATAGGTTCCTGGAGGATAAGGAGATAGAGGGGTACAGATATAACTAGAGGTAGTTTATAGAAATAGGCAGAAACCACTTCACAGGTCGCGGACCTGATGGGCCGCCGCGGGAGCGGACCGCTGGGCGAGATGGACCTCGGTCTGACCCAGTGGAGGCAACTTCTTATGTTCTTATGTTCTTATTGCTTTGGTTCCACTTGGTGTTCCCTGTAAGGCATGCGCATATACACATGTGCATGGGTCAAAAAGGAAGCAAACACTCCTAGCAACCGTGCGCACATACCTTTTGTTGGTTTTCTTTATTGGGAACGTAGGCTATAGCAAACACATTGAGTTCGACTGAAAACTTGCACCCAAAAATATTTTTCGTGAGCATACAGACCAGCAAAACTTAGAAAGAACATTAGTCCCAGTATTTCTTTTCTGCTTTTCTGTTGGGTATTTTTTTTTTCCATTACTCTCTTTCTAGGGACTTCTGTCCTTTTAACATTTCTTCCCTCTCAATGTCCACCATCCATCTTCCCCATGCTTCCTGTCCCTATTTCTCCCCATGTTCAGCATCTGCCCTCTCAGTATCTCTGTGATCCCTCCATATTCAGCAATGTCTATCTGTGTACCTACCCCTCCTCCTGTGTCCAGCACTGCACCTCTGTGTCCCATTCCCTATGTTTCCTTCATGTTTAGTATCTCTTCACCGTGTCCTTGTTTGTCCCTATGTCTAGCTTCGCCCTCTTTTTTCCCTTCCTACTTCACCCTAACCCCTCCCCATAGTCTTGCATCTCTTTCCCCCCTCCTATTAGTCCAACATTTTCCTTTTCTCTTTCCTCTCCACCTTTGCTTCAGATTTCTCTCTCTTCCCTTCTATAAATATATAAAAATAGCCCATTTCTATGCCAAAATACCCAGAGCTGGTGCTGGCATTTATACCAAGTCTCAGCTTGTGCCAATGCCATTGCATTAATTTTGGTGAGACTGTGAAAAATTGCAGACAGACCTTAGGAAACTGGAAGACAGGGCATCCTAATGGCAAATGAAATTTCATGAGGACAAATGCAAAGTAATGCACATTGGGAAGAATAATTCAAATCAGTTACCAGATGCTAGGGCCCACTTTAAGGGGCAGCGCCCAAGAAAAAGATCTAGATGTCATCGTAGACAATACATTGAAATCTTCCACCTAATGTGCATTGACAGCCAAAAAAAGCAAACAAGATGCTAGGAATTATTAGAAAAGGGATGGTAAATAAGACCAAGAATATTATGCCTCTGTATCACTCTATGGAGCAACCTCACCTCGATTATTGCATTTAGTTCTGGTCACTATATCTCAAAAAAAGATAGAAAAGGTTCAAAGAAGAACAACTAAAATGATAAAGGGGACGGAACACCTTTCATATGAGGAAATACTAAAGAGATTAGTGCTCGTCAGCTTCGAAAAGAGATGGCTTAGCGGACATGTGACTGAAGTCTACAAAATCCTGAGTGGTGTAAAATTGATACAAGTGAATCAATTTTTTACTTCATGAAAATTATAAAGACTAGGGGACACTTACTGAAGTTACAGGGAAACACTTTTAAAACCAATAGGAGGAAATATTTTTCACCCAAAGAATAGTTAAGCTGTTTGACGCATTGCCAGAGGATGTGGTAACAGTGGCTAACGTAGATGGGTTTAAAAAAGGTTTGAACAAGTTTCTGGAGGTAAAGTCCATAGTCTGCTATTGAGACAAACATGTTGGAACTCATTGCTTGCCCAGAATGCTGTTTTCAGAATAACACTCTGCACTAATATTTTTCCAGCACCAAAACTTTCCGCCCAATGTGCGGCAGTGGCCAAAAAAGCAAATAGGATGCTAGGAATTATTAAAAAAGGGATGGTTAACAAGACTAAGAATGTTATAATGCCCCTGTATCGCTCCATGGTGTGACCTTATCTGGAGTATTGCGTTCAATTCTGGTCTCCTTATCTCAAGAAAGATATAGTGGCACTAGAAAAGGTTCAAAGAAGAGCGACCAAGATGGTAAAGGGGATGGAACTCCTCTCGTATGAGGAAAGAGTAAAATGGTTAGGGTTCTTCAGCTTGGAAAAGAGATGGTTGAGGGGAGATATGACTGAAGTCTACAAAATCCTGAGTGGAGTAGAATGAGTGCAAGTGGATCGATTTTTCACTCCGTCAAAAATTACAAAGACTAGGGGATACTCGATGAAGTTACACGGAAATACATTTAAAATAAATAGGAGGAAATTTTTTTTTACTCAGAGAATAGTTAAGCTCTGGAATGTGTTGCTAGAGGATGTGGTAAGAGCAGATAGTGTAGCTGGTTTAAGAAAGGTTTAGACAAGTTCCTGGAGGAAAAGTCCATAGTCTGATATTGAGAGACATGGGGAATGCCCCTGCTTTCCTTGTATTGGTAGCTTGTAATATTGCTACTCCTTGGGTTTTGGCCAGGTATTAGTGACCTGGATTGGCTACTGTGAGACCGGGCTACTGGGCTTGATGGACCATTGGTCTGACCCAGTAAGGCTATTCTTATGTTCTTAGTCTTCCCTTTACTCACTATTAGGAGATAAATCCCTCTGCATGCTGCCACAGAGAAGCCGATACACAACTACGGCATTAAGAAGAGCACAGCAGCCTATCAAAAGCAAAGAAGGCCTGTGATAGGTCCAGTGCTCATTCAGCTGGCCAATTAGGATGGAAAAAAAAGATCATTGAAAAAATGTTGAGAGGAACATGCCGTAAATAAAGATGTCATGGGATAATCAGAGTGAAAAATAAAACAGTGATTTGTAATGATTACTAAGAGAAATCATGAGGGCAAAACACTGAGAAGAACCAAAAATACTGAAAAATCTTTCAATAGAAATAAACCCAGTCGATGCTGGCATTAAGTCCAGGTGATTGGACGGCATGGAGATTGTAAATCCAGAACTGTTTCTTTTGTTGTAGTTAGAGCCGTCTATTGGACTCCTATTCAGTGCTGGTACCTACATAGCTAACTGTACAAGTTGGATCACAGGAAAGGCAGTTCTAATGTTACCCAGGTAGCAGTTAGCAATGTAGGTATGGCACTGAATATTGGTCATATCCACTAAATTCTGGGCACTGCTATTGATCTGGATATTTAGTGCTGGTGTCTAGGTATGGCCTGGTACTATATATGTAAGTATAACATACAGTGATGGTCAGCACTTAAAAAAAAAAATGCTGACCAGTTCCAGTTGAATATTGACCCATCTTTTCCTATTTTCAACCCCTTTTACAAAACTGCGCAAGAGGTTTTTAGTGTAGACCAGTGCGCTGAATGCTTTGCACTGCTCTGACGCTCATATGAACTCTATGCCCATCGAATCAGCTCAGAGCATTCAGCATGACAGCTGGTGCTAAAAACCTCTTGTGTGGTTTTATAAAAAGTGGGAGGGGGGCATCACTTATAAAATCTATGGTAGATATAGCCAAGTTATTCTATCAAGTTTCCGAGTTTGTTAAAATTTTGATACAATGCCAATCATAAATATGGGGGAAACAAACAAGAGTTCAATTAAAAACAATACAGACATAACGTACAATAAAACAAGAGGAAAGTGGGGAGAACTACAATATTTAAAAGAAAAGCATACCGAGAAGTAAAAACAGAAGGGGGAAGGGGAGAAATCAGAGTTCAAATAGTTCAGGGCGATCAGAGGACGGGATCAACATTTCATAAGATTTTTCTACATTCAAGTTTGCCATTATTTACATCTCTTGTACCCGATAATATTTTTTTACTACTGCCATGGCGTGATTATCACACAATTAGCAGCCGCTTTTTAGGTGGCCTAACTGGTCTAGTGCTACTGAATATTAGTGGATGGCCCTGCACAAGTGATTTAACTGGCCAGACTGGTCACTTAAACTGCTTTGAATATTGACCTCTGTTGTTCTCTTGTATTTCCGTAGCTTCTATGTTTGCTATTATTTCTTTTCTTTCCTAGTCCCCTGATGTATAATCAATCTTTTGTTTTCTCAAAAGAGCTGTTTCAGCCTTATACTGACTCCCCCATTTTCTAAATCATATTTGGTCCAAGTCTTTATCAAATATGTCAAAAAATGTTTGCACCGACATAAGCCAGGACACATTTTTCTACCTACAATTATTTGCTCTCCTCTGAGACAGTACCAGTTATATACACACACACGTGATGAATGATTTGAAAGTGCAGTCACTTCAATTTCCCCTTCTTAAAATCTACTGAATAATGATTTCTATATTAGTGTGTAACCAAATAATAAATATTCATAGGGATAATTTTTTTTTTATAGATTGACAGCATAAGTGAACACCTGTATTTTATGAACTGGGTGGCAGAAACTGCACAGTTTATGTAAAAAGAATATTTATAATCTCCTCTTTAAGTGCACACTTGTTGGATAGAGTCACAAAAAATAGGGTAAATAAGATGACTATTCATCAGGGGATGAGTCTTCAAAACACTATTATATTTTCAAGAAACTAGCTTCTCCCACTTTCCTAGGCAGTAGAGATGAGGGTAGCATGCTAAAGTGATGGTACCTAGCAGCTGTAAACATATTAGCAATTATAGTTGTAGGGAATGCAGACTAGGCTGTGGCATATATATATAGCTTTCCCTGGATCTTGGGAAGGAGGGAGTGAACTGCAGAAGAATACTGCTTTTGTGGATGAAGTTGAATTTAGGTTTGTTTTTGGAAAGGGGGAGAAGAAGCTGATTAGCAGCTTGTGGACATGTATGAAGATACTTTATTGTTTATTCCTGATGAAAGCACAGCATTGCCAAAACTTAGATCCATGTTCGGTTCTTTGAAAAAAAATAATAAAGTGCTCCTAGTGAAAAGTCCTCTTATTTACCCTACTCTTTTGTGATTGACTTCTCTGTAGGGTTTTGCTTTCTCTTCTTTTTGTTTATTGGGTAGGTTGGATAGATCATGTGACAGAGATGCTGTTAAAGGTTAAAAGGAAAAGATTTGAAACAGAATGGAGACCCCAAAGGAAGAGGACAGCACGAGACGTGACAGGCCATATTTTATAGGGAGTCTAAGTCTGACTTTGGATGTTTCCCACAAAACGTCCCAAGTTGGAGGTGGAAAAACAGCTATTTTTGAATGGGATGCCAACTTGGACGTCTTTCTTTTATGATCGTCCAAGTGCCGACTGAGGCCGGTTTTTGGACGTTGCACAATATTCTATGCACAATATTCTAAATGAAGTTTCACCAGAGTCATATACAGGGGCATCAATACCTCCTTTTACCTAATGGCCATACCTCTTCCTATGCATCCTAACTTTTGCCATTGATTTTCATCCTTTTTCATCATATACTATCACACCCAAATCCTGTTCCTCTATTGTGCGCAAAAGTTCTTCACCCCCTAAACTGTATTCTTCCCTCAGTTATACTGTGGGGCTCATAATCGAAAGAGAAAAACGTCCAAAAACCGGCCTCAGTCGGCACTTGGACGATCATAAAAGAAAGACGTCCAAGTGCTGATAATCAAACTGGGTTTTGGATGTATTTCTAAACGACCTAGGCCTTCATAGTGCCACTGAATGACTATAGCTAAACGGGACGTGTCAGGAGGAGTGTTGAGGGCAGGATTTGGGCGGGACGTGGGCAGGCTTAGACTTAGTCGTACTGCATGTATAACCAAAAGTTATACAGAACAGGATCGACGGAACTTGGACGTTGTGACTTAGACCATTTAAAACATGGTCTAAGTCACAAAAACCCACCTAAAGTCACTAAAACCCACCTAAAGTCACCAGATAAGCACTGCAAACACATAATACAGACCCCCACACACTACCCCAGTGATCACCGCCCCCCCACCCCACCCCTATAAAAATATGAATCACAACTTGAAAATTGTGCATCACCTGGCAGCCTGGCATAGGAAAGCCTAGTCATCCTGCACAGAGGCAGCTTAAGTCATCTTTGGTGTGGGTTAGGGAGCCATAGAAAGGAGGCCCTATGCCCATAAGCCCCTGTAATCACTGCATTGTTACTGAAACATGTGCACTCCTCTATATACCCCTAAAACCCTTTTCTACTGGCATATAAGTGGCTCCTGCAGCCATAAGGGCTAATGGGGTTGTAGATAAGTGGGTCTAGGGGTGGTTTGGAGGGCTCACCGTGACCTATAAGTTAGCTGTAGTGAGATGATGACATGGCACCCTTTTTGTGAAGTTCACAGCAGTGCCCTGTAAAGATACCCCACTATTTAGGTGCCATGTCTGGGTGTTCAATCCATCACTTTGCAGACCCCTCCCACGTTAAACAGGGCTTGTTCTAGGCGTTTTTTGACTTGGACGGAAAGTTGGATGAAAATGTAGTATAAAGATGGATGATTTAGCGACTTGGACAATCAGATTGTTAGGACATATACTTAGATAATTTTCGAAAGGGAAAAAAAATGTGGACGTATTTTTCAAAAATGTGTCCTAAGCTATTTTTTAATTTGGACAACTTGCGACTTGGACGAAAACGGAGTTAGATGTTCATTTCGATGATGCCCCTCTGTGTGTGTGTGTGTGTGTGTGTATATATACTGTATATATATTTTTTTTTTATTTTTTTTTTAATTCTCTGCTTAGAAATCTTGGCCACCAAAATGTCATCTAACTTTATTCACCATTTACAACAACAAAAATGTCTAAGTTAGAAATGTCCAAATCAGCACCATTTAGATGTGGGAGGAGCCAGTATTGTAATGGACTGGTCACACAGACATCCCAATAGAGCAGTGGGGCACCTTACATCTCAGCATAACCCCCTTATTATTTATGGTGATCCCTTCAAAACTCCCCCAAAACCTACTATACCTGTACCCACCTGTCTCCCACCCCATTAGCCCTTATGGCTGCACTTATATGGCAGTATAGTAGGATTTTGATGGGTTTTGATGGACTCAGACCCCACAAAAATATTAATAAAACAGTACATACCTATCTGGTATGAAAAAGGTAAGTAGAGCATCACACGGGGGTCTTGAGTAGCTTGGTGGATGGGCTAGTGAGCCATTGAGAGGAGGACCCAGGCCCATAGGACACTAACTTCTAAATTTATGGTGAAAATGTGAATCCACCAAAATCCTACTCTACTTCCATAGAGGTGCCACCTGCAGCCATAGAGGGGCATTTTTAATAGTTTGTCTAAGTCCGACTTGGACTTTTCCAGCAAGACTTCAGAAATTTGGGGCGGGAGCATCCATTTTTGAAATTGCTATTTGTCCAAATGTTTGTTTGTTTGTTTTTAAATGACCTATTTGGATGTTTTGGTCCTTAGCTCGTCCAACCTTTTGGGTCATTTTCAAATAAAAAAACGGCCATGTTCAAAATCTCTAAATCAAGCCCATTTGGACATGAAAGAGACCAGCATCTTAAAGGACTGCCTATGCACATACCAGGATAGTGAGGCACCTTAGAAGGCACTGCTTTGAACTTCACGTAAAGGATGCCAGGTACATATTTCACTAAGAACCCCTTTCTAGTGTGGTGAGCCCTCCAAAACGCCACCCAAACCTACAGTATCCACCTGTCTACCACTCCAATTGGCATGGGGTGGGGGGCGAGAGGTGCCAGCGCCCCCACTAAGACAGCACCCGGGGGTGGTCTGCCCCCCCCCCCACCCCTCCTCATTACTCCACTGTCTGGATCGACTTCATCTTAATTTTATTTTTTTGAAGGTGCAATCTCCAGAACTATGCACAATATTCTAAATGAAGTTTCACCAGAGTCATATACAGGGGCATCAATACCTCCTTTTACCTAATGGCCATACCTCTTCCTATGCATCCTAACTTTTGCCATTGATTTTCATCCTTTTTCATCATATACTATCACACCCAAATCCTGTTCCTCTATTGTGCGCAAAAGTTCTTCACCCCCTAAACTGTATTCTTCCCTCAGTTTTTTTGCAGCCTAAATACATGACCTTGCATTTCTTAGCATTAGATCTTAGCTACCAAATCTCAGACCATTCCTACCCCACCTTACCGTTTTCATTAATGGTTCAAGATGGAGGTCTTCCAGGTAGTCTTTCCTTATATGGAAGATCTGACCCTTACATTGCATTGCATTCTGACTTATATGCCATCAAAGCCTTTATTGTCATGGCAGGTAATAATATATTTCTATTACTGGGAACAAACCCAGCTAAACATAATTCAAATAAAACATTAACAAGAGAAGATGATAAATTTCAAGATTGTTTTTTTTTTTTTAAATAAGAATGCCTTTAAAAGTTTTCTAAAAACAGTATATTAACCTACTGATCTTATTAAAATAGGGAGATCATTACAAATTGAAGGAGCCTGATAAAAGAAGGATACCTTCCATTGAACAAATGATCTAATTGTCTTTGGTGAGAGAAATTGAACATAGAATTGCCTCTGTACAATATGATCTGGTCTTCCTGCTTGTACTGAAATCAATTCCACGAAATAATATGGCACCTGACCATATAGAATAAAAAAATAAATCATAATACAAAGCTTAAAATAAATCCTTACATTTACTGGCAACCAATATAATTTAATGAAATATGGTGTAATTCTATCATATTTAGAGATGGAAAAAATTACCCCACCGCAGTATTGTGAAAAGTTTGTAATCTTTTCAACAATCCTTTAGCACATCCTAAATAAACAATATTACAGTAGTCTCTTTGGGAAAGAATGAGCAATTTAACCACAAATGCAAAAAACAGACATGAAAATATTTCTGAACTACCCGTAATTTCCTTAAAAGAAAAATGATTTTTACTAACCAGATTAACTTAATGCTCCAAGCTCAATAAATTTTCTAATCGAATCCCCAGAACTTTAGTTTGCATATCAAAAGTGTAATTACTTTGGCCAAAGTGTGATAAATGATCTGATCTAGCCTGATCCTGTGGGCCTAGCCAAAGAAACTTATTGCCTCTTTTACAAAGCAGCGCTAGCGGCTGCACTGCGCTAATGGCCCCGAAGTCCATAGAGATTTAATAGGGCTTCGCGGCTTTTGCTGCGCGGCAGCCGCTAACACGGCTTTGTAAAAGCGGCCGTTAATTTTGTCTGTATTTATCTTCAACTTATTGGCTGGTAAGTCCCTCCCATCTGTGCCCTTCTCTTCAACTGTCAGCTCCAGACTCCGTCCCTTCTGCCTTGCTGCACCATATGCTTGGAACAAGATGTCCAAATCCCTAAGGCGGGCTTCGTCTCTGGCAGTGTTCAAGGCCCAGTTAAAAGCCCATCTCTTTGAGAGTGCTTTCAACTCCTAACTCCTCTGCATCCCCAACCCTATATGTCATGTCTGTCTGTCTAATTAGATTGTAAGCTCTTCTGAACAAGGACCATCTATAAATGTCAAAATGTACAGCACTGTGTACACCTTTCAGTGCTATATAAGTGATAAGTAGTAGTATCAAATGTGAGACTACAACATGGAGTGCTATTTTGCAGCCAGCAAAGAACAGAGCAGGAGTAAATGAGCATCGCTCATGCCAGAGAAGCCTCCTTGACCCCCCCAGAAGGCCACCACCCTGAACCACCAATGGAAGCAGTAAGATTGTAGTGGGGTGGAAAAGGGAGAGGAGGGCTTCGATCTGGAGGAACATCGGGCTGTATCTTTGCCCACTAAAGCCCACTAAAACCCGGCTCTTTGTGACCCGATGCTCCCAGATGGTAAAATAATCCAAGCAAAAAACTGGAGTTATTTTATTGTGGATTTGGGGCCCTAATGAGACTTGTGGTATATCACTGCAAGTCATGTTAGGACATTTGCATAGTAATGAGATGTAAAACATGTAACTACATATTTTGCATCTCATTACGAGCGGATTTAAAGAAGCATACAAACTTATCTTTGTTCATGAAGCAACTTTGGCAGTATTTGCTGCATGAGGCTTTTGCTTAAACTTGACTGATGTCTGGTTTATGGGAACTGCGCTGGACTATTGTAAAGAAGCAAGCTGGAGTATGGTTTTTAATATATGTCTGAAAGATGTTGTTTTGGTGTGGAATATGTTTATTATGTCTGGGAAACCTCATGGCTGACATATTATGTTGTTGCTGGGCTTCATACTTCAGGGCTCAATGAGCATACCAGCTTTCGCTTCTTGGCATGTCGTCTTTACAAACTTCTAACATCAGATCCTATTGTCTGACTGGAATTTACTTTATTTTATAGATTTTATTTTTTAATTCTAATTTTTAATTTAATTTAATTTACTCACTGAATACTTGTTGGGATGTACATATCCTGTCTCTATCTCTATCTTTCCTATCTGAATATGTTTAATGGATTTCTTTCAGTTTTCAATTGTTACTTTGTAAACCACTTAGGTCCGGCAGTGATTTTGACGGTGGACTTCAATATCAGCTGTGTCCTGCCTTCTTTCCACCTGTAATGTAATGTAATGTAATGTAATTTATTTCTTATATACCGCTATATCCGTTAGGTACTAAGCGGTTTACAGAAAATATACATTAAGATTAGAAATAAGAAAGGTACTTGAAAAATTCCCTTACTGTCCCGAAGGCTCACAATCTAACTAAAGTACCTGGAGGGTAATAGAGAAGTGAAAAGTAGAGTTAGAGGAAAAATAAAAATAAAATAAACATTTTAACAAGACAGTATTGATCTAAATACTTTGGAAGGTAGAAGAGAGGAGAGAAAGGAATAGAAGCAGAAGGGGGAGCCGTTGAACAGTAGAATTCTGGAGAAATTTAAATGATAGAAATAGAACAAAACAAAGACAAAAGACAAAACAATAGATAAGATTAAAGATAAATCATAAGCTGGAAAGAAAAATAAAATAAAACTTTGTCTTCAATCCACGGTTTCAGCGTCAGTGATGAAATGTCTGTCTTGCTTGGACTGCTTTGGGTCTTTGAAGTTTTGATTTACTTTAGTGTTATTCTTTTTATTTTTTTATTATTTGAATTATTATATCTTTACTATTTAATAATTGTTTTCCCAGGTACTTTAGCTAGATTGTGAGCCTTCGGGACAGTTAGAGAACTTCCAAGTACCTAATTTTTATTTTATTGTAACCCGTTCTGGGCTTCTGGGGAGGACGGGCTATAAAAATGAACAAATAAATATGTATGTTCAATTGTTCTCTGCTCTGGATAAGGGTGGGTTACAAATAATAAAACTATGACTATAAAACTATAACTATTAGTTAATAATGTGTGACAACTTTATTGCTGCGCTATTAAAAAATAAAAAGTGGCATTAGGACGGTTTAAGGGCTCCTTTTACTAAGGCGCGCTAGCGTTTTTAGCGCACGCAGGATATTACCACACGCTACACGGCTAGAGCTAACGCCAGCTCAATGCTGGCATTAAAGTCTAGCGCGCGTGGCAATTCAGTGCACGCTATTCTGCACATTAATGCCCTAAGCTCTACACTCTCGAGGAATGTAGGGAGAGGGGAGACATGATCGAAACATTTAAGTACCTCACGGGACGTGTCGAAGTGGAAGATGATATTTTCTTTCTCAAGGGACCCTCGGCCACAAGAGGGCACCCGCTCAAACTCAGGGGCGGAAAATTTCATGGCGACACCAGAAAGTATTTCTTCACAGAGAGAGAGTGGTTGATCATTGGAACAAGCTTCCAGTGCAGGTGATAGAGGCAGACAGCGTGCCAGACTTTAAGAATAAATGGGATACCCATGTGGGATCCCTACGAGGGTCAAGATAAGGAAATTGGGTCATTAGGGCATAGACAGGGGGTGGGTAAGCAGAGTGGGCAGACTTGATGGGCTGTAGCCCTTTTCTGCCGTCATCTTCTATGTTTCTATGTTTCTATGTAACGCAGCTTAGTAAAAGGAGCCCTAAGTCTCAATAAGGGCTAATTACCACAACTTAAATTCCTAATGTTGCTTGATGAATTCCACCTATGTCCACATTTGCGCATAGATTTTCTGATATTGTACTATTTTGTCTGCTGTCTGGCTCCTGCCCCCTTCTGATTTTCCTATGAGGATATCTAAAATCAGCTACAGTTTATTTCTATCTGGTGTAATAATGTATGCACAGGCATAATTTGTCCTATGCTATTTGGCTGCCACAGTTCGGTAGACTTTTTACAATTGCTAAGTGACTGAAAAATCATTAATGTCAAGCTTTTTTTTTTTTTTTTTTTATTAAGAAAGTGTAATGTAAGTTGACACATTGTGTGAGGGAAAGAAAAACACGTCTGCTTTCCAGAAATCGTTTGTTAGGATTGCTTAAATTAAATGCAGAATGATAGCTACTATAGCCTGGTAAGAAAACATATGTTGATTTATATTATTGCATTGCATGCAAACAAAGGAACTTAGCTGAAAATCAAATTATAATTCAGAATAGATGAACTCTTAATATATTTTTTTGCATTTCAATCATATAGTGAAAAAAATAAATAGAAGGCAATACACAGAAGGCTCCCACGGTGAATATCCTTGAATACTTTCAAATGTAAACCTTTTATACTTTCAAATGTAAACCTTTTGGCCCTTATTTTAAAAGCTCTATTCATGATCTACAAATGTACAGTGATGTGATAAGTTTTCCCCTTTCCCCAGTCCCCAGATTTCTATTATTATTGCATATGTATATCATACTGATCTTTAAACAAAATGTAATTTTAAACAAAAGGAACCTTAGCGAAGACACTGGGGTAGATATTCACTCCGCAGTGATCAGTGCCTTTAAATATTGGCAGCTATGGGCAGAATTAGCCCCTGATATTCAATGCTGGGCCACATCCGGGCACCAGCACTGAATATCTGAGTCTAATTGCTTAGGTGTCGGCTCTTGTGAGCTGCCGAAACAGGTCATGGCAGCCATTTTCTTGAGGATTCCATAAGGTACAGGAGCGAGTGTGCCTCACTCCTTTCCCTATTACCCTCACTGAACCACCAGGAAGCTCAGATAGCGAGGGAGGCCTACTGAGGCCATGCGGTGGGATGTCTTCCTGGGGGAGGGGCTGGGGGAGAGTAATCTCCCTGTCATGGCCAAAGAAGGAAGGGGGCTGGGTTTTTTGAGGGGGGGGGTTGGGGGGAGAGAGAGACACAGCAATATTTTTTTATGTGGGTCCCAGTATTCAGTGCCAGGACTTGAATAGCTAAGTGGGTAAATTTAGGACAGCTCAAAAGCTAAATATTGCTAGCAACACATAACCCCAGCTCCTCCCCAATACCACCCCTTGTACTACCTCTGACCTGCTCACTTTTAGGGGCTGGGCAGAGCCAATATTTAGTGACACTGACTGCTTAAGTGCACTGAATATTGATGGTTTGGCAGCCAGGAGCGATTTAAGTGGGCCAAAGCCTCTCCCATGGGACAGGCATTTGGTGTCTGGGCCAATCCGTGCCTTAGGCCCCTCCCTGGTGTGTCCCAGGATGCACCAGGGAGGGGGAAAGGCCCACCATTCTGTGGAGGCAGGTCTGCCAGCCAGAAGGAGTAAGCATCCCTCTGGCCAGCCTGTAAGAAAAAGATACCGGAGGGGTAGGGTTACCAGATTTTCCCGAAGGAAAATCTGTACCTATGGCCATGCCCACAGGCCCTCCCAGTTCCACCTCATTCCATCTGTCATGCCCTGTTCTGTCCCCAGCCCTGCCCCAGATGGCATCCACACATGGGCAGATGTGATGCAATGATTTTGATAGGAAGCTTTTCAAAACGCGGATAAAGTGTCGGGTTTTGAAAAGCCAACCAGACCCCCGGACATGTCCTCGAAAATGAGGACATGTCCAGGAAATCCAGACATCTGGTAACCCTAGGGGGGGATCCAGGTGGGCTTGGGGGTGTAGGGTTAGGGGTATTTTTTGGGGGGTGTTCTGGCAGGAGGGAGTTGGCATCCCTCCTGCCATTGATCTTCAGGGGTGGGGGGTTTCTAGAAGGAGGGACTGGGCATCCCTCCTGCCATTGATCTTCGGGGGTGGGGGAGGTGGGAGGTTCTGGCAGGAGGGACTGGGCATCCCTCCTACCGTTGATCTTTGGGAATGGGGGTGAGTTTCCGGTATCCCTCCTGTCGTTGATCTTGGGGGGGGGGCATAATTGTAATAATTTTATAAACTATTGCAATAATCTATATTTGAAATTATCATGGACTATGCATTGCTTATGAGTGTCAGAGTAGTTACTGTCGCTGTCGGCGCTAAAACACACGCTATGTGTTCGTAAAATAGGGGGCTATAAATCATCACTAAAGGGTATGGAATGAATGAGAAACGGGCAGGGATTGCCCTTTGTAATTTATGTAAGAGATTGCTAATGTGTGCTTATTGCTAATACAGCAGGTAATGAACGATATTTTATAAAGGATGTCCAACTCAGAATATGAAAGTTCAAGTCTATGGGCCCCTTTTACAAAGCCGCAATAGGGACTCCCGCATGACAAAAATGATGCAATCCATTCAATTTCTACAGGCTGCGTCACATTTACTGTGTTGGTACTTGATAGTACTGTGGCTTTGTAAAAGAGGCCCTATATATCACATATGGACATCCATTTCCCTTGTATTTTAGAACAGGATCTGTCCACTTACAGCCTGTTCTAAAATACACGAGAAATGGATTCACAAGTGCTAGCGATGCCCAGCATGAACATCCGTTTTATAAACTGAAATGTCCAAATTATTGCAGTCTTTTACAAAACCGCAGTAGAGGTTTCTATCGTGGGCTGCTGAGGTAAATGCTCTGACGCTCATAGAATTCCTATGAGTGTCGGAGCATTTACTTCTCTGGCCCACGGTAGAAACCTCTACTGCAGCTTTGTAAACGGAGCCCTGTGAATGGAAAAAAACAAGGGCATGGATATCTTTGTGGCAGTACAAAAGTCTCTCTGTTAATAAAATGACCACAAAAATAAAATAGTATCTATTATAAATTTGCAAGATTTTTATATCAATTTTAGCAAAGTCTTCAAAATGTGCCTCCAACCAGCCCAGTATTTCTACAGATGAGTCTCCCTGTCGGCATAGTCATCCTCATCAGACCTGCTTTGTGCTCTTCTTGTGAAATTTTTGTTTCAAAGTAAACATAAACTTAACTAACTCCAAAACAATAAACAATTTTGTTATTTAGCTTGGTTCTGCATCAAGGCTGCATGAATGTTATACTGATTTCTCCATGAATGTCGGGTGAGGACCAGTCAGTTCGACATGTTTCGCCCTGTGGCTTTCTCAAGAAAGAGTCCCCCCTTCAATCTTATTCCACAGCATCCTGATTCATACTTTTTGTAACCAGGGTTAAAAGTTTAAAAGTTACTTGAGTGTGAAAAACAGGGTTCAAAGAAGATTTTGAAGGTTTTTTTAAGCAGAGAGGATCTGGAATGTAAGAACTGTGGGTTTTTTCCTATTTTGAGAAGTTTGGTTTGTTTATTTTATTTTTTTGTATTGGTGCAATTTTGGTATTCTGTTGCTGATCTGCACAGGTTTGCTGTCCTAGTGCAGAGATCAGCATCAGCTGCTTGTACATTCTAACTGTCAGATTTGACAGTTGGGAGGGTGATTTGGATCTGTGTGCCTTGTGAGAATAATAATAATAATAATTTAATTTTATATACTGCCATACCCAAAAAGTTCTAGGCAGTTCACAACAATTAATGCGAGCCCAAGACCTAGTGTCGAAGGGCGTTATGTAATACGGGGCTGGTGAGCCTCCGTGTTAGGGATCCGCGGGGCGGTCGGGGAGCGGTCGAGTCGGCGTCGTGGCTGATTGGCCTGCAAAAGGCTAAAAAGCCGAATTTAAATTCTATTGGTGGGCCGGGGCGTGCACGGGGGAGCCGAGGGGATAAAAGGGGAGGGCTTGGAGGACCGTAACTGTTCGGGTCCTCCAACGCGGTTTTTTCCCGAGGCGGTTTCTGGTGTGCTGTGGGGCTTCCGTGCCTGTTGTCGGCGGCGGCATGGCGGCGAGGGCTGGTCCAGACGTGGCGGAGATTTCTTTTCGTGCGGGGGATTCCTTGCTGGAGGACTCTGAAGACCAGGTGGGTGCTGGGAGCGCAGCGGGGCGGGGCAGGCCGTCCCGCAGATCGAAGCGGGATGCTCTATCGGCCATTGCCATCGCTGCCTCTGTGGGCCGCGTGGCGGGGCGGAGTCTGGAGCCGGGGGGGGTCCTCGGACGGGGTTGTGCCGCGGAAGGCCGCAGGCAAGTCTAAACACGGCGGGCGGGGCAAGTCGGGCGGGAGGCAGTCTGTCCGGCCAGAAAGCAGCAGCTCTGGGCCGTCTGGTCTGCTGCCGGGGGTGGGGAGTGTGGAACCTGTTGTGCTGCCGGCTTCCAGTGACCTGACTGAGCCGGTAGTGCTTCCGCTTCCCATTTCTGGTGGTGATGGTGCGGTGGGGCGGGTGTTTCCACCTTCTGGGGAGGGGTTTCCTCGTGCTGAGGAGAGAGTATCTCGTGAGTCTCCCCAGCCTTCCACCGGCTGGGGTGCCGGCTCCTGGGGTACCGGCCCTGGGGGGCCTTCTGGTGTGCATTATGGGGCTTTCCCGTGGGGGCCTGGGCAGCAAGGGTGGTGGTCTGGGCAACAGGGTTGGGGTCCCGGCATGTTTCCCCCTTACTGGGGTGGGGGTTTTGTTCCGGGGTGGTCGGGCGGGCCCCTGCCGAGTGGGGCCGGGGGTGCTGGTTGGGGGGGGCCTGGGGGTGGTTTCCCGGGCTCTGTTCCTGGCTGTGGTTTTTCTTCGCAGAGTCCATCGGTCGTTCCGGAGACTCGGTGGAGTGCCGCTGGCGGTGTTCCTGGTCCAGTGTCCGCCAGCGTTGGGACGGCATCTGATCGTCGGCGCAGCGAGGGAGCTCCGGTTACTTCGGCGGCGGTGACGGTGGCTGTTGGCGGTGGCGCTGCTGGTCCCTCGGAGGATGTGGTGGTTGCTGACCGTGGCGGCACTGTGGTGGAGCGCTCATCTGGGTCCTCGGCGGAGGTTGTTTCCGGCGGCATCTCCGTTCCTGTGACAGATTCTTCTTCAGCGGGTAAGGTGGCGCCTGCTGTGGTTGCTGGGGGTAAATCTGGTGGTAAGAGGGGTAGAGGAAAACGGCGGCGCAGGCGGGATTCGTCTTCCTCTAGTCAGTCCTCTTCGTCCTCCTCTTCATCCTCGGCCTCCTCCTCTTCGGCTCTCGGGCCTGGGGGGGTGGCTGTTCCTGCAGAGGGTGGCTCCGTTGCTCCGCAGGGTGACGGTCGGGGTGTGCCCGCTTTGGTGGCCCTGACTGAACTCTGGGAGCGGGTGCCGCGGACTTTGAGGCGTAAGATTCGGCGGCGTTCCTGTATCGATGTTTTTCGTCTTATGGAGGGTCGGGTGCATCGGCGGAACCGTAAGAAGTCGAAGCGGGAGGCGGGCTCCTCCAAGCCTTTTCCAGTCGGGAGGTCCATCCTTAATTGGATCCGTTCTTTTATGCGGCTGGCTAGCGTTTGGGGGCGTGCGCATCCTAGTGATTATGGACTGTTACTCGCTTATGCCGATTCGGTGCTTGACGCGTATCAGCGTTTTGGGGGCTGGACGTGGTTGAACTACGATGAGGCGTTTAGAGATAAAATGGAGGAGAATTCTCATATGTCTTGGGGAACGCAAGATGTTAACTTATGGTTGACTCATATGTCCTCTAAGTCTGGAGCGGTCCAGGGGAGCGGGGGACGCGTTCCAGTGGGTGGTTCGGGCGGCGGGCGGCCCTTTCGGTCTGGGACGGGGGTGGGGTCTGGAGGGGGAGCGGGCAGTGACGTTTGTTGGAAGTTTAACAGATCCAGTTGCTCATTCACGGATTGTAGATTTCGGCATGCCTGCTCCCAGTGCGGGCAGCCTCACCCCTTGCTTAAATGCCCCAAGAAACCGACTTCGGGGCCTGGGAGCCTTGGCAAGTAGCAGTGCCGTTCCCACGCCGGTTTCGGTTCATGCGATGAGTCCCTGGCTGCGTCTTTACCGGCCGGAGCGCGTTGGTACCTTCTTGGAGCGTGGGTTCTCAGTTGGCTTTGAGATCCCTTTTCGGGGCATAGTGTCGGAGGCACGGTCGCGCAATGCATCGTCGGTTACTCAGTTGCGTTCGGTAGTGCGTAGTAAATTGGGGGAGGAATTGCGTTTAGGGCGGATTGCTGGTCCTTTCCGTGAGCGGCCGTTTCCGGTCATGATGGTTTCTCCGCTGGCGGTTGTTCCTAAGAAGGATCAGGGCAAGTTCCGCCTTATTCACAATTTATCTCGTCCTGCTGGGTGTTCTGTTAATGATGGTATTCCGCGTGACCTGTGTTCGGTTCGGTATTCTTCTGTGGATTGTGCCGTTCGTCTTATCCTTAGGGCTGGCCGTGGGTCCCTGTTGGCGAAGGTGGATATCCAATCCGCTTTCCGGTTATTGCCCGTTAATCCGCAGTCTTACCATTTGTTGGGGTTTCGTTTCGAGGGTGCATACTTTTATGATCGTTGTCTGCCCATGGGGTGTTCTATCTCGTGTGCCTACTTCGAGATGTTCAGCACGTTTCTTCATTGGGTGGTGGTGCAGCGTGCTGGGCTGGATGCCGTGGTGCACTATCTCGATGATTTTTTGTTTATCGGCCCTCGGGATACGGACGAATGCGGGCGGCTAAAGAGGGTTTTCGAGGCTATGGCCGCTGAATTTGGGATTCCTTTGGCGATTGACAAGTCTGAGGGTCCGGCCACGTCCCTGGTCTTTCTGGGGATCGAGTTGGATTCGGAGGCTATGGTGACTCGTTTGCCGGTGGGTAAGGTGCGGCAGTTGCTCGATCTCATTGAGAGCGTCTTATCTGCCCGTAAGTCTACTTTGCATGTGGTGCAGTCGCTTATTGGATCCCTTAACTTTGCTTGTAGGGTGTTGCCCATGGGTCGCGTTTTTTCCCGTCGGCTGTCTGCGTCCACTGCTGGAGTACGGGACAAGCGGCATTTTTTGCGGCTGTCGGCTGGGGTCCGGGCGGACCTCCGCATGTGGGCTTGTTTTTTACGGGACTTTAATGGTTGCTTGCCTATGCAGGCTCCGGAGGTGGCTAACGGGGACTTGGAGTTGTTTTCTGACGCGGCGGGTGGGGTCGGTTTTGGCCTTTACTGTCAGGGTGCTTGGTGTGCGGAGCGGTGGCCTCAGGATTGGGTAGATAGGGGTATTACGCGTAACATCACACTTTTGGAATTGTTTCCCTTCATTGTGGCATGCGAACTGTGGCCTGACAAACTAAGGGATAGGCGTGTTCTCTTTTGGTGTGATAACCTCGGGGTTGTGGAGGTGGTCAACAGGCAGACGGCTCACTGCCTGTCAGTTGCTGTGCTGGTCCGGGCTTTGGTTCTGCGCTGTTTGCGTCTTAATGTC
Source organism: Geotrypetes seraphini (assembly GCF_902459505.1). Taxonomy (NCBI): domain Eukaryota; kingdom Metazoa; phylum Chordata; class Amphibia; order Gymnophiona; family Dermophiidae; genus Geotrypetes; species Geotrypetes seraphini. Next base: position 83,059,146 of record NC_047085.1, on the reverse strand, counting down.
TTTATTAGGGCTCGGCATGTGCCCGGCTTGCAGAATGGCATTGCTGACGCTCTTTCCCGTTTCCATTTTTCACAGTTTCGTCGACTCGCGCCGGAGGCTCACGTGGATGGCTTGGAGATGCCGGAGCATTTGTGGAGCCTGGTCGAGAAGGAGTGTGGGAAATGCTCCGTCTGTCGGTAGCACCTGCGACTTGGGCGCATTACTCATCCGGATTTCGGGTGGTCTCTACCTTTTTGTTCAGTCGGGGCTGGGTCCCAGGGCATGTGGCCGGGTCCTTTCTTGAGGATTTCGTGCTGGATTCAGGAAGAGCTGGTGTCTCCCAAAGGGTAGTTCGGGGGCGGTTGGCGGGGTTTGCCTTTTTCTGTCGGGCGTTGGGTTGGACGTGTCCTTCCTCGGGTTTCGTGGTTCAGCGTTTGCTTCGTGCTCTGGGTAGGGTTGTTCTTCCCAGGCCTGATTCGCGCTTGCCGATTCAGCATGGCTTACTCGTCCGGCTTTTGTTGGTCTTACCTGATCTGGCCCATTCGTCGTACGAGACGTCCCTTTTTCGGGCGGCCTTTTCGGTGGCCTTTTTTGGGGCGTTGCGTGTGGGGGAGTTGTTGGTGAGTGCAGCTGATAGGGCTAGGGGGCGTGGGCTGTTGGTGCACCATGTGCGGCTGGGTGTGGGCGAGGTGCATATCTGTGTGGCTAGTTCCAAGACGGATCAGGCTGGTCGTGGGCGGTGGTTGGTTCTTCATCGGGTGGAGGGTTGTGTCTCTTGTCCGGTGCGTTGCCTGAGCGATTTTTTGTCGGCGCGTGTTGCGGTTTCCCCTGTATTGTTGGTTCATGCGAATGGGTCCCCTCTTTCCAGATACCAGTTCCTGGCAGTGCTTCGTTTGGCCTTGGTGCGCTGTGGTGAGGAGCCCAGTCGATATGGCACTCATTCTTTTCGGATCGGTGCTGCCACCAGTGCTCGTGCCGCTGGTATGTCGGAAGAGGGCATCCGTCGGTTGGGTAGATGGGTGTCCGGGGCCTTCCGCAGTTATATTAGACCGTCGGACGCGGTTGCGGGACATGGGGAGAGTTCGGGGGGTCGGTAGTGGTATTGCGGGGTATGTAGGCTGTTTTTCGTTTCTGTCTGTGGCACTTATGTTTTGTTTTTCAGGTGCTGGTCGGTGCAAGTCGGTGTGGATAATCGGCCATTCTTTTGTGCATTGGGCTGGAGAGCGGTCTCGGTTGCGTCCTGGAGGTCGTCACCTGGGACTGGGCCATCTGGGTGTTCGAGTATCCTGGTGGGGTCAGCGTGGCATGAGATGGTATCAGCTCTTGCCGTTCTTGGCTTCTTTGCAGGATTCCCCTCGTCGTCCGGACGTGCTCATCATTCATCTGGGGGGCAATGATGTCGATTCTTTGTCGGCTCGGCAGTTAGTTAACGTTATTAAGGACGACTTGCGGGTTCTTTTTGCTTGGTTTCCGGGCACGCGTGTGCTGTGGTCTGACGTTATTCCGAGGCTGCGGTGTCTTTCGTCTCGCCGGTGGACTAGGGGGTTGGCTAAGTTTAACCGCCAGGTTGGGAAGTGGGTGGAGTCACAGGGTGGTATGCAGTTGTTGCATGGGTGGGTTGATGTTGGTTGTGTTGGGCTTTACCACACGGATAGGGTCCATTTGTCTGACATTGGGTGTGATTTGCTCTTGGACGATTTTGCTGTGGGTTGTGAGCGCGTTTTGGGCTTGGGTTAGCCGCTGCTCCGTTGTTGGGGGGGGGGCCTGTGGGATCTCAGGCCTGTGGCGGATCCCCGAGCTACTCGGTCATTGGGGCTCATCGGGTGATGAGCGGTGGGCCGGCGGGGTGCCGTGCCTGGTGGGTCAGGTGACCCGAGAAAATGGGGCATGAGGGACATGCCACCCCTCAGACCCTTGTTGAAGTGGCAGGGTCGAGGGCACGGAACACTTTGTTTTGGGTAGCTCGGGGGGAGCTCTTGGATTTATATTAATTGTTGTGTTAATATATGTAAATAAGTTGTTTTGTATCAATAAACTGAGCTGCGGCTAATTACCCAAAAAATAGAGTTGTTGTGTCTTATTGATTAGTTTGGATGGGTACCTGTAGTAGGTTGTGCTATGGGGAAAAGGAACTAAGGAGCTCATCCAGATCCAGTTATTAATGCGAGCCCAAGACCTAGTGTCGAAGGGCGTTATGTAATACGGGGCTGGTGAGCCTCCGTGTTAGGGATCCGCGGGGCGGTCGGGGAGCGGTCGAGTCGGCGTCGTGGCTGATTGGCCTGCAAAAGGCTAAAAAGCCGAATTTAAATTCTATTGGTGGGCCGGGGCGTGCACGGGGGAGCCGAGGGGATAAAAGGGGAGGGCTTGGAGGACCGTAACTGTTCGGGTCCTCCAACGCGGTTTTTCCCTCCCACCCTCCCTTTGTTTTGCTTGGTTTTAGGGAGAAGCTCGGGGCGGATCCCCGAGCTACTCGGTCATTGGGGCTCATCGGGTGATGAGCGGTGGGCCGGCGGGGTGCCGTGCCTGGTGGGTCAGGTGACCCGAGAAAATGGGGCATGAGGGACATGCCACCCCTCAGACCCTTGTTGAAGTGGCAGGGTCGAGGGCACGGAACACTTTGTTTTGGGTAGCTCGGGGGGAGCTCTTGGATTTATATTAATTGTTGTGTTAATATATGTAAATAAGTTGTTTTGTATCAATAAACTGAGCTGCGGCTAATTACCCAAAAAATAGAGTTGTTGTGTCTTATTGATTAGTTTGGATGGGTACCTGTAGTAGGTTGTGCTATGGGGAAAAGGAACTAAGGAGCTCATCCAGATCCAGTTATTAATCGTAGTACAAACAATGCAAATCGTTGAAATTCAACAAGTTATATGCACACAATATAGGAAAGTATATACATGCCATATAAAAAGGGTGCAAACGATCTTAAAAAGAACAAAAAGTTATAATGATAAAAGGTAATTATAGCTGGTTTTATTGAATTTTGAATAGGAATTGGAGGTTTTGGTTGAAGTTGAGGTTTGATATATAGATTCTGGTATTTGTCCAAGGGTGAAAAAAATTTTTTCTGGCTGATGTGAAGAATTGTTTTATCTGTGAAACTATCTGATGCTAGAAATAGTCTGTGACAATCTTCCGGGAAGTGTTTTGAGAGATTCTCTGAGTGACAAATCTGTAGTGCTGATTTTTGGAGAAGATTTTATGAGAGGTCCTGTGTGAGATTCCTGTGTAATGTTGTGAGAGAAATATTGGTGAAGCAAGGTTGTGAACTGCTTTTGAAACCTGATTTCTGGAGAAGTTAATGAATTGTCCTATGACAGATTTCTGTGGAATGTTGAGAGAATACTGGTGAAGCAAGGTTGTGAACTGCTTTTGAAACCTGATTTCTGGATAAATTTTCAGTCTCTGTGTAATAAGTTTATGGTGCTGATTTCTGGAGAAGTTAATGAGAAGTTCCTGTGACAGATTTCTTTGGAATGTTGTGAGAGACTATTAGTGAAGCAAAGCTGTGAAACTGCCTTGGAAATCTTTTTCTGGGAATAATTTCTGTAAAGATTTTTGGGATTTTGGGAAAAGATTTATATGCACACTAAGATCAACCGACCAAAAACTTCTTTTCATCCCCTCCTTAAGAGATTTCTACTATACACGGAAAGTGAACTTCGCCGTAACTGCACCTACTCTTTGGAACTCCCTACCACAGCATCTCCGTGATGAACTTCGACTTGATAAATTCAAGACTGGTCTTAAAACTCTCCTATTCGGTGATGCATTTAATAATCATTAGAACTATTATTCTTTTTCTTCCTTTTCACAACAATCTCCTTGACAAAGCAACCCCTCCCTTATGTACTACCCAACCCCCACTATCTCCCTTCTTCTTCTTTAATATGTAACTTTTCCCATCCCATTATTTTACCCTCACATTCTAGTACGTCTGGTAATTGTTTGTTCGTTTGTTTGTTTATTTTATTATATGTTCACACATTTTTTTTTTTTTAATTTTTCTCAGTTTTCCCTATCTTTTTAATTCGATTGTAAACCAGCTAGATATTAATTTGATGGTTGGTATATCAAAATCAATAAAACTTGAAACTTGAAATGTTTAGAGGAAGGATGAGTTTTGTGATTATATATAGGAAATTTTGAGAAGGGAATAGTATAGGGAACATCAATTATCTGATTTTTTTTCCTAGCTTAGAAAGTATTTTAGGCAACTGTGGGGTTATTAAATTTAGGATAGGGTTTTTCTTATTGATTTGGTTTTAGTTAGAGTAGTAGGTTGGTTTCAGGAAGAGTCTGCTAGCAGAAGAGAGTTTGCTAGCAACAGCGCGCAACATGGTACCCCTACACAGAAAGGATAGAAAGCCTCAAATACCCAAATCTAGGGAAAAAGAAGACCTGTACAGAGGGGAAGTAGAATTTCATTGTCTAGGTTTGATATACAGCATTTGTTTATTACATTTTATTTCTGTTTTAAATTTTGAATCCTTAGGGCTCCTTTTACAAAGCTGTGCCAGGGCTTTAATGCGTGGAATAGCACGCACTAAATTGCCGCACGCACTAGCCACTACCGCCTCCTTTTGAGCAGGCGGTAGCTTTCCGGCTAGTGTGCACAATAGCGCGTGTTAATCCGGTGTGTGCGATAAAACCGCTAGCGCAGCTTTGTAAAAGGACCCCTTAGTGCTTCTTTATATCTATTTTGTTTATGGTTTAATTAACATTTTTTATTTCCAGGTTACATTACATTTTACTATTACATTCATTATTATTTTTTTATGTTATTCACTCCTTCTCCTGGGAGAAGGTATCAATTTAACCCTCGGTGTTCACGACTACAAAACAAATCTTAATCCAAGAGGGACATTTTTTACCTCAGTCTGATAAGGAGGGGGGTTACATTTTAGTCAAAAATGGCCATATAGACATCAAGGTAGATCAAAGGTATAGCCTAATGAGTAGGGGTGTGGGCTGAGAATCAGTCAACCTAGGTTCAAATCTCAGTTCAGTTATTTGTGTTTTGTTTTAATTATTAAATTGTGAGCCCTCCAAGGACAGAAAAACACCTGCTGTGCCTGGTTTCTTATACATTCCGGTACAGTAGGCATTCTTCTTTCTATGAGAGGCTCACACATTAATTATAAAAAAAAGGAAAAAAAGAATCACAGAGCACTGAAGTGAGATTTGAAGCTGGGTTCATTGGCTCTCAGTGCACTGGTCTAACCATTAGACTACTATTTAGGTTTGTATGGAAACTTATTAAGAATATCCAGAGTTCCTGAAGCTGTCATACAGCCTGTGGTATGCCTTGCCAATTTCATATTCAAGGGAGGGAGGGAGGGGGACAGCAACCACGTAGGGATTAAGGAGGTCACTTGCCTTAAACCCCCAGTGAGCAGCTGCTTAATCAGGGCACCTTTCTGTTATTGGATGTGCCAAGTAGCAGATATAAATAACAATGTTCATCTTTTTAGATATAGACATCCCTTCACCTTCCAAGATCGAAGCTGGACATCCCTATTTTGGCACCTTTTTGTTCCTGTACAAAACATTCCCAGACCATGCCCCTTTTCCATATGGACATACCACACTTTTAGATATCCATATCCTGGCTTTATAAAATTTATATTTAGAAGTCCATGCAATATGGACATCTAAATGCCAATATTCAGATGTCCTAAACAGCTTCTAAAACATACATCAATATGTACCAGCTACATTTAAATAATGTGCTGTGTAGTTAATATATGGTAGCAAATTCTGCTCTGTCTTAACTGCAGAAGTGCTAGGAATGCCCACAAAAGTTATCATAGAAGTTGGAGGCTTGCCATGGGTTCATTTTTGATGTTAACATGCATTAATTTTAAAACTTTATTGTAAATAGGTCTTCTACGAAAACAGAAGTGACCTTCTCTTTTGAATTATAAAATGGAACTCTTAACCATTATAGCTTTTTAGATATCCTATAGCTTTAGAAAATAAAAGTAGAGAGCAGTGCATTAGTAGTTACTTACTCAATAGTATTTTTGTCAGCTTTCCTTGTAATATTAATTCCATAGAAGTGCTGCATGGCAGCTATAGCTGATTGCATGGTTTCTGCAGAACGCAAAACCGACATTCTAGGGTCAGCTGGTGGAAGGTAGCCATACTTTTGTAGCCAGACCTGTAATGACAATTATGGTTCTTATTAATTAGAATTTACCACAGCTTAAAATGTTAGATAATAATGTTAGGGGTCATTTTACAAAGTATTATCTACAGATAAAGCTTCTTTAACATGTAGAAAACAGAAGTTCTGAAATTGTGCATAAGTGCACACAAGTATACACACTATCAAGAGCATTCTTACATTTCAGAAGTCAACTTAAAAACTTATCTTTTTCAAAATTTATAATTAACTAGCTCTTCCTGATTCATCTGTTTGTTCTTTACTTACACTTTTGTGAACCGCATTGAAGTCTATGGTTATGTGGTATAGAAGCCCAATTTTGTGTTATGTTATGTTATTCTCAGGGTTATAGCTTGGAAGGAGCTGGGCAGAGTTCCGATATATGTGTGTAATCTATAAAGGGCATGGCTGAAGTGCATGCACATATTTATATGCTCTTTGTCCATGCTGCCTTGATATTTACATGAAAAACAAGAAGACTTGATTATTGCAACACATTGTATCATGGTATAACCCAGAAAGAAATAAGAAGACTAGAAATTATACAAAATACAGCAATAAAAATTATTACTAATTCAAAAAAATATGATCATGTCACACCTCTTCTACAAAAAGCACACTGGTTACCAATCTCGCGTAGAATAATTTATAAAATCGCACTGATAACCCCCTTACTCTTCCATTCTATATATAACCTCATGTAAACCTTTTCCTTTTTCTTCTTATATTTTAAGTTCTTGTAAACCGTGCCGAGCTCCACTTCCGTGGAGATGATGCGGTATATAAACTTAAGGTTTAGTTTAGTTTAGAACAGCATCTGCTGACTATCCCTTCTTTAAAAGTAATAGGTACTAGGAGATCTACTATTTTTTCAGTTATAGCACCCCAGCTCTGGAACAACTTACCAATTTACTTACATAACGAATCCTCACTTGAAAAATTCAAAAGCTCTTTAAAATGTTTCTTGTATAAGGACGCATTTGAGACATAGATAGTCCTTAATTAGTCCTTAAGTATAGGTCGCAATCTTCTTCACCTTCTCCTCTAGGCTTAGCCATGCTTTCATAATTATTCTTTGTTACCCTCCAGATGTTTTTTTCCCTAAATGTTTCTTTATTTTCTTTAAAGTTTGTAGTTCATCCCCCTCTCCTTTTGTATCAGAAATTATTTGTACGTATATACTGTATGTTTATTTGCATAAAATTGTTTTATTATTTGTTTCCTATTTTTAAATTGTCATACGCATTGAAGTACTTGACATTGCATGTGCAACAAATTTTTAATAAACTTGAAACTTGAAGACCCAATGTTCCACAGAAGGAGAAATCCAAAAGAAAACACACTGTGGAAAAGCACAATGTTCTTGACTTTCCTTTATTTCTTAAAGATATCTTTAGACAATGGTAAAATTAGACCACATCAGACATGTAAAAAAAGAAAACTACCACGTGGAGGAAAAGGTGAAAATAAAAACAGTAAAATACAGAAGAGGGTGTTATTTTATTTGTATGTATAAAGCATGCCTGTAAGTGGTAGCTGCTTGTTGTGAAAATAGTGTCATGCTAGGGAAAAATTTGAAAATGTCCGGTTTGTGCGAAAATATGATAGTGAAACCCCTATATATGCTGGGTATAAAGGAACCGTGATGTGATGAAGTAATGAGAAATGGGATAATTTTGGTACTGTGATAAACCAGTGAGGACGTGCTTACATGAAGGGGAAGGTATATGCTATAAAGGGGAACCTTGTGCTATAAGGGGAAAAACCTTAACAACAAACCAATCAAAGCAGGTAGTTGGGAAAATGGCAATCATGAAGAGACCTTAAAATAAGGAAGAGTATGCAAAACAAAATTACCCAAATGAAACTATTATTAAGACATGATGAAACCGCAGTAGAGTTCCTCTAGGTAAGGCCTAATCAACAACGCAGTTTGTGTACCTCTAAAAGATACCAAATGTACATTTGCATGAACTTGGGTTTTTGATGTGTATATAAACTAAACTAAACCTTAGGTTTGTATACCGCGCCATCTCCACAAGCATAGAGCTCGGCACGGTTTACAGGGTTAGGTTGAAAAGGAGCTACAATGAAGGGTTATAGGAAAGGAGCTAGGAAGATAAAGAGGGACAGGGTACCAAAAAACAGGAGGTGTTAGATTTTTGAAAAGAGCCAAGTTTTCAGGTGTTTGCGGAAGGATTGGAGGGAGCTTGAAATCCAGGGATGTGAGGTTGTTCCAGAGTTCTGTGGTTCTAAAGGGGAGGGATGTTCCTAGTTTTCCTACGCGGGATATACCTTTTGCAGAGGGGAATGATAGTTTCAGTTTTGGGGAGGATCTAGTGGAATTAGGGTTAGAGGAGTTCCAGAAGAGTGGGATAACGGGAGGGAGGATGCCATGTAGGATCTTGAAAGCTAAACAGGCACATTTAAAGAGGACTCTGGAGTGAACTGGGAGCCAGTGAAGTTTGGACAGGAGTGGGGAGACGTGGTCTAACTTGCCTTTAGCAAAAATAAGCTTGGCCGCGGGGATCTGGATTAGCTGAAGTCTATCCCAGCTTTGAAAAATGGGAACTTCGGGATAGATATTCAAAGCAATTTAAAATGTCAGGAGAGCTCTTCGTCATTTACCCCACCCCTTCCCCTTTTTATGAAGTCATGTTAGCGTTTTCTCAATCGCTGGCCGTGGCAGTAAAAACTCTGACGCTCATAGAATTCCTATGAGTGGCGGAACTTTTACTGCAACAGCCATTGATAAAAAAAAAAAATGCTAATGTGGCTTCATAAAAAGGGGAGTTAATTTTTGTGGTCAGGGTTAAGTGGGGGATATTCAACAGCTAAATATTCTGGCTAACCAGCCATGCCCTAACCAATGAAGTTAGAGGCGGGTCAGAAGCAGAGTTTCAATGAAGCAGCAATTCAGCTGGTTAGTGGCAATATTCAGTCTACTAAGCAGCTAGGTAACTAAAAAAAGGCTGTCCTAACTTTATGCAGTGAGGTTAGTGGCTGTGGCGGTAACAGTGCTGATCCTCATATGAATTCTATATTACTATAAATGAAGTTCTGGATATAAATTTTCAATATACCTTTTTGGCCTCAGACCCACCACTCCACTGCTAAATAAAATCTTATAGTGGAAAGAATTACATGGCTCTTCATCATTGGCCCATCAAATATTTTTCTTACAACCTAATTTAAATTCATCTTATTTTATATATAAGTTAATACTTTTCCCAATAAATAATGCTTTATAGTTATTCTAAAACTTAGCGTAGTATGTGTGACCCGGGAGGGAATGACCCGACATGTTTCACATTGTGCTTAAAGAGTTGGATGACGACAGTGGCCGTTGGGGACCCTTGATAAAGCACAACAGTGCGAAACATGTCGGGTCATTCCCTCCCGGGTCACACATACTAAGCTAAGTTTTAGAATAACTATAAAGCATTATTTAAATTAGGTTGTAAGAAAAATATTTGGTGGGTCAATGATGAAAAGCCATGTAATTCTTCCTGCTATAAGATTTTAATTAGCGGTGGAGTGGTGGGTCTGAGGCCAAAAAGGTATATTGAAAATTTATATCCAGAACTTCATTTATAGCAGTGACAGTGGTTCTGGACTTACCCTAAGTTGGGCATCAATACTTTGGGGCATATGAATTCTATAAGCATTGGAGCTGTTACCACCTTGGTCATCGCTAAAAACCACGCTACGATTTTGTAAAAGGGGAGGCTAGATATGCCAATCTAGGTGCCTAACTATAAGTGTCTTTTATAGAATCGGGGTCTTTGTGTAGACATAATTTTGAAAATGAACAAGGGTGGTATGAAATAAAAATACCAGGGTTGGTTTGGTTAACTCCATAAATGAATTAAAAAAAAAAAAAACCCAAAACACCTCTTCCAATATCAACCTCAAAGTTGACAATTTTTGTACAAAAGGCAACCCCAAATAATGATGACCAAACACTTCTCCTATACTACTGTACTTTACATTTGTTCTTACCTTACAGCAATGCATCAAATATTTAGGGCTCCTTTTATCAAGCCGCACTAGCGGTTTAACGCGCGTAATACCATACGCTAAACCGCTAGCCGCTAATGCCTCCCTTGAGCAGGCAGTAGCTTTTAGGCCAAGCGTGGGGGTTAACGTGTGATGAAATGTCACGCTCTTTAACTCCGCTAGCGCGGCTTGATAAAAGGAGCCCTTAATCTTTCCATCTTCTCTAAAAGTTCTGTTTAGTTTAAGAGTCTAGTATAGAGCTTGAACACTTTTCAGGGGTAAGCAGCAACAAGAGAAACTGGAAAGACTAAAGAAGTTTGAGCTCTTCTGCTATGTATCTGCTAAAAACTATTTACTTGAATCCGTTGGATTTGTATTGCTTCTGAACTTTGCTTTAAGTAGTGTGACCTTCCTGTCTGCTTTTTTGTTGTTGCTTTATTTGAATCAGTCAAGTGAAATAACATTAGTGCTTTTGAGACACCTGATATGGGCAATTTTATTTTCTGCCAAAACATGGCGGAATCAAATCACTTTCTGCAGTATAAAATTTGCTATTACTATATATTGGAAGATTATAGATTTGTTGAGCCTACATTTGAACAGCTCCTTTGGACTTATCACCCCACTGAAAGACATATGCAATGCTGTACATTTAACAAACAATAGACAATACCTGCACAGTAGAGCTTACAATATAATTTGGACAGACAGGACATATAGGGTTGGGGAGTTTCTAGCAGGGAGAATGTTAGGAGGGACACAGGTATCTTACAGCGAGTAGAGTTAGAAGTTGAAAGCAGCCTTGAAAAAGTGGGCTTTTAGCTTGGATTTGAAAACTGCTAGAGACAGAGCTTGGCATATTGACTCAGGAGGTCTGTTCCAGGCTTATAGCACAGCAAGATAGAAGGGACAGAGTTTGGAGTTGCAGAGGAGAAGTAGGGTATGGATAAGAGGGACCTACCCCTAAAATAAACCATTTTTAAGCTTATCCTTAAGGATAGGTAGCTGCTTTTTGGAATTTGTCCATGTACTTGTGACCTGGCTTGGCCACTGTTTGAAGCAAGATACTGGACTAGATAGATCTTTAGTGCGGCAAAATATGGCAAATTTTATGTTCTAAGCCAGGGCGGAAACATGGGGCAGAGCACCCCCTCTTTTGACCAGAGCATCCCCTTCCTCCAGGCAGCGGGGCCACGACCATTGGCTCTGCCGGTTCTTTGCCCCCATAACTGGAAGTGGATGTCAGAGGGAATGGAGACAAAGGAAATAGTGGCTGTGTTCAGGCGGACCGCAGCCCTGCGACCACTACACACACCCAGGGTGGACTGCTCCCACTGCTCCACCCTAGGTATACTACTGGAAGAAGCTATCATACCCTCAACTCTCTGCACTCAGGGCAGACCACCCCCATCACTCCGCCATTGGTGTACTACTGGAAGAAGCTATAACAGTGTCCTGAATTGCATCCTTCTACTAACTTAATCATTTCTTTATTCAACACAAAATATTATTGGTTTAAATGTATGTTAAGGTGATGGATAAAACACAAAGATTTATATTACTTGAAAATATGTACAATTTTTCTCTTGTCTACATCAATATGTTTGGATTGAGTCCTTTACCACTACTACTACTGTTTATCATTAATAAACCATTGCTAGACATACTGTATGCTGTGTTGTACATAAACACGAGACAGTTCCTGCTTGACAGAGTTTACAATCTATGCAGGGCAAGATTAATGCATAGGCAAACTAGGCATGTGCCTAGGGCCCAAACGTTTAGGAGGGGCCCTCTCAATTTATGCTAAGGTCCTGGTAAGAAAGTTGCAAGCAGAAAGAATGGTTGGCTGGGGCGAGGCCAGAGCAGTGTGTACTCTTCCCATCCTCTGACATCATTCTCCAGGCAGCAGGGGACTCAGCAAGCAGCAGTTCTTCCCTGCTGTGCCAACCTTTGCAAGTTTTCCTCTGCAGCGAGGACCAAAGGGACCCCATTCTGAAACTTTTGAAATGCATATAGATTATGATAAGGGACCCAATGCGCTTGTTTGCCTAGGGTCTGCCAAATAATTAATCCAGCCCTGAACCTATGCAAGATAGAAAAACAGGAAGTTTCAGTTATTCTGGGAATGAATAAAACAACATGGGTTATTAAACAGGTAGACGCCATAACTTATAAGAATATAAGAATAGCCATACAGGGTCAAACACTCTAGCCCAATATCCTGTTGCTAATTCAGGTCACAAGTACCTGCAGAATCCTAAATAATAGGAGGATTTCATGCTACTGATCCTAGGGTAAGGAATGGCTTCCCCTGAGTCTGTCTCAATAGCTGATTATGGAATTTTCCTCCAGGAACTAGTCCAAACAAATGTTACGCCCAGATACGTTAACCACTGCAACCACATCCTTTGACAACAAGTTCCAGTGCTTAACTATTCATTAAGGGCTTCTTTTACTAAGCTGCGATAGCATTTTTAACGTGTGCAGAATTGCCGCATGCGCTAAACCCACACTACGTGGCTAGAACTAACGCCAGCTCTATGCTGGCGTTAGCGTCTAGCGTGCGTGGCAATTTAGTGCATGCTAAGCGCACTAAAACCGCTATCGCAGCTTAGTAAAAGGAGCCCAAAGAGTTCTTTCAGTAGCCTGGGGTACATACCATCCAGTCCAGATGACATAGAAACATGATGGCAGATAAAGGCCAAATTAGTTCTGAGCCTAATTTCCCTTCATCCTATGCCCTCTCATTCCAGAGCTTCCTTCCAAATGAAAGAGATTCGAGTCATGCACATTTACATCACTTAAATATTTAAACGTTTCTATCATATCTCGCCTTTCCCACCTTTCCTCCAAAGTATACAGATTGAGATCTTACGATGAAGACCACACACCATATTAGTAGCCTTCCTCTAGACCAGTGGTCTCAAACTCGCGGCCCGGGGGCCACATGCGGCCCGCCAGTTTCTATTTTGAGGCCCTCGGTATGTTTATCATAATCACAAAAGTAAAATAAAACAGTTTCTTGATCATATGTCTCTTTAGCTATAAATTACAATATTATTATTAAGACTTAGCTAAAAGGAAAGATTTATAAATTATAAGGAGTTTTACTTCATGCAAAATTGTCATTTCTTTAATAAGACATTAACTATTTTTTTCTGAGGCCCTCCAAGTACCTACAAATCCAAAATGTGGCCCGGCAAAGGGTTTGAGTTTGAGACCACTGCTCTAGACCAACTCCATCCTTTTTATATCTTTTTGAAGGTGCAGAATTGTACACAATATTCTAAATGAGGTCTCACCAAAGTCTTATACAGGGGCATCAATACCTCCTTTTTCCTAGTGTCCATACCTCTCCCTAAGCAACCTAGCATACTTCTAGCTTTCGCTGTCACCTTTTCAACCTGTTTGGCCACCTTAAGATCATCACATACAATCATACTCAAGTCCCGCTCTTCTGTCATGCACATACGTTCTTCACCCCCTAAACTGTACATTCCCTCGGGTTTTTGCAGCCCAAATGCATGACCTTGCATTTCTTACATTTTAGCTGCCAAATTTCAGACCATACTTCAAGCTTCGCCAGGTCTTTAATTTGTCAATTTGGTGTAGAACGTCTTCCAGATTCACCAAGATTTCATTCAGTTCTTCTGCATCATTACCATTGAGTAAAGAGTGAAGCACAAAATGTATTCAGTCTCTCCTTCTTGAGTGTCCCTTTTGCTTCTTGATGATTTAATGATACGACAGATTCCCTTACAGTCCTTCTGATTCCGATATAACTGAAAATGTTATTACTATGAGTTTTTACGTCTTTTGTTTTTTTTTTTTTTTTTTACAAGATTCTCTTCATATTCTCATTTTTCCTTCTTTGCATCAAACTTGCCAGTGCTTGCATTGTTTCTTATTTTCTTCATTTGGATCCTTCCCCCCATTTTTGGAAAGATGTTCTTTTAGTTCTAACAGCTTCTTTCACTTCACCTTTTAACCATGCTGGCTGAAGTTTGTTCTTCTTTCCACTTTTATTAACATGTGAAATCATTTCATCTTGACTTCCAGGATGATATTTTTAAATAATGTCCATGCCTGATTTAAGAACATAAGAACAAAAGAATAGCATTACTAGGTCAGACAAAAGGTCCATCAAACCCAGTAGGCCATTCTCACAGTAGACAATCCAGGTCATTAGTACCTGGCCAAAACCCAAAGAGTAGCAATATTCCATGCTACCAATACAGGGCAAGCAGTGGCTTCCCCCTTGTCTTTCTCAATAACAGACTATGGATTTTACATCCAGGAACTTGTCCAAACCTTTCTTAAAACCAGCTACACTATCCGCTCTTACCACATCTCTGGCCATGTGTTCCAAAGCTTAACTATTCTCTAAGTGAAAAAAAAAAAATTCCTCCAATTGGTTTTAAAAGTATTTTTGTGTAACTTCATCGAATGTCCCCCTAGTCTTTGTAATTTTTGATGGAGCTAAAAATCAATCCACTTCAACCCGTTCTACTCCACTCAGTATTTTGTAGACTTCAATCATATCTCCCCTCAGCCATCTCTTTTCCAAGCTAAAGAGCCCTAACCGTTTTAGTCTTTCCTCATATGAGAGAAGTTCCATCCTCTTTACCATCTTGGTTGCTCTTCTTTGAACCTTTTCTAGTGCCATTATATCTTTCTTGAGATAAGGAGACCAGAATTGAAAGCAATACTCCAAATGAGGTCGCACCATGGAGCGATACAGGGGCATTATGACATTCTTAATGACATTTTTAATAATTCCCAGCATCCTGTTTGCTTTTCTGGCCACCGCCACATATTGGGTGGAAGGTTTCATCATATTGTCTACCCAGATCCTTTTCTTGGGCATTAACCCCCAAGGTGGACCCTAGCATCTGGTAACTGTGATTCAGGTTATTCTTCCTAATGTGCATCACTTTGCATTTGTCCACATTAAGAGCTCCTTTTATCAAGCCGCACTAGCGGTTTAATGCACATAACACCGCACGTTAAACCGCTGGCCGCGCTAGACACTAACGCCTGCCTTGCCTTGAGCTAGCCGCTAACGCCTACCTTGAGTTTTTTGGCCAGCGCGGGGGTTAGCATGTGATTAAAAGTCATGCGCGCTGATCCCGCTAGCGCGGCTTGATAAAAGGAGCCCTAAATTTCATCTGCTACTTGGACGCCCAGTCTTCCAATTTCCTAAGGTCTGCCTGCAATTTTTCACAATCTGCATGCGTTTTAACAGCTTTGAACAGTTTAGTGTCATTTGCAAATTTAATCACCTCACTCTTCGTTCCAATTTCCAGATCATTTATAATAAGTTAAATAGCACTAGTCCCAGTACAGACCCCTGCGGCACTCCATTGTTTACTCTCCTCCATTGAGAAAAATGACCATTTAACCCTGCCCTCTATTTTAAAGTTCTAACTGATTCTTTTATCATCTTTTTAATCATTTTCTCATAGTTGCCCTTTTGAAAATTAACTCTACCATCCTACTTTTAACAGTTATAAGAAAATCTAATTGTTTTGCAATTATACTAGGTATTATTCAATACCTATATACGAAGGGGTGCTGACAAGTTCTCAGCCTAACCAAGAAGAGAATGACATATGGATATGGTTTAATCAATTAATGATCTGAAATAATGTCAAAACATAGAAATTTCATTTCTACAAATTGTCACTTAATGAAATAAGAAAACAATTTTCAGCTACAGTAGCAAAATAATGCTCAGAATTTAGGGAGTTAGTTGGTTAGGTTGAGAACTTTTCAGCCCGCCTCATATATAGATATGGATTCAAGAACTATTTTCAGTAAGAGAAGCATAATAATACAAGCTGAAACAGAAGTACAAAGTAAATTGAAACAGAAATTGAAAAGATAGATGTAAAAAGACGGTCAAAGATAGAAAGAGTGGAACAAACAAATCAATAATAACACTTCAAAATAACATTTCTTATCCAGGTTTTTGTACTAGAAAAGACATATGACTGAAGCTACTCAAAATTAAAACCTTAGAATACTAATCAGCAAAAAGCCATTCACCAAAGGTGAATTTTTCTTCACATCTTTTAACCCTATTAAAACAATATTTGTGTTTTCTCAGACATCTTCATAACAGATTTTGGGCCCCTTTTACAAAGCCGTGGTAGCGATTCCTGGCACGGCAAATGCAACAAAGCTCATTCAATATCTATGGGCTTTGTCACATTTGCCATGCCAGGAATCGCGACCACAGCTTTGTAAAAAGGGCCCTTTATGTTAAAAAGTTTTGTCTAACCCCTCCCAGCCTCAAAAAATACTAGTTTGGGTATGTCCGACAGGTCCTATTCTTGGTGTTTCACCTAGCAATTTCATAGAGTACAATTTGTGAGCATAAATTTTCTTGCCTATCAAAAATCATGGTAGCTGGGTCACATCACCCACCTCTGTTTTTGCTCATTCATATTGTATTCATATAAAATGTTAAAGATGTGTCCAGACAGATCCCAAAGTGTCCCAGCCTATATGACTTTGTCAAAGAATACAGCATTCATTTTTAAAGCAATTTGGCAGACTATACCAGCTAAACAAATCTCATATCACTCTTATTAACCACACGTGCATCTCCTTTTCATTCATATTTCATCTGCACCGCCTCTGTCACATTTAAGCCTATACTGCAGATATGCAATCAAATTCTAAATTCATGACAGTAGTCTTGCATGAAGAGACAAAGAGATCAAAACTAAGAAACTATAAGACATTTATTTTGAAAAATATGAAAACCAAAATGTGTGGGGAGGACTTTTTTTTTTTTTAATATGGAATTCCTATTTTATCCCTGTTTTATAATAGAGATATACTGTACAGTAGATGTTAGAAGTATACCCAATAACACATAAATTCTCATGCACAAATGTGCATCTGCTGTATGCATATATTTGCACATTTTTAAAAATACATATGTGCATCACATCTCTGTCCATGTTCCACTCAAAGTACAGTCCTGGGAATGTCTAAATGAAGCACACATAAAAGCACATGTGTATATATGACCACATAATTTTATAGAGCTTGTGAAAGAGCAGGACATGGTGATCAGAAAAGGATTTACACAAACATACGTATCACACTGTGTAGTGTTCAGAACAACAATAACAAAAAAAACCCCTCTTTATTAAACAGCAGGGAAGAGCCTGTTTCTTCACAAGCTTCCCTTAATGGTTTCTTTTCAAGTTTCCCACTACTTTCAGGTTATATTCTCAGAAGGGCTTGCCACGCCCCAAGCACAGTCTTTATCACAATTCCAAGAAACAGTTTTATGCAGCATTCAATCACAGCTCTGGTCAGGCATTAGAATAAAGGCCGAGTTTTCCACATAGGAGAATCTTACTTCCAGCAGATTCTAGCAGCAAAACAGGTCAGCTCTTCCATTCAGCTTCCCTAGCTCATATGTTCCCTCTGGGGTCTCCAAAAGTGATAAAGATAGTCTATGCATACAGTCCAGTTATCCTCAGCCAATCTGTGAGTAACTGTTTCACTTTGTACACTCTTTCTTTCTCAACTTAACTGGACTTAGCTTCCCCAGGGCTTCTGACGTCAGAGGAGGGGCGGGATCGCGGCGCAGGAAGCAGCGCCTAAGCAGCGCAGGGATCGCTGACGCTGACTTTGCGATCCTGCTGTGGGCTGCTTCACCGGTGGTGCAGGAAGGTCAGTGGGGCGAGCGGTCCTTCGGGGGTGGGGGGGACTGAATGGCAAGGCCGGGAGCACCCCCTTAGGGCTGGCACCCGGGGTGCACCGCCCCCACCGCCCCTCCCTTGGTACGCCACTGGCAGGTACGTTGGGTGCTAAACGCCAAAAACAAGACCCGCCGTCTCCAGTTAAGAGGGATGCGCCGCGGCCACGTGTAGACCCGGAACTAACGGTGTCGGATCAACTACAGCTTATCTCTAATATGTTATCGGAGAGTAAAGATGACATTAAGGATATTAAGCATGAGATACAATCACTTACCGAAAAAATGTCAGCCATGGACTCTAAGCTGGCGCTCTTGGAGCGCAAATGCCAGACTATAGACGATCTTGCCTCCAATCAATCCATGGACTGGAAGGCCCTGCATGCCCTGGAGGATCAGCTGAATGATCTTGGCAACCATAGCCGTCGGAATAATTTGCGTATCACTGGTCTACATGAAGGGATCGAAGGTTCTGCAGCCTGTGCATTTTTCGAGGAGTGGCTTCCCAAAGTGCTTTCATTAAAATTTGACCGGCCACTCGAGGTAGAGCGGGCCCACAGAGTGCCGACTAAATCACCGACCGGCTCCCAGCGGGCGTGACCTGTGCTGATGAAACTGCTGCGCTTCCAGCACGTGGCCCAGATTCTTAATAAAATGAGATCGCTACGGAAAATCGAATGGCAGGGGCAATCAATCTACATCTCGGCTGACTACACCAAAGCTACTGCTGAGAAGCGCCGCCAATTTTTGGCCCTGCGCCCCCGATTGCATGCACTTGAGGCACGTTTTGGCCTCCTTTCGCCGGCACGTTTCAAAATCACCTACAATAACCGCACTAAAACATATAATGATCCTACGGATGTGGATCGATTCCTAAAAGAGCAAGAGGACCTGCAGCGTATGGACACTTGATTGCTTGCATGACTCTATGACCGGGTTGTCTATTATGTTTGTGCAGTTTTGCTAGTTGCGCACAATAACTCAGCTCTTTTCAGAGCTAATAGTGGAGTAGTTTCTCACTATATTTCTGTTTTCTTCCAACATACTTGTTTTGGGGTCGGTGAGGGGGGGCTGGTCTTGAGCCTCCATGTTGTGGTGCCTCTTCCCCTCCACAGGCCTTTGGGGCGCCTTTTTGGCGGGATGGTTACAAGGCATATGTCTTGTGGGCGGGGGGGGGGGAGTTAGAGTGTCTGTAGGGAGGGTGGGGGGATGTCTGGCTGTGTGTGTGACTGGGGTTTATTCTTTTTTTTTTTTTTTTACAGATCTTGGCATCCATGGCTTATATGTGTGTTTTCAGAGTGATGCGATTCATAGTCTTGTGCTATACTGTCTCTCACTTTGTCTTTACCATCTGCTTAGCTCACTGATGGCTTTATGTAAAGTGTTATCTTTGAACATTAGAGGTTTAAACCACCCTATTAAAAGAAAGCGGACATTACTATATTGTAAACATCATTCAGCTCAGGTAGTCTTTCTGCAAGAAACCAAATTGAACTCAATTGAATCTGCTAAACTAAAGAGGGAC
This sequence comes from Geotrypetes seraphini, assembly GCF_902459505.1. Lineage (NCBI taxonomy): Eukaryota > Metazoa > Chordata > Amphibia > Gymnophiona > Dermophiidae > Geotrypetes > Geotrypetes seraphini. The sequence goes on along the minus strand of NC_047085.1, from coordinate 83,039,748 downwards.
TGGATCTCACATTGTTTTTTCTCTCCCGCAGTTTCCTCTAAGGGAGGAGTGGCCATCTTACTTTCAAAACACCTTAAATATACTATTTTACATTCTTCTCATGATTCTCAGGGGCGATGGGTGACAGTAACTCTGGATATTAACTCTCGCCGCTATACCTTTTTTACGATATATGGCCCAAATACTCCAAATACTGATTTTTTCAAAGCCCTAGCCAAAGAACTGGCCTCCACACCCACTGATTACTATATTATGGGGGGGGACTGGAATCTGGTCCTCGATGCAAACCTTGATCGCAGATCCCAATCATCGTAACGTGCTCCTCCCACGCTCCCAATACTACATCACATTTCCCAGTCATACGGTCTGGTTGATGCTTGGAGACTTTTTCACCCTAAGGACCTTGAATTTACTTTCTGGTCCGCGCCCCACGCATCAGCAATGAGATTGGACTACTTTCTATTGTCACAATCCCTCGTGCAGTATATTAGCTCCACTTCTATTATCTCCTGTCCTCTCTCTGACCATTCAGCGGTTTTTCTTTCCTTTACTCTCCCTACATGCGCATGGGAAAAGTACCCCTAGACTGGAAAACAGCTAACATAATTCCACTCCACAAAAAGGGCTGCAGAAAAGAGACAGAAATTTACAGACCGGTGAGTCTTACATCCATAGTGTGCAAACTCATGGAAACACTGATCAAACAGAGACTCGACAAAATTCTAGACGAAGAAAATTTACGTGATCCACACCAACACGGATTTACCAGGGGAAGGTCTTGCCAATCTAATCTGATTGACTTCTTTGACTGGGTGACCAGTCATCTGGATGCCGGGGAGTCCCTGGATGTGATATATTTGGACTTCAGCAAAGCTTTCGATAGCGTCCCACACCGCAGGCTGTTGAACAAACTAAAATCGATGGGATTAGGGGATACATTCACTACATGGGTAAAGGATTGGCTAGATGGTAGGCTTCAAAGGGTGATGGTAAACGGTACCCCCTCCAAAACGTCATCAGTGACAAGTGGAGTACCTCAGGGCTCCGTCTTAGGGCCGATTCTATTCAATTTATTCATAGGAGATTTGACCCAAAGGCTTAGAGGAAAAGTATCACTGTTTGCCGACGATGCCAAACTATGCAACATAATAGGCAAAAGCAGTGTTCCGGACTTTATGACGCAGGACCTAGGGCAGCTGGAAAAGTGGTCATCAACTTGGCAGCTAGGCTTCAATGCTAAAAAATGTAAAGTAATGCACCTAGGCAAAAAAAGTCCACACAGAACTTACACACTAAATGGTGAAACTTTGTCCAGGACCACGGTGGAACGTGATTTAGGAGTGATCATTAGCGATGATATGAAGGCTGCCAATCAGGTGGAGAAGGCTTCGTCCAGGGCAAGACAAATGATGGGCTGCATCCGTAGGGGTTTTGTCAGCAGAAAACCTGAAGTCATAATGCCACTATACAGATCCATGGTGAGATCTCATCTCGAGTATTGTGTTCAATTCTGGAGACCACACTATCGGAAAGATGTGTTGAGAATTGAGTCAGCTCAGCGAATGGCTACCAGGATGGTCTTGGGGCTCAGGGATCTCACGTATGAAGAAAGGCTAAAAAAACTGCGGATGTACTCACTGGAGGAGCGAAGAGAGAGGGGGGACATGATTGAGACCTTTAAGTATATCACGGGACGTATAGAGGTGAAAGATGATATCTTTAGTCTTACAGGGCCCTCGGTAACCAGAGGACACTCGCTGAAAATCAGGGGAGGGAAATTTCAAGGTGATGCTAGGAAGTACTTCTTCACCGAAAGGGTGGTAGATCATTGGAACGAGCTGCCTCAGCAGGTGATTGAGGCCAACAGCGTGTCCGATTTTAAGAGAAAATGGGATATTCACGTGGGATCTATAGGGGAGTAAAAGTCAGGGAGTGGGTCATTGGTATGGGCAGACTCGATGGGCTATGGCCCTTTTCTGCCGTCAATTTCTATGTTTCTATGTTTCTATGTTACATCATCCTCTCCTACCTCCTCCTGGCGTTTAAATACGGCTCTCCTAACGGACAATGCTTTTCTTCAACAGGTTGAAGAATGGACTGTGGAATATTTTTTACATAACGATACCCAGGAGCTGACCTATCAAACACTATGGGATGCTTACAAAGCATACTTACATGGTAGAATCATAGCATATTCAGCCCACCTGACTAAAAATCGCAAACGTGTGCTCACTACCTTAGACGTCCAAATTAAATCTCTTGAGATAGCATACCATATTTCCCCCACTGACCAGGCCTTAATGCAGATTCGCAAACTTAAATTCCAATACAACTCCATTCTGTCAGAGCGTGCTGGTGTCCAATTGGTGAATGAGGGGGCGTTATACTATGAACATCGTAACAAGGCAGGGACAATGCTGGCAAATTATCTCAAACACAAGAAACAAGCGGGTCATATCAAAGCTCTTAAACCGGCCGGCTCTCTGATTACGGATCCGAATGCTATTGCTGCCCATTTTAAATCCTTTTATGAACGCCTTTATACATCGGGAGTTAGCCCTTCTCAAGAGGATTTTGATAAATTTTTCAAGGACATGGCTCCCCCTACGCTTCCACCTCATCTGATTGAGAATCTCAATAAACCCCTCTCAGAGATGGAGATTGGAATGGCCATAGAGGGACTGAAATCAGGAAAAGCGCCAGAGGGTGATGGACTTCCCTTAGGTTTTTATAAAACCTTTCAAAAGATACTCCTCCCTCACTTATTCAGCTTATATACTGACATTTTACATCGAGGAACTAGTGGAGGCACCTTTGTGGAGGCGGATATTGTAGTCTTCCCCAAGCCTGGACGGGATCCATTACTTCCTAAAAATTACAGACCCATATCCTTACTCAATTATGATTGTAAAATACTGTATATGCAAAACTTCTTGCGGAAAGACTGGCTCAGGCTCTCCCTTTGCTCATCCATCCTACTCAATGTGGCTTTGTGAAGGGTCGCCTGACTGCTGATAACTCTAGAGTATTCTGTCATGTGTTACAAGTCGCACGAAATATTTCCACTCCGGCCTGTGTAATGTCATTGGATGCAGAAAAGGCCTTTGACTATGGGGAGTGGAAGTATCTATTTTATACTATGCAATGGTACCAATTGGGAGATGTTTTTCTTGATATGGTTCATCTCTTGTTCGCCGGTCCCAGGGCCAGATTGAATGTGGAGGGGTATATGTCCCCTTATTTTTCTCTATCTCGTGGAACTAGGCAGGGGTGCCCGTTGTCGCCACTCCTGTTCAATCTGGCCCTGGAACCTCTGTTACGCAAACTTGATTCTGATCCCCAAATAGTAGGCATACCTGTAGGACCGACGGAGGTACGCCTCTTGGCTTTTGCTGATGATGTGCTTCTATATGTATCCAGACCGATGGACACCCTCCCGGCCATTCTCAATCTTCTCTCCAGTTTTGGTCGCCTATCTGGCTATACCATCAATTGGGATAAGACTGAAGTCCTACCCCTGAATGCTTACTGTACACAGGCAATGATTGCGCCCTATGGTCTTACTTGGTGCTCCACGTCTATTAAGTATTTGGGCATCCATTTCTGCAATACTTGGCAGGATACAGTGGCTATTAATGTTAAGTTACTCATCTCCAAACTTCAATCACTATGTGACCAATGGTCCCCGCTATATTTGACGTGGTGGGGTAGATTAGAGACCATTCGTATGATGCTCACCCCTCAAATTCTTTATGTCCTTCAAATGTTGCCCCTACCTCTTCCACGCACATTGTTCAAACGAATAGATAAGATCTTAACAAAATTTTTGTGGTCTGGGAAGCCCCCTCGTATCGCCTTGTCTACCCTTAAAAAACCGTGGCACCAGGGTGGGGTTAATTTTCCACAATACACACGATATACCTCTGCAGCCACCTTACGGGGTGCGAGTAAGTGGTTTCTGCCTTTAACCAGTAATTGTTTGCCCTACTGGGGTATGTTGGAGCGTGTATTGGCGTTGCCTTATGATTTGGACATTGCCTGTTATTCTAACACTGTCCCCTGCTTTAGCGAATGGGAGGTGTTGCATGTCACTCAGAGGGCGATACTCAGTCTAGGTCATACCTTACAGCATCCCGTTTTTACTACTATCCATTCCTCCATTTGGGGTAATCCTAACATTACTGTGGGGTCTCGTATGATACATTGGCCTACATGGATAACGAGTGGTATATGGTATATTCGAGATATTTTGTCTGACCATGCTCTGATATCCTTTGATCAGTTACGTCAAAAGTATAGTTTACCCTCCAATCAGGCCTACCATTACCTCCAGCTGTGCCATAGTTTGCGTGCGGCTTTTGGCTCCACATTGGAGCGCTTGACTAAAGGTACTATATCTCTGTCTAACATGCTAGCTAACTGGAGCACTAAACCACATGCGATGTCTAAGATTTATGATGTTTTACAAAATTCGGAGTCAGATGATTTGCTTCCTGTACAGCGATCGTGGGCTCATGATCTTGCCTGCACGATATCTGACCAGCAATGGTCTCAGGTATGGTGTCACAGTAATCGACCCTTGCATTCAGCTTTCCTCAGACAATCATTATTTTTTATACTCCACAAATCGATCTGGACACCAGTTAAGCAACAACGTGTTTCCAAGTCCTCTTCTAATAGTTGTTGGCGATGTGAGACACATCTTGGTACTTTTCAACATATGCTCTTTGATTGCTCCCTTGTCTATACTTTTTGGACTGAAGTGAGAGACATAGTCTGCCAAGTTATTCCATTTTCGTCGACATTAACATACTACCAGGTTATACTGTGATCTGCTAGCCTGGACCCACCACTCTCTCGACATCAATCTATTCTCTTTGACATACTTATGGGCCTGGCTCTTAAAACTGTGTTGTTTCATTGGAAGAAGCAATCTCCAGTACCTACGTCTCAGTGGTGGAACTTGGTGCTTATGTGCTATAAATATGAACTCAGATTGGCTGAATGCAGAGGCTCCTCTGGGGCTTTCCACCGTATATGGGCTCCACTACAACAATATTGTGATTGCATTTCTTGATTGTATGTAGACTTGATATTGCTCCTTCTTAGTGCTCTTATACCATATATGATATTGATTGCATCGCTACTGCTCATTTGTACTGCATTCTGGATGCTCTGATCTGTTGTTTATTTTTGCTGATTTTCTGTTTCTTTGTATTTTGCTTTGTTGATTTTTCTCAATAAAAAGTTTGACTTTAAAAAAAAGATAGGTATCACACGATGAACCATCACAACAGTTACAATTCGACTATTGTGCGCATCAAATCCCCTGCAGCACAGATAGGCCAAGCGATGTTGCGTGATCACCTGCAGCCAATTATGGACAAGCGGGGCGTATCATCACGAATCATAAGCGCTTCGGTCACGTTCAATCATCTATCAGTTAAATCACAAATTTTGATCAGGAATTGATTGATGTATATAAGGCGTTAGTTACAGATTGATAGATCAAGAAACGATCAGTCTTGATCAAAATCACTGAATAACTGATAGATGATTGAACGTGACCGAAGCGCTATATGAGTTGGAGGTGTGTTTTGACCTCCGCCGGACCCGTGAGACTGACTCACCGAACCCCTGGGGTTCGGTCGAACCCAGGTTAAGAACCACTGTTTTAGATCATTGATTGAACCATATCCACATCATTCTCTCTTTTGGTTGGGCTGAGAACCTTTCAGCACCACTTCTTTACTGGCAAGATTCCAAAGAGTATAACAAACTTTACGCTGCTTATCCTAGGAACAAGCAATGGATTATCCCAAACCAACATTGTACTTACAGGCCCAATGTTCTGGAAACTGTCGCTGACACACTGTGCTAGTGTGCAGGGCTTTGAGCGTCTGCGCATGTTCAAAGCCTGTGGCTCCTGCCCTCTCTGGAATTCTCGGAGTCCAGCAAGCCTTGAGCATACACAGATGCTCAGGGACCTTCACCAGCACAGAGCATCGGTGACGGTTACCAGAGCATCTGGTCTGTAAGTACAATATCGGTCTGGGGTAGGGGGGGCGGGTAGTGGAGGATAGGATTTTGCAAGCCACTGTTCTTCGATTCTCCAGTGCTGCTGGTGGCCTCCTCTTCCTGTTTCCACTTGGGTGGACCGCAGCAAAGGAACGGTGCAGAGGAGGCTAGCAGGCAATGCAAGAGAATCGCTCCCATGTCGGTGACCTCTTTGTAGCTTTCATGGTGAGGGGGCTTCAGAACTGGGTGGAAGAACATTTGGTGGAACCGGGAGAAAGAAAGAAAGAAAGAAAGAAAGAAAGAAAGAAAGAAAGAAAGAAGAGATGTTGAATGGGAGGGGCAGAGAGAAGCGGAATGGGGGCACATGGATGGAGGGGAAGAGGAAGGAGATGGTGGCAAGTGGATGGAGGGAAGGGGAAGAGATGGGGCACATGGATAGAAGGAAGTGGAAGAGGATGGAAGACATATGCACACGGACGGAGGGAAGAGGAAGAGATGGTGAGATGGAGGTAGAAAAATGGAAAAAAAAAAAACTGAATATGAAAATCAGTGTCACAGAAGGATGTAATGCAAAAAGTGAAGGAAAAGAAATAAACAAATACACAAGGAGGCCTTGGAAACAGCATTAAGAGCACAGATGGAACAAAATGACCAGAAAAATAAAATCTCCAGATAGCAAAGATAGGAAAAGGTTCTATTTTCAATTTAGTGATTGAAATATGTCAATTTTGAAAATGTATGTGTTGTTTTTATATTTTGGACTGTTCAGGAAAAAAATACATTTCTTTCTATTCTTTTTGTGGTGTACTGTGGTTTTGTATTGGAAAAGGTGGTTTTGATTTAATTTCATATTTTCTACATGTATGACTGAGGCCAGGTGTTCTGGTGGGGATAGAAGTCCAAAAACCTTGGTTGCTATTGAGGCCCTAAGTAGGAAAATATTTGTCAGCTCTCCTTCAGCTTTTTTGGACTTGAATCAGCCCCAACTAAAAAATTAGTGATTACTTATTGCATGATCAGTGACAAACGACGCTCAGGTACCAGATTTCTAATCTCAACTTATATTCGTGTCAACCATTTTTCCTCCTTTATTGGGGAAAAAAGGTTACCTCGGTTTATATTCGAGTATACTATATACAGTATGTTTTTCCTCATAGGTGCGAACAGGTTTACATTTAACCATGATTCCTTCAGTTAAGTATACTACACTACACATTTACCCAAACTTAAATATTCAGATCTGAGGCATGTTTCATTGGAATAAATATGACCTATTTCAATGCATTTGTGCCCACAAAGCGTTACCAGTCTAAGAGTTTCTGGAAACACTGCAGCTGTCTCAAGTTGGGTCCCTGAAGGCTGTTGAGAACAGCTCGCTGACTCAGGAACCCCAGGGTACCTACTGACCTAACTTAAACAAAACAATAAAGCATTTGAAAAAATGGGAACATATTAGTCCTTATTTTAAAAAAATTGCATTGGTTGCCAATTGAGGCAAGAGTTTTATTTAAATTTATTTGTATCTGTTTTAAATCACTATTTGGTATGGCACCTGCCTACCTGGTTTCGCATTTTTCCTTGGACTGTTCTAACAGATCCACACGTCAAATTCATTTGTTCACTTTTTCAACAGTAAAAAGCTTGTAGATATAAAAGATTTTTTGATAGAACCCTTGCTTTTCAAGCTGGCAGAATGAATGACTGGTTGGGTAATATCTTTATGCATGCGCCTTCTTATCTCACTTTTAGAAAATTAGTAAAAACCCAGCTGTTTGATCGATTTATAATTTGAAGGTGTTATTGTTTTAACTTTTTAACTCATTTTCATTCTTATTTTAATACTGTATTTCAGATGATATGTATCTCTCTACTGCCAGTATTTCTTGTTGTAAACCGCCTCGAACTATTATGGCTTAGGCCGTATATAAGAATAAAATTATTATTATTATTATTATTCTCTCCCTCCCCAGCCCCAATCGCTTAACTGTTGGGCACACCTTAATCCTGCATAACCATAAAATCACCCACTTCACCTTTCTGTATTGGAATCAAAAACGGAATATTAGCAGTTCAAACATAATACTTCCTCTTGAAGATACTTCTCCAGTATCTCCAGCGTGCATTTTAACAATTTGCCACCCAAACCAATAGCCTGTAATGGCTGCAATAAAAGGATGCCTATTCACCATATCAGATGTGGCAGAGAGGTCTAACATCTCTATAATGACCCCTTTACCCTTATCTATGCACTCAGGAAGCCGTCACTTCTGCAATACGAGGGTCGGAGCTTTTACTGCAATGGCCGGCGATAAAAAAACAAAAACAAACCCTAACGCAGCTTGATAAAAGGGGGTCTAAGACATTAAATGGATAAGCATATACAAATAATAAATAAAGGCTATGGTGAGGGGCAAGGGCTGCATTTCATCATCCCGCTTATAACTCTCCACTTAAATGAAAACACACTCTAGAGATTCTTCCTCTTTGGTGTTGCGAGATGTAACCCCTGCTCTGGTATAATGCCTGCAGAGCTAACACTGTGTTGTCAGGAAAGTGTATTTTCACAAGCCTGTCTTATACCTCAGGGGCTTAGCTGTTATGAAAACAAAAAGCAAGGAAGTTATCTTTACCTCCTCCCTGTGGAATGGAATACTGGTAAAGACCTCATTCTTCGACTAACCATGAGAAAGTCATGTTTTGCAAGAATATAAGCAAAGTTTCATTCTAGTTATCTCAGTTTTGTGGATATGGCATGTGTAACTTTTTTCTATCACACATCAATTTGCAAACAACTTTCCTTTTTATACAAGAAAAAAGACACAATAAATAAGTAGATATGGTGATGGTTTGTTATAAAGAACATTTAATTACTGTGATACTTCCAGAAGGATTATTTGTTTCTGATATTATTACATGAAAGAAAAGACTGTTGTAATAAATGAATCCCCTTTGTCCAGTCATTTGCTGCCAGGCATTAATGACACTTCAAAAATCACATTTTAGAACTTTATTCTTCCTGTTTATGTATTGTTTCACTTGGATTCCAGACTTATGTTTCTCTAAACTTTCATAAACAGATTAGGAAAAACTGCCTTTTGATATATCTAATTTTCTGGCATAGAAATATCATTAATAGACATAGAAAGTTCACTGTACTATGTAATTTGCAAGAGAACCTTTACTAGAGGAATTTTTGTTTATTTTATTTCTTTGGAAAATATATATCTTTCATTCTACACTGCAGATTTAATGCATGCTGCAGGCAATAATGAAATTATTCTGATAAAGTTAATAGCTGGTACCTTTTTCATACTATATCTTCCCATTCCAGGACAGAGATTTCACCTCTGCATAAGTAACATTAGGTTTAGGTTTATTTAGGGCTCCTTTTACTAAGGTGCATTAGGGCCTTAACACGCGGAATAGCGCGCACTAAATTACCATGTGCGCTAGACCTTAATACCAGCATTGAGCTGGCGTTATTCAATAAGCGTACCGCGCGATTTAGCACATGGTAATTTTGTGCATGCGCTAAAAACGCTAGCGCATCTTAGTAAAAGGAGCCTTTAGCTTTCTAGCACCTCCTCCCAGGGTAGCCCAGAATGGATTGCATGAATACATCCATATTTATCTTGACAAACACAAAACAGATTATCGCTGACTGATCTGAACTCTCCTCTTACTCCTTCTTATTGTTCACTCCCAACCTGCTAACTCCAATGACTTGGACATTCCCGTCATGCTTACTTCAACGACTTCGTTGCTTGTAAATCTGATTAATTGATGTGAACCGCCTAGAACTCCATGGGTATGGCGGTATACAAAAATAAAGTTATTATTATTATTATTTTACAAAGCCAAGGTAGAGGTTTCTACTGTGGGTCGGCAAAGTAAATGCTACTATGTTCATCGAATTCCTATGAGCATCAGAGTATTTACTATTACTATTAAGAACATAAGAATAGCCTTACTGGGTCAGACCAATAGTCCATCTAGCTCAATAGCCTGTCCTCATGGTGGCCAATCCAGGTCACTAGAACCTGGAAAAAGCCCAAATAGTAGCAACATTCCTTGCTACCAATCCAGGACAAGCACTGGCTTCCCCCATGTCTCTCTCGATATCAGACTGTGGACTTTTCCTTCACGAAATTGTCTGAACTTATCTTAAAAATCGCTATGTTAACTGCTCTTATCACAACAAGTTCCAGAGCCTAACTATTCTCTAAGTGAAAAAAAATTTCCTCCTATTGGTTTTAAACGTATTTCCCTCTAACTTTATCGAGTGTCCCTTACCCCCTCTTTTACAAAGGTGCGCTATGTTAAACACACGCTAAATGCTAATGCATGCATGTTACCCTATTGACGTGTTAGCGTTTAGTGTGCGCTAATCACAAGCTAAAACGCATAGCGCACCTTTGTAAAAGAGGCGGGTTAGTCTTTGTAATTTTGGATGGAGTGAAAAATCGATCCACTCAGGATTTTGTGGACTTCCATCATATCTCCCTTCAGCTGTCTCTTTTCCAAGCTGAAGAGCCCTAACCTTTTTAGTCTTTCCTTATACGAGAGGAGTTATCATCGTGGTTACTCTTCTTTGAACCTTTTCTGGTTCTGCTATATCTTTCTTCAGATATGGAGACAAGAATTGAACACAATACTCCAGGTGAGGTTGCTCCATGGAGTGATACAGAGAATTTATAACATTATTAGTTTTCTTAACTATCCCTTTTTAAATAATTCCTAACATTGTTTGCTTTTTTGGCTTTCGCACATTGGGTGGAAAGTTTCATCATATTGCCTACAATGACACCTAGATCTATTTCTTGGGCACTGACCCCCAAGGTGGACCCTAGCATCTGGTAACTATAATTTGGGTTATTCTTCCCAATGTGTATCACTTTACATTTGTCCACATTAAATTTCATCTGTCATTTGGATGCCCAGTCTTCCAGTTTCCTAAGGTCTGCCTGCAATTTTTCACAATCTGCATTCATTTTAACAGCTTCAAACAGTTTAGTGTCATCTGCAAATTTAATCACCTCACTCATTGTTCCAATTTCAAGATCATTTATAAATAAGTTAAATAGCACCAGTCCCAGTACAGATCCTTATGTCACTCTACTATTTACCCTCCTCCATTGAGAAAAATGGCCATTTAACTCTACTCTCTGTTTTCTATCTGATAACCAATTCCTAATCCACAACTGAACTTTGCCTCCTATCCTCTGACTTTTTAAATTTTTTCAGGAACCTCTCATGAGGAACTTTGTCAAAAGCTTTCTGAAAATCTAGATACTCTATATCAACTGGCTCTGTGTTTCGGCGAACACGCCTTCCTCAGGAGTCCAATGGTTTGCAAACTCACATATAAAGAATTTGGACTGAAAACTTGTCGATTTGGTTTAGTACATCTTCCAGATTCACGGAGATTCCTTTCAGTTCCTCCACATCATCACTCTTAAAAACCATTTCCGGTTCAGGTGAATCTCTTACATCTTCTTCCGTAAAGACCAAAGCAAAGAATTAATTCAGTCTCTCCACTATGGCCTTATCCTCCCTGAGCACCCCCTTTTGCTCCTTGATCATCCATCAGTCCCATGGATTCCCTCACAGGTTTTCTGATTCTGATAAGAACATAAGAACATAAGAACATAAGAAGTTGCCTCCGCTGAGGCAGACCATAGGTCCATCCTGCTCAGCGGTCCGCACCCGCGGCGGCCCATCAGGCCCATTGCCTGAGCAATGGTCTATACCTATCTATACCCCCCAATCCCTTTTTCTTCTAGGAATCTATCCAAACCTTCTTTGAAACCATTTAATGTTTTCTTGTCTACAACAGCCTCTGGAAGCGCGTTCCATGTATCCACCACCCTCTGAGTGAAAAAGAACTTCCTAGCGTTTGTTCTAAACCTGTCCCCTTTCAATTTCTCCAAGTGCCCCCTTGTACTTGTGGTGCCCCTTAATTTAAAAAATCTGTCCCTGTCTACTTTTTCTATGCCCTTCAGGATCTTGAAGGTTTCTAAATGTACCTAAAAAAATTGTTACTCACAAGTTTTTGCCTCTGTGGCAAGTTTCTCTTTATATTCTTTCTTAGCTTTCATTATCAATGTTTTACATTTAATTTGTCAGTGCTTATATCTGTTCTTATTTTCTTTTTTTTTAATTGAAATATTTTCACAGTGTTACATTCACATAGTTAAGATATGGATCCAAAAGTAAATGATATACAAACAGGTTAACAGGTAAACCAATTAAGGTAGATATCCATCTAGTCCACATTATTTGGAAGAAGACAACTCAATAGTTTAAACACCACTAAAGAAATAAAAAAAATAGGAGGGAAAGAGGAAGGCCTCTTCCCCATTCATAACCTATTTAAATACAAATATGCTACTTAATTATTGACCCCCATTGAAAATAGAAAATAAAACAGGTCAGGTTTCTTTCCCTTTAAGGAATAATTCTAATTGAAGTGGATCCCAAAAAACATCTTTATCTTGGATATGCAGTAGGCATTTGCAGGGGAATTTTAGAGGACCTTAGGACATAAAGCCAGAAAGGCCTTTCTCCTAAGCTGTGTGGATTTCACCACATCGGGAAACATCAAAAACTTTATCTCCACAGAATTTTGTCTCTCTATTTTGAAAGTTTCAAAATAAGAGCTTTATCTAATTCATTTACACAAGTAATTAATAAGGTAGCCTGGGTTTGGATCAATTCTTGAAAGTCTTCTAAAAATTTTGTCAAGTTAAAATCTACTACACTCAATTGATCCAAACCTCCTTCTACTGGAATTTTTTTCTTTTGGGGTATATAGTAAAAATTAGAAAACATCAAATAATCTGAATTAGTTACTCCAAGTATCTCCTTAAGATACTTTCTCAAAGGTATCTCAGGGGATAACAAATGGATCGATGGGAAATTTACCAATCTTAAATTCTTTGCCCTTGCTTGATTTTCATTCAACTCTAGCTTATAATGAATATTCAAAGAATCTTTAGTAGATGCCAGCATAGAGGCCTATAAATTCTTTATGTGTTTTTCCATAACAAGTGTATGTTTATCTAGATTCCCAATGTTGGCATCTACATTCCCCAACTTGTCTACTACTTCCTTGGAAAAAACCTGTACCTGATTAGTGACTTTTTTCAACATTGCCTCCAACCTCATATTTAAAGTCCACAAGACTTTTAAAGTAACTTCCTCCAGGTTTCTTCCAACCCCTCAGCCTGGCTAGTGGTTTCAATGAAAACTTGAGGCATCTGAGAAAATACAATCTCTAAAGCCAGCTGAGGGTCGGAGGCTTCAAAAGAAGCTGCTTGTGAGCCATTTGGCGCTAAGCCCCTAGGAACATCAGGAGGGAGGTGAGGGGTACATTCTGGGGAGCTTAAGCAAGCTCCTGAAATTGAGTCTGGTTTATCTGGAGGTTTTAAAATCCCAGGTAATGTCAAATGTTTATCCATAGGTCCAACTGTTACTGGGGTTGAGACTCGAAATTTACCCTTACGTTTGCCCATTACACAGTCTGATACACTCCACAAGAAATATTAATATTAAACTTATCTCTATTGCTGCTCCAACGGCTCCAGTGGCTCCCAAGGGGCTCATAAGGGGCATGACCTGCCCCTCAGGGCACGTCCTGCGACCGCGCCAGAGGAGAGAACGTGTTCTTATCTCCCGGGCTCAGGACCCAATGGTAGTTGGTGTCCTTTTCCAGTGCCTGTTGGCAATAGGCACTCACGATATCCAGGAAGCGCTCTGAAGAAGAAGCAGCAGGTAATATCAGAATTTCAAAAAGTCTCCACTCCATAGTTTTCACTGCGCCCTCGGGGAGGTGCTTCCTCCCTTATTTTCTTAATTTGGATCTTTTTCTATTCTTTAAAAGTTGAGGGTTTTTTTTGCTCTAATAGCCTCTTTCACTTCACCTTTTAACTTTGCTGTCTCTCATTTCTTCTTCTTTCCATCTTTGTTAATATGTGGATTACATCTGATCTGGGCTTCCACGGTAATATTTTTAAATAACATCCACGCCTGGTTTATAGTACTACCCTTTGTAATTGATCCTTTTAACTTCTTTCTAACCATTTTCCTAATTTTATCATAGTTTTGCTTTCAAAATTAAAAGCTACTATGGTAGATTTCTTTTGCAACACTAAGGGCTCCTTTTACAAAGGCGCACTAGCGGTTTAATGCGTGTAATAGCGCACACTAAACCGCTGGACGTGCTAGCCGCTACCGCCTCCTCTTGAGCAGGCGTTAGTTTTTGGCCAGCGTAGGGGTTAGCGCGTGATGAAAAGTTGCGCGCGTTAATCCCGCTAGCGTGGCTTTGTAAAAGGAGCCCTAAAATGTGCACAAAAATCAAATCAATCAAACAACTTGATAATTCTTTAATCACCACCTTTTTAAGTCCTTAATTATAATATTTACTACTATAATATTTACTACTATTTATTTCTTTTGCGACATCACTCTGGGTATCAGCTCAAATTTGATTACTATTTTGCAGCAGATCCAACACAGTGACCTCCTGTACTATGTCTTGCATTCCACTATGGACCAAATCTAAAATAGCTCCCAATCTTGTTGGTTCCTAGACCAGTTGCTCCAAGATGCAGTTATTTATGATGTCTAGGAATTTTACCTCCCTAGCACTCCTTGATGTGACATTTAACTAGTCAGTTTTGGGGTAATTGAAATTACCTATTATTATACTGTTGCCCAATTTGCTAGCTTCCCTAATCTCTGAAGCATTTCTTCATCTGTCTGCTCATTCTGTCCAGCTACCAGACATATGCAGCGGTGTTCGAGTCATGAATAAGATAGTTCCTGCTTAAAAGAGCTTACAATCTAAACAAATTACATTTCCGGCCCACGGTAGAAACCTCCACTGCAGCTTTGCAAAAGGCAGGGGGAGGGGGGGGCTATGTTCATGCAATAATACCATCATAATAAATCTAAATTTTAATTTTACATTTTCATCAAAATTTAAAATCCAGTGTATTTCCAGTTAAATCACATTTACAATACTTCTAAACAATGAATTCAGCCACTTGAATAGAAACCAAACAAATGTGTTTTAACAGCTCTTTGAAAAAAACATCAAATTGTCTACTCCAGTGTTCTTCAACCCCCATAATAGTACTAATTATAACACCATTTTTTCCATTCATTTTTCATACACACACACACACACACACTATAATCGTATTAACACCACATAATGGTTAACCACAAAATTAAACTACACAAAGCACACTGTATGCTTTTCAACATTCATTCCTACCAGAAAACAGATAACCTCATGCAAATGCAGGACCAAAAACTAAAAGTATTAACATTTACAAACAAACCCTAAGATGCAAGACTCTGCAAGTAGTACAACCCCAGAGGAAAAGAAACAAATGCATTTCTTCCTGAACAGACAAATCAATCACTAAATTAAAAAAAAAAGCATTCCCCTACCGTTGTCTCTCTCTGTGCCTTGCCTTCTGACTTCCCCCCCCCCCCCTCGGTGTTATCTTTGGGCCAGTCCATGGTGCGATCAATGCGACGTCTTCGTGCCAGCTTCCTGAGTGCTGTAGTGCACAAAGCTGTGGGCTGTCACCAGTTTCCATCCCGCACCTCATCTGGCAGCCTTCCCTCTGACGTTGTGATGTCAGAGAGAAGGCTTCCGGTTCAAGCACAGGACGCATTGATCGCACCGTGGACCGGCGGCTGAAGAACACTGTCTTGGGCCTGATGGATGTGCCAGCCCTGTGGACCAGCAGAAAATTTATGCGGACCAGCACCGATCCACAGACCAGCAGTTGAAGAGCACTGGTCTACTCTGCATCTTAGCAGATGATGGGAGATAAGGGCAAAGGATTTTGGATTTAGAGCAATTCATGCTTCTTTTTTTTTATTTTTTTTTTTTATCAGTAGCTCCAGATAAGTTCTATTCAGGTACAATAGGATTTTCCAGTCGGGAGAGTTTATAATCCCACTTCTGATAGTTATTTATGTATTTGGTTTTATATCCTGTTCTCCCGGAAAAGCTCAGAACAGGTTACACGTTTACATACATAATAAAACATATTTATACAAAGAGATGGCAAATATAGCATTTCAGAACATTGACGAAGATGACAAAACATAGTTTGCAAAGCATGGCAAAACACAGTATGCTAAAATATGGTATGGTGAGACATATCATGGCAAGCATAGTATTACAAGCTTGGCTATCCTAGTATGACATGACATGCAAAAATAGTAAGGCAAGCGTAGCATGATAAAACCTAGCATGGTAGACATGGAACAGCAAACATTGTGTGGCAGACATAGCATGAGAAACATAGCATGGTAGATATAGTATGGCAAATATAGCATGGAAGATACAGCATATAGTATAGTAAAGTATAAGAGAAATGGTGACAGCATGACAAAGTATGACTTAGACATAGTATATAGTAAGGTGGGACCAGGCATAGCAGTGGAAGCTATACATTATACCACCGGAGGGGATTTGGTACAGTAGAGCATTATATGATGGGCGATATAAAGTGTGACAGTTCTTGGCACTATAGGATGGAGCACATCAGCATTTGAGACTTGAGACTGTGGAGGGCCGGTGCCCTTTTGCATAAGGTCTGGGACATTTGTGTTGGTGCATTCTCAAGGGGAGAGGTGAGATTTTATTGCCTTCCTGAAGTTCAGTAGAGCTTCTAATGATCTTATGTGGGCAGATAGTTTGTTCCAGAGGCGTGGTAGTTAGTCTGAGTAAGATCTTTTCAAGGCAGTCTCAAAGTGAAGGTTGCATCCTAAAGGTGTGTGTAATCAGTTTTCTTCTTGCGATCGAAGCGGTGGATTCAGGGCGTAAGGCAGAAGTTTGGAGGCCATATAGGCCATGGAAGAGTTTGTAGCCCATTACTAGGCATTTGAAAATACATTTTTTTGCCAATCGGCACAACGGACACCATTTCTTTAAACTTCAGCTGCCTCAGAAATTTTATGCCTGGATAATCAGCCTTCGTCCATACGTACTGTACCTTGACACCTGCACTGTAAATGTGGGTACATAGGCCCAAATTCTATAAAGGGTGTCTACCTTAATTGGCAAAATACCCTTAATAGGCTCAATAATTGAAAAAAAATAATTGTGCAATAGGCGCTTACCCAATTCAAAGATAGGCACGTATCGTATGACGTTTAGTGGTGCCTAACGCCTAAGTAGGTGTGTTTATGGGTAAAGTGTGAATTAGGCACCGCTAGGCATGATGCTCCAAAAACTTAGGTGCCTGAAATGTAGGCCTTTAAAACCCTCAATTACATTTCAGGTGTCTACATTTTTACATAGGCACCTCTAGCCATGATTCTGTAAATGGTGCCTAAGTGTGACTGACATGCAAACAAGTGCCTACTTTTTAGGCAACTGCCGATTTAGGCACCATTTAAAGAATCCAGGCCTAAGTGGCTGCCAGCATTTATACATATACTTGTGATATTCAGACTGGTACTCAAAAACTATCCAGATTAAGGAGCCCTTTTACAAAGCTGCGGAAAGCATAAACCCGTTTTTCCTACAGCACAAAATGGCTTATTGCAGGGTGTGGTAATTTTGGGATGAATGCATGCTACTCACATGCTAAAAAATAAAATTTATTTTATAGCATTGGGAACAGGTCTGGGGCTGAAGAGAGAGTGTGTTCTATGCTAATCAGCACTGTTGTGTGCTAACCAATTAGCGCAGGTTTAGCATGAGTCCTACTGCTTAAAATATAGGTGGTGGTAGGGACTCATACGCAAATGACCATTGCCTAATAGGAAAATTAACATGTAGCTATTAATAAAGAAACTACAAAAATTAGCCATTTTACCCCAGCAGTACAAATAGCTGTGGAGGGGCATAATAAAAAAAAACTCGTCTAAGTCCCTCTTTTGGCCTAAGTCAGTAGACGCTGAAGTTGGCAGCAGGGAAATGTCCATTCTCAAAATCAACGTCCAAATTGAGTTTTTTTTTAGAATGGCCTACCTGCACGTTCAGCTATCTACTCGCCCAGACTGCCACTATGTCTATCCCTACACAACATTCCTGACCAAAAAATTGCCCAAGTCCCAAACGCCCAAACCCAGACCTGGGCCAATCAGGCTCTAGGCCCCTCCCTGGTGCATCCCACAATGCACCGGAAAGGGGCAGACCCGCCATTCCAAGGATGGCGGGCCTGCTGGACGGATGGACTGGGAGCTCAGCCAGCCAACTGAAAGGTTAGTGGGGAGGCTTCCGGGGTAGTGGAGGGGCATTTGGGGGCGTTCGTGGGTTTGCGGGGTTCACGGGGGGTGGGGGCTGTCTTCAGCAGGAGGGCTTGGGATCCCTCCTGCCAGTATTCGCAGGGGGGGTGTTGGCAGGAGGTCTTGGGTTCCCTCCTGACGCGATCGCGAGCTCGGGTGCA
Source organism: Geotrypetes seraphini (assembly GCF_902459505.1). Classification (NCBI taxonomy): domain Eukaryota; kingdom Metazoa; phylum Chordata; class Amphibia; order Gymnophiona; family Dermophiidae; genus Geotrypetes; species Geotrypetes seraphini. The sequence continues at coordinate 83,021,308 of NC_047085.1, read as the reverse complement.
GGCAGGAGGGCTTGGGATCACTCCTGCCTGTTCGGGGTTTTATCAGGGGGGGGATCGCGATCGTGGCAGGAGAGATTAGGCAGGAGAGATTAGGCATCTCTCCTGTTGCAATCGTAGCGGTGGGCAGGTTCCCGCAGCTGCTGAGCTGATCGCGGCATGTTAGTCTATGGAAGCATTAGCGTTTAGCGCACGCTAATTTGATTGGTGCGCACTAATCGGTTAGCACACCTTAGTAAAAGAGGGGGTAAGTCTAGGTCGGCCCACCTCCCGCCATTTCCCCTCCTCTAAAAACTCCTCTTTTTACTCTAGGCATTCAGAGGCAGGGTAAAGGCCTAAGCTGTTTTTAGATACGTCTAAAACCAGCTTTGATTGTCGGTACTTGGACGATCTGTCTTTTTGATCTTCCAAGTACCGATTTATGCCACTTTTTGAACGTTGTTTTTATTATTATTATTATTATGAGTCCCTTAGAATGTGGCAGATAAGGTAGGGGACCATAGAGGGAAAGACACAGATATTGGTGGTTTACAGGTTGGTAGGGTTAGGATTTTAACACAGCTTCAAAAGACTGGTCTTTCAACTTGGATTTGAATACCACCAGAGAGGGAGACAGAATTTTCTATGTATACAGCACAGCAAGGAAGGAAGGACAGAGTGATGAATTGGCGGTACAGAAGAAGGGCACCAGCAAGAGAGGATACCTCTCTATCCCATTCCTCTGTTGAGCGTTGTAAATACTGCTCCCCCATGTCTTCTTAAAAGTACAGAAACACTTTTCGCTGCTGTTTTGAGCTGAAACACTCAGGACCAGATTCTGTAAACAGCACCTAAATCAGCAGGCGCCTTGGAAAAAGTGCCGACTGCGTGTCAACTACGCTTAGGCACTGTTTATAACTTAGGCTCCAGCAATATAGGACTAATGGCTCCTATCTCTATCTCTACTCCTAAACACGCCCATTTTGGTAAACACACCCATTTTGGCCTTAGTTGTTGCTAGGCACCATGCGATAGGCACTTACCTTTTATGAATCGGGTAAGTGCCTATCGGCCAATTTTTTTCCCTAATTATGAGCTTTTTAAAGCTCATTTAGGTAATTAATGTAGGTGCTGATTTAGGTGCCTAGCTGCGCCTAACATAGGCATCCCTTATAGAATCTAGCCCTCAATGCTGATTTTCCCTCTTCTTACCATTTAGGGATGCTCTGCCCTCTTTAAAAAAAAAAAAAAAAAGTTCCATCATATTTTTTTTTTCTACTGTCACTTCTGGGAAAACATTTTTTGTCATTAACCTCAGTTTCACTAATGGCAGTGGACTTGGAAACAACTAAGACTACGCCAGCTGATTTTGATTAAATTAAGTCACCACCAGATGTCTTTAGGAGGAGAGGGCATTAGAATTTCATGAGCTCCAGCTGACCGACCTGATGCGACTTTGATCAAAAGTAGACTTGGCTTGCCAAAATATGAGCTAACCCGAACACAGCTCTGAATCCCATTTTAACCTGGCTCAGCCAACTAGGACAAAGGTTGATAGAAGCACATTTGATCATAAGTAAGACAGGAAAGATCCCCAGTTTAAATGCCTGTTGGCAAGGGGAGATAAGTAGGGGTCATTATTACCCCTGATTTTAACAACAAATTGTTTATACAGCCAGACAAGTTTCCTGTTCATCCCTATTGACCCTCTCTGGAATGCCAAACTAGCTCATCAGGACAACTTAAAATAACACACGTTAAACACATGATAGCAAACTTTATAGCAAGAGCTGGCATGCTTAAAAAAAAGAACAAAATTAGGCAGTCATAAAGGACTAGATTTTATCCTAAACTGAGTTAATGGCCAACCAAAATCTGGATGACATTATAAAATAGGATGAACTTATCTGATCCTGACTCTAACCTAGATTTAACCATAGTAACAAGCATTCAACAGATTCATAACACTGTTGCTGCAATTAAGATCAAAAACTATCCAGCACATTGTCAACCTGAAAATGAGAAAATTAGAGGAGTTGATCAGAATTTCAGCTGCTACTTTCACAGGAGGAAATTAACAGTCATGTGCAAAATGTAATTGTACATGCATCATACTGTTTAATAATATTGCACATAGTTTATAGGTAAAATATATAATTGTACATACAATTATGGCAGCCGCATTTTGTGTAAATCAAAAGAGCAGGAGTAGGGGGAGACCAATTAAATTCCAACCAATTACAGAGGTACGTTAAAATGCATAAAATTGTGCTTATTAGTAGACAAACAAACAAAACCAATAAAGGCAACATTTTCTAAAACCAATATATAGGCAATTATTTTCAATAAATTGGCATGTGTTAAGCAAAAATAGGCAGAACAATCTGCAAAAGCTTCAAGGATTAACAAACAGGTGAAACTGTCTGCTTTTATACCCAAGTCAGACACATTTCTTGGCCTAGTTTTGTGACTCACAAGGCAGGCATTGACTGCCCAAACATAGATCTTTCTTGAGTGGCAATATTTTTGAGCATATTGCAAACTCCTTTTCATATTTTATAGAATCAGACAAGCTTTTTATGCATTTTGGGGTCCTTTTATTAAGGCGTGCTAACTGATTTAGCGCATGCTAAATGCTGACGCCCATAGAATATAATATTTAGCGTGCGCTAAATCGGTTAGCACGCCTTAATTAAAGGACCTCTTTATTGATTTTAGAAAATGTTGCCATCATTGATTTTTTATTTGTCTACCAATAATACTTGTAACTCAACTTGAACTTGGAAATGTGAGTAATAACATCTCAAAAATAAATAAAGATAGGGAAGGAGACCTGAGTGAAGTGCCAGGTACAACCCTGGTTACCTTTCTATCTTACCATGTTACCAGAAGTCGCTCTTCATAAAGAATCTAGCAGTGAGGTGAAGAGTGTCCCTACTCTGAGGGAATAAACCACTCACTCTGGGTCTGTTTCATGTGGAAAAAAAAGGCCCTGATCTGAGCTTCAGCAGAGAACAAAGGTCTTTGCAGGAGTAATGAGAAGTTTTTGTTAGATGTCATAGCCTACAAGCTACTCACATACATTTGTTCCATTTAGTGCCAGTAACCAAATGGGAATTCAAGAGGGCATATACATACTATAAAAAAAGGGCTCCTTTTACTAAGGTGCACAAGCGTTTTTAGCGCGCACAGCATTGCCGTGCACACTAATCCCACGCTACGCACCAAGAACTAACGCCAGCTCAATGCTGGCGTTAGCGTCTAGCACGCGCGGCAATGCTGCATGCGCTAAGCGTGCACTAAAACCACTAGCGAAGCTTAGTAAAAGGAGCCCTAAATATACTCATGCCCCTAGATTCTATATAGGTTTATAGTTTGTTATTTATATTCCGCCTTTAAACAAGGTGGATTACAACCAACATACAGAATTAAAAAATAACAAAACAAACATGTCAAAAAACATCAAAATTGCCAATTTTGTGGAACATTCGGCACTGGAATTTGCACATGAAACCGAGATCTATGTGCAACTTAACAAGGAAATTGGCACCAATTGACCACTTCATTGGTGCTATTAGTGCTTAATTGAAGTTGTGCATAGATCTTCCCTTCGGGTTCTTCCATAACTTGGTGCTTAACTTTTGCCATGCACAATCAGAAAGGAAGCATGGTCATTGGAGGATTACGGGCATTCCCAAAATGTATATACCAAGTTATCAAATAGTGCCGATCCATGTCTACTTTAGGGTGTCAGGTCAAAAGCGCGCCAGGACAAAGGCGCGCCCAGACAATTGAGCGCAGCGCGCGCCGCTCTAAATTACTGTTTTTAGCGCTCCGACAGGTGTGTGTGGGGGGAACCCCCCACTTTACTTAATAGACATTGTGCCGCATTGTGGGGGCGTTGTGGGGGGTGTGGGGGGTTGTAACCCCCCCACATTTTACTGAAAACTTCACTTTTTCCCTGTTTTTAGGGAAAAAGTTCAGTTTACAGTAAAATGTGGAGGGTTACAACCACCCAAACCCCCCATAACGCCAGCGCGATGTCTATTAAGTAAACTGGGGGGGTTCCCCAACAAACCCCCCCCCGTCGGAGCCCCTAAAAACTGTAATTTAGAGCAGCGCGGCGGCACACGCTGCGCTCAATTGTCGGCGCGCACTTTTGTCTTTTGCGCCGTTGTCTATGAACCCTACTTTAGACATCGGACTTAAACCTGCTTATTTCAGATATAAGTGTGGCCCCTAAAGTTAGGCACAACCTGTATGCTATGCTGATGTTCCGTAAAGGTTGAATGCTCTTTATAGAACAGAAGCTCAGTGCCAAACTTTTCTGTGCCTCTTTAAGTGCTATCATTTACCCTATGCTGTTTATTGCCCCTATCTAAGTTCTATGCTTCCCCCATCCTCAATGAATGTTTCTTTTTTTAAAATCTGGTTGGAAGTAAACACACTTCTCACAACTGTTCCTGGAGGCAACACCATCACCAGTACCTCTGTGTGAATGCATACTTTCCTGACCAGATCACTCTGAATTCTATTCTCTCCAGCTTCAAATTAGGGAAAGAGACTAGGACTTGTATACCACCTTTTGTATACCTCCTCCTTTACTAACATGTAGCATGGGTTTTAGTGCCGATAGCGGCAGTAACTGCTCCAACGCTCATAGAATTCCTATGAGCATCGGAGCATTACGGCTGCTGCCGGCGCTAAAACCTGCGCTACGTGTCAGTAAAGGAAGGGGATAGTTTTACAACCACACTCAAAGAGGTTTATTAATAATAATAATAATAACTTTATTCTTATATACCGCCATTACCACAAGTTCTAGGCGGTTTACACTAAGGGCTCCTTTTACTAAGCTGCACTAGTGGTTTTAGTGTGCGCTAACCCCGCGCTACATGCCAAAAACTAACGCCAGCTTAGTGGTGGCGTTAGTGTCTAGTGCACGCTAAAACCGCTAACGCAGCTTAGTAAAAGGAGCTCTAAGAGTTGCTGCAAAATCAGCGAAGTACAATCATTCTAAAAAAAATAAAAATAAAAAAGTTACAGTAAAAATACAAAGTACAGTCTAAAATAACCCTAAAATTAGGTCATGAATTTATCAAACAGAGTGGTCTTGACTAATTTACGAAAAGAACAGTAAGACGTGCCTTGATGAATACTAGCCAAGTTTGTAGTTTACCTGCTTGAAACGCTAAGGTTCACAATCTATGTAATGTACCTGAGGCAGTGGAGGATTAAGTGACTTGCCTAGGGTCACAAGGAGCAGTGCAGGGTTAGAACCCACAACCTCAGGATGCTGAGGCTGTTGCTCTAACCGTTAGGCCACACTCTCCAGGCAAAAGCTGAACAAAAGAAAGTACCAACCTCCCCCTCCCCCCACACACACACACAAAAAAAATAATAATCGGGACTGCAGTCTGCATTTATATAATGTTATAATTTTTAAACTTGTATTAATTAATTAATTTTTAATTTTTATGTATTAATTTGGATGTTATAGGATATCATGTATTAGAAATGTTATTCTTCTTTTCTTTCTTCTTTTCTGTTTAAATGGAGTTATTTTCATAACTTTGATTAAGTTATACAGTGGTGCCTCGCATAACGAACGCCTCGCACAGCGAACGCTGCGCACAACGAACTTCTTGTCTTGATTCGTACAACGGACTTCGTTTCACACAACGAAGTCGCCCGAGCTGCATCCTTCCGCGCAGGCACTGCGCTTAACTGCCCTCTCTCACTTGTTTCCCCCGATTATCCAGCATCTAGCCCTCCCCCCCAAACACTTCCTGTTTCCAGCGAGGAGGCCCGCGTCAGAGGGGACGGGGTATCGAAGCACGAGCGAGCTGCGGAAGTGGTGTTGGTGGTGGACGGCCTCAGGTATGAGTTAGGATGGTGGGGTGGGGAGGGGAGGCCTGAGAGCGAGCATGCGCGCACAGGGAGGAGACGGGGAGAGACGCGCTGGATTGGCAACGGTTGCTCTCTGTCGCCTCCCAGCTCCAGCGGCGTGACAGTTTTCAAACAGGCGCGTGGTTCTTTCTAAGCAGAACCACCAGCTTTAACGGCGCTGACTCCCGACTACAGCCTCCAACAGATGACTGCTTCCCATTGCATCCGGCCGCTGGCAGGTCTCGCGCGCAGCAGCCAATGGGTGCCAGCCACGAGTCGGCCAGCACCAGAGGGGGGAATCAGGAGAGACGAGCATCAGAGGGTGGAGGAGAGGCAAGGTAGAAGAAGAAAATCAGAGAGGAGGAGAGAAGCAGAGAGAGAGAGATTGGACAAAGAGGAGTGGATGGTGAAGGAGGAAGAGAACAGAAAAGGAAAGCATAGGAGGAGCATTAGAGAGGGAGAGGAGAAGACAGTTTGCCAGCCTGAGAAACTCCCTAACCCCTTATGCTGCTGCACAGGGAAATGGGGAAAAATGACAGACAGACAGCGGGAGGGAGGGAGACAGAAAGAAAGACACAGGGGCAGTGAGAGGGACAGAAAGACAGACAGAGAAAGGGGGCCAGAGAGAGAGTCAGCGGGAGAAGGAAAGGGGGCTGCTTTGGGGGGGCGGAGCTACTCTCGCCGCTTCCCCGATGCTAGAAAAAAAAAAAAATGAACAGTTAAGTCCCAGTTTTTGCAGCTGAGACTCTGCCCTCTCTCACTGTAAAATTAGACTCTACTTAGTCTGTCTTTAAATTTAAAAAATGTGTGTTGTTTTAAAAAACAATTATGTTTTTAGATGTATCTAAATAAAAATAATATCAAAAAATTTATCTTTTTTTATGTCATCTTAGCATATTTTATGCTACAGAACGAATTATTTTTTTTTACATGTATTGTTATGGGAAAACGCGTTTCACATAACGAACTTTTCGCATAACAAACTTGCTCCTGGAACCAATTAAGTTCGTTGTGTGAGGCACCACTGTATTGTAAACCGCTTTGATCCTTTTTGGTTGTATATGTGGTATATAAAGATTTTAATAAACATAAACATGCTACCGAGGTGGAGAGCAGCCTGCGAGATTCGCTACAGCTGGCCAGCGAACCTCAGCAGGCTGCTTTGAAGAGGAGGGCAGACGCAACGAGGAGAAGGAACGGCGAAAGCAGCAACAGAAAGAAATACTGTCGAAAGAGAAGGAGACAGCAGAGGAAATTGCAGCGCGAGCTTTGCCTGGAAGAGCAGCAGCAATGCCTGGAAGAGCAGCAGCAGCGGCAGCGGTTCGTGCCAGTGGGCCAGAGAGACCCGGAAGCTGGATGCTGGACAGGGGGAGTAGGTAAGGGCTGCTGGTGGTCAGGGGGGGGAGGTAAAAGGAAGGAAGAAGGCCTACTGCTGGACAGGGGGAGCAGGGAAGAGGTGCTGCTGGACAAGGGGTGGTAAAATGAAGGGCAAAGGGCTGCTGCTGGACAGGGGGAGCAGTGAAGGGGTGCTGCTGGACAGTGGAGACGTAAAACGAAAGGAGAAGGGCTGCTCTGGACAGGAGGGTGCAGGGAAGGGGTGCTGCTGGACACGGGGCAGGTGAAAGGAAGGGAGAAGGGATACTGCTGGACAGAGGGAGCAGGCAAGGGGTGGTGGTGGATAGCTGAGGAAAGAGAGAGTCAGAAAGAAGGAAAGAAAGATAGACAGATAGAAAGCGGCCAAGGAGAGAGAGAGAAAGAAATACATCTTTTCTAGCACCCGTTAATGTAATGGGCTTAAAGACTAGTTCTTACATAAAAGCACAGTTTAATTGTTATTTTATTACATCTGTATTTTGCCCATTGGAAAAAATGGGGAGGGTTATATCAGGAAAGGGAAGGTATGCTCAACAATTGCATCTTCAAATTATCACACATACTTTCTGGCATGTGAACATTCTCAAAGGGATACTACTCAGAGTTTAATTTTGAAATTAGCCTGTGGGTCTGTGGGAACAAAACACCGTTAAAAAGGTCACACAGTTAATCTGAGTGGCCAGTAACATTGGGCGACATCAAGGCCCGAAGATAAGTTAAAGGGTTGAAATAGGGGGTGGGGATGAAGAGTGAAGGGGTAGCAACAGGAGGATAAATTTGATTGGAGGGTATTGGGAGTAGTTGATTTGAGGAAAGGAAAAAGGGGCTGGGCATGGGATGAGGTGAGATAGGTAAGAAATTGGCAGGCTAGAGAAGAGAGTAAGGGTAAAAGAGCAAGGGAAGATAGTACAGTTTGAGTTTCCCTCCCTCCCACCACTATTTGGGATTTGGGGTTGGGACGGAGCAGGAGGGAGGAGGGGGGGAATTTGGGTGGAGGGGGGGAGGGGTCGGTCGCAGCTGGTTGTTTGGTGCCTAAGGGCAGAGCCATTATTAGAGGCAGATGAATTTGAAGTACTATCAATTTGGAATAGTAATATATCCTCGTGTGCGACACCGCCACGAGGTGAGGTGGCTTTACGACACCGTAAGTCACTGGGAGTTAAGGGAAAGTTGGGGATAAGTGAGCTACTGTCGATACCGATTAGCTCTTTGAAGAAATCATAAATGGTTAAGTGTAAAGTTTGCTGATGTTTACAAATTTGTTAAATTAATGTTTGATATAATATGAAATAAAGCTGTGGCCAATTATTTGCCCAATAATTATGATTGTCCTGGATTATTATTATAAATATGTGTGGTATTTCGGAAGGGCTGATGTATGAGTCCCAATGTTACTGCTTGCCAGTAACAGATTTATTGAAGTATAAGCTTTTGAGGACAAGGATGCTTATTTATCCTTTTAAACCATGTGCTTTATTATAAAATGACCTTAATAGCAGATTATTTAATAAAGGGGCGCCTACTCTAAGTGTGAAAGTAGGTGCCCATTAAAGGGCACCTCAGTTCTTCATTTGGCCTTTATCTGCCATCATGTTTCTATGTTTCTATGTAACCTGTTCTTTGTATTATCCTCATAATTTATATAGGTCTTTAACATTGTAAATTGCCTTGATCCTTTTTAGACAAAGATCGATCCACAAATTGCAGATTAGATTAGATGATCAAACATTTAAGAATACGTCCAGGGCACAAGTTTGATGTTTGGAGCTAGACCTGTTTCAAAAATGAATAAGTGTGAAAAACTGACCAGATATGCATAGGATAGATGAAAACATGACCCACACACTCTCCCAGTGGTTACTGACCCCCTCCACCCCTCCAAAGATGTGAATTAAATAGTACATATATGCCTGTATGATAGCTTCAGATATTATGGCCAGTCATAGTAGACCAGCAAGCAGGTTCCTGGAGTAGCCTAGTAGGTGGTATAGTCAACCATAGAGATGGGGGACTCAGGCCCATATCCTACTCTAGCTATTACACTTATGGTAGATCCTTCTAAAACCTACCCAAATCCCACTGTACTTATATATAGGTGTCATCTGCAGGCATAAGGGCTATTGGTGTGATGTACAGTTAGGTCCAGTAGGTTTTGGGTGAGATTTGGAAGACTTACCATACACTATAAGAGGGCTATGGTGAGATGTGTACCTGGGTCTTTTCATGTGAAGCTTACTGCAGTGCCCCCTAAGGTGCCCTCAGTCCTGCTGGAATATCTGTGTAACCAGTGTACTAAAAATGCTGACCCCTCATATGCTCCTCTTAAGCCTCTGCCAGTCCATCGGCTTTATCACCTTTACTTATGCCAACGATATCCAGCTTTTGCACCCCTTAAACCCGGAAAACAAAGAAGAAATACTTGAAATCAATAACAAGCTTAAGCGTGTTAGACAATGGCTAAATTCCAATATGTTAGCCTCAAACATACGAAAAACAAAAGCCCTACTCCTCCCATGGAGGAAAGGAATAAATCTAAGTGTCCCTTTTATCCTTAATAACATTTGTCTCGAAATAGTGACTTCATTAAAAATTCTCAGAGTCATCGTCGTTGATAAACTCTCCTACCACAAGTACATAAGTAATATAGTTAAATCTTGTTTCTATAGGCTACGAATGATCCGCTCAATTTCTAGATTACTGGAGCAAAAAAATAATTAAATAGTAAACTTATTCACTCGTTAATCATTGCAAAACTTGACTACTGTAATTCCCTACTATTAGGTATCACACAAAAAGAAAAAAAGGGTCTCCAAATAATTCAGAATACTGCTGTCAAACTAATCTATAATGCCATAAAATATGATCATGTAACACCCCTTTTAATTAAATCCCTCTCATCATATGAACCACAATTCATTGATAAATTGCTCATCCCTCACAGTACCTCATGATCACTTCGGTCTATGAATCAAAAACGTCTAACAGTTCCCTCCTTGAACATCTTAAGGATAGAACAACAAGACATATTCTCGGTGATGGCGCCACAGCTCTGGAATACTCTGCCACAACATTTAAGAAAGGAAGTTAATTAGACTCATTTTAAAAGTAATCTAAAAAGCTTCCTATTTAACGATGCTTTTAACCCTTAACATGTGTTCATTTCTTATACATAATTCCTTTTTCTAATTGGATCCTCTTTTATCCTTCTTCTGCACTTCTTACCACTCTTTTCTTTTTTCTTCTTCTTTTTAGACTCACCACCCTATCGTTCTTGCCATTTATGTCTCTATGCTGAACTTTGAAATACTAAATTGTAGTTCTGTTCCCTCGTCCCTTTTGTATTAGTTGGTCTGTACTGTATGTCTAATTATCCATCCCATTTTTTTTGTAAAATTTTAAACTAAATGTACATGTTTATGTCTTATTAATTTTTAATTTTTGTACTTCGCTTAGTAAACTAAATAAGCAATTCATCAAAGTCCAATAAAACTTGAAACTTGAATTGCAATTGTTATATACATAAGAACATAAGCCGTGCCTCTGCTGGGTCAGACCTGAGGTCCATCATGCCCAGCAGTCTGTTCACGCGGCGGCCCATCAGGTAGCCATCTATCTATACCCTTCTATCCCCTTTTCCTATTACCAGCATATGATTTCCGTAGTGTGGTGCAAGCATTACTAGAGTGGACTATTGCAATTCTCTTTATTTGGGAGTTACTAAAGTGAAGATGAGGGCACTGCAGATGTTGATTAACTCTGCTGCAAGATTGATTGCCGGGGTTTCAAGAATGACTCATATAACCCCAGTGTTGAAACAATTGCATTGGTTACCTATGCAGCAGAGAGTACAGTTTAAGGGCTCCTTTTACAAAGCTGTGATAGGGCTTTAACGCGTGAATTGCCCACGCGCTAGACCTTAACGTCAGCATTGAGCTGGCATTAGTTCTAGCTGCGTAGCGTGCGCTAAAATCCTGCGTGCACTAAAAACGCTAGCACACCTTAGTAAAAGGAGCCCTAAGATTCTTTCAGTCAAACAACAAATTTTATATCACATTTCTCCAATGGTACTAAAGGGTTTTTTTGAAATCTATCAACCCAGAAAATGTTTGAGATCTGAAAATAGTATGAAACTGAGTTTGGAGGGTAAGATGTTTGTCTCTCATGTTAAGATTGGTGCAACAATGCTGTCTGTGATTGGCGCCAAGCTCTGGAATTCACTGCCTGGTATTCTGCGATTCTGTGAAGGGAGATTGAACTTTAAGAAAATGTTGAAAACGCAATTATTTGTCAATGCCTTCCTGTTCTGTAAATGATTTTATGGGATCTTGTGATTCCATCTTGTAGGATGAATTTAAAGAAGATTTTGATAATGATACTGTTTGTTAATGTCTTCCTGTGTTTATCTTGTTGAAACATGTTTAGCATTTGTGAATTATGTATGCAGGTAATTTTGTAAACCACATAGTTATTATGCGGTATATAAATTTTTAAATAAATAAATGTGCATAAATTATAGTATTTATAACCTGCAGGCCTACTTGCATACTCTGTCCAAAATCCTTCCTTGTGTATGCCTACCTGCAAAGTACACACCTTGATGACAAAATGCATATTTTTAGGTTGCTCTGCATTTTAGAAGAGGCTGGTTATGCAGCTATCGTATGTGGAAATGACATCATACAATGTCTTCCTGCAATGTGCAATGTAAAAACTGTCCAAGAAAGCTGGCTTGCATTATTTTGCATAAAATATAAATCTGACCCTCCATGGTTTCTGGAATACTTTATTTATTCTAGCCCACTAGTAAACGTCAGTCCTTAGTTTCTGAGTCTACTTTTAACATAAATCTTTCTGGGGTCATGAAACAAACACAGGTGGAGTTTCCTGCTTTCTACCAGTACTGTCCTACTATTGTAACTCTGCATCTACAGATTATCGGAGAGACATAGGAAAAGATAAACAGGATGTGTCAAACTAAATTCATTTGCAGGATATCCCTCTGTGATACTCCATTAACTTCAGTCTGTGACACACTGTGATGTATTTTAATGCCCTCCTACTCTCTGCTCTTCTCCAGTATGTTAGACATCTGGAACCTAATCCTTATGAAATGAGAGAGAGCAGGCCATAAACACGTGTACACGTTAAAGGACACGGATGTCATAATAAAAAATATATCTTGAAGGCATTAAAAATACACAAAAAGAATAGATTTTCGTGGGAAAGGAAGTTTAAAATAGTGGGTCATGATATTTTATTGTTTTGTTTTCATTTATTGAAAATGTATTCATTGCCTCGATGAAGAGATTAATTTTACACATAAACAAGTTATATTGTAGGACCAGCATAGTAATATTAAAACGACTGAATGTCAGGGTAATACACAATTAGAGCAGTGAGGTAAAATTGGAAAGAGGCAAATTAAATACTAGTGTAGCCACGATTTTATGAGGATGCCTAGGTGAATGCCTGGTATGTGCCTGGAGTAGGAGCAATCTCTATAGATAAACATGTTGATTTGGGATTAGGACCCCAAACCAGCATGTAACAGAGACCCAGAGGCAATTACCACACTGCTGTCTTCTCTCACTCAGCAAGTCAGACCACTACAGTACCGTAGATGAGTTCTGAACCAACTTGTTTACTAAATTCTTGGTCAGAAGAATGCTTGAGACACAACTACTAAAGCCCCAGCAGTTTCTTTAGCAAATGCATTAGGCAAAGCTATTTACAAAGTATCTTTTCTTCTTCTATTAGACATTTATTTAATTTAATTCATTTTATATTCCGTCCTCCCCAGAGAGCTCAGAACGGATTATATGGTAACATACATAATAATTGAACAAAATGAGAAAAATAGTTAAAACACGTGAGATATAACAGATAAATATAAGTTAACCAAAGCATGGAAAGATTATTATTCAAGTCCAATAGGATCAGAAATGATTGATCAAAAGGTACTGTTCAAGTTACTAAATGAATTAACTAATACAACTGATACAGTAAAACAACTTAACCAACCCAATATGTTGGATATGATATGTTATTTTAAGTGGTACAGGCGTATGCAGCAGAACATTGCTTCTTCTCTATGGGCCTCTCCAGCCTAGCCATACCCTGAGCTTTTATACTTCCTAGTTCCTGTCTTCCTGACTCCACCCCTCCTGTGTCACTTCCCCCTTGGAATGGAACTTAAGATGGCTCTGCCACAGTGAGGGAGTATCCAGCAGTTTGGGAAACTATGTGAATACTTTCAATGCAGTTCTCTTTCAAACAATGCATCTCTTAATATCAGGTAGGTATAAAAGAAAATCAGTGCTTACAACCTGAGATTAGCAATCCTGGGAGTTTCAAATTTCTGAGACTCTGAAGCAAAATGGATAACAAGCTGGACCTGGGTGGAGGTAATGTTCCCAGGAGGCTGGTTACTGTAAGTGGTTTCTGTTTTTTCTTCATTTTCTGGATCAGTGGTTCCCAACCTGTCCTGGAGGACCACCAGGCCAATCGGGTTTTCAGGCTAGCTCTAATGAATATGCATGAGAAAGATTTGCATATAATGGAAATGAGGCATGCAAATCTGCTCCATACATATTCATTAGGGCTAGCCTGAGAACCCGATTGCCCTGGTGGTCCTCCAGGACAGGGTTGGGAACCACTGCTCTGGATTGCTCTGGATGAAGTTCCAGAACTTAAGTGTCTGATTGGAAAGTCCTGGACACCTAGTTAGGCACAATGGGGGAAACTCTGTAAATGGCATCTAAAAAGATGGGCACCTATAACGTAGACACCTATCGCATGACAATCATGCTTAAACGCCTTTTATAGAATCAAGCTTACTGGTGCCTAACTTAAAACTTAGGTGCCTATAATGTAGGCCAGGGTTTTACAGGTCTACATTAAAGGTGCCTAAATCCTTTTAAGAATCACACCTACCATTGCCTAAGTCCTTCTCTGCTCCTAAACACAACTACGTTGGCTTTAGGTGCTGCTAGGCACCATGCAATAGGTGTTGACCTTATGTAGAATCGGGCCTAAGAAGAAAGATACCTATCGCCCTTTTTTTCAATTATGAATTTGTTACAGCTCATAATTGAAGCCAATTTACTAATTAAGTTAGGCACCTAATACCTTCAGCACCTCTTATAGAATTTGCATCAATAAGCACAAATTTTCCCCTTAATCCCAAGCTCTAATAGTGGGTGCAGCAGGTTCCCTCTTTCCACTAGTGCTCAGTAGAGCAAAGATTTTGAGTGGCTTCTAATTACTGTATCTGCTCCTAGACCTCTCCTCGTAGACTAGACCAGGGGTGTCCAAACTTTTAGCTTCCCTGGGCCGCATTGGCTGAAAAAAAAAATGTTTCTGGGGCTGCACAAATGCGCAAACGCTGTAGCAAGACAGAGGAGAGAGCCGGCAAGATGGTACACACCCAGGGGAAGCAGAGGAAAACTGCATCGCCCTCGACCGGGGCCACACAAAATCCTTCATAGGACCGCATGCAGCCCTCGGGCCGCAGGTTGGACACCCCTGGACTAGACTGTCCTGAATAGGGTGATCAGATAGCTCTACAACTAGATCTGTATGGATTTAGTTCAGAGATAAAACAGCAAAAGTCTAGTGCTCTTTCCAGCAACTAGTGATGGCTCTGAAAAGTCTGACTTATACTACTGTTTGTAGAGACTTTGAGATTTTCAAGTATTACTGAAATATTTTCAAGGTCTCTATTAATAACAAATAGATGAAGGCACAGATAAGGCAGTGGCACATGGTCATGGGTATGTGTCTGAAAGGGTATTTCTAAAAGGATGCACAAATCGAAGCTCCTTTGGCACTGTTTAAACTACTTAATAAGAAATTGAGATAAGGAAGAAGAAATCTAATTCAAAAACTGTTATTTATTTTTCTATATTGTTCTCCCAAAGGAGCACAGGATGGTTTACATGAATTTATTCAGGTACTCAAACATTTTTCTCTGTCTGTCCTGGTGGGCTCACAGTCTATCTAATGTACCTGGGGCAATGGAAGGATTAGGTGACTTGCCTAGGGTCATAAGGAGCAGTGGGGGTTTGAACCCACAAACTGAAGGTGCTGAAGCTGTAGCTTTAACCACTGTGCCAAACTCTCCCCCTTGTGGCACAGCCTTCTTAAATTGTCAGGTACCCTATGGATAATGTGACCATACGTCTCGTTTTGAACGGGACCGTCCCGTTTTTAATCCCCTGTCCCGTTGTCCCCATGCACAGCTTTGGGACACCGAAATGTCCCATTTTCAGAGACAGCGTCCCGAAGCTGTGCGTGTGGACAATGGGACAGGCAATTGCTTCCCTCCCTCCCTGCCATGCCAAAGCCAGCCTGCCTGTCTGCCTCCCTCACTCCCTCCAGTGCCCGAAGCCTGGCCTACCACCCCCCACTGTCCGCCACTGCCGCCCGCTGCAACTGGAGAAAATTAAGGTCTAGGTGTCGGCCCACAAGCCTTCTTCACAACATCAATTCTGACATCAGAGAGGAAGTTCCGGGCCAGCCAGGTAGAATTGACGTCGGGAAGAAGGCTTGTGGGCTGCGCCTAGACCTTCCTTTCCTTCAGTTACAGCGGGCAGCATGCAGCGGTGGGGGGGTGGGTTTGAATCAGTGGTAGGCCAGGCTTCAGAGCTAGAGGGAGGGAGGGAGGGAGGCAGACAGGCTGGCTGGCTTTGGCATGGCAGGGAGGGGGAGAGAGGTAGGCAGACAGGCAGGCTGGCTTCGGGGGAGGGGGTGGGACAAAGGCTGGAAGTCAGTGAGGGGAATATAGGAAGGAAGGAGAGAATGAGGCAGAGAAAGACTAGCGAGAGAAAGGCCTGGATCAATAAGGCAGAAGAAAGACTAGCGAGAGAAAGGCCTGGACCAAAGGGGAAAGACAGGAGGCAGATGCAGGACTATGGGAGATTCAGACAGAGGGGGAAGAAACCCTGAGGAAGACCAGAGAGAGGCAAGATCATTACAGAGGAGGGAGAGAGGGGAAGACCTGGAACAAAGGTATAAAGGAGCTCTGATACTGGATCTGGGGAGGGTAACAGAGGGAAAAGAGATAGAGACCTGGACCCAAAGGGGATGCGGCTAGATTCTGAAAGAAATGTTGGATAGGAAAGAAAGAAAGAAAGATTGGATGGACAGTCAGAAGGAAGTGCAACCAGAGACTCATGACATCACCAGACAACTAAGGTAGGAAAAAATATTTTATTTTCAATTTAGTGATCAAAATGTGTTAGTTTTGAGAATTTATATCTGCTATCTATATTTTGCACTATATTTGTCTATTTTTCTATAGTTACTCAGGTGGCATTGCATATTTGAAAGTCATCTGTCTTGATATCTTTGAAACCACCACCCCCACCCCCCCGAAATATAAATTATAATTAATATTTTCTCTGCATACAGTGTGCTTTGTGGGTTTTTTTTAATTTTAGGGTTACCATTATGAATTAATAAGATATTATGTGTACATGAAAAATGAATGGAAGAAATTGGGGGTAGGATTGGGGGCGGGACTGACAATTAATAGATGTCCTGGTTTGATGAAAAAAAAATAAATGGTCACGTTACCTATGGATCAGCATGTTCAAGTTCCACCTACTCCTTGATTCTTTACAAACAAGCATCAGGTACTGAACTACTCTTTGGAGTAGGGGTTTCACAGAGCTCTGGAAATAGACACCTAGGTATTTAAGGGCTTTTTCCCATGATTTGGCACTCCAATAGATGATACATTGGGGGCACAATCCACCAGTTTTGTTGAGGCTTCAGTTTATCAGACTTTGCATTTTGGAGCTGATTCTTCTTCTTTTTGGGATAAGTGTTACTCATGCGGGTTCATTGGGGCCACTAGCATACAATGTTACCTTTACAGAAATATAGACAGTGTTTTCTATGACTGCAGATGTGCTTCAAGATTCAGTTTCCTAGTTGTGATCATTTTCCAAAGAGACTTTTGTTAACCTGAAAGATTAAAATCATATTGACCAATATTCAGCTGATGGCAGCAACTAGATTAGCTCCCAGCAGCTAGATTATCTCCAGATACTCAGGCGCCAACACTGAATATCAGGGGCTAAATTTGATGGGGCCGGCCATCAGAGCTTATGCAGGTTCTGACCGATATTGGGCCAGGGCCTGAATAAGACAGTGTTTCATGAGCCCTGGCTGAATATTAGCCAAAACCTACATAACTAGATTTTAATTTTTTATGTGTACTGATCCACCTCCCAGACCCCCAAAAGAGTCCCCCTCCTTTATACCCCCTCCGTCAGCCCATTGAATATGTGTGAATATTGCTAACAGCTGTTAAAAAACCCCCACCACTGCCAGCTGCAAATCTGCCCCCCCCACCCCCCAGGTTTTTTTTAAAAAAATTTGTGATTTAACATGTAAGTGACAACACATACTGCATATGCAGATTGTAAAACTGGCAGCTACAGATGTGCATGATGGCACTTACACATTCAAAACTCTAAGGTCTCCTTTTACTAAGCTGCGATAGTGGTTTTAGCGCGTGCTAAATTGCCGTGTGCGCTAGACGCTAACGCCAGCATTGAGCTGGCGTTAGTTCTAGCCGCGTAGTGCGGGTTTAGCGTGCGCTAAAATTCTGCACGCGCTAAAAACGCTATTGCAGCTTAGTAAAAGGAGCCCTAAGTGATGTTCTGTTTTTTGAATGCATTAAAACAGATACTACAGCAAAATGTGTTGCAGTCTATGCATATGTTTCTTGGCCTCTTTTAAATGTATTTTACAAAAGTCTCATAATTAGCAAGCCATTTGTAAAATACTCATGAAATTGTTCATGGCTCATAAGAACATAAGAACATAAGCAATGCCTCTGCTGGGTCAGACCTGAGGTCCATTATGCCCAGCAGTCCGCTCACGCGGCGGCCCAACAGGTCCAGGACCTGTGCAGTAATCCTCTATTTATACCCCTCTATCCCCTTTTCCAGCAGGAAATTGTCCAATCCTTTCTTAAACCCCTGTACTGTACTCTGCCCTATTACTCCCTCTGGAAGCGCATTCCAGGTGTCCACCACTCGTTGGGTAAAGAAGAACTTCCTAGCATTCGTTTTAAATCTGTCCCCTTTCAACTTTTCCAAGTGTCCTCTTGTTCTTTTATTTTTCGAAAGTTTGAAGAATCTGTCCTTCTCTACTCTCTCTATGCCCTTCATGATCTTATAAGTCTCTATCATATCCCCTCTAAGTCTCCTCTTCTCCAGGGAAAAGAGACCCAGTTTCTCCAATCTCTCAGCGTATGAGAGGTTTTCCATCCCTTTTATCAAGCGTGTCGCTCTCCTCTGAACCCTCTCGAGTAACGCCATATCCTTCCTAAGGTACGGAGACCAATATTGGACGCAGTATTCCAGATGCGGGCGCACCATCGCCCGATACAATGGCAGGATAACTTCTTTTGTCCTTGTAATACCCTTCTTGATTATGCCTAGCATTCTATTTGCTTTCTTAGCGGCTGTTGCGCACTGTGCCGTCGGCTTCATTGTCATGTCCACCATTACCCCCAAGTCCCTTTCTTGGTTGCTCTCATTCAATAATATCCCTCCCATCGTATAGTTGTACCTCGGGTTTCTGTTTCCAACATGCAATACTTTACATTTCTCAACGTTGAACTTCATCTGCCATCTCGCCGCCCATTCCCCCAATTTGTTCGATCTGAACATCCCATTTATTAACTATGGGGGTCTTTTATTAAGGCGTGCTAGCCGATTTAGCGCACGCTAATTGCTAACTCACCCATTATATTCTAAGAACGCATTAGCATTTAGCGCACACTAAATCTAGCGCATCTTAGTAAAAGACCCCCTAGATGTACAATGCAAAATCAAGTTTCACAGCTACAGTCCTTTATAGAAACCTCTCACGATGCCATCATCACATAGGGCAATGTTCTTCCATACATTTTTCCAGAGTAAAACTCTAATATTAAATTCATATTTCAAAAGTAAAGACATTCCCCCTGATTTTCAGTGTTATTTAACTGGCCAAAAACAGCGCTGACTGGTTAAATAGTGCATAATTGGTTACATGTGACTATTCAGCGTGAGAAAACTGGTTATCTCTGCTAAATATTCATGGTTAGTGGCTAAAAGTTAACCGGTTATATCCTGCGATAATCGGCAATTTTCATCACTGAGCAGCTATGTTTAACGGCCAAATTGGATTGTATAACTAAGCCAGCCAGCGCTGAATATTGACTTAGCTGGTTTATTTTTCAACAGCAAAAAAAAAAGATATTCATTGCCGATCACCAGAAATGACCCGGCATATCTGTGGTCAGCACTGATCGCAGAAGTTATCCAGGCTGCCTCACGGTGTCCTAATATCAACCCCCCCTTTTTTTTTGGGGGGGAGGGTCAAAAGGTACAGATTTTCATAGATGTAACTAGGAATACTCAATTTTGAAGAAACGTTTGCCTTTTGTTAAAAGTGCATGAATGGAAGCTATAATTTTCCTTTAAATTTCCCTGCAAGTGACTAATCTGGGAATAGTTATACATTCAATTTGACCCACTGCAACTGGAAAATATTTCTTCAGTTGGACCCACTTCAAATAAAAAAGTTCCTGAGAAATAACAGTTCTGGGAGGTAACTTTCTTGTATCGGATTAGGAAAGGTCATTGGGTCCTGTTTATTTATTTTATGTATTAAATGTATAAACCACTTCCCCAGATAAAAGCAGTGTATATAAAAATGATCATTTAAAATGACACAAATTGTGTTCTAGCTGAGAGAGCTACATTACCAGACAAGTTGCATTTCATTAAAATACTGCTAAAGGTAGACCAACCCAACAAGACTATGGCCATTACTCACCATTTGTCTCAGAAAAATTTCATATTTTGACTTTTTTTTTTCTGATGGACAATAGATTATATTCTTACCATATATCCAAAGGAACTTGCCCACAAATGCAGACCTACCACTGAAAAAGTACAGATCTACCATCACTCCTTTTGCTGTCGAGAGAACCTTTTAGGCCATAAGGGGTCTAGGATAATCTGAAATGAGTTGAATTGCCACATTTTACCTCAGATGGCCCTTTTACTCCAACACTGCATCTTTACTCTAGCTTTGATATAAAGGAGAGTAAAACATCAAGTAAAATTTTAGCTCACAGTTTAAAATTGGGTAATTTGTTATTCAGCAATTTGCATGTGTATAACACTGAACAGCACTACCTTTTAGCCCATTGGTTTTACTGCTTAGTTCCTCATGCTAAAAATGATTACTTTATCAGAGATAAGATTAGCACAAGAAAATCTTGAGTCAACCTCTATGCTAAAGGATAGCATAGCTTAAAGCACTGGGACCAGCCTGCATTGTGTCCCCTATCTTTTTATCACCTGTGTAGGTTAATAATACAATTGAGTATTTCATCACAATCAGCTGAAGAGAAAGAGAACTGAACCAGAAGGCCAAGGAGAGACTAGCAGAACTGTCTCCAAATGGCGAGATTTGAATGCCACTATATTGGTGACATTGTCAGAACAAGAAGTAGCAGCAATAGGGGGTGATAACATTTACCCAACACACAGGAATCTTAGGTTGGCCCATGTGCCTAAGGTCCCTCCTATGGGCGGGGCCTTAGGCACATGGGACAATCAGGCCCTAGGCCCCTCCCTGGTACATCCCATAATGGTATGAATGATTTCCTAAAAAAGAAGTCCATAGGCTATTATTGAGGTGGCTTGGGAATATCCACTGCTTATTCCTAGAATAAGCAGCATAAAATCTGTTTTACTCCTTGAGATCTTGCGAGGTACTTGAGACCTGAGTTGGCCATTGTTGGGAACAGGATACTGGGCTTGATGAACCCTCTGTCTGTTCCAGTATGGCAACTCTTATGTTCTTAGATGTCTTTTATAGAATCTGGGCCTTAATGTTCAGCATTTTAGTGCCTAACTTTAAAACAACCTTCATAGAATTAACCCCTATAATGTGCCTGCTTGGTCTTATAGTTGATTGTTTGCTTGTGTTTTAGACAAATAAATGAAACTGGAAATGAAACAGCAATTATCAAGTCAGGAGATTTATTGCAGTGAGTTATTGTAGAGAAGGCTGGTGTCACGGGGAAATCCAAAATGGTATATATACTATGCCCTCAGAGAAGATGCTGCTGGTATTATACTATAGGTAGCTGCAGAATAGACATACTCAAGACTGTGTTGAAAACACCTATTCTAAAGGAAAGTAGGTACCTCCATGCTGTCAGCCCAATGTGCGGCAGTGGCCAAAAAAGCAAACAGGATTCTAGAAATTATTAAAAAAGGGATAATTAACAATACTAAGAATGTTATAATGCCCCTGTATCGCTCCATGGTGCGACCTCATCTAGAGTATTGCGTTCAGTTCTAGTCTCTTTATCTCAAGAAAGATATAGTGGCGCTAGAAAAGGTTCAAAGAAGAGCAACCAAGATGATAAAGGGGATGGAAGTCCTCTCGTATGAGGAAAGACTAAAAAGGTTAGGGCTCTTCAGCTTGGAAAAGAGAGGGATGAGAGGAGTTATGATTGAAGTCTACAAAATCCTGAGTGGAGTAGAACAGGTAGAAGTGGATTGATTTTTCGCTCCATCAGAAATTACAAAGACTAGGGGACACTCGATGAAGTTACAGGGAAATACTTTTAAAACCAATAGGAGGAAATTTCTTTTCACTCAGAGAATAGTTAAGCTCTGGAACACATTGCCAGAGATGTGGTAAGAGCGGATAGTGTAGCTGGTTTTAAGAAAGGTTTGGACAATTTCCTGGAGGAAAAGTCCATAGTCTATTATTGAGAAAGACATAGGGGAAGCCACTGCTTTCCCTGGATTGGTAGCATATAATATTGCTACTCCTTGGGTTTTGCCCAGGTACTAGTAACCTGGATTGGCCACCATGAGAACAGGCTACTGGGCTTGATGGATCATTGGTCTGACCCAGTAAGGCTATTCTTATGTTCTCATATCTCAGCTATTTGAGTGCTGGGTTGTTGTTTTTTTTACTTTTCCCTAGATCTGGTTTTAGGATTCATTAATGAAAGTATATGTAGTAGCCAAAATATAGTTGCAAAACACTGTCATAGGAAATATACAGTATAAATACATACTATAATGTACCAACAGATGATGGTGTGTACTTGAAAGAGATACATGGGATAGCAGTCCATTGCAATGCAATCTAAAGGTCAAAAAGCAGAAGCCCTTTTAGAAAAAAAGATTATTTAAGCCTTATTTGACATTTGGTACTTGAATCTATTAGATTAAACAACTCAAGCGTTCCACACTGAAACAGCTTTAGATTTGTAGAGTACCAAAATATTTGATGGTCTACAAGCAAATCATCTGTGAGGAACCCAGGCAGGTCTTCAATTGTTATTCTTGTTTCTACTCAACAGTATTTACTTTAAATTTCTACATGAGAATGAAAAGCTAGAGTTAAGGTTCATAAAAACAGGGGGTGGGGAACATCCTTAATTGTCAGTCTTTTTATACTTTCCTGAGGGCACATCTTTTGCACAGGACTTTAATTTTCAGTGAGTTCTAGAAAGAAAAAGGCCCCCTTTTATCAAGCTATGTTGGGGTTTTTAAAAATCATGATTCGCTGTTGTAAAAGCTCCGACTCTTATAGGAATTCTATGAGAGTCAGAGCTTTACCGCTGGGGCCTGCAATAAAACCCTAACGTAGCTTCATAAAAAGGGGTCAAAATCCCAAAAGAAAAAATAATTATCACCCCTTTTACTATACCATAGCACGATAACAGCTCCTATGAGTGTTGGAGCTCTTACCGCTGCGGCCAGAGCTAAAAAAATATGCTATGGTTTTGTAAAATGGGGCTAAATATTTTTTCTTCTGGTATTTTGACCCCCTTTTCTGGAGCTGCATTAGGTTTTTACACAGGCTGCTGCAGAAAAGCTCCGATACTCATATAATTACTATAAGTGTCGGAGTTCTTACTGCCACAGTCAGCGCTACAGTTTTGTAACGGGGAGGGGGGGGAAGATATGTGAGCAAAAATTTGTGCCAAAAAAGCTGTGAGATTTTTACCCCAAAGAACTAAGAGCCCCTTTTACAAAACCACAATAGCAATGCTGTTGTGGTAAACGCTTTGATAGCCCTTTCAATTCCTTTGGTTTTCGGTGCATTTATCGCGGAAGCATCGCTACCGCAGCTTTGTAAAAGGGGCCCTAAATTTTAAAATGTTACAATTTGCATTATTATTAATAATTTATTTATTGATGCAGATTCCCAATGAAAAAAAAAAATGCATTGAATGAAAACCAACTTGATTAATAATCAAGTGTCATTGGGCCGAGTCCAACTCATAGCAACTCTCTGGACAATTCTCTGGAAGCGTTTGGCTTTCTCTTCTGCTCTTTTTGCCAGATCCTCAAATCTGGTCCTTAATTTCTAAGCAACTTTTCTACACTGTTGCACTTTTACATTTGAAATATGTAATATTTTCCAATCTAGAAATATGATTCTTCAGAGCAGAATATTCAAAATATGGTTTCACAAGGAATTCTGACAGATAATGGGGTCAATATTCAGCCCACAGGGGTAAGTATTCTTTTAAATGCTGGCCGCTGGGGGTCAAATTGGACCTGAATATTCAGTATAGGGGGCAACTCGATCATTAGGCAAGGTAAGCTTAGTGGGGTTTAAAAAAGGTTTGAATAATTTCCTAAAAGAGAAGTCCATAGGCCATTATTGAGATGGCTTGGGGAAATCCACTGCTTATTCCTAGGATAAGCAGTATAAAATCTATTTTACTACTTGGGATCTACTTGGGTACTTGGGACCTTGGTTGGCCACTGTTGGAAACAGGATACTGGATTTGATGGACCTTTGGTCTGTCCCAGTATGGCAATTCTTATGTTCTAAGGTGGAAAATATGGGGAGTGCTAAAAGTACCCCCAAAATACCTTTCTCTCGCTCTGGTTCAAGGCAGGAGGATGCCATTATTAGTTCTCTTCTCCTCTGCCAAAAAAACTAGTAGGCAAGATATCAGTGAAGGGTGGGGAGTTTGCAGGAGAAAATACTAGCACAGAAACCTGGAGCCCATGTAAAAGCACAGTGTCTGAGAGGAGGCAGACCTAAAAGACACTGAGCACACGCTTGGGCTCTGAGGCCCCATACTACCATTAGTTTCTGTCAGTTTCAGGCATGAGGGCAGAGGTGGTGGTATGGAAAGGGATGGAAGGTAGATGGAAGATGAAGAGCTAGAAGGGAAGAGGCTTGACATGAGGAAGATGAATGAGGAGATGCTAGACATGAGGGAAGTAGAAGGGAAGGTTTAGGGAAAATGAAAGGGGAGATTGTGGCAGGTGCTGGACATGGAAATAATGGAAAATCAGGGGGAGATTCTGGAACGGAAGAGATGGAAGGGAAAATTGGGGGGAGATCATCCCTTTTCTGGCACCATGTGATGAAAGTAAAACCTGGATATCTTAATCCAACCTCCTTTTTTGGAGCCTTACGGTAAGCTATAACTATCACTTATATAGCGCTGAAAGGCATATGCAGCATTGTACAATTTTGACATTTATAGATGATAGAGGGTAGGGGATGCAGAACCCAAGGTGAGAGGAGTTAGGAGTCGAAAGCAATCACAAAGAGGTGGGCTTTTAAATGGGCCTTGAACACTGCCAGGTACGAAGCTTGCCATAGGGATTCGGGCAGCTTGTTCCAAGCATATGGCACAGCAAGGTAGAAGGGGCAGAGTCTGGAGTTAGCAGTTGAAGAGAAGGGCACAGATAGGAGGGACTTACCAGCTGAGGCAAAGGAGGGTTAAGTGACTTGCGTAAGATAACATGGAACAGCAGCAGAGTTTGATTCCCACTCCACTGCCTGACATGGATGGAGGGGAAAGAAAGAGTGAGATGGTAGACATGGATGGAGGAGAGATGGAAAAATGTAGCACAGTGGTTAAAGCTACAGCCTCAGCACCTTGAGATTGTAGGTAGACAATGACACAGGGACAAATTTTTCCATGTTCCCATGAACATAAGAACATAAGAATTGCCGCTGCTGGGTCAGACCAGTGGTCCATTGTGCCCAGCAGTCCACTCATGCGGCAGCCTCTAGGTTAAAGACCAGTGCTCTAAATGAGCCCAGTCTCATCTGCGTACTTTCCAGTTGAGCGGGAACTTGTCCAACTTTGTCTTGAATCCCTGGAGGGAATATATCATACTGAATATATCCCCTTTCAACTTTAGAGAGTGCCCTCTCGTTCTCCCTTCTTTGGAGAGGGTGAACAACTTGTCTTTATCTACTAAGTCTATTCCCTTCAATATCTTGAATGTTTCTATCATGTCCCCTCTCAATCTCCTCTTTTCGAGGTGGAAGAGGCCTAGTTTCTCTAATCTCTCGCTGTACGGCAACTCCTCCAGCCCCTTAACCATTTTAGTCGCTCCTCTATGGTCCCTTTCAAGTAGTACCGTGTCCTTCTTGATGTACGGCGACCATGGCCCGGTACAGCGGCATGATAACCTTCTCCGATCTGTTCGTTATCCCTTCTTTATCATTCCTAGCATTCTGTTCGCCCTTTTCACCGCCACCGCACATTGCGTGGATGGCTTCATCGACTTGCTGATCAGAACTCCCAAGTCTCTTTCCTGGGAGGTGTCTCCAAGTACCGCCCCGGATATCCTGTATTTGTGCATGAAATTTTTGTTACCGACATGCATCATTGTACACTTATCCAGGTTGAACCTCATCTGTCATGTCGATGCCCATTTCTCGAGCCTGATTATGTCAAGTTGCAGATCTTTGCAATCCCCCTGTGTCTTCACTACTCTGAATAAGTTTCAAGTTTATTATTTATTTGATATACCGCCTATCATACGTCTAGGCGGTTTACAATAAATTTAATAACTGTGTATTGTCCACAAATTTAATCACCTCACTCGTCGCATCAATATCCAGATCGTTTATAAAGATGTTGAAGAGCACAGGTACAAGCACTGAGCCCTGCGGCACCCCACTGGTGATGCTCTTCCATTCCAAGTATTGTCCATTTACCCCCACTCTCTGTTTCCTATGCTCCAGCCAGTTTTTAATCCACGTGAGTATTTCAACCTCGATTCCATGGCTTGCAATTTTCCAAAGTAGTCGTTCATGTGGAACCTTATTGAATGCCTTCTGAAAATCCAGATATAAAATGTTGACCAGGTCGCCCTTGTATATCTGCCTGTTTACTCCCTCAAAGAAGTGCAGCAAGTTCGTCAAACAAGATTGGCTTAAACCGTGCTGGCTGGTCCTCATCATCCCGTGTCCATCAAGGTGATCAATGATGTGGTCCTTTATCAGCGCCTCTACCATCTTTCCCGGTACCGAGGTCAGACTCACCAGTCTGTAGTTTCCCGGGTCCCCCCTCAAACCTTTTTTGAAGATTGGCGTAACATTCACCATCTTCCAGTCCTCCGGAATCTTTCCCGATTTGATCGACAGGTTGGCTACTAGTTGAAGCAATTCAGCTATAGTCCCTTTCAGTTCCTTGATGACCCTCGGATGGATGCCATCTGGTCCCGTGGATTTATCGCTTTTAAGCCTATCTGCCTGCATACCTCTTCTAGACTGACCGTCAACCCTGTCAGTTTCCCATCTTCATTTCCAGCATAAAGCCTGATGGGTTCCAGTATGCCATGTATATCCTCTTTGGTAAATACAGACGCAAAAAATGTGTTCAGTTTGTCGGTGATTGCTTTGTCCTCCTTTAGCACTCCCTTCATTCCACGGTCATCCAAAGGTCCCACCGCTTCCTTCGTAAGTTTTTTTCCTGTCCCTGTCCCATTCTTGCAAGCTCTGTCCTCATCTGCACAAGCCTCAAACACTTTAAAATCATAAGTGTTCAAGGCTTGTGTGGTTAAGGCCGAGCTTATAGGAATGGGGCAGGAACAGCAACAAAACTCATGGGGACAGATGGGGAAATTGAGTTCCTGCGGGGATGGGAAAAAATTTGTCCCCTCTGGGGGAGGAGCCTAGCTAAGATGGCGCCCTGAACAAGTTTGGCAAAATGCCATCAACCTTTTTCCTCTAATGGTTAAATGCAAATCTAAGACCCTCTGAACCCTGGCAGTTACCTCAATCTGGACTGATGGATCCCTTCATCACTCATACACCCAGAGGGGAACCGGATGAGATATCCTCGGCACAAGGCGAGAGCTCGTCGGAGAGCTCTCAAGCCTCTTTTGAGGTTGTCAGTCTCTCTCCAGAGAAACGGAGAACACCAGCGCAGCCACTCCCACGGCCGTTGGTGTGTAGCACGGCCGGTGAGGGGAGTGAGACTGTGATGCCACAGAGCAGCGGGGAGGTTGAAGACCCAGCTGTACAGTGGGCATCAGTGGTTGCAGAGATCCAGCAATTACCGCGACAACTCTTGGAGTCGCCAGAGGAGCACCAGAATCTATTGAAAGTGATTTCAGCGTCAGGTACTGTGAAACCAAAACCAGTGGAGCTTAACTTTACCATAGCACCTTTAAAAAGCCCCCAGTCATAGAATTGAACTCGATATGGGATGCCATATCTCAGTTACAATCCTCCTTGGGAACTCAGATGCAAAATTTGTCTACCTATTGCTCTGGAGTACTCTAAGAATCTACTAAATTGCAACAAAGAGTGGATATAATTGAAATGGACCTTGTGCAACAGAAACAGAAAGTGGATACAGTAGGGGTTCAAAATCAACTTTTGTTGAAAGAAAATGGAAATATCAATTTAAAGTTAGAAATGTTAGAGAATCTTTCAAGAAGGCAAAATTTGAGGATAATAAATTTTCCTAAGATGATAAGTTTCCGCTCTCGATATGTTTAAGAAATATCTTACAGAGATTTTGAATATTCCTCAGGATAACTACCCTCCTGTTTCAAAAATTTACTACCTCCCAATGGGGAAAAAGCAATTATCTGAAGATCAACAAGCTCAGGAGATGGATTTGCTAGATCTTACAAATATCTTAGAAACTTCAGATTCTGAGCAAATGGAAGTGGCTACACTCTTTGTACAATTGGCACTGGACTCTGATAGAGACTGGCTATTAAAAATTTTCTTTAGATTTAAAGATAAATTATTCCTGAAACAAAAAATAAGAATGTACACAGATGTTTCTAGAATAACCCCAATAAAGAGAAAACAGTTTCTTCTCTTAAGACCTCAGGTCTTGAAGCTGGAAGCTACATTTCTATTAAGATTTCCTTGCAAATGTTATATTAATTATCAAGGAACTAAATATATTTTCTTTGAGTCTTCACAGCTGTTAAGATTTATAACTAGTAAAAATGTGATTTCTGGGGGACATACAGGAGGAAGGCTCCTGAACAGATTTTGGGTAGTAATCAGAGGTGTCATTTTTCTTTCCTTATGAAGTTTTTCTGATTCTGATAATGTCTGACTTTTTTATGCTTGCTCCCTCATATATTGTGGACTAATTAACAGAACAAATGAAAACATTTTCCTTTTCATTAGTTTTTGATATTTCTTGTAGCACTTGAATTTATTTCTGTTTATTTGTAATAATTATGATTAAAAATATGCAATAAATAATTAAAAAAAAATTTTTTTTTAAATTATCCCCGTGTTATTCTCTAATTGGGAGTTCAAACCCATGCGGCTCCTTGTGACTCTGGGTAAGTCACTTAATCCCCCTATTGCCCCAGGTATATTAGATAGATTTTGAGTCTGCCAGGACAGACAGGGAAAAATGGTTGAGTACCCGAATAAATTCATGTAAAACGTTATGAGCTCCCCCAGGAGAACAGTATAGAAAATTGACTAAATAAATGCATATTGATAAAATCAGTAAAAAGAGGGATGCTAACAACTGGATGGATAGGAGGAATGAAATTTGAGAGGAGTGTGAGGTAGAAAAATAAATGGAAGAAAGCTGAGCATGGAGGAGGAATGTAGGGAAGAAGTAAAGACAGTAGGAGAGAAAAGAAATGACAAATGGATAGGAGGCCTTGGAGAGCAAACTAAGAGAATAGAGGAAAGAAGAACCACAGATTGAGACCAATATGATTTGAAAAAGAAATCCACACATGTAGTGACTAGACTGTATCAGCTTTTGGGAATTGATATCTGCTGTATTTATATTTTCCACAATACAGGAGAAAATATGTCTCTTTCCGTTTCTCTGGTATTGCGTTGCATGAAGAGTCTAATTTCCCAGGGTTTCCCGTTAATTTATGTCTCCTTATTTCTGTTTTTAGTTTGTGGCCACTTATTCAGTATTTGGAGAGGTTCTGCCTCTGTTTTACATATGTCACAGAGGCCAGGCACTCTGTTATTATTGAGTATCTGTAGACATCTGTAATACTCTGGCTTCTTCAATTTTCTTAATAGGTGTATTGATTTTATAGTACTCACTACAATACATATAATGCTGCCTTTTCCTAAGAAGGTCTTTGTTTGTGTTGTTATGGAATGGTAGATTTCTTTAATAAGTGACTTCATAGGATTTTTTTTAAAAATTATTATTAATTCATAACATGCCCGCTAGTGAAGAGGGGTTATGTTGAAATTATTGCGGTGAAATCAGAATCAAGCATGATGAGTTCTATGGGAGCTACACTGGTTGCCCTTTCTGCAAGAATTATATTCAAGCTGCTGTGTTTAGTTTTTAAAGCATTTTGGTTTCAACCACCACATTATCTCAGTGACAAAATCAGTGAACAAGATCACAGCAGAGTGCTTCATTTGCTGAACCTCCCTTCTTTGTGAACTGTGAGGCTGATATCAACCAGGCGTAAGGCTTTCTCTTATACTGGCCTTTCACAGTGCAATACTCTACTCGCAACCATTTCTGATTTACTTGCTTACCTGACTTTTCGGAAAACTTTGAAGACACACTTTTCTCCAATCTTTTCTGCTATTTGATCCATGAGGTGGATTCTTTTTTTTTTTTTTAATGTTATTCAGAGTTACTTTTATTGTTGCACAGTTCATAGTCTTGTTATTGAGGTTGGTTAAACTGTGTGTGTGTGTAGGGGGGGCGGTTCTAAGCTATTGTATAAATTAATGATTTTTATGCAAATCGCTGTTAAACTTTTAGTACTGGGTAAATTAAATCAAATCAAATATCCTAGTTCTACTCTGCCCTGAGAAGGGCTTCTGTGGGTGCATAATAAATGCTTGCAATAAAACACTATTATTTGTATTTATTGTTTTTCTTATTTATCAGGATTTCACCCAAGCAGGTGTACAGCAAGAATAACTCAAACATAGGCAATAGACAAATACAGCATATTCAGTAATTACAGCAATTACCTTTATTTGATATATCACCTTTCCTCCAGGTACTGATATATAGAGGGGCATTTTCGAGATGATGTCTAAGGGCTCCTTTTACAAAGCCGCGCTAGCGGGGTTAACGCGCGTGACTTTTCATCATGCGCTAACCCCCGCACTGGCCAAAAACTACCACCTGCTCAAGAGGAGGTGGTAGCGGCTAGCGCATCCGGCGGTTTAGCGCACGCTCTTACGCACGTTAAACCGCTAGCGTGGCTTTGCAAAAGGAGCCCTAAATCTGAGTTTAGATATTTTAAGGGACATGCACAAAAATCCAGTACCAAACATGCCCATTTTCAAAACTGTAAAATGTCTATCTTATTTGATTGATTGATTTATTTATTTTTTTAATGAATGTGTTTGTGTTCAGTGGCCCAGAGTCTATAAACGTCAGCTAAAGTTAGATGCCTAGATTGGCCGTAACTGATGAACACTGTGCTGTGTATAACCAGTGCAGCAGCAAAGATATGACACTGAAAAAGTAGCATGATCATAAAAGAGGGAATACATATCAGGAAAAAAGTTTTTTTTTTTGGGGGGGGGGGCAAAAGGCACTTTAAATGGGCCTTCACTAACATTTAGGGGTCTTTTAATTAAGGCGCGCTAACCGATTTAGCGCATGCTAAAGATTAGCGCTTGCTAAATGCTAAGGCATCCATTATGTTCTATGGACGCCTTATCATTTAGCACATGTAATCTTTAGCGTGTACTAAATCGGTTAGCACGCCTTAATAAAAGGACCCCTTATTTATTTACTTGGTATGTTTTATATCCCGTCCTCCCCAACGAGCTCAGAGCGAGTTACAAGCAAACATAATGCAAATGGTTTAAATTTGCATATACAGTATCGCTTAAAAATCTTAGGTATACAATTTGTTCATCTGAGGTTATTATCTTTGTTTATATAATAGAGTTAGCATACTGAGGTAGCATACATAGAAAGGATACAGGAACCATTTCATCGCAATGGCTAAAAGGGTGAAGGATAAGGAATAATACTGGGAGAAGTGCTAAAGGGTAGTCAACGATGGGAGTTTATGTAAAGAGGTAATGCTTTCCTTTAATGCTTTCCAAAGTTCAGAAGTCCATTGAGGGATCTGATGTAAAGAGACAGCCGATTACAGTAGCTGGGCAGGAAATGGGGGTAGGAACATAATCTGGCTCTCTGGAGCTGGAAGGCACGGCCGGGGGAGGGAATTTGAAGGTGTGTTTATTCTTGAGAGGGAAGTGGTCTGTTTGGGACGTATGGAGGGAGATTGTGTGAAATGTAGCTGGGTGCCTTGTTGTATAAAGACTTATATGCTATTACTAGGCCCCTAAAGATACAACGCTTGGTGATGGGTAGCCAATGGACTGATGATAGTGCTTGTGAGATGGGGTCACGAGCGTGGAAGTTCTTTAGGGGTCTAACTGATGTTTCCCTCCATTTACATGTTTTGGTTTAGAGGAAAGGTGGGAGAGGGGAGATATGATAAAGACATTTAAATACCTAAGTGATGTAAATGCGCATGAGTTGAGTCTCTTTCAGTTGAAAGGAAGCTCTGGAATTAGAGGGCATAGGATGAAGTTAAGAGGTGATAGGCTCAGGATTAATCTACGGAAATACTTTTTTACAGAAAGGGTGGTAGATGCTTGGAATAGTTTCCTAGAAGAGGTGGTGGAGACAGAGACTGTGTCTGAATTCAAGAGGACCTGAGATAGGCACATGGGATCTTTCAGAGAAAGGAAGAGATAATGGTTACTGTGGAAGGGCAGACTAGATGGGCCATTTGGCCTTTATCTGCCATCATGGTTCTCTGTTTCTCATTTGCTACACTAGTGGGTCCACTACATCTGGCTTTAGGTATAAACCTTTTCCTGTTTTGTATCCCCTTTTTTGTGATCAGGATACTTTTTCAATGTATTGTTTCTTTGCTCCTGCATCGGTTATACGTAGCACAGCGCTCACCAGTCACGGATGGTTTGTAAAGAGACTCAGTTAAACAGTATTTTATCTTTAAGATTAGAAATATAAGTTTACAGATTTAAACTAGTTTTTGACGTTTAACTTTAAATCTTAATCACTGTGTCACAAACATTTGGGCTCAAATTCTATAAACGGCATCTCTAGTTTGGTGTTGCTAGGCGCTTTATTTGGTTTAATTGTCTTTAATCAATGTGATAATTGATTGCATCATTTAAAGTAATTAAAATCACAATAAATGTTGCCTTCAAAAATGGCACCGGAACCATGATTACAAAGGCACCTACCAGCACCTAACGGTAAACCAGGCATGGTTAATACCATAAGTACCCTTAAGCGTTGGTAGGCACCTCTGCGGTCATAATATTCATCACAAATAGACACCAGATATGTAGACCCTGAAAACACTGGCCTAAATTTCCGGTGCCTGCAATGTAGACATTATTGCATGAATGATACATAATCAGTACCACTTTTGTGGGTGGCTGCCAGTTTATAGAATCCAGAACTTGGTGCTAATACTTTAATAGTCTGTTCTTCACCATCAAAGGGATTAGGTGTTTCACATAAATTCCTTTGTCCTGGTTGGGTTTTTAAAAGCATTTTTTTTAGCCTCTGTGATGTTGTCACTCAGTTTTTATGCTTTACATCTGAGAGCATTATCTCTCATGTTATTAGAGACGCTCCATAAGTCTATTTGCACTATTCTTTACATTTATACCTTTCTGGTCTTTTTAGCATACAGGCCTAAATTCTCTAAACAGTGTCATACGTTAGGTGACTATAGGCGCTCTACTCTGTTTTCATTATGATCATCTGCCTAGCTGGCCTGCAGTAGAAACCTCTACTGCAGCTTTGTAAAAGGAGCCCTTAGTTTTATGATTGAATATTATCATTCTATATGTTCAATACACAATAAATTAATATTCAGTCATAAAACTAACCCCCTCTTTTACGAAGATGCGCTAAACACTAACGCGTGCATGTTATCCTGTGGACGCATTAGCGGTTAGGTCACGTGTTGATTTAGCACACGCTAAATCCACGCTAAAATGCATGGAAGGGCAAAATTGAAAGAAACATCTAAGTCCGTTTTCACCTAAGTCGTAAGTCGTCCAAAGTCAGACACAGCTTAGGACACTTTTTCGAAAAATACGCCCAAATATTTTTTTTTCAAAAATCGTCTAACTATACATCCAGCCTTCTGATCGTCCAGGCTGCTAAATCATCCATCTGTATACCACATTTTCATCCAAATATTTGTCCAAGTCAAAAATGCCTAGAATAAGCCCTGTTGGATGTGGGAGGGGTCAGCAAAGTGATGGACCTGAATTGTGGGGTACCTTACAGAGCACTGCTGTGAACTTCACAAAAAGGGTGCCCCATAAACATCTCACTACAGCTCCCTTATAGGTCATGGTGAGCCCCCCAAAACAACCCTCAGGATGTCTACAACCCCAATAGCCCTTATGGCAGTACAGGATTTTGGATTTTTTTGCAGAGTGCACATGTTTCACCATGAATGCAGTGATTACAGTGGCTTATGGGCCTGGGTCCTTTTCTCCATGGGTCCCTAACCCACCCCCAAGATGTCTTAAGCCGCCTCTGTGCAACTCTACTAGGCTTTCCTATGACAGGCTGCCAGGTGCTGATGTTCTTGAGGCAGATATTTCAAGTTGTGATTACGATTTTTATGGGGGGGGGGGTCGGTGATCACTGGGGTAGTATGTGGGGGTCTGTACTATGTGTTTGCAGTGCTTATCTGGTCACTTTATATAAGTTTTTGTGACTTCAAGTTTTATTTTAATTTGATGAATCGCTTATTTAGTTTTACTAAGCGAGATACAACATTAATAAAAAATATAAACATATATTTAGACATACCATTTAAAATTTAACATAATGGGTTAAACCAACAGACTTACAGACTAATCAATACACAAGGTAAAAAGGGACAGAACTACATTTCAATGCTTTAAAGTACAGAGGAGAACCATAAATGGAAAGAACATTAATAATAAGAAGAAGAACAGTTTATATACTGCAGGATCGTGAAGTTCTATGTGGTTTACAATTATTAGAAATGTTACAGATTAAATGGAATAAACAAAGTACAGACTTAATTATTGATAGTTCTAGCGATCATTTGTTGAGGACTGAGATTGTATAGGTTGGTTTCCTAAGTATTTCAAGAATAGATGTGTTTTCAGGCGCTTCCTGAATTCCACATAGGTAGTAGGCACAAGCAATTGTTCAAGGTCTTTACCCCATAGTGCTGCTTGATGTGCGAGAAGATGTTGGTGATGACTTTTAAATTTACAACCTCTGGCCGGTAGAGAAACAAAGTTTGGATGTGAGCTTCGTTTGTGTCTTTTGGTTGTGAAAGAGAAAAGGTCTGTTATGTATTTAGGGGCTAGGCCGTAAAGTACCTTGAAGCAGAAACAACCAAACTTGAATTTCACGCGTGCCTCCATTGGCGGCCAGAGTAAAAGTCGATAGGAAGGTGTCACATGATCAAACTTTTTCAGTCCACAAAGTAGTCTGATTGCTGCATTTTGAACTAGTTGCAATCGCCGCGTATACTTCTGGGGGAGTGTCAAGTAGGCAATGCTACAATAATCTAGTTGACTCAGTATAAGGGCTTGTACCAGAATTTGGAATGATGAGCCATCGAAGTAAGCTCTGATGGACAGAAGCTTCCAAAGGGTGTGAAAGAGTTTTCTGATCAAGGAGTCTACCTGGTTTTTCATGGTCAGGTTCTGGTCTAGTGTTACTCCCAATATCTTCATAGTGGGTTGAATCGGATATCTAAGGTTATTGATACACATTGGTGCTTTAGTGTCAAGTGGGTATGGCGATACTATGAAAAAAAAATTTTTCTCTGGATTTAGTTTTAGTCTGAATTCAGTCATCCATTGCTCCATCTGATTTAGTACTTCTGTTGCTTTGGGGGTGACTTCTGAGACAGAGTGGTGAATGGGATAATTATCGTAAAGTCGTCAGCGTAGCTAAATAGTTTTATCCCTAGTTGGGACAGTTATGCACCCAATGAGGACATGTAGACATTGAAGAGCAGATAGGATAGCGGTGATCCTTGTGGCACGCCAGATGGATTGCTCCATGTGTTTGAGAGATCGTGATTAAAGCGGACTTGGTAGGTGCGTGAAATAAGGAAACCTCAGAACCAGTTCAGTACTTCTCCTTTGATTCCGATTGCGTCTAGGCACTGTAGCAGTTTTCCATGGTCCACCAGATCAAAGGCAGAGCTCATTTCAAATTGCATGATTAGGGCGTTGAGGTCCTTACTGAATAAGTAACGCAAATTGTCCAGAATGGCTGCAATTACTGTTTCAGTGCTAAATAGAGGCCTAAAACCAGATTGAGTTTCGTGCAGAAGAGAGAATTGGTCAAGATATTCCATTAGTTGGGTGTGTACCAATCCTTCCTTGATTTTTACCATAATTGGAATAGATGCTACTGGTCTATAGTTGGTTATTGATGTTGCTGGTTCTTTACAATTTTTTGGGATTGGATTATTATAATGTGACCTTTATCGGTGAGGAATTTTCCATTGTTTAGGTTATTGATTAAATAATTCAATAGGGATAATTTAAAGCCTAGTGAAGCTGCTTTCATAATCTCTGGGGACATGAGTCCAGGACACAGTGTGATTTAGAGTATTTGTTATATAATTTGATGTAGTTATTCCAATCTGAATTGTGGAAGGAACTCCAGATCATGTCCGCTGGTATTTCATTTCTTGGTATAACAATTGATTGATGTTCGTATGCATCAATTGTTGAGTAGTTATTTCTTATTTTGATTTATGAGTCGAAATGTTGTGCTAGTTCATTTGCTGAGGGTAGTTTGGTATTATGCATGGATTGAGTGTGGCGTGTGGTGTCAAATAAGTTTGTAACTATGTTGAACAGTTCTTTTGTGTTAGAAAGGGAAGAGTGAAAACCTGGAAGGAAACTAATGTAAAATTTGAACATAATTTAAAGATTAAAAGCATCTTTAAAAAGGAAACTAAGTTACTTTTAAAACAACTCAAATCATTTCCCTCTTACGTGCTGAGGCAAAGTGTTCCAAAGTTGCGGAGCCATCACTGAAAACATATCATGTCATTGAGCTCCAATAACTTTCAAAGAGGGGACCACTATAAGCTTTTGATTAGTGGACTGGAGAGAACGCGATGTGCTATAAGGGATAAGTAATTTATTAATGAATTGAGGTTCATTAGTGGAAACAGTTAATTAGGAGCCAGTAAGATTTATTCAGAAAAGGAGTAACATGATCATATATTTTACCGTTATGAATGAATTTGATGGCCATATTCTGGATTATCTAAAAGCGCTTTTCTTTTTGCATGATATTTATTAATAAAGAATTACAGTAATCAAATTATGCAATAATTAAAGAGTAAATTAATATATTTAGTGATTTTGGCTCCAGAAACTTAGAAACTGAGCGAATCATTCGCAGCCTATAAAAGCAAGATTTGACGGTATTACTTATGTGTTCGTGATAAGAAAATGTATCATCAATGATGACACCCAGATTTAAATAGCCTAAGTCACAACATCTAAGTTCCGTCTAGGCTGTGTTGTAAAACTTTCGGTTATACATTCGGTACAAATAAATCTAGCATGGCCCACGGCCCGCCCAAATCCCGCCCTCGACGCTCCTCCTGAAATGCCCCGTTTAACTCTGGTCATTCAGCGGCACTGGGAAGGCCTAGCTCATTTGTAAACACGTCTAAAACCCATTTTGATTATCAGCACTTGGACGTCTTTTGTTTATGGTCGTGCAAGTGCCGACTTAGGCCGATTTCTGGATGTTTTTGTCTTTCAATTATGAGCCCGATAGTGCACCTATGTAAAAGAGGGTCTAAGGCAGTGGTCTCAAACTCAAACCCTTTGCAGGGCCATATTTTGGATTTGTAGGTACTTGGAGGGCCGCAGAAAAAAATAGTTAATGTCTTATTGAAGAAATGACAATTTTGCATGAGGTAAAACTCTATAGTTTATAAATCTTTCCTTTTGGCTAAGTCTTAATAATAATATTGTAATTTATAGCTAAAGAGACGTATGATCAAGAAACTGTTTTATTTTACTTTTGTGATTATGATAAACATACTGAGGGCCTCAAAATAATACCTGGTGGGCCGCATGTGGCTCCCGGGCCGCGAGTTTGAGACCACTGGTCTAAGGGCTCCTTTAACAAAGCTATGATAGTAGTTTCTACTGCAGGGCAGCTAGGTAAATGCTCATAATGAAAACAGAAGTTAAAGAATTAATTATATAAATACAAATCAAACAATGTATATTGATAAAAATCATATAAATTAATAAAAATAATGTTTAATGAAATTGTATAAAAGGTGAACACCAAAAAAAAAAAAAATATATATATATATACCGTATATAAAATTTCTCCTAATTATTTCTTTTGTAAGGCTTATATCACTCCCAATGAAGGCTAACCAGTCAAAACACAACCATGTTAACATTCTTATTTTGATGCCTTTTATACTCCAATGAGAACTGAGAATAAAGATTGTGTAAGAATCCTGCATTTCTACGTGCCCCACTTTTTTCCCCCCATTTGTTGTAAGTGAAGATAAAACATATAGGGTCCCTTCTACTAAGCCACGATAGTGATGTTGCCAGTAAATTCACTGAATCCCAAAGGAATGGAATGAGCTTCAGTACATTTTTTGCAGCAACATCACTACCATGGCTTTGCAAAGGGGGCCCTTAGATAGGTCAGATAAAGTAACAGGAGTTAGAAAATAAGGGGGTTAATTTTAAAAAATTGCATGCTAATTCAGAAAGGTGCTTGAATATAATCTCAGCTAGGATACGAGTGGATAAGCAAATCCTGCTACAGTATGTGCAGTCATAACACCTTGTGTGTATGTGACTAGCAAGTTCAGTTACTTCTTCCATTAAAAGCTAAGGTTCCACATAGCCAAGCTTTCACCTGCTTCCTGAAGTAGAGGTAGTCTGGTGTTAAGTAAAGCATTTCAGGAAGTGCAATCTAGAGTGTGGGAGCTAAGCTCACTGGCAAGTATCACATTGCACAATGTCCTTTGGACAGAGTATGGTTAGGGTAGAGTGTGGTTGGAGCTATGTAGAAAGAGATCCTGTTCTTCAAGAACTCTGGGCTATTTCTTATAAGAACATAAGAAGTTGCCACCACTGGGTCAGACCAGAGGTCCATCACGCCCAGCGGTCCGCTCCCGCGGCGGCCCATCAAGTCTGTGACCTGTGAAGTGGTTCCTGACCATTTCTGTAACCTACCTCTACATCTATCTGTAACCCTCAATCCTCTCAACCTTTAGGAACCTATCTAAACCTTCCTTGAAACCCTGTAGTGTGCTCTGGCCTATCACAACCTCCGGAAGCGCATTCCAGGTGCCCACCACCCTCTGGGTAAAAAAGAACTTCCTCGCATTTGTTCTAAACCTGTCCCCTCTCAATTTCTCCGAGTGACCCCTTGTACTTGTGGATCCCCACAGTCTGAAGAATCTGTCCCTGTCCACCTTCTCTATGCCCCTCAGGATTTTGAAGGTTTCTATCATGTCTCCTCTAAGTCTCCACTTTTCCAGGGAGAACAGCCCCAGGATTTTCAACCTGTCAGCGTATGAAAAGTTTTCCATACCATTTACCAGTTTAGTTGTTCTCCTCTGGACCCCCTCAAGTACTGCCATGTCCTTCTTGAGGTACGGCGACCAGTACTGGACACAGTACTCCAGATGTGGGCGCACTATTGCACGATATAGCGGCATGATGACTTCCTTCGTCCTGGCCTTGAAGATCAGACAGAATTTTAAATTTAACCCTATATTATACCAGTAACCATGAGGTTTTTGTAGAAATGGTGTGATCTGGTCATGTCCTTTATAATCTTCTATGAGTCTTGCTGCAGCGTTCTGAATCAATTGGTGCTGGTGCATTCCCTTTGTAGTCAGACCAGCATAAAGTGCTTTACAGTAATCCAGGAATAAGCAGTGGAATTCCACAAAAATACCTTAGAATGGTTTATGGACTTTTCTTTTAGAAACCTGTGCAAACCTTTTTTTTTAACCCTGCTATGCTAACATGTTTACCACCTTCTCTGACAACAAATTCCATAGTTTAATTGTACATTAAGTGAAGAAATATTTTCTTCAGTTTTTCTTAAATGTGCCGCTTAGTAGCGTCATTACATTTCCCCCAGTGTTCTAAGTTGTGAGGGAGTTTTCTACCTACAGCCCTGCCAGTGGGGGGGGGGGGGTGTGAGGTTTCAATATCACATTTTCAATAGTGAGGGACAAGTAAACTCTACCTGTCTCTAGCAATTGAAAACACAATATCGAAACACCACCCCCTACTGGCAACAATGTAATTGGAGGACTCCTACACAGCTTAGAGTAGGGGTGTCAAAGTCCCTCCTCGAGGGCCGCAATCCAGTCAGGTTTTCAGGATTTCCCCAATGAATATGCATGAGATCTATTTGCATGCACTGCTTTCATTGTATGATAATAGATCTCATGCATATTCATTAGGGAAATCCTGAAAACCCAACTGGATTGCGGCCCTCGAGGAGGGACTTTGACATTAGAGGGAGTCCTTGTACTATTGGAAAGAATAAACAAGCATTTTGGGACAGATTCTATAAAAGACACCTAACTGAATAGGAACCTAGAAAAGAAGCAGCCTACGCATGTCAATCAAAGTTAGGTGTTGTTTGTAACATAGCTATATAGCTTTATTAGATTAGAAATTTAAAAGAGTACAGAGAATAGTTAGTGATTCAGAGAGAAGTGACTAAGCACTACACTAACAATTGGTTAAGATTTATCAAGTGTTTGTAACAGGAAATAGCCGCAGATAAAAACTTAAATGGTCCATCCAGTCTGCCCATAGGTTATACCCATTAAAAATTAATGATTAAATTAACTTGTCTCTTCTTTGATATTTCTGGAAAATAGACTGTAAAGTCTACCTGGTATTGTCCTAAGTTCCAAATGCTGAAGTTGCCGTCCAAACTCACTCCAGCCTATCTAACCATCCTGTTGTTTGCAGGATATCTACCGTAAAGTCTGGCCAGTAACATCCTCATGTTCCAAATTAATGGAGTTCCCACTGATGCCCACTCCAGTCCATCCTACACCGAATCACCATATATGGGGGACAGACCATGCAGGTCTGTCCAATACCAGCATGAGATCTTTTACATCCTTTGTTTTCTAATTAGAGATCCTCTATTTTTATCCATCACTGTTTTCCTCACCTCCACTTCCCTCGGGAGGGCATTCCAGGCATCTACCACCATCTCCTTGAAGAAGAA
The DNA here is from genome assembly GCF_902459505.1 of Geotrypetes seraphini. Lineage (NCBI taxonomy): Eukaryota > Metazoa > Chordata > Amphibia > Gymnophiona > Dermophiidae > Geotrypetes > Geotrypetes seraphini. The sequence goes on along the minus strand of NC_047085.1, from coordinate 82,980,480 downwards.
TTTCCTAACATGGCTCCTAAGTCTTCCTCCCTGTAATCTCAAATTATGCCCTCTGGTTTTACTATTTTTTCTTGTTTACCATTTTTTCTTCTCTGGAAAAGAATGGCACCTAGCGGTTCCTAAACTGACTTAGATGCTGGTAACTGAATATGCCTTAGGCACCATTCTATTAAGTCAAGGTTTTCTGGGCCTAAAATACTGGTGCCTCAGATAGGCACCTACCAGTGCCTAACTCAATCCATGCCCAAACACCACCCCAAACCACACCTACTTGCCGGTAGGCACTGGTAGGCATCCTCAGTATGGATGCCAATATCGAAGTGGTAGGCGCCTACTAAGTTAGGTGCTTATTGGCTAATTATTTTTAGCTGTTTTTAATGGAGCTTTCAATGATCAGCGCCTATGAAAAAATTAAGTTAGGCGCCTATGTTGGCTAGGCACATCAATCTAGGCACATTACTGTAGACACCTTATATCAGGGATCTCAAAGTCCCTCCTTGAGGCTGCAATCCAGTCGGGTTTTCAGGATTTCCCCAATGAATATGCATTGAAAGCAGTGCATGCACATAGATCTCATGCATATTCATTGGGGAAATCCTGAAAACCTGATTGGATTGCGGCCCTAAAAGGAGGGACTTTGAGACCCCTGCCTTATATAGAATCAGGGCGTTCATATGTTTACCCTTTCCATTCCATCATGATTTTACTGACCTCTATCATGGCTCCCTAAAGCTGTTTTTTCCCTCCCCCCCCCCAAGCTGTAGAGCCCTAGCCTCTTTAACCTTCCTCATACAGGACTCACTCCATTCCTTTTATCCTTTTGATTGCCTTTTTCTGTATCTTTTCTAATTCTGCTATATATTATATATGTGGGGGGGGGGGGGGGGGGTTTATGCAGTGCTCAGAATTTCAGATGCGATTGCACTATGGAGTGATACAAAGTGATACTTTCATAGCCGCTGCCTCAGGTGCTTACTTTCCATTGTAAAATACTAGCGTAACCGGGTATTAATGTACCTAACTCTAGGCACTTACATTTATGCCAATCATAGAACTGGTGCACTTAAGTGTGTCCCTGCTATATTTAGGTATCCACAATTTTGTGACGTCTATGACTGGTATAATGACAGGTGTGTAAATGGTAGGCATGCAGATACGAGTTACGCTAGCAAGCTATGAGACCTGGGTGCCCAGGTACCATAAGAACATAAGAACATAAGAAGTTGCCTCCGCTGAGGCAGACCAGAGGTCCATCTCGCCCAGCGGTCCGCTCCCGCCGCGGCCCATCAGGCCCATTGCCTGAGCAATGGTCCCAGACTATCCCTATAACCGCTACTCCTATCTGTACCCCTCAATTCCTTTATCCTCTAGGAACCTATCCAAACCTTCTTTGAAGCCTTGTAACGTGCTCCGGCCTATCACAGCCTCCGGATGCGCGTTCCATGTGTCCACCACCCTCTGAGTGAAAAAGAACTTTCTGGCATTTGTTTTAAACCTGTCCCCTTTTAATTTCTCCGAGTGCCCCCTTGTACTTGTGGTTCCCCATAATCTAAAAAATTTGTCCCTGTCTACTTTTTCTATACCCTTCAGGATCTTGAAGGTTTCTATCATGTCTCCTCTAAGTCTCCTCTTTTCCAGGGAGAACAGCCCCAGCTTTTTCAGTCTGTCAGTATATGAGAGGTTTTCCATACTCCTTATCAGCTTAGTTGCTCTTCTCTGGACTCCCTCAAGTACCGCCATGTCCTTCTTGAGGTACGGCGACCAGTACTGGACACAGTACTCCAGATGCGGTCGCACCATTGCACGATACAGTGGCAGGATGACCTCCTTTGTCCTGGTCGTGATACCCTTCTTAATGATACCCAACATTTTGTTTGCTTTTCTTGAGGCTGTGGCGCACTGTGCCGACGCCTTCAAAGATGTGTCTACCATCACTCCCAGGTCTCTTTCAAGGTTACTAGCAGTGATCCTCCCATTCTGTAGCTGAACATCGGGTTCTTTTTCCCTACATGCATGACCTTGCATTTCCCTACGTTAAAGTTCATTTGCCATTTTTTGGCCCATTCTTCTAGCGTCGTTAGGTCCCTTTGCAGATCTTCGCAGTCTTCCAGGGTTTCAACCCTGCGGTAGAATTTGGTGTCATCCGCAAATTTAATAACTTCGCAATTTGTTCCCGCCTCCAGGTCATTAATGAATATATTGAACAGGAGCGGTCTCAGCACCGACCCCTGCGGAACTCCGCTCGTGACCCCATGCCAGTCCGAGTAATGGCCCTTCACTCCAACCCTCTGTTTCCTGTCTGCCAGCCAGTTTTTGATCCATCGGTGGACCTCCCCTTGCACCCCGTGTTTCCACAGCTTTTTAAGTAGTCTTTCGTGCGGTATCTTGTCGAAGGCTTTTTGAAAGTCAAGGTAAATGATATCAATGGATTCCCCTTTATCCACCTGTCTGCTTACCCCCTCAAAGAAGTACAATAAGTGCAGAAGCCGTGCTGGCTCGACTTTAGCTGTCCATTGTTTTCTATGTGTTCACAGATACTGTCCTTAATCAGTGCTTCCATCATCTTTCCCGGGACCGAGGTCAAGCTCACCGGCCTGTAGTTTCCCGGGTCCCCCCTTGAACCCTTCTTGAAGATGGGCGTGACATTTGCAATTTTCCAATCCTCCGGGATCTCTCCAGTTTTTAAGGATAGGTTACATATTTGGCGAAGTGGCTCTGCTATTTCGTTCCTTAGTTCCTTGAGTACCCTTGGGTGAATGCCGTCCGGACCTGGCGATTTGTCGCTCTTTAGTCTGTCTATCTGCCTGAGGACATCCTCTTGGCTTACCTCTAGTTGGACCAGCTTTTCATCCCGATCCCCATTTATGATGTCCTCCGGTTCCGGAATATTGGATGTGTCCTCCCTCGTGAAGACCGACGTGAAGAACTTATTTAACCTGTCTGCTATTTCTTTTTCCTCTTTTACCACTCCTTTTTTGTCTCCATCATCCAATGGCCCCACTTCTTCCCTTGCCGGTTGCTTCCCCTTCACATATCTGAAGAACGATTTGAAGTTTGTTGCTTCCCCCGCCAGTCTCTCCTCATATTCTCTTTTAGCTTTCCTAACCACACGGTGACACTCCCTTTGGTGTTCTTTGTGCTCCTTTTGGTTGTCCTTTGTTTGGTCCTTTTTCCATTTTTTGAACGATGCTTTCTTGTCACTTATCGCCTTTTTCACTGCAGTTGTTATCCACGCTGGGTTTTTTGTTCGGTTTTTTTGGCCCATAAAACGAGTAGACTCTCACTGCGCAACCTAGAGGTACCTAAATGGAGGCACCCAGTTATAAAATTGCCCCCCTTACCCAGGTAACTGCCGCTGAAACTCTGGGTACAGCCTGGTCAGTGGGACTTAACCCGTTGGAGGCCTCTCCTAACTGGATAAGCGCCGCTGACAAATATTTTTTCTGCGACGACATTTGGTGGCAAAATGTTTGCTCGTAGAAGAGACTACTTTGATATCATCAAAACGTGTTACTTTCCCCCTTGACAAAGCTGAGGTAGTGGCTTCCCTGCGGCAATGGTCAGACACCCATTAAATCCCTAAGGGTGTCAGAGTAATTACCGCAGCAGCAGCTACTACTGTGGTTTTGAAAAAGGAACCCTTAAATTTTTGTTCTTCGATCAGTGGCATACTGTTCAAAATAGCAAAACTCCTAGTCTGTGGCATGGTTTCCCCTTTTCTTCTTATCTCTAGATCTTTCATTTTGATCTTTTTATTATTATTATTTATAGTTCTTAACTTTTACATAAAAAAACATTGGTTGCTTTCATGTTGTATTAAAACTCTGCATCCCTGAATGTATCGTGGCTTTGTAAATGGAGCCCTTTATTTTTTTTTTCTTTGATCAGTAGCATACTGTTCAAAATAGCAAAACTCCTAGTCTGTGAACATAAGAATTGCCGCTGCTGGGTCAGACCGGTGGTCCATCGTACCCAGCAGTCCGCTCACATGGCGGCCCTTAGGTCAAAGACCAGTGCTCTAAATGAGTCCAGCCTCACCTGCGTATGTTCCAGTTTAGCAGGAACTTGTCCAACTTTGTCTTGAATTCCTGGAGGGTGTTTTCCCCTATAACAGACTCTGGAAGAGCGTTCCAGTTTTCTATCACTGTCTGGGTGAAGAAGAACTTCCTTAAGTTTGTATGGCATGGTTTCATTTTTCATGATACCCAAAAACATACATCTTGGGACAAATAAGTGATAAACATGTGGGTGAAACGTATGAAACAAACTTTAAAAATCAAAACACCCCATTTCTAGCTCAAGAATGCCACAAAGTGTCAAAAAGTGCTCAGGACAGTTTGCTGGTAAAAAGGATCACATGCAGGGTAGCACCCCCTGAAAACTGTGCCTTTTTCTTTCAATCACTGCACTTAAATACCATTCATGGTTTCATCATTTTGATCATATATTTTTTTTATTTATAGTTCTTAACTTTTGCAGAAGAAAACAAGTGTTGTTTTCATCTTATAGTAAAACTCTGCATCCCTGAATATACCGTATTCTTCAGTGTTGTGCTTTACAGACCAGCTTGATATGTGTGACTTGCATGGGTTTCTGATTAGAATAAGCACAGACTTTGAGTCACAGTGCTAAGCAGGACTAAGGCCAGGATTCACTAACCTGCCCAATTGGGCCCGATCCGGGCAGGTCCGAATAATTCTGCAAACTCCAATATGCAGATGAGGGTGATCAGAGGAACGTCCCCATCTGCAGGCACAAATCGCGCTATAACGATCCCCACGCATGCGCAGACCATCTGTAGATGGTTTCAGCATGCGCGGGACCTCCGGGCCGTCGCAGTTGGGTTTTTTTTATCTTCTTCTATTTTTTAACACAGCGCAGCCAGGGAACCTAAAAGTGCTGCCTGCCTTCCAGCCCCGAACCCGAACACCCTGTCTACCTGCCCCAACTCTCCCATCCTTCCCCCCACTGCAAGCCCATGGTTTTAACCCGCGGGCTTAAGCGGGTTAAAACCACGGGCTCCCAAAAGTTCCTCGATCGCCTATTAAAAAAATAATAGGCAATCGAGGAACTTTTGGGAGCCCGAGATTTTAACCCGCTTAAGCCCACGTGTTAAAACCACGGGCTTGCAGTGTGGGGAAGGGTGGGAGAGTCGGGGCAGGCAGGCAGCGGGTTCGGGTCAGTAAGGCAGGCAGCATGTTCGGGGCTGCATGATAGGGACTGACAGGGCAGAGAGCAAGGCGGCAGAAGGCAGAGCAGCCGGAAAGGGCTTCAGCGACTGATCCTCAGCAGTCACTTTTTTTGGATCGGCCAGCCCAGTCGGTGTTGCAAGGTTTTCTTTAGTGAATCGCGTCCCTGACTATTTTGCATGCCGTTGCCCTCATTTGCATGCGCGGATCAGAGGATGGTGGGAAGACAGGTAAGTGAATCGGGCCGGGGTCGCTAAGGGGTCGCAAACCGATTGGTACAAAATCGGTTTGCTTAGTGAATTTGGGCCTAAGGGAGGAGTTCATCAAGGGGCACTAACAAGTTTAGCGCATGTTAAACAATAAGGTGCCCATTATATTCCTATAGATGTCAGAAAATTTAGCACATATTAATCATTATTTTGCACTAACACGGCACACACTAATCAGTACCCCTTGATGAATTCCTCCCTAAATTTTCAATTTTAAAGCTCGTTTTACTAAACCACGGAAGAGCTTCTTACTGTGGGCAGGTGAGGCAAATGTTCCGACACTCATTTCAATCATATGAGCATCATAGCATTTACATTGCTGGCCCGCAGTAAAAAGCTCTTCCACAATTTAGTAAAACCCAGCATTAAATAGAAACAGAAACATGATGGCAGATAAAGGCCAAATGGACCATCCAGTCTGCCCATCCACAGTAACCATTATCTCTTTCTCTCTCTGAGATCCCAGGCCCTCTTGAATTCAGACACAGTCTCTGTCTCCACCACCTCTTTCAGGAGACTGTTCCATGCATCTACCACCCTTTCTGTAAAAAAGTATTTCCTTAGATTGTTCCGGAGCCTATCACCTCTTAATTTCATCCTATGCCCTCTCATTGCAGAGTTTCCTTTCAAATTAAAGAGACTCGACTCATTCGCATTTACATTACATAGGTTTTTAAACATTGCTGTCATATCTCCCCACCTTTCCTCCAAAGTATACAGATTGAGATCTTTAAGTCTATCCCCATACGTCTTATGATGAAGAGATTAAATATATATGAAAATGAAAAAAAAATAACCTCACACATATGAAAATGGGAAAAAAGTTATCTTATTGATTTTTAACTGAACTATTAGCAGGGATTTTTTGTGCCAATATTATTGCTTTCACCAAAAAAAAAAAAAAAAAACCCACTTCATCAGAACCTAATCCTGTCGCTGCTCCAAAATGAGCTGTAACATTTCAAGATTTAATTGGATTCTAATTTTTTCAAGTAATAGATCACAGTGGGAAATGACAAACACAAGCAAAAAGAGATACAAAAGAACAAACTGACACTGATAGCAATGGCAATAGACCATAATTACAGCCATGTCCAACCTCTGCCTAGCAGGAACTCAGCCCGTATAACACTCCGCTGCCTCGGCATATCAGCTCAACATACGAAATCCAAAAGTGAACAATTATCTAACTGTACCTTAGAAAAGGTAATCAGTGTACTATAACTAGGATTTCTACTCTTAGGAATTTATACATTGTAAATGTATTTTACAGTTAATTAAAGGGTTTTTTTTTTTAAAGGTACAAAATCAGGGCTCCTTTTACTAAAACGTGGAAGAGCTTCTTACTGAAGGCCGGTGAGGTAAATGCTCCGACGCTCATTCAGTTCCTACGAGTGTTGGAGCATTTGCCTCGCTGCCCCGCAATAAGAAGCTCTTCCTTGGTTTAGTAAAACCCAGTGTCAGTGTTGATCGGTATTTTCATGCCATAGATATTATTGCTGGGTACCCTTTTCCAGTGGAATCAAATATGCATAGGTGTGTCACTTAGGAGTTGTTAGTGAAGAAAAGCACTAAAAATGAAAAGGCAGTCTTCTACCTACAGTCCTGCCAATGGGGATGTGGGGTGGGTGCTGTTTCACTATCACATTTTCAATAGTAAGGGAGAGGCAAGCTCTGTGTGTCTTCAAGGAATCTGCCTGTTTCTAGTGACTGAAAACACAGTATTGAAGCATTACCGCCCACTAGCAGCAATGCAGTTGGAGGACTTCCACACAGCTTAGAACAGGGGTGTCAAAGTCCCTCCTCGAGGGCCGCAATCCTCGGGTTTTCAGGATTTCCCCAATGAATATGCATGAGATCTATTAGCATACAGTGCATGCAAATAGATGTGTGGTGCAGTGGTTAAAGCTTCAGCCTCAGCAATTTGGGGTTGTGGGTTCAAACCCACGGTGCTCCTTGTGACCCTAGGCAAGTCACTTAATCCCCCCATTGCCCTAGGTACATTAGATAGATTGTGAGCCCACCGGGACAGACAGGGAAAAATACTTAAGTACCTGAATAAATTCATGTAAACCGTTCTGAGCTCCCTTGAGAGAATGGTATAGAAAAATGAATAAATAAATAATTACAATTGGTCTCTCATTCTAATAACACCAGGAAGTCCATTCCAAATCTCTACCAACTTGAAAACATAGGACTGACAAAGTTTCCCAGCTGATTTAATTCCCTTGAAAGAGAGAAATGATAATTTGTACTTCTGGGTGTTCCTCAATTAGCAGGTTCTGTATTCATTCCAATGTAAGGGGATCAAATATTCCATAAAGAAGTTTGAAAAAAAATACTTGTGCATTTAAATTGGATCCTGAAGTGAACAGGAAACCAATGCTAATGCTAAATTTTTCCGTTAGCGCATGACACAAAAATATTAACTCCATGTAAGCTGGGTAGCAGGCACCCATGTGAACTCAGTACACCCAGATTTTATATATTGCACCCAAAATTGCTTGCTGAAATTTGGGCACATTCCCAAGATGTGCCCACAACATAATTGATTAACGAGCCCTTAACTAGTAATAATTTAGCACTAACAACCAACTGTTCCAGGTAATTGGCTTTGATTCAAAGTTATGTAAGCTATACTGATTATTTAAATTTCGCCAATCAGGGAACCCTTTCTATGGCCTGCTTCTGCTGCAACCATTTTTATGCTTGAGACTTTGTAATACCAAATGATTGTTGCAGTTGTGAAAAATCAAGCAGTTTTCCATTTGATAATACATCATCCAACGTACGTATACTTGCCTGCAGCCAATGTTTCCAGAGGATTTTAGACTCGCCAATTTGAATCTTGGAGTTCAACCATAAGGATTGACACGTGGATTGTTATACTGGTACAGATGTTAAATTACTGATGAACTTTAAGGTTTTCCATGTGGCAAAAAGAATACTATTATCCTTATAAATTCTGGGTAACTTGATACTCAACACATGACATAATAGTAATGGGGACATAAGTTGCCATTCTAAATAAAGCCAGTCCGGGCTTCCTTTTCCACTACAGACATTTAAAACTGCTCTGTCACCTCTCTGTTTCCTGTCCAACCACCTACCTCTCCCTCTCCCTCTGCCTATCCCTAAAATGCTTTCATGTTTGCCTTGAACAGTAAAACCTTGGTTTGCGAGCATAATTCATTCTGAAAACATGCTTGTAATACAAAACACTCACGTATACTGTATGTACTTGTATTGCAAGGCCTTGCTTGTATATCAAGTTAAAATTTAATAAAATGTTATGCTTATCTTGCAAAATAATTGCATACCAAGTTACTTGCAATCTAAGGATTTACTATATACTGATATCTGTCAACATTTGCTTATTTCTGATTTGAAGAAGGGTTACCTTTGAAAACTCATCATAAAATGTACTGAGTTAGTCCAATAAAAAAGGTATTGCCTTATTTCCTTTGTTTTTGGTTTGTTGATTTGTTTTTTTTTATTTCTTTACTAGTCTTTAAGCCCGTTACATTAACGGGTTCTAGAATAGATGTGTCTGTCTGTCTCTCTCTCTCTTTCTCTCCTTGGCTGCTTTCTGTCTGTCTTTCTTTCTTTCTGTCTCTTTTTCCTCCGCTGTCCACCACCACCCCTTGCCAGCTCCCCCTGTCCAGCAGTAGCCCTTCTCCCTTCCTTTTATGTCTCCCATGTCCAGCAGCACCCCTTCCCTGCTCCCCCTGTCCCTCTTCCCTGCTCCCCCGTCCATCAGCACCTTTTCCCTGCTCCCCCATCCATCAGCACCTCTTCCGTGCTCCCCCTGTCCCTCTTCCCTGCTCCCCGGTCCATCAGCACCTCTTTTGTGCCCCCTGGTCCCTCTTCCCTTCCCCCTGGTCCATAAGCACCTTTTCCGTGCTCCCCCTGTCCCTCTTCCCTGCTCCCCCGTCCATCAGCACCTCTTCCCTGCTCCCCGGTCCATCAGCACCTTTTTCGTGCTTCCCCTGTCCATCTTCCCTGTTCCCCCGTCCATCAGCACCTCTTCCGTGCTCCCCCTGTCCCTCTTCCCTGCTCCCCGGCCCATCAGCACCCATTACCTGATCCCCCTGTCCAGCATGTTCATTTGCAGCCTGGTGAGGATAGCGGCCAGCTGCAGCGAACCTCGCAGGCTGCTATGCACCTCAGTAGCAAGTTCCCTCTGACGCGATCGCGTACGTCACAGGAAACGTGCTACTGAGGTGCTGAGCTGCCTGCGAAGTTTGCTACAGGCGGCCGCTATCCTCACCAGACTCCTTTGAAGAGTGGCGTCAGCAGTGGTACTGGGCAGTTTGACAGCAGCGGCGGCCACCACGGCCGGCAATCGGGCGGCGATGATGCGGCTCTGGCACCGCTGGGAGAGAGCTTGCCTTTGCTTCCTTCAGCAGCAGCGGTTGGTGAGTGAGGGTGGGAGGAGGGGAGTGGCCAGAGTGATCCCTGCCGCCGGGTTCTAAAATGGAACACGGCCACGGATCACACACCACGGTGGCAGGGAACACGAAACCCTAAGTGCGCATGCGCGCTTAGGGTTTTATTATATAGGATATTAGCATGTATCTGAAAAGGATGTGACCAGGGGCAGTCCAAAAAGTTGCTTGTGGAATTAAAGAATTTGGCATAAGCATGCCTAATATGATGGACCAGAACATACGCAGGTAAGGCTATATTTTAGTAAGGCACTGGTCTTTGACCTAAGAGCTAGCACGTGAGCAGACTGCCGGGCACGATGGACTGCTGGTCTGACCCAGCAGCGGCAATTCTTATGTACTTATGTTCTACCAACCTCCCGGAATAAAAAGTGGCTTTCCCCAGTTCTACCTTAATAACAGTTTATGGACTATGCTAAGAACTTGTCTAAATCTTGTTAAAACTTAACTATACTAGCTGCTGGGGTCCGGGGAGCTCGGTCGGAGGGGGAGAGGTTGTCCAGCAGGAGGGCTTGGGCTCCCTCCTGTCGATGATCGCACAGTTGGTTGTTTGGGGGGGGTGTTCTTCAGCAGGAGAGAGCAGGCATCTCTCCTGCCATAATTGTTGCGGGGGGAGGGGGGCAGGGGACCACGGTCCCAGGATTCTGTAACCGGCGTTGTTTTTGACAGACTTCGGTTAGAGAATCCTGCTTTTAGGCGAAGGACTGGCCCCTCCTTCGCCTAAAAGGTCTTGTTTTGGGTGTTTGGGACTCGGGCAATTTTTGGGTCGGGAATGTGTGATAAGGATAGACGTAGTGGCAGTCTGGGTGATTACATTGCTGAATGTAGAGGTAGGCAATCCTAAAAAAAACCCACTCATTTTGGACTTTTTTTGAGAATGGACATTTTCCTGCTGCCTACTTTCTGTATCTAGGGATTTAGGCCAAAAGGGGACTTAGGGCTCTTTTAATAAGCCTTGTTAGGGCTTTAACGCGCGGAATAGCGCGCGCTACATTGCCACACGCCCTATACCTTAACGCCAGCAATGAGCTGGCATTAGTTCTAGAAGCGTAGCATGCGGTAATTTCCTGCATGCGTTAAAAACGCTAGCACACCTTACTAAAAGGAGCCCAATAATGTTTCTTTTGATTATGTCCCTCCACGCATGGAGAGGAAAATATATTTTTCCTTTGTTTTAAAAAGCATAACTATTTTTACTTTACACTGTTTGTCAGTTAAAACCTATAATTAGAAGCCCTAATTGTAACTGCCTGCTTTCTAACATAATACTACAGATGTTCTCTCAAGGCAAAGAAAAATTTCCCATTAAAGCTGTTTTTGGACAAGCCAGGACTGTGGCTTGGAAGAAACTCAACAGCTTATGGTCAGTGGTTGCTGTGATTAGTGAGGCCTGGTCCAACAAAAAAAGACAAACTCTTTTACATCTGGCCAGGAGCTAGTCATTGGGGATGGGATGAAGCGGGGGGGGGGGGGAAGGGTGCCCTCTGTCACTTACAAAGCACAAAACGGTGTAACCTTGTACAGGGAATATGGCCAGCAATATTATAAATTCAAGTGACCTTTCGATTTATTGCGCTTGCTCAAATTTGAGATTTTGCTCTGTTTACTCTTTGTATCAACAGTGCACTGGAAATGTAAGCACAGTAAATACCAGCACCCCACATCTAAAAATAATAATATAGAAAATCTGGCCAACCTATTTTGAAACACTATGATTCTTTGAGAGTTTTGTTTGCAAAAGCCAAATGTCTCCTTTGCTCATTGGGTATTGCAAAAGGAAGCAGGTTTATTAGACTTATTGCCCTTCTATACCATCATATTCTACATTTCTGTGAGTAGGTGATGCAGTGGGAGATAGTAAGCTAAGGTGGGTCACAACAAGCATTAGTGACAGAAGCAAGAAATGAACCCAGGCGTCTTAATTCACAGCTCATTCATCCAACCAACTCTCTTGCATCCCTTCATTTTTCTAGTTAACTATGATTTATTTCCTAAATTTTTATATATTTCAAAACAAAGTGTGCACCTTTAATTCGTAATGCATCAATTTAAAGTTTTCTCTTCGATTTAAGAATACTAATGGGCAGAAGGAGTTTCTATAGGGAAGTGTAAAAGAAAAAATGATTAACATACTGAGTTTAAATTTCACATGATATAAAAGTGCCCTTAGGCTAAACCTGAGAGTATATAACATGGTGAAACCTGCTTTAGTCATAAAGGGATGTGAAGAGTAAAGGGATGGGGGGGGGAGGCAGATTGGCTGGGGGGGATGAGAGATAAGAAGGGGTAATTTTGGGTTTGAGGTGCAAAGCCATCAACTCTGCAATTGGGGGTAAATTCAAGAAAGGTTGCCTGGCACAGGCAGAAAAGGATTGCGGGGAAGGGGGGGGGGGGAGGGGAGAGGGAAGAGAAATAACCTGCCTGAAGAGCTGTTATTTAAACTTTGTCCCTTCCTCAGAAATAGATGTTCCTGAGGTCTTTAGTAACTGCCCTTCAGGAAGCCATCTCCTATGGAGAACAGAGACAATAGCCTGATTCTCAGCAGCTGCTGCTGTCAGCCACAACCATAAACCTAGTGCTCAGTAGCATGCACATCATTTGTTTGCGAGGCTGAAAAGAAAAAGGTAGGCCAGCGTCGGTGCACTTTCAAATCTCAATGAGTTTGGGAAAAACAATTTGAATAATAACTATAGACACTTTGCCCCGTGGCCTCCCATCTCAATGAGACCACCTAAGGGTCATTTTTAACAGCCTCTCTGGCAGTATTGCCTTAAGAGAAGGGTCAGGGTGAACCAGTTTTCATTTTTATTTAGATTGTTTTCATCATGTCTCATGAAGTGCAAGTGCATTTGGAGCACAGCATACATTTCAAGCAACCAGGAACTCCTCAACCCCTCTTTAAAGCACGCCATTTTATAAAAATTGAATTGTCTAAATAATATGCTACTTGATTCTGTGCTGTCGAATAATTAGCATTTATTTTTGACCTGGGATAAAGAGCATAAGCTGATTTGACTTCAGAATTCAACGCTGCATGGTGAACAAGTGGTAATTTGCTAGGGATATTTGTGAAAGATGTTGTCTGTTACTTGCAACAGTTTTCCCTGAGATCAGCTATTCTGTTTTTAGGCTCTGGCATTATACATCAATATGCATAATTTTGATCACATTAAACTACATGTTTTCAAGGTTACTTTAAAATAAGAAAAAGAAGTTGAGATATACAGCCCTTCTCGGTAGTAAACCTTTCCATGCAGTCAGCTATATGTGAAAGTTTATTTAAATTCATACTTAATGAGCTGTCATGATGCAAAATCATACTAAGCAGCATATTAATTAGGAATTTCATGAACACTGGCATGAAAAAATTGGTCCATAAACATATTTCCATTTTTCATGAAACCCATAATGATTTAGTTGATTTCCATGTTTATTAATGATGACATCAGTGAAAAAAAAAAATCAATGAGATGTAATTATCTTTTTTTTAACCCCTTAGAGCAGGGGCGTCCAACCTTTTGGCTTCACTGGGCCGCATTGGCCGAAAAAAAAATGTTTCTGGGGCCGCACAAACTTTCAAACGCTGCAGCAAGACACAGGAGGGAGCCGGCAAGATGGTAAACACCCGGGGGCAGCAGAGAAAAACACTGCATCGCCCTCGACCGGGACAGCACAAAATAGTTCACGGGGCCGCATGTGGCCCTCGGGCTGCAGGTTGGACACCCCTGCCTTAGAGCAACAGCAAATGTTCACTGAAGGTTTTCCACTCATTTGCATCAGCTGCAAACTTTTCCACCCATGTCAAAAACCTTTGGAAATCCAATTAATTTTAGTACATACCTGTCTTTGAAAACCCTAGCCTGGCAGGCTCTGACTTGGCCTTTCTTCTCCAGTGAAATTTTCTGCATGATAATTTTGAGCAAATTTTATCCAGATAAAGGAAGATATTGTAACATTTAGGAGCTGACTCTATAAATGGCGCCTAAATCAGCTGGCGCCTAGAAAAATGGTACCTGCCGCGTGTCAATCCCATTTAGGCACTGTTTAAATAATCATGGTTAGTGGCGCCAATGTAAAAACTTAGGTGCCTGAAATGTAGGCCAGAGCTTTAAGGCCTACGCTTTAGGCGAATCCCACCCATAGAAACGCCTGCTTAAGCATTATGTGCCACCATGCAACAGGCTCTACCTTTTATAGAATCAGATAGAATCACCCAATTAAATGTCTTTTTTCTCCAATTTTCCTTACGTTTGCCAATTAAGGACTGCTTTTATCAAGCTGCGTTAGGGGTTTTTTTAATCGTCGGCTGCTGCGATAAAAGCTCCGACACTCAAAGAATTCCTGTGTCAGAGCTTTTACCACAGCGGCCAGCAATAAGACACCCTAATGCAGCTTGATAAAAGGGGGCCTAAGTTAGGCGCCCTTTATATAATCAGCCCCTTAGCTTTTTGCTGATGTAAGCCACAGTTAAGTGCATTAGAGGCCCTTTTACAAAGCTGCAGTAAGCACCAACATAAGAACATAAGAATTGCCGCTGCTGGGTCAAACCAGTGGTCCATCGTACCTAGCAGTCTGCTCCCGTGGCGGCCCTTAGGCCAAAGACCAGTGCCCTAACTGAGACTAGCCTTATCTGCGTACGTTCTGGTTTAGCAGGAACTTGTCTAACTTAGTCTTGAATCCCTGGAGGGTGTTTTCCCCTATAACAGACTCTGGAAGAGTGTTCCAGTTTTCTACCATTCTCTGGGTGAAGAAGAACTTCCTTACGTTTGTACAGAATCTATCCCCTTTTAACTCTAGAGAGTGCCCTCTCATTCTCTCTACCTTGGAGAGGGTGAACAACCTGTCTTTATCTACTAAGTCTATTCCCTTCATTATCTTTAATGCTTCGATTATGTCCCCTCTTAGTCTCCTCTTTTCAAAGGAGAAGAGGCCCAGTTTCTCTAGCCTCTCACTGTACGGCAACTCCTTCAGCCTCTTAACCATTTTAGTCGCTCTTTTCTGGACCCTTTCAAGTAGTACTGTGACCTTCTTCATGCACAGTGACCAGTGCTGGATACAGTATTCCAGGTGAGGGCATACAACAAAAAAAGGCTTATTGTGGTAATTTGGGGATTGATTTGATTTGAATACATAATATACCACTAAACGCTGAAGTGCTATCATGTGTCGGAACATATTTACTCAATTTATCTGACAAATACTCTGGGACATTCCACTTCAAAGCTTTAAACGCTAAACATAAAATTTTAAAAGTAATTCATCCTGTAATAGGCAACCAATTCAAATTAACTAATAGGTGTAACACAATCTGATTTCTTTCTTTTTTTTTTTCAGTTATCAATTTAGCAGCAGTATTTTGCACTAGTTGCAAATCTTGCAAAACATGCAATTTAACATGTGGAAACAGGCAAACTACCCCAAACCCTTTTAACATGGTTATGCAGTAGCCTGTTCCTGGTTATTAATCATGCGTTATGTACTTAATGCACTTTTGTAAAGGGACCCCTTTATTTCTTAAAACTGTTTCTAGGGGGATAATAGTCTCAAAATCACCTGTTGATGTTATGTAGGTACGTTTCCTGCTGTTTTTATAGCAAATCAATTACCATGAATGGGGCACATTTATAGCAGCACACTAAGCAGGCATAGGTATGTCACAACTTATTGAATCATACAATTCTTAAACTCCCACAGAGCAGTGGGACAACTCAACGGAGCTATTCGGTATTGAAACTATCTCCCAAAATTTGTAACATAACATAACTTTTCTTCCATGTCCCATTGTGACTTAAGGTGTCATCAAGGTGCCACCCGTGAGTACAAGTAACAACCAGTCATATGACACCACATAAATTACAGCCAGCTCGGAAGATCCTAAACACCTTCAAGCCCCTTCCCTATCCAAACAGCTGCAACCAGCCCTGGAACCCCCCCCACCCCCGCAGCCGAGAACCTGCCTGCCTTACTTGCAAATCAAAGAACCCCAACAACAGACATTGAATCCTGGGCGGGCAGGAGGCAAATTGTTTCTCACCCACCCAACTTCCCTCCCTCAGCTTTACTCCCATCAACTACGTTTTCGCCTACCAAAGTCTACATCTCCTGTTCCTCCCCTCTTTCCTTACTTACACAGTCACCACTCTTCCCTAGCCTCCAATCACCTTCCACCCAACCTCAGTTGCCACCTTTGTCCCCACTCTGCCTTTCAACCACATCCAAACGCTCGCCTACACTCTCTCCTATTGTCTCCCCCAACTCATCCCCTTCTCCCCCACCCCTCAATGTGGCCTCGTTTTAGCCAATGTTACATGGCCACCCAGCTTATTCTGGGTGGCTTCATAATAAGTGATCCTAGGATTATAAGCATAGAGTTCTCTTTTATTGTGTTGTCTGCTTCCATTTTATACAATGATTATTTAATCATGGCACACATTACACAGCACACAGGGTAGCCAAATTAGAATTTATTCTATAACATCAGCATATTTTATATCTTTGCTAATACGTTCAATTCCATTAATGGACTCATTATATGCAGAGCGAGAGAGGCAGTTTTCTTGTCACTTTTGTGACATGATCTGTAGTTTCATATTTCATCTTAATCACCATCGTTCAGAAGTAACTGATTTCAGCTTCAGTCATTCGGATTTCATGTCTACCTTCAGTCATATCCATATATAGAATCGGTCTCTTAATACACAGGGCTCCTTTTGCAAAGGTGCACTAGCGTTTTTAGCGCACGTACCAGATTAGCACGCGCACTAGCAAAAATATTACCGCCTGCTTAAAAGGAGGCGGTAGCGGCTAGCGCACGGGGCAATTTATCATGCGCTATTCCTCGCGTTAAGGCCCTAACGCACCTTTGTAAAAGGAGCCCACAGTATAACACATGGCACCTGCTAGTACAGAAGGCTTGGATAATTTCCTAAAAGAAAGGTCCATACGCCATAACTAAAATGGACAGGAAAATCTTCTATTTTTTTTCTAGGATAAAAAGCATAAAATCTGTTTTTCTCTTTTGGTATATTGCAGGTACTTTTGACATGACTTGGCTACTGTTGAAAACATGATACTGGGTTTGATGTACTTTTGGGTTGTCCCGGGGGCAATTTCTCCAAATGGGTTAGTTTTACACATAGCAAGTTTAGAAGAGTGTGGTGGAGTGGTTAGAGCTAAATGCCAAGATGTATAGCTGGGCAATCTAAAAAAAAAAAAAAAGAAAAGGTAGACATCTTAGCAGTTTCAAAAATGGACGTTTTGTCTCCCGATTTTTGAATGCATTTTTCAAGACATTCAAATCAGACAGATACACAATCAAAAATGACCCTCCATGTGTAAGAAATTTGCTGATCTGGTTTTAATTAAACCTAATACTTGTTGCAGTTACTCCAAAATTAAGTCCCTTCTGTCTAATATTGGTACATTAAAACTGCTCAGCTCACCACTCTTCTTAAGAACATAAGACTAGCCTTACTGGGTCAGACCAATAGTCCATCAAGCCCAGTAGCCCATTCTCACGGTGGCCAATCCAGGTCACTAGTACCTGGCCAAAATCCAAAGAGTAGCAACATTCCATGCTACCGATCCAGGGCAAGCAGAGGCTTCCCATAGGTCTTAGTAACAGACTACGGACTTTTCCTCTAGGAATTTGTCCAAATCTTTCTTAAAACCAGGTATGCTATCCGCTTTTACCACAACCTCTGGCAATGCATTCCAGAGCTTAACTATTCTCTGAATGAAAAAATATTTCCACCTATTTGTTTTAAAACTATTTCCCTGCAGTTTCATTGAGTGTCCCCTAGTCTTTGTAATTTTTGACAGAGTGAAAAATCGATTCACTTGTGCCTGTTCTATTCCACTCTTTTATTAGATCTTGTCTTCTACCTTTATTACTGGAACTTTTAAGATTGGAATTTTTTTTTTTTATATACTAGTACAAACTCCAATTCCATCTGTTGTGTGGATTTACTTGAGATCCAGTTTTTATTCTAAACCAGGGGATTAAACAAGTTGAGAATCCCTTTCCCTGGAGGCATCAAATTCTGGCCTCTTATTCTGCAGAAAAAAAAAAAAAAAAATTCACCACATGCATGCATATTTTTATTCTCTTAGAGCAGAGTATCGCAAACTGTGTGCCCCGGTAGACTCCAGGTGTGCCCTGAGATGCGGGTGAAGAGGAGAGGCACCGACGTAAGCTGACTGCTTACAGAATGTGCCTCGCACAGTGAGAGGCATGTCCTGTAGTCAGTCAGCTAGCGCCTGCGCCTCTCCTCCTTGCTGGTGCCTCTGCTCCTTCTCCTCACCTCTCCTTCTGCAACTGCACCCCCCCCCTCCACCCCTCACCCCCACCTCAGCGATAATAGGAGATTCAGAGCCATTGCTGGAGGACATCTGTGCATGCTCAGATGTCAACCTGATCACATCGTGCATGTGCATGACATTATTGTGTCGATATACACGCATTTCCAGGGTCCCTCCAGCCACAGCCTCAAGATTAGTGTACCACAGCTTAAAAAGTTTGCAACACACAGTTTTACAGGAAAAGCATAACTCAACCTCTTTCTTTTAAATGTGTTATCACTCCCTTTACTAATATAAACAGATGACTGCATCCCCAAAAGAGAAAGAACAGAGCTTGAATATTCTTTACGCTTATGAATCTATTTATCCTTTCCTTAGTCAGTTTTCTCTGAAGTAAAGCCAGTGAACCCTTCATATTATTTCTAGCACAATAAATAAGTATATATGGTTATATAATACAGTAAGGGGTCCTTTGACCAATATGTAGTAAGAAGGCATGAGTTAGTGTTAGCACACAGCCATAGTAACCGTTACATGACAACACACGCTAAGTATAAATGCATCTGCACTATCAATATATTTAGGGCTTCTTTTACTAAGCTGCACTAGTGGTTTTAGCACGCGCTTAGCGCGCGCTAGATGCTAACGCCACCATTGAGCTGGTGTTAGTTTTTGGCGCATAGCGTGGGGTTAGCATGTGCTAATCTGCCAGCACGTGCTAAAACCGCTAGCACAGTTTGCTGATTTTGCAAAAGTAGAATAGGGACGTCCATCATTTTAGTACATAGTAACATAGTCTGCCCAACCTGATTCAATTTCAATTTTTTCTTCTTAGCTATTTCTGGACAAGAATCCAAAGCTCAACCCGGTACTGTGCTTGGGTTCCAACTGCCGAAATATCTATCAAAACCTACTCCAACCCATCTATACCCTCCCAGCCATTGAAGCCCTCTCCTGCCCATCCTCCCCCAAATGGCCATATACAGACACAGGCCATGCAAGTCTGCCAAGTACTGGCCTTAGTTCAATATTTAATATTATTTTCTGATTCTAGATCCTCTGTGTTCATCCCACGCTTCTTTGAACTCAGTCTCCACCACCTCTCTTGGGAGCGCATGCCAGGCATCCATCACCCTCTCCCTAAAGTAGAATTTCCTAACATTTCTCTTGAATCTATCACCCCTCAACCTCAAATTATGTCCTCTGGTTTTACCATTTTCCTTTCTCTGCAAAAGATTTTGTTCTATGTTAATACCTTTCAAGTATTTGAACGTCTGAATCATATCTCCCCTGTCCCGCCTTTCCTCTAGAGCAGGGGTAGGGAACTCCTGTCCTCGAGAGCCTTATTCCAGTCGGGTTTTCAGGATTTCCCCAATGAATATGCATGAGATCTATTTGCATGCACTGCCAAGCTTATCTTTGCAAAAAGTAAATTTGTTCACGTCTCACCACTCCTTTCCAAGCTTCACTGGCTTCCGATAATTTCCAGAGTCCACTTCAAATGCATCTGCTTAACTTTCAAGATCCTCCACGGCATCCTTCCTCCATTAATCCCACTGTCCTGGAATTCCTCGAATCTTAGAACCACCAGACCTACCCAAAAATCGAAACTATCCTTCCCCTCATTAAAAGGCATTTCCCACCCAGGAAAACTGGGGACTTCCCTCCTCTTCAGACTCACCGAGCTCTGGAATAACCTTACCTCCCCTCTTCAGAACCTGAGTGCTCTCCAACCCTTCCGTAAACATCTGAAAACCTGGCTTTTCTCAAAAATTTAACCACTCCCTCCTCATCTGACATCCTAGCTCTCTAACACTCTTCTTTCCTCCGATCTTCATCTAACCCTTTCCCTGGAGTTCCTCTCTCATTATAATCCCTGAAAACCGTGCCGAGCTCTATGACCATGGAGATGGCGCGATATACAAACCTAAGGTTTAGTTTAGTTTATTTATTGGGGAAATCCTGATAACACAACTGGAATACGGCTCTCGAGGACCGGAGTTCCCTACCCCTGCTCTAGGGTATACATATTCAGGGCTTCCAGTCTCTCCTCATACGTCTTCTGGCGCAAGCCTCCTATCATTTTCGTCACCCTCCTCTGGACTGCTTCAAGTCTTCTTACGTCCTTCGCCAGATATGGTCTCCAAAACTGAACACAATACTCCAAGTGGGGCCTTACCAGTTACCTGTACAGGGGAATCAACACCTTCCTTCTACTGGCTACACCTCTCTTTATACAGCCCAGCATCCTTCTGGCAGCAGCCACTGCTTTGTCACACTGTTTTTTCGCCTTTAGATTTTCGGACACTATCACCCCAAGGTCCCTCTCCCCGTCTGTGCATATCAGCTTCTCACCTCCCAGCATATACGGTTCTTTCTGATTATTAATCCACAAAAGCATTACTCTGCATTTCTTTGCATGGAATTTTAGTTGCTAGGCATTAGACCATTCCTCTAACTTTTGCAGATCCTTTTTCATATTTTCCACTCCCTCTTCGGTGTCTACTCTGTTACAAATCTTGGTATCATCTGCAAAAAGGCACACTTTTCCTTCTAACCCTTCAGCAATGTCACTCACAAACATATTGAACAGGATCGGCCCCAGTACCGAACCCTGAGGGACTCCACTACTCACCTTTCCTTCCTCCAAGCGACTTCCATTAACCACCACCCTCTGGCGTCTGTCCGATAGCCAGTTTCTAACCCAGTTCACCACTTTGGGTCCTAACTTCAGCCCTTCAAGTTTGTTCAACAGCCTCCTATGAGGAACCATATCAAAGGCTTTGCTGAAATCTAAGTAAAATTATATCTAGCATATGTCCTCGATCCAGCTCTTTGGTCACCCAATCAAAAAATTCAATCAGGTTTGATTGGCACGAATTACCTTTTGTAAAGCCATGTTGCCTTGGATCCCGTAACCCATTAGATTCAAGGAAGTACACTATCCTTTCTTTCAGCAACACTTCCATTATTTTACCAACAACCGAAGTGAGGCTCACTGGCCTGTAGTTTCCTGCTTCATCCCTGTGACCACTTTTGTGAATAGGGATCACATCCGCTCCCCTCCAGTCCCCAGGAACCACTCCCGTCTCCAGAGATTTGTTGAACAAGTCTTTAATAGGACTCGCCAGGACCTCTCTGAGCTCCCTTAATATCCTGGGATGGTTCCCGTGTGGTCCCATCACTTTGTCCACCTTCAGTTTTTCAAGTTGCTCATAAACACTCTCCTCCTTGAACGGCGCAGAATCTACTCCATTTTCTCATGTAACTTTGCCAGACAATCTCAGTCCTTTTCCAGGATTTTCTTCTGTGAACACAGAACAGAAGTACCGCACATTTGCTTTTTCCTCATCACTCTCCACATATTGGTTCCCAGCATCATTTAGTTTAGCAATTCCATATTCCATCTTCCTCCTTTCACTAATATATCTGAAAAAATTTTTGTCTCCCTTTTTTATATTTTTAGCCATTTGTTCTTCCGCCTGTGCTTTTGCCAGACATATCTCTCTCTTGGTTTCTTTCAGTTTCACCCTGTAGTCCTTTCTGCAAAGGGGCATGTTCTGGGCAGGACTAGGGAGGGTCTAAAGTCTAGATGTCTTACAGCAATTACACAGGCCAACAAAAAAAGAAATTTTTCTTGGTGCTTTGGTTTTTGTTTTTTTTTACCTGTTCTTGGGGTTATTTGGGGTGTTGATGCAGAAAATTGTATTGGATAGACCTCAGCAGCTCTAGTTTCTTTGATATGGTTGAACTAATTAATTTTACCGCTATTTAAAAGATCTCTTCTGCAGAATAGGGATGTCATAACAAGCTTTCTTTTTTGAATGGGACATTTATGTATTTATATTACCCACATTTGTCTGGTTCACACCTATCCATCGGTGTCAGGTCAAAAGCGCGCCGGGACAAAGGTGCACCCAGACAATTGAGCGCAGCACGGAGGCGCACGCCGCTCAAAATTAATGTTTTCAGGGCTCCGACGGAGGGCGTGGGGGGGAACCCCCCCACTTTACTTAATAGACATCGCGCCGCGTTGTGGGGGGTATGGGGGGTTGTAACCTCCCATATTTTACTGAAAACTTCACTTTTTCCCTGTTTTTAGGGAAAAAGTTAAGTTTACAGTAAAATGTGGAGGGTTACAACCCCCAAACCCCCCATAACGCTGGCGCGATGTCTATTAAGTAAAGTGGGGGGTTCCCCAACAAAAACCCCTGTCGGAGCCCCTAAAAACAGTAATTTTGAGCGGCGCGCGCCTCCGCACTGCGCTCAATTGTCTGGGCGCGCCTTTGTCTTTCGCGCCGTTGTCTATGAACCCTATCCATCTACTTATTTTCCTATAAATCTCATTGGCATAAAAATGTAAAGCTCAAATGACAAAATTGCCTTTGTTCTGTTGGGTAAAAAAAGATTGGCCTCCAAGGAAATACCGTATTTTTTTGCTCCATAAGACGCACTTTTTTTCCACCCAAAAGTGGGTGGAAATCTTGGTGTGTATTATGGAGTGAAAGTACAATTTTTAAACCCCTCGTACTGTTAAAAAAAAAAAATCCCATCTCCGCCGCACGCCCCCTTTTAAAACATCCCCCCCAGCAAACATCCGCCGCTGTACCTTTTTTAAACTTCCCCCCGCAAACACCCACCACCGCACCTTTTTCACCTCCCACCCTCCCACAAACACACACCGCCGCACCTTTTAAAATATCCCCCCCCTCCCCGGCAAATATCTGCCGCCGTCCTACCTTGTTAAAAACATCTTGCATGATTCCTCCCTGTTAGCCGTCTCCTATTTCCCGGACAGGAGCAGAGGAGGTCAGGCGTGAGCTTTCCACTCTCTTGCCTGGCCCTGTGTTGCTTTCTGATTGGCTGCCATCAGTTCAAGCAGGGGCTGTCTCTTGCATATTTAATATACGGTGCTGCGTGCATCTGGTAGCACTATAGAAATAATAAATAGTAGTAGTAGTAGTACACTTCTCCCTCCGGATTCGCGGGGGATAGGGGCAGAGCCGGACCGCGAATGGCGAAAAACCGCGAATATCCAGCTCTGACCCACCCCCGCCTCCCTCCTGCCTTCCAGGCCTTACCTGGTGGTCTAGCGGGCTTTCGGGGCAGGAGCGAACTTCCTACGTTCCTGCCCTGTGCAGATCGCCATTAGGAAATAGCTCTAGGGAGTTCCCGTCGTAGTCTCGAGAGACTACGAGAACTCACAGCAGCCATTTCCTTAACCCTTTCAGGACCATAAGGATCGTAGGCCAATTTTTGTGGTTTTGATGACATTTTTATGGTAAAAAGGGCTTGCAGATGCCAAAAAATTGATTTTTTTTGTGAAATATCATTATTTTTATTTAAAGAAATCACACTTCTGGCTTATGGACAGTGTGGCAAGTGAATCTTCTCGTCAATCTGGCAACGACGCTAATGAATGAATGTCGGAACCAGTTTGTTTACATAAAGGCAGTATCATATGGAATCCGTACATATCAAATTTAGAACTGTAGACTATCCCAATCAAAATTGATAGGATTTTAAAGTTATGGGACAAATATGTCCCTTGGTCTTGAAAGGGTTAAGCTGGGGGGAAGACTTAAGGATGTTTTTTTTTTCTTTTTTCCCCCTCCCCAAAAATCGCAAATATGTGAAATCGCGATTACTGAAACCGCGAATGGGGAGGGGGAAGTGTATGTTGTTTTGGATTGCAAGAAACACTGAAATAAGAAGTGACTGTAATTGCAAACCAAAAGTTCTATGGAAACCACTAGAGCAGTATGAGTCAGAGGAAGCAAAAGACAAGATCTGGATGCAGTAAAGCCTGGATGGAAATTTCTTGTCTGTTGTATTTAATCTAATGGGAATGCTTATGTCACACAGAGCACAAAAAACCTGGATACTAGAAGCGGTGCCTTTATTTCATTGCCAAATGTGCAAACGAGTAAAGCTATAGTATTTCCAAGTCTTAGCTTGTCCTCTTGAGACCAGTTAGATTTAATTAAATATAATAAGAAGTAAAGCAAATAAATTATAAAATTAACTAGATTTCACCCTTAATAAAGGTTCACTACTAGTAGCCCGTATCTAACATGAAGTAAGATCATGCTCTTGGAAAATACCAAGAGCTCACTAATGTTTTCATAAAAAAAAAAAATCAAATACTCTTTCTACTAAGGTGCGCTAGCGTTTTTAGCGCATGCAGCAGATTAGCGCGCGCTAACCCCGCGCTACGTGGCTAGAACTAACACCAGCTCAGTTCTGGCGTTAGCATCTAGCACGCGTTGCATTGTAGCTCGTATTATTTTGCGCGTTAATGCCCTAATGCAGCTTAGTAAAAGATGCCCTTAATCTATTTAATCCATGAAGCACAGGTTTAATACTAAAGACAGCTTTCTTTTGATAGCACAGACAGAATCAGTAGCATTTCTTTCTAGTAATGGGATGGGACTCGTTAATATTTAGACCAAAAGGATTTTTGTTCGAGACTGGCATTTCCTTATTCTGTACTCAAAGGGGAAAATTCTATAACCAGCGACTAAATGTAGGCACCCTGCCGATGCCTAAGTAACTGAGAAATATAGTCAAAATGGCAGGGTTGAAGCACCTACCAAAGCCTAAATAAAAGGCGGCTGAAGTGGCCGCAGAACACCAAAGTAGGTGTGGCCAATGCCCAAAGTGACTTTAGGCGATCTAAAGCGGCTATCCAGCCGCGAATCATGCCAAGATAAGTGGTTGAAATGTAGGCCTGGAAAACCCTGTCTATCTTTGCTTAGACTGCAGCGGCCGATCTCGACAGGGGAATTCCCCCTTCCCCCATCAGCTGAGCATCAGCTGTAACAGTTACAGAATCACAGGTTTGGAGAGTCCATGACGCTCAGCTGATGGGGGGATTCCCTGCTGCAATTGGCCGAGAACGGCCACTGCGGGAACTCCTGAACCCCCACTGCAAGTCAGCCGAGAAGAGAGATTCCCACTCTCAATATCTTCTTAATAAACAAGCTTCTTTATTTCTTTACCAAAACTTATTCAAGCAAACAAAAACCATTTAAAATGCACTTCTCCTTTACTTAGAGAAAATTGACAGTTATTTTACTTATCTCAATCGCTGTTATGCATCTCATTCAGCGTTATTCTATATGCCGACACAGGCCAGCATTTCGCATAATTAGAATTTTACCGCTGCTTCAGGGCCATAAATAAGGCATCAAGGCATCTATAAATCAAAATATATCATTGTTTAACAAGCCATACTATTCTAGCCAGCTAAATCAAACATTACTCACATTCCTACTTGCGACTGTCAGAGATTCTCAAACATTCGCAAAATGTCGGCGGCGTTTGTTTTATACCCTCTCGATGATGTCCCATGTACTCCCTCGACGTAATTCCTCCAATAAGGGAACATTGGGAGGAGTTACATCGAGGAAGTACGTGGGACATCATCAAGAGGGTATAAAACAAACGCCGCCGACATTTTGCGAATGTTTGAGAATCTCTGACAGTCGCAAGTAGGAATGTGAGTAATGTTTGATTTAGCTGGCTAGAATAGTATGGCTTGTTAAACAATGATATATTTTGATTTATAGATGCCTTGATGCCTTATTTATGGCCCTGAAGCAGCGGTAAAATTCTAATTATGCGAAATGCTGGCCTGTGTCGGCATATAGAATAACGCTGAGTGAGATGCATAACAGCGATTGAGATAAGTAAAATAACTGTCAATTTTCTCTAAGTAAAGGAGAAGTGCATTTTAAATGGTTTTTGTTTGCTTGAACAAGTTTTGGTAAAGAAATAAAGAAGCTTGTATATTAAGAAGATATTGAGCTGAGATAAAATATAAAAATTTTACAATTTTAAAATAATGTGAATAAAGTATTCAGGTTTTTGTGGCCGATGACTGGAGCTTGGAGCAGCATAAACTATGCAGATCATCTTGGTCTATGATAAGACTGTGCGTAGGCTCCTTTTCTGAGGCCTTTTCCTGAACGCTGATTTCTGATCTTTCATTAACCTCTCTCATTTCCTCGCCTACCCATGAAGCCGGTAATACCTTAGACATGATCTTCTGCCCTATCTCAGCCACCCATCTTTTCAAAAACTTTCAGTTCCATCCGCTACCCTGGTCTGACCACTTTCTAATTAGTTGGCACTTTGAATCCCCCCCTAAACCATTTAACTTCCAAAAACAAAACATAAACAATACTCACTTTACTCGCAATACTCACAAAATTACTCTTACAGACATTCAGAACTCCTTCAACTTAAATCTTACAGACTTTTCTTCCCTCTCTCTCGACGAACAAACCTCTCTCTGGAATACTTCTACAACTTCCCTTTTAAACTCCCTTGCACCCCAACAGGAAAAAAAGAAATCCAGTTCAAACCTATCCCCCAAAAATAAACAACAACCATGGTATAACGAGAATTTCACTCTTCTTCGCAAACAACTACGCTCTACAGAACAAAAATGGCGAAAAACACCTTCCAACAATCTCCTTACCCTATACAAAGAAAAAGCAACTCATTATAAAAACGCTATTCAACAAGCAAAAAAAGATTATTACACTAAACTTATATCAACCACCCGTAACTCTTCCACTCTCTTTAATCTAGCTCAATCACTCTCAAAATACTCAAAAAAAAAACTACCCATAACTTCCACTCCTTCAGCTAACGAACTAATTCTTTTTTTCGATAAAAAAATCAAAGACATCAGAACTCTTCTCGGACCAACCCCCTCTTCTCTCTTAACCCACACACAAAATGATTCCTCATATCTCCCATTCAGCTCGTGTTCAACCTTCAAAATGCCATCGCTAACAAACTTACTCCTCATCCTGCAATCTTTAAATACCTCTAATACTCCTCTAGAGAGTATTCCTCCCTTTCTCCTTAAAAAATTTTTCTCTCACTTTGGGCCGTATATCTGGGAAATGATTTCTAAATCTCTGACTGTACTGTTCCTTCGGGTTGGAAAACTGCTCTTGTCTTTCCAAAAATTAAACAATATAATTCTGATCCCTCTCTTCCCGCAAATTATCGTCCAATTGCTAATCTTCCATTATTATCGAAACTAACAGAAAAAATCGTCCATACTCAACTATCTGAATTCATCGAAAAAACTCACGCTTTACACCCCTGTCAAACCGGTTTTCGCTCATCTCATTCAACTGAACTGTCACTGCTAGGCCTCATATCAACTATACACTACTATCATGAACACCAAAAATCTGTCCTTCTTATATCTCTCGACCTCTCAGCAGCCTTTGATACTATTGACCATTCTCTCCTTCTAAATAGACTTAAAGACTGCGGTATCACTGGATCTGCATTTTCATGGTTTAAATCTTACTTCACAGAACGCAGTTTTAAAGTTCAGGCAATGAACGAAACTTCGATTTCTTTAGCTCAAATCTATGGTGTTTCACAAGGTTCTATCCTATCACCTTTACTATTTAATATCTTTCTATCCCCACTTCTAACTTTAGCACAATCTATTGGAATTACGATCTTCGCCTATGCAGATGACATTCAACTCCTTCATCCAATCGACACTTCTAATACTTCTGACATTAAAGATATTAACAATAAACTGGATTCCATAAACGACTAGCTCTACACTAACAAACTTTCTCTTAATGTCAACAAATCTCGTGGACTCTTATTCTCAACCAAAAATATTGAATCCTTACCTGAAAAAATAGCCATTAAATCAGTTCCAACCAAATGGAAACAAAAATAAAACTTTTAGGGGTTATTATTGATAAAGATTTATCATTCCACGATCACATCAGTTCTATAATAAAAACTTGTTTCTATAAACTTCGTATCATTCGCTCATTGACTTCAATCCTACAGACCGAATCTATTACAATCCTGGTTCATTCTTTGATCATTTCTCACCTAGACTACTGTAATTCCCTCTTTAACGGTCTTCCACAAAAAGAAATCCGACGTCTTCAATTGATTCAAAATACAGCAATAAAACTCATTTATAAACTATGAAAATATGATCACGTCACCCCAATTCTGAAAGATGCCCACTGGCTTCCTGTGGCCCACCGAATTACATATAAAATTATTCTCTTGACCTTCAAAATAAAATCCTCCCATCTGCCTTCATTTCTACATAAACTCCTCATCCCTCAATGTTCATCTCGTACCCTGAGATCCACAAATCAAAATCTTCTTCTGATCCCCTCCATTAAAAGCTTTTATTACACACGGAAAATAAATTTCTCTGTTACTGCCCCAATGCTTTGGAACTCTTTACCACAACCTCTTCGTGACGAACAACAACTAGATAAATTTAAGACAGGCTTAAAGACTTTCCTATTCCGTGATGCATTTATTTCTGTTTAGTATCTATCTCTCAGTCATCTTCAATCATTCAACTTCACAAATTTATTTTAAAGACTTTTCCCCACCCAAATGTTGTTTTCCCATCCCCTCTTTCTCCCTTTTCTCTCAACATTGTAACTTTACCCTTCCATAAACCTCTTCCCTCACAATCAAGTTTGTCTAGACTATGTTTTAATATACACTATTTATACCTCTAAATATAGAATATATTAACTCCCCTTCCCTATTTATATTTTTATTGTAATGTACACCGGCCAGATATTTATTTGATGGTCGGTATATTAAAACCTAATAAACTTGAAACTTGAATTAGGAGAAGAAATTGTAGTAAGATGCACTGATCTGATTAAGTGAATCTACTATAAGGAGTGTTACCTAACTTATGGCGCCATTTCCAGAATATGGCAGCAATTTCTGCATGGCAAATGTGACGCAGCCCGTTCAGTTCCTATGAGCTAAGTCGCATTTGTTGTATCGGTACCTGCTTCTAAAGCTCTGTAAAAAGGGCCCTAAATGCTATGAAGCCCATAGGTATAAAATGGGCTTCTTAGCATGTAGCGTGCACTAATTACATTAACGAGGATTAAAGTTTAGTTTAAAAGGTCCCATTGTGACATAGCCTGTGCTTTTTGTAAAGAAATATGTCCTAAACCAATGCATGCAGAAATCCTATTGCAAGTCGCATGCCTTCATTTGTCATTTTTTTCCCCCTCTTTGAAGCTGTAATTGATAATTGTATAACAGCTGAAACGCTAAGTATCATGATGTTATCCCAAAGTGCAAGTCATTAAGTGAACACCTGTCAATCATGGCCCTTGACCCCACTGTAACAAGAATCTTTATTAGATTCTCTGGAGCAAGAGTACAAGAGTAGAAAATGTATGTACAGCACTGCAACGTTTAAGGAGATGAATACACTGATTTCTTGGTACTTTAATGCAGATCGATGTTAGGGCCTCTTTTATCAAACTGCGCTAGCAGTCTGTAGCGTGGTGAACCGCACTGAATGGCCTGCGCTGCTCCCGATGCTCCTAGAGTTCCTATGAGCATTGGGAGCAGTGCAGGCTATTCAGTGCGGCTCTCTGTGCTAAAAACTGCTAGCACAGTTTGATAGAAGACGCCCTTAGTATATGAATATAAGAAATGCAAATAAACTGAAGAGCTAGCACATGGCCATGTGTGGTTCAAAAATATTCAATCACTAGTGTTTAAGCCCATTAGATTAACGGGTGATAGAATAGATGTGTAGACATAACATTTAAAAAAATATACTAAAAGCTTAATGCGTGAGCTTTAATATCCTTTGTACGGTTGATTTCCAGGCTTTAAATAGTTTTCTGAATTTTAAGTTTTTATGTTTTTATTATTTGTTGTTGAACGTTGCGGGCCTCAAAAATTGTTTGCTTTCCTATTTTTCCAGCAAACCCCTGTACCCCTGGGGTATATAGGTGCAATTAAAAAGCCAAAATGTCTCAGAAATCTCCTCTTCTCATGAGATCCTTCTCTCCTGCAACAATCTCAATGGCACTATTTTCTTCCAAACTGCTCCCCTGCCCCAACTAACTATCCATATAAACATTTCTGTCTTTCTCCTTGGCCACTATCTGTCTGTCTGGGTTTTTTTTCTTTCTGTCTGTCTCTCTCCTTGGCTGCTGTCTGTCTGTCTTTCTTTCTGTCTCTCTCTCTCTCCTTGGCCACTGTCTGTCTTTTTTTTTTCTCTCTCTCTCTCTCCTTGGCCACTGTTTTTTTTTTTCTTTCTATCTCTCTCCCTGGCCCCTGTCTTTCTGTGTGTTTGTCTTTATTTCTGTCAGTCTATCTCCCTGCCCCCTGCCTGTCTGTTTCTCATGCCTCTTCTTCCACCTACCTGTCTTTCAGTGTGTGTGTCTTTATTTCCCTCTGTCTGTCTATCTCCCTGCCCCCTGCCTTTCTGTTTCTCGTGCCCCTTCTCCCACCTACCTGTCTTTCAGTGTGTGTGTCTTTATTTCCCTCTGTCTGTCTATCTCCCTGCCCCCTGCCTTTCTGTTTCTCGTGCCCCTTCTCCCACCTATCTGTCTTTCAGTGTGTGTGTCTTTATTTCTGTCTGTCTATCTATCTCCCTGCCCCCTGCCTTTCTGTTTATCGTGCCCCTTCTCCCACCTATCTTTTTCTGTTTTTTTATCACGTTATATAGAGTGAAAAGGGCAGCCGGCGCACACAAACAGCCATAGGCTCCAGCTGGAGGAAGTTCAGGAAAGCGCTGCCAGTGATGTAAACCACCATGTGCGCACTCGCCACAAACCGCCAAGCATGCAAGCGCTGCACGTGCTGAATGTGCACACCCGCCGCATACGCTGAACGCGTGCACGTGCCACACACTGTACTACCATGTCTCTGCCACAGAGCTACGGATTACGGAGGCAGGGATCACGGCATTAGAAGTGCGCATGCGCGTTTTAGGGTTTTATTATGATTGATGTTAGTTCATATAGGAAGACAAATTTTTTTATAGCTTTTGGCTTTAATTTTGTAAAACAGATGAATCACTACTTTAAGACATCATTCAAGTTTTCAATTACTGTATCTGAAAATGAAATCAATAAAGACAAAATGACACAGTAGTGAATGACCCTTTCTTAATAAACTCTTCTTGTGCCTTTGTTATATAGTTCTCTATTTTTTTTTTCAAGCTTAAAGAGCCTATAAAAATAACATTTCATTTTGGTAATATTGATTTAATATCAAGATGCCAAAAAGTAAAGACTGTTTTCATTCAATTTAATTGAATCCAACATTTCCATTCCACTTAAACAATGAAGGCTCAAGGCATAACACATAAATACTTAGGCCTCCTTTTATTAAACTGCGCTTGCAGTTTTTAGCGCTGGGAGCCGCGCTGAATGCCTCGCGCTGCTCCTGCCGCTCATAGGAACTCTATGAGTGTTGGAAGCAGCGTGGGGCATTCAGCACGGCTCCCCGCGCTAAAAACTGCTAGCACAGTTTAATAAAAGGGGGTATTAAAGTAATAAAATACAAATAATGATTGAAAAAAATAAATTTAAAACAATATCAAGTGCATAAGGAAAATATAATACACAAAGCACATGAAATAATACAAAAAAATTCCTCAAACCCTCCCTCACCTCACACTAAGAACAGGAACTGTATACAAATATAAGAGGAGGTAAGAAAGGGTTAATAGACAGAGCTTGTAAGAAAGAAAAATGATTAGGGAGGTTTCTTAGGTGATGGGGTGGAGCAGTCACGTGATGTTGTGGCAGGCTGGAGTGAACTCTGTGAGGAAAGGGGAACAGTAGAGTAGTCTCTTCAGGAAAAGATTATCCCTCCCTCCCTCCCATTTGTGCTGGTGTTATGTTTTGTGTCAGTGTTGTGGGATGGGGTGAGGGGTGTACATGTTATATGTCGACTTGGGTGGGTTTGGTGGAGCTTATGGGGTTGGGGGGAGGTGGTCGCAGCTTTGGGTGGGGCAGAAAATGGGGTTTGACCCAGTTGGATCTGGGAGATGAGCAGTTAATAAATAAATAAATGTAACACTCGTATGCGATACCACTGCGAGGGGAAGCATGGCCTTGTGTCACCGTGGATCATGTTTGGGGGGATGGGAAGCATGGCCTTGCGTCACCGTGGGTCATGTTTTGGGGGAGGGGAGGGGAAGCATGGCCTTGTATCACCGTGGGTCATGTTTGAGGGGAGGGGAGGGGAAGCATGGCCTTGCGTCACCGTGGGTCATGTTTGGGGGAATATTATAAACTTAAAGACTTAACGGGAGCTAGTTTCGACACCGAAAGCTCCCTTAGGATGTGTGAAATATGCATTGGGGGTTTGTTGGTTATAGATTGTATTGTAAGTGAAGATAATATTCAGATAGATAATAAAGCTGCAGCCAAATATTTATTCCAATAAAACTGAGTTGTGTGATTATTGATTGATGGTGATTAGCTTTCAGTTGCAGGTGACGGGAATGCAAATGCTAATGTTATATGAATTTGTATCAATTTGGCTATTAAAATCATATTGCAACACTGAAAGGATGCTTCTAGGGTGGAATACAAGTGCATAATGTGGTGGAACACAGTTTGTATAACTGCCAAGTATGAACGTGTTGCTGCAGAGAGATTTAATACTCTAAGGGCTCCTTTTACAAAGGTGCGTTAGGGCCTTAACGCGTGGAATAGCGTGCGCTAAAATGCCATGCATGCTAGCTGCTACTGCCTCCACTTGAGCATGTGGTCGTTTTTGAGCTAATCCGATGCGTGCGCTTAAAACGCTAGCGCACCTTTGTAAAAGGAGCACTTAATGCTCTAAAATAATTTACTAAAATATGGGAACCATTGGAGTCTTATAGTCATGCGCCTATTAAACCATAACGATTTGTTTGTTTAAAGTATACATCCATACTGTCCTTTTTGATATATTTTGGAAATAATAATAACTTTATTTAATATAACGTCATACCACAAACAGTTCAAAGTGTTTTACAGGGGTAGAGACTTTCGAAATTATATTGGCATGTTAAGTTTGGTCAAGTTTATCTGGAAGTGTTTTGGAAGTACATCATTTTAAATGTTAATCTACTGTTTAATTTGTTTGTTTTGGTTGTTTTTATCTTTTGTTCATACATATGATCTAAATTATATTGTATTGTATTGAGATTTACATTAGTATGATTTTTTTTTCTTTAAATACCAATAAAAATTATTAAAATAAGTTTTCAATTTCCTATGGAAACTGAGATATGAGTGTTCAGTATGTCAATCCAGTGGAAGTGTGTTCCAGTAAAGAGAGGCCTTTGGCTTATGGTTACATAGAAACATAGAAATAGACGGCAGATAAGGGCCCACGGCCCATCTAGTCTGGACTTCTCATGAAATACAGAGGAGCAGTATGGCAAGTTCCTAAATAAACATAAATAGATAGGCAGACAGAGAAAAAGAAAAAAGATATTATGATATTAGAAGTAAAGACATTTACCGTTTACAATTAGTTCAAAACACTTGTATAAAATTAATAATTGGGAAAAAAAAATTTGACCATGTCACTCCGCTCTTAAAATCAGTTCACTGGTTATCTATTTTTTTTTCAATTCAAAGATTTTATTGATTTTAATATACAGAAATAACAGGAAATATTAACAAGGCAAGATATAAATAAGCTGCACAAAATAAAGAATCTCAAAATTTTGACGAATAATACGATAAAGCAGGTTGAACCATGCCTATCTAACAGGAAAGTGTCAGCATAATCTGCAGCCAACATTGTGCACAGTATTCAAAGCACCAAGAGACACCGGAGCCATACCCCATATGAATGTGAACGATGCGCCATAATATGATATATACGTTCTAATATTTGTAACTATAGACTAGCACAGTAACTGAATGTCATCAATCCGTATTACAATAAGAGTTGACCATACTCCATATTTTGAGGTAAGAGTTTATAGACTTATGCTTTTTGGCAATCCCGCTTTTGGTTACCTATTAATCACCGTTTGACATATAAGATTTTGCTCTTGGTTTTTAAGATCTCTACCTTATCTTGATAATTATTTGATACAATATATACCTTTCCATATGCTTCGTTCTCTTCTCACTATTCGATCTGAAAGATGTGTTATTTATGAATATGCTAGAGAACACATTTTTTTTTCAGTAAATGGTCCACAACTTTGGAATGCCCTTCCTAATCACATTCAGTCAAACTAATCTAGAAAGCTTCAAATCATTTTTAAAATCCTTTTTATTTTCATATGCATTTAACTGATAGTTTTCACTCAATTGGTTTATATCTTAGACAGGACTCAATGAGTATCAATATGAATTTAGAAGCACATATCTAAGTTTTTAATCATACTTTACTTGCTTTTACTGTTAACAAGGTAACTTCATATTTTCTTTTACTTGATTGCATTTTCAATTTCCTCAATTTCTATTATAAATAGGGAAGTTGTTTTTTTTCTTCTTAATATGCCTTAAGTTGAGTCAATTTATATAGATTGTAATCCGCTCAGAACTGTGGATGTAACGGAATATAAATATTTAACTAAATAAATAAATAAATGTAAACCGCATAGATGCATTTTCCACTGCGGTACTGTACTCCCCCAAAATTCATGGGGGTTACATTCCAGGAGCAAACTTAAAAAAACCACGAATATTGGATGCAGGGATCTGAGGTAGGAGAGGGCTGCAGGGGTGGTGGCTCGCTACTTTACTGCTTTTTTTAATTTGAATCTCGCCGGAGGTGTCAAGGACTTCTGCCCAACTGCAGTTGGCTGCCGATCTGCTCTGCCTCCTGCCAGCTTTTGCTTTCGGGACTTTCTCTGGAGTCATTGTAGTCTAAAAACACTCACAGAAAAAAATTTGTGAATGACTGAATCCGCAAATTCGGAACCGCAAATTTGTGGGGCTATACTGTATATCAAGTATTAAATAAACTTGGATTACATGAGTCTAAGTAAACAAGTATGGTTGACATGTTAGTCTACTTAGATACCTAGACATACAATTCAAATGCAGTACACCAATTTGGGGGGCTGTTCCTTGATTTTTGGCCTGGCATTTGCCTATGTCAACAATTTATTGGAGTATTTTAATGCCTGTCTCATTAATAGTATTTGAATGTAGATCTTGTAATTTATGTATTTATTTACTTGCACTTTATTACACAAAAACCCCAAAACATATCATATAATCATAATAATTTTAAAAAAATCCACTCTTACCCAACTCAACAGTCCTAAATATGCATAATATATCAAAATGTATTTATTTTAAAATATTTACATGCCACCTATTAATAATAATAACTTTATTTTTGTATACCGCCATACCCATGGAGTTCTAGGCGGTTCACATCAATTAATCAGATTTACAAGCAACGAAGTCGTTGAAGTACCGTAAGCATGACGGGAATGTCCAAGTCATTGGAGTTAACAGGTTGGGAGTGAACAATAAGGAGTAAGAGGAGAGTTCATATCATTGGTAAAAGGGGTGAGAGAAGTGGAAGATGGTGGATTAGGGATTCTGTCCGTGGAATAAATGAGTTTTGAGTAGTTTTCTGAAGTCGAGGTAGGTGGGGGCCTCGAGCACAATTTGGGCTAGCCATGGGTTCTGTTTGGCTGCCTGGAAGGCGAAGGTTTTGTCGAAGAACCTTTTGAGGTGACATAGTTTTAGGGAGGGGAAGGCGAATAGATTGATTCTGTGGGAGTTCTTATTGTTGCAATTCACAACTCAACATAGGAAGCAAGCAGACTAGACATACAACAAATAAAGATAACATCATACTAATAATCATAAGCTAACACTATCCATATTCAAAAAGATAGCATATAACCGCTTTCCCCAATTCTGTTTAATCTTTATATGACTACATTGAATACTTATAAGTTGTCAGCTTGGAAAACGCTTTTCAGCTATGCGGATGATATCTTTATACTGATTGAGATTGACTCGGATATTTCCAATTTAGCTTTTAAAATAAATCACTGTATTTCTAAGCTTCAAGCTTGGGCTATGTCTGTTCAGATGAAACTAAATGCAACAAAACTGGACTGCCTTCCTCTCATTGTATCTCTGGATTCTGGGGACTCCCTGCAGATTGAGTTCTCCTCTAAGATATTGGGAGTCCTTTTTGACTCCTCTCTTACCTTTAAGGATCAAATAAATTCTCTGGTTAAGAAATGCTTTTTCAGTTTACGAATGCTGAGGAAGTAGATCTCTTTTCCATCAACATTTCTCTGTTCTGGTTCAATCAATCATATTATCCCGGCTAGATTACTGTAATGCTATTTATTTCGGCATTACAAAGATCTGTCTCCAAAGATTACAATTGATTCAGAATACCGCTGCGAGGTTGATCTTTGGAAAAAGCAAATTTGACCATGTGACTCCTTTGCTTTTGAGCCTTCATTGGCTCCTTGTTTATTTCAGGATTCAATTTAAATGTGCATGCATAACGTGACCATTTATTTTTTTCATCAAAATGGGACATCTATTAATTGACAATCCCACCCTAATCCTACCCTAGCCCCACCCCAGCCCCGCCCCCAATTTCTTCCATTCATTTTTCATGTACACATATCTTATTAATTCATAATGGTAACCATAAAATTAAAAAAAAACCCACAAAGCACACTATACACAGAGGAAAAAGAACTACATTTAAATGGTTAAAATTTTTCAATTTCTGCTTCTATTAAAATTCTGGGTGTCATATTGGCCGCCAACTAATTTTGGAGGATCATACAGATCTACTAGTAAAAAAATGTTACACAACTTTGTGGAAACTTCGGATGATTAAAAAATTTTTTTGATAGGGCATCATTTAGATTATTGGTACAATCATCCATTTTGTCTATACTGGATTATTGTAATATAATATTTCTGGGATCTTACAAAAAGCTTCAAAAGAGATTAAGACTTATACAGAATATGGCGATTCATCTAATTTTGGGGTTGAAAAAATACGACCATGTTTCCCCATTCTACACTGGTTGCCTTTTGAAGCCAGAATATTGTTTAAGTTTGGTTGCACCTTTTTTAAAGTATTGTTTGGTATGGCTCCTAATTACTTGTCTTTATGCTTTGAGTGACACAAACCTAATAGGAATACTCGAGGGCAACATTTATTTATTTTTCCAACTATTAAGCCCTGTCGATACAAGAGATTTTTCGATAAATTGCCCAGTTTTCAGGCAGGTAAAATGGATCAGTGGCTAATAACCATAATTTCTCAAGCTCATTCATATATGTCCTTCAGGAAATTGCTAAAAACTGATCTATTTGAAAAATTTGTAAATTGATGTCTCAGATTATTTACTGGTAAATTATATTCTGATCTTATAGCTAATACATTTTTGCTGAATTTTATTGTATTATAGCATACTAGTCTTATAGCCCGTTACATTAACGGGTGCTAGAATATATGTGTGTGTGTCTTTCTTTTTTTTTTTTCCTTGGCTGTCCACTACCACCCCTTGCCTGCTCCCCCTGTCCATTCTCCCTTCCTTTTACCTCCCCTGTGTCCTCTACCACCCCATCACTGCTCACCTTATCCAGCAGCAGCCCTTCTCCCTTTGTTTTACCTCCCCCTGTCCATCATCACCTCCTTCCTGCTCCCCCTGAAAAGCAGTAGGCCTGCCTTCATTTTTCTGCCCGTCCCCTGTCCATCAGCACCTCTTCCCCTGTCCATCAATCCCTTTTTCCTGGTCCCCCTGCCCAGCAGTACGCCTCCCTTCCTTTTTGTGCCCCTCCATTTCCATGTGCTGCAGCATTTCCCTCCCACCCCACTTCCCAGTGCAGTATTTTCCTCCCCCCCCCCTGTCCATCAGCACCTCTTCCCCTGTCCATCAATCCCTTTTTCCTGGTCCCCCTGCCCAGCAGTACGCCTCCCTTCCTTTTTGTGCCCCTCCATTTCCATGTGCTGCAGCATTTCCCTCCCACCCCACTTCCCAGTGCAGTATTTTCCTCCCCCCCCATACCTTCCTCCTTAACTCCATGCCCTACCATTCTCTCCCCTTCTGCTCCCTTTCCTCCTTCAACTTCATTGGACAGCAGCAGCAGCAGCAGCATTTATAATTAATTGCTGTTGCCGGCTTCAGGTCTTCCTCTCTTGAGGGTCCTGTCTTCATGAAAACATGAAGTAAGCAGGACCTTCCAGAGAGGAAGGCCTGAAGCCGGCAAAAGCAGCGAATTTTAAACGCTGTTGCTGCCCGAAGAAGCCAGGCCTTAACCACAAAGCTGGGGGGGGGGGGGGTTTAAAAGGTATTGCGTCGGCGGTGGTGGTGGTGGGGGGGTTTGAAAAGCCAGCTGTTTTATTTTAAAATGCCGTCCAAGTTCAGCCGCCGCAGCCGACATCCGCCTCGGGGAGAGGGAGAGAGAGAGCTTCGGGCGGCCAGCAGCCGCCGCGGCCGACATCCGCCTCGGGCCTCCAACATCCGCCTCGGGGGGGAGGGAGAGAGAAAGAGCTTCACGTGCATGCGCACTCCTACCTGCGGTGCCCTACAGCTCACGGAAAACGGGCTAACACAGGTGGGAGTGCGCATGCGCGGCTTAGCGTTTTATTATATTAGATTGTATTTTATTTACCTATTGTATAATTCTAGTTCAACTTTTTAGAATATTGTATTTTATTCATTGATTGTATATTTTTAGTATTGTATGTGAACCACCTAGAACTATGTGGTAGGGCGGTATATAAAAATAAAATTATTATTATTATTATTTGGGGGGTTTTCAAAGTGCCAAGGCAGATAACTTTAAAATATGCAATGTCACCTCAGTAACTGTAGAAAAATAGACAAATAGAGTGCAAAATATAGATAGCAGATATAAATTCTCAAAACTGACACATTTTGATCACTGAATTGAAAATAAAATCATTTTTCCTACCTTTGCTGTCTGGTGATTTAATGAGTCTCTGGTTGCGTTTCCTTCTGACTGTGCATCCTTTCTTTCTGCACTCAGGCCCAACAATTGTCCCTTTCTATTCCATCCTTCCTTCTTTCCTATGTCCTTACTGCCCCCAGTGCCTCCTTCCCATGTCCTTAGTGCCCCCAGTGCCTCCTTCCTATGTCCTTAGTGCCCCTTCCCATGTCTTTAGTGCCCCCAGTGCCTCCTTCCTATGTCCTTAGTTCTCCTTCCTGTGTCCTTAGTGCCTCCTTCCCATGTTCTTAGTGCCTCCAGTGCCTCCTTCCCATGTCCTTAGTGCCCCTTCCTGTGTCCTTAGTGCCCCCAATGCCTCCTTCCCATGTCCTTAGTGCCCCTAGTGACTCCTTCCTATGTCCTTAGTGCCCCTTCCTGTGTCCTTAGTGCTCCCAGTTCTTCCTTCCTATGTCCCCCTCACTGCCTTCCAGCCTTTGTCCCACCCCCTCCCCCATAGACAGCCGGCCTGTATACCTGCCTACCTCCCTCCCTGCTGCGTCAAAGCCTGCCTGCCTCCAGCACACGATTCCAACACCCCCCCCCCCCTGTTCTGCCTGCTAGCCTCCCTTCTGGCTGGCCCAGAACTTCCTCTCCGACGTCAGAATTGATGTCAGGAAGAAGGCTTCTGGGTGGCAAGAAGAAGGTACAGCGGCAGCAGGCGGGGATTTGAATCGGCGCTGGGGGGAAGGGAAGCGATCGCCTATCCCGTTGTCCCAGCACACAGCTTCGGGAAGTTGTCCTTGAAAATGGGACATTTCTGCAGTTTTTAGTGCCGGGAACTGCACTGAATGAGCTGCGCTGCTCCCGATGCTATGAATGTTGGGAGCAGCATGGGTCATTCAGTGCGGCTTCCAGCGCTAAAAACCACTAGCGCAGTTTGATAGAAGGAGGCCGTCCTCATAAAAGAGCAGCTGCTGTGTAAATACTCTATTTTCAGCAGGTGGCGGGGGGAGGGCGGAAAGGCGCAGCCTCAGCTTCCTGGCTGCTATGTCTTGAACTTCTACCAAGGCACGTGCTGCTCCATGTACCGAGTTTTGTCCACTCTGTGAGTCGAGGGAAGCTGAAACTGGATGGGGGGGCTGGGTGGAGCTCCTGCTTTACACGGTCAATGTGGGCTCTGTGTGTGACAAGGTGAGTATGCCATGAGGCCTACCCGCGCAGCTTTGGCTCCTGTTGGGCCAGTTTCTGAGAGCCGGAGAAACTAAATGAGGTAACGGACTGGGGGTTGGGTATTCGCTCCATAAGACACACCCTTATTTCCACCCACTTTTTTGGGGGGAAAAATGCATCTTATAGAGCGAAAAATATGGTAAGTTTTAGTTTAGTTTTAGTTTAGTTTAGTTTCAATTACAACCTCTCTCAATTAAGAAAGAACTGATTATTAAAATATTACCATAATCAGCAGAACACTCACACACCTGAACTGGCTACCCCTGTAGGAAGAGTGTCCCTAGAACTGCCTAGGAGGATGATTTCTGATGGGGACCTAGGCAGTATATGGTTCCATCCCCACAGGGTAGAGGATTTGATTTGATTCATTTACAATTAAGCTTCACAATTATCATAACACCAAAACAGCGTTATAAGCATACTAACAGGAAAGACCTAATTTAATTACAGAAAGGCCAACACTGAGGATCTGGTAGAGGCTCAGGTTATGGAATGGATGTGAGGGGAAGTGAAATTTCCAAGTGCCCTTTTATCTCAGGGTGACAAATTGGTGTGGTGCTCCGAAACT
The DNA here is from genome assembly GCF_902459505.1 of Geotrypetes seraphini. Taxonomy (NCBI): domain Eukaryota; kingdom Metazoa; phylum Chordata; class Amphibia; order Gymnophiona; family Dermophiidae; genus Geotrypetes; species Geotrypetes seraphini. The sequence goes on along the minus strand of NC_047085.1, from coordinate 82,939,767 downwards.
CATAGGAATTGAATGAGCATCAGAGCATTTAACTCGTCAGCCCATGGTAAAAAGCTCTACCGGAGCTTGATAAATGGAACTCTAAATTTCTTATTTGAAGCATCAATACAGAGTTGTATTATGAAGTGCCTCCCAAAAATGGCTGCTGAAACCTCTTGTGCCTATTCCAAAGAGATAGTGGCAGCCATTTTGGGGAGACACTGCTACAGAAAGTAGTGAATGGGATTTGTTCCTGCTCCACTATCCCCATTTCACCATCAGAACTTTAGGTAGGCTTGAACAGGTAAGTGGAAGTTCTTATGGACCAGAAGGAGCTGGGAGGGTAGATCTTGCTCATCGGGGCTTAGCAAGGAGGATTGAAGGGGGGCTTCATTTTGTTCTGGAGGGGACCAGAATTAGGAGGAGCAAAGGTCATCAGAGGGCAACTGATCTTTTATGTAGATCCTGGCCAGTATTCAACCAGAGCTTGCATAAGTGTCATGAAGGTAACGGCTAAATGCCAGACAAGATCCACATTAACTGTGGCAGACTGTGCAGACTGTGTACAAGATGCAGGCAAAATTTATTGTACCAAAGTTAAAATGCAGTGATATAAAACCTTTTTACCAACCAAGGGACCCAACACGGTCCGTGTTTCGGACAACACACCTTCGTCAGGGGTCCATGGTAAATCAAGTATAAGGTATACCACAAAAAATGAAGGTAACAACAAGGGCCTGTTTGTATAATACGCCAAGAAACGCTGCCAAATGTAAAGCGTCTCAAAAGATATGACCTGGCAATGAATATCCACGGCTAATTTTAGAACATAAGAATAGCCTTAGTGGGTCAGACCAATGGTCCATCAAGCCCAGTAACCCATTCTCACGGTGGCCAATCCAGGTCACTAGTACCTGGCCAAAACCCAAAGAGTAGCAACATTCCATGCTAGCGATCCAGGGCAAGCAGAGGCTTCCCCCATGTCTTAATAACAGACTATGAACTTTTCCTCCAGGAATTTGTCCAAACCTTTCTTGAAACCAGCTACGTTATCCACTTTTACCACAACCTCTGGCAATGCGTTCTAGAGCTTAATTATTCTCTGAGTGAAAAAATATTTCCTCCTATTGGTTTTAAAAGTATTTCTCTGCAGTTTCATCGAATGCCCCCTAGTCTTTGTAATTTTTGACAGAGTGAAAAATCGATTCACTTGTACCCGTTCTATTCCACTCAGGATTTTGTAGACTTCAATTATATCTACCCCCTCAGCCTTCTCTTTTCCAAACTGAAGAGCCCAAACCGTTTTAGTCTTTCCTCATACGAGAGGAATTGCATTCCCTATATCATATTGGTTGATCTTCTTTGAACCTTTTCTAGTGCTGCTATATCTTTCTTGAGATAAGGAGACCAGAATTGAACTGGTGAGAGTCAATGTTTAAAAAAAATGCAGCCTGCTGCAGGCTGAATACTAGCTGGCATATATCCAGATCCATCAATATGAAAATTTAAAAGATGACAGCATAAAATAATTTTGCAGTTTTTTCATATATTTTTTTTTCTAATGCTCCCTCATAACTACTCTCTGTACCTGACCCAAGAAAACTTAAATAATATCTTGTTTCTAGTTGCTGGTACTTCATTTGATAGGCTTGTATTTCCCTTTCAAAAAATATCTATCAGTAAATAATCTTAGGAGATTCAAAATTGATATTGAAAGTGCATTAATATTATGGAATAAGATACATATCATTAATCAGCTGACAATTCTCATAGTCTTCTATATAGTGACTCAGAGATCTCAAGAACTCCTTTTATGAAGCCGTGCTAGCGGTTTTAGCGCACGTACCGGATTAGCGTGCGCTATAGCGCACACTAGCCAAAAATCTACCGCCTGCTCAAAAGGAGGCGGTAGCGGATAGCGCACGCGGCAATTTAACGTGCGCTATTCCGCACGTTAAGGCCCTAGAGCGGCTTTGTAAAAAGAGCCCTTAGTGTATGACTAAGAAAACTCCACACTCACAAAGTACTGTAATTTGTAACAATCAGTGTATGCCGAGACTGTGCATTCCTCATAGAGTCAGATTACATATACAGTAGCTATCATAGACTTTGAGGCTGATTTAACAGCTTCAACAGATCCAAAATGCAAAAGAATACTGAGGTATGAAAATAAATGTTCAGAATTGATCACCATCATCAAACTTCCATAAGCATTCCAGCAATAAATGGCATGAGTGAATGCAGAAAATAATAGAATTTGTAAAACAGGAGAAAAAATATTTAAAGACCTCAATCAGCAAGCATAGAATATCAAAAGGCAAATAGTGTGGGAAATACAATGTGTTACTCCAGACACACGAATGGTTACAGAACCTGAACCGAAACCAAAGTATGAGGGATGGATAATTCTGATCCAGCAACAGAAAAAAAAACTCAAGGGAAGGGGGGCACCTATGAAGAGACCAAGAACAAAGCAAAAGTAGGGGTCTGACACATAGATTTGGGCAGGTAGGAAGGAGGGAAGTTTATTCAAACTGAAGCTTGAATAAGAAAATAGTGCATTGACTCCCCTCCTGCAAATGTGTTTCAACACAATGATTTTTCGAAAGCTAATCATAAACTACATTAAATTAGTCCAATAAAAAAGGTATTAATTTTTTTCCTTTATATTTTTGTTTTATTTCTGCGTATTACCTTGAAGAGTGGACTAACACAACCACCAAACCATTTTACTCAACATACATTAAAAATTGTTACAAACTGTTATATTTTGGAGGCTTTTGATCCATGATTGATTCTAGTCTATTTGAGTGGTAACTTCTGGGTCTTAAAATTTGAGACATTTTTTTTGTACATGGCTCTGGACATCTGATGTCTTTTCCTTCATATTTTAATGAAAAGAAGGTTGAGTTTGCTATTTAAAGATTCACTGGATTTTGATTTGTGGGATCACTAAATACAGGTGTTATGTAGAGCGGGAAAGAAAAATAAAAATGCAAACTGTGCAAGGATAAAAAGCACTAAGATTAAAGTTGGTGATGAGTACTGCTTCAGGAGACAAACCATTTCAACTAATAATAATAAAAAAAAGAACTAATTACCATTAAGTGGAATCCTGTAACAAAAAGTGCACAATGTATTGCTATTACCCTATTTCCCCAACGATAAGCCGCCCCTTGTTATAGGCTGCCCTATTCTATAAGCATCAGAAAATGCTCATTTATGTTTTAAAAATCTAAGATATGCTGCCCCATGTTATTAGTTGTGGTGTTACTGAAGTAAAAGCCTCTAATTTGGCATGCCCCTGTAGGCCTTTGCAACTCTATAGTGAACAATTAAATTGAAAAAATTGTGCACTTGCCAATATCATGCTGCAACGCAAGTCTTATGCTGCAGAATTTAAACTTCAGGTCATTGCTTTTGCAAAAGAAAATGGCAATCGTGCAGCTGAACACCATTTTGAAGTAGATGAAAAACAAGTGAGAAATTGGCGGAAGAATGAAGAAGCTTTGCACGTGTTTCCACCACTATGAACATCATCACTATCTATGATTTTTTTTAAGTAAACAGTGCATTTAAAGTCAATGAATCATTTGGGTATGTCGTCTTTTTGTGCACTGAATTATACTTTTAGCGAATGAGTTTTCATGTTTTTAGATAGGCCGTCCCATATAAGCAAGCTGCACCCAATACCCAGGTTTGTACAATGAATGTATAAGCCGCGGCCTATCCTTGGGGAAATACGATATGCTATGAATCTTGTGTATGCAAAGAGCTCACTAAAAATCAAAAGAAATACCAAACTACTAATGGAAAACATATTGTATATTTCCTAGCAATACTCCCATTTATATTTCAAATATTGTTCATAAAAGGAGGCCAATGTGCTACACTGCATTCCACTGCATAAAAACAGTAATGCTCTTCTATCAGTTCATTTAGGAGTACCTCGCTTAACCCTTCTCTAACTCCAATTATCTGCCCTTCTCTCAACCCTTCCTCCCTTTCCTCTGCCATTCTATCATTACTCATTCCTTTCCCCAGTCCCTCTATTAACACATCTCACCTTATCTATGGAAAATCAAAGACAGGAAGCCCTGTAGCCTTTTAGTCAGACATTCCTTAACCAACCAAGAGGGTGCAGAGAGAAGTAGGAAACACTTTTTTTTAATATAATCTTTATTCATTTTACACACTTTCATTAAGTGAAAACAGAATAAATAAACATTTTACACTTTAAACATCACTTAAAATTTTTACAAGATTCAAACATATCAAACACTAGCAAAGGTAACATTGGTGCTTCCTTTCTGCCTTCTCTACTGAGGCCTCAGTTTCTGACTGAGATGAGTTCAGGAAACATATCGTACTATAGCTGCTCAAACACCAAGGCAGAATCTTGGAACCCCACCAGAAGACTTCATTTCCTTCAGCTTTAAGCAGATTTAAGGACCCTCTGTAGCCCAGAGGTGACAGAAATCAAAACAGCAATAAGACTTTAAGAAAACAGAGATAGCAGAAAGGAGTAAGTTAGATATCAACAGTGGCCTATGGAATTGCAAAAGGAAGAAAATTGTTTTAAATAAATGGGCTTTAAAGTTTTATCTGCCATTATATTCAAAATTCAATTTTATATAGAGATGTTATGTGGGGAAAAAAGGACATCCAAGTCGGAATATTCACAATTACCTGGGTATTTTAGAAAAAGCTTGATAAACATGGAGCCTTTTGTAAAGTGAAATGCACATATAGGAACATTCTCTCCTTAAGTACCCAAAAAACGTTCCAAGTCCCTACTTGTCCTGTTGTTTGTTAATTAGATTGTAAGCTCTACTGAGTAGGGATTGTCTCTTAAATGTGTTGATGTACAGTGTTGCGTAATGCATATGTCTATTAGTGCTATAGAAATGTTAAATAGTAGTAGTAGTAGTAGTAAAGTTCTGAAGTACAAATGAAAGTCTCTGCATGTCCAGTGACAACAGCCATTTTTTCTAGGCAACACATTTATAAAAAAGAGGGGCATGTGTTAAGTTTTGACACAAGTATAAGTGCTGATTTTTTTTATTTCAATATGTAGTTATCAGCATCATATTTTACAAAGTTGCATATCCAAGCAGAACTAGTTAGTAGGCCATATGAAAAGTATTATTTGTCCCTGCAATAAATGATAAATACTCCGAGTCAAAACAAACACTGACTTTATATTTAGTCTGCCAAGGAGCAGCTGCAAACGGCAACACCCATCTTTCATTCAGAATAGCCTATAGTAAAATATGAGATACTTGAATAATTTATGTTCCTGCCCAAGAACATAAGAATTGCCACTGCTGGATCAGACCAGAGTCCATCGTGCCCAGCAGTCCTCTCAAGCGGTGGCCCTTAGGTCACAGACCAGTGCCCTATTAGGGTCTAGCCTTACCTGGTATGTTCTGTTCCAGTAGGAACTTATCCAACTTTATCTTGAATCCCTGAAGGGTGTTTTCTCTTATAACAGGCTCCAGAAGAACATTCCAGGTTTCTACCACTCTCTGGATGAAGAAAAACTTTCTTACGTTTGTACAGAATCTTTGCCCTTCTAACTTCAGCGAGTGCCCTCTCATTCTCTTCACCTTGGAGAGAGTGAACAGTCTCTCTTTCTCTACCAAGTCAATTCCCTTCAATATCTTTAATGTTTCAATCATGTCCCCTCTCAGTCTTCTCTTGGGAGAAGAGGCCCAGTTTCTCTAGCCTCTCATTGTATGGCAATTCCCCCAGCCCCTTAACCATTTTTGTCGCTCTTCTCTGGACTCTTTCCACTAGTACTATGTCCTTTTTCATGTATGGCAACCAGTGTTGGACGCAGTATTCCAGGTGGCGGCATACCATGGCTCAGAATAAAGCCATGATAACCTTTTCAGATCTGTTCGTGATCCCCTTCTTAATCATTTCAGCGTTCTGTTAGTCCTTTTTGCTGCCGCCGCATATTGCGCATATGGTTTCATTGACTTGTCTACAAGTACTCCCAAGTCTCTTTCCTGGGGGCTCTCTCCAAGTATAGCTCCAGACATCCTGTATTTGTACATATGATTTTTGTTACTGACATGCATCGTACATACGATTTTTGTTACCGACGTGCACTTATCCACGTTGAACCTCATTTGCCATTTTGCGGCCCATTCCTCGAGCATATTTATGTTTCTTTGTAGGTCTTCGCAATCTTTCTGTGTCTTCACTACTCTGAATAACTTTGTATCGTCCGTGAATTTAATCACCTCACTCATCATGTCAAGTTCTAGGTCATTTATAAATATGTTAAAGAGCACAGGCTTGAGCACTGAACCCTGCGGTACTCCACTTGTGACGCTTTTCCAGTCTGAGTATTGTCCATTCACTCCCACTCTCTGCTTCCTATCCACCAACCAGTTTTTAATCCACGTGAGTATATCACCTTCAATTCCGTGGCTCACAAGTTTATGAAGTAGATGTTCATATAGAACCTTGTCGAATGCCTTCTGAAAATCTAGATATACGATGTCAACTGGGTCACCTTTGTCTATCTGCCCATTTACTCCTTCGAAGAAGTGCAGTAAGTTTGTCAAACAAGATCTTCCTTTGCTGAAGCTGTGCTGGCTGGTCCTCAGTTTGTGTCTGTCAAGATGATTGATGAAGCGGGCCTTTATCAGCGCCTCTACCATCTTTCCCGGTACTGAAGTCAGACTCACTGGTCTGTAGTTTCCTGGATCTCCCCTTGAACCTTTCTTGAAGATGGGCATAACATTCACCACTTTCCAGAATTCCGGAATCTTTCCTGATTTGATCGACAGATTAGCTATTAGTTGGAGCAGTTCGGCTATAACCCCTTTCAGTTCCTTGATTACCCTCGGATGGATGCCATCCAGACCCGGCGATTTATCATTTTTAAGCCTATCAATCTGTCTGTATACCATCTGCATACCTCTTCTAGACTGACTGTCGTTCGTCAGCTTCCTCTCTTCATTTCCTGTGTATAGCCTGTCGGCTTCAGGTATATTGGATATATCCTCTTCGGTAAATACAGACGCAAAAAACGTGTTCAGTTTGTCGGCGATGGCTTTGTCCTCCTTTAGTACTCCCTTTACTCATCTAATGGCCCCACCGCTTCTTTCACGGATCATTTCCCCTTAATATAGCAAAAGAACGGCTTAAAGTTTTTGGCATCTTGGCTATTTATCCTTCGTAGTCTCTTTTGGCCCCTCTTACTGCTTTATGGCACTTGCGTTGATGTTGTTTGTGCTTTTTCCAGTTTTCTTCCGTTTTTGTCCTCTTCCATCACTTAAACGAAGTCTTCTTGTCTCTGATCGCTTTCTTCACCGCTACAGTGAGCCACACCGGTTCCTTGTTCTTCTATTATGTTTGCATTATTTGTATTTTATTTTATTATTTATATTCCACATATCCCACAATTCTATACAGATTACAAATTATTCAGGTACTCAAGCATTTTTCCCTATCTGTCCTGGCGGGCTCACACTCTATCTAATGTACTTGTAAGTAAGTAGTAGTTTTCTAAAATTGTAATTTGTACTGGGTGATAATTAACACATGTAAAATCTGTGCAAGCCTTTTAAAATAACCTCTTTTATGTTGCATAGAAAGACCACAGAACATAAAATAAATAAAAATTAAAAAAGAGACCTCAGCTTCTCAAAGGCCAACTGTATGAAGAAAATAGAACATAACTGGGTCCTTCTCTTTTTGCTACATAGATTTTTTATTGCAATTTATACAATTAATTTCCACAATTTTGCAAAGAATGAAGTCACATCATTCAAAGTAGTGATCTTCAGTGTGGTTCTTTAAAACAAATTCTCCAAAATGAAGCTCTGTAGAGCGAGCCTCCCCATTTTGAAGTCACAGAATATTAAGATAGGTGCTTGTTTTAATTCACACATTGGACTTTTTGACTTATGCTATTACAAAAGTTAGACCATTATAGCTTTCACCTAATTTTAATAAATGAACAATTCACTATTGTGCCTAATTCACTTGAGTGAGTGATATGATGTTCCTCAAATGAGCTTGTAACACTAGACGCGTCTAATGGATGGTTAATATTATTACAATGCTCGTATTACTCAAGGCTGGATGCCACAGTTGTTAAACTGAAAACTCACATACTTCATTATTCAATATAAACATCTATCAGCACTTTAGGGCAATAATTTTAACTTTTGGTGGAGCACTGATATGCAGGAACATTTTCAATAGGATATCAAAGTTCGATTTGGGATGTTTCCTGCAAGACGTCCAAAGTCAGAGGCGAAGAAAAGGCTATTTTTGAAACTGGAAACACTGTACGATGTCCAGTTTATTTTATTTTTTTAATGGGGGGGGGGGGAATCACCTGCTTATCCGCCAGATTGTTCAACCTTGTTCACCATTTTTGACCATACAACTATCCAAGTTCAAAATGGCCAAATCCAGATCATTTGGATATGGAAGGGGCTAGCAATGTAATAGACTGGTCACACAGACATACCAAAAGAGAAGTGGTGTACCTTAGAAGCCACTGCTGTGAATTTTACATAATGGGTATCAGATGTACATCTCACCATGTACCCTTTATAATTTATGATGAGCCCTCTAAATTTCCCTCAAAGCCTACTATACCCACCTGTCTACCACCCCAATAGCCCTATATGGCAGTATAGTAGGATTTTGGTGGGATCACCCTTTTGCACTATAAATGGGCCTGGATCCTTCTCTGTGTGGCTCACTAGCCCACTCACTAGGCTACTTAGACACCTGTGTGATGCTCTTTTAGGATTTCCCATATTAGGTGCTGCTGTTCTAGAGACAGGTATTGATGACGTTTGTGAGTGTCCCAGGCACACACACACACACACACACACACACACACACACACACACACTATATTACAGTCTTTGTGTACAATTTATAACTGCAGTCTGAGAATCCTTTCCTTTTTAGGAGAGGAGGCTTACCCTGGAAACTTCCCTTCTGTCCCACTGACCAGGTCAGGCAGCCTCTGGTCAGTATGTACTATATCATTAAGATATTTTTTGTGGGGTGGGATAGGGTCTGTGACAACTGAGGGAGTGTGGGGTATTATAAATTGATCCCTTCAGTGGACATCTGGTCAATTTGGGTACCTTTTTGTCACTTAGATGCTTTAAAAATAGGTCTAGCTCAGAATGTCAAAGTTCCATCAGGATGTTTTGGGAAAGGTTCCATTATTACCACAAGATGTTCAAGTCTAAGCATGCCCAAAGTCCATTCAAAGCCAGCCCAGAACATGCCTCTAACATACCCCCCTTTAGTTTTGGATGCACAGCAGCTAGGGCGCCTCCCAAGTCATCCAGAAAAATGGTTCGAAAATCAGCTCTTGAATGTCCTGGTGATTAGGACGTCCAAGTGCCGATTTATGTAGTTTTTGGACATCTTTGTGTTTTGAAAATGCCCTTAGGAAGAGAACAAGGGCTTCTATTGTTTAAGAATTTATTAAGTATTCTCCCAATCTCACCTCCCCACCTGTCCACCTCAGCCCTCCAAAACTTCCTCAAGTGCTGCTGTGCCATCACTGAAAGAATGCTACCTCTCCCATTGCCTCAACCCTCTTTTTATGGTATCCCACCCAGAAACAAGAAATTCTGTCATACGAGGCAGAATTCTATGGAAAGAGGCTTCGGGCAGTGGGAGAGATGGCATGCTTTCGGCGGTTACACAACAGCATGTGAGGGAGGTTTGGAGGGCTGAGGCAGGTGTGTGGGGAAGTGTGAGTGAAAAGATGTCAACTGCAGACAGGTGTTTGAGGTTCATAACAAAGGACTGCTAGCGCTACATGCAGCTCGTGGACCGTGTGATGGAAATCTCTGGTGAAAGAGAAATGGTTACTGCAGATTGGCAGACTAGATGGGCCATTTGGCCTTTATCTGCCATCATGTTTCTATATTAGTTATTGTTAAGTTTTAAATTATGTTGTTATAGCTAGTTATAGTTAAGATTACAAGTTATCTGCAGTATTTGCCAGAATTCATAAATATGGACGCATAAACTTTGTTGGCATATTAATGAATTTTCTATATTTACAGTTTTATATATAGCACTGGTTGTTGTCGTGCAGTTAGAGAAAGGTTTTGTATGTTTAATTAGGCAGGTTTAAATTGTATATTAGTATTATTGACCATTTTATCTTATAATGGGCTATAAATGCCAGCTGAAATTTAAATTCAATTAAATTGTGTTTTCTCTCACCTCTCAGTTGTTCCTGCGACAGTACAACTCAGTGGTTTATAGTATTCATTCAGTTTCCCGAAGTCAGTTTGAATCTCCATTCATCTCAGAGAACCATCAACCACTCTTCATTCACACAAATCTTCAGTATAGTTACTATTGACTTCCAGCTGTCTAACACGCTTAAGGGATATACAAGAACAAAACATAAGAGTTGTCATACTGGGACAGACTTAAGGTCCATCAAGCCCAGTATCCTGTTTCCAACAGTGGACAACCCAGGTCATAAGTACCTGGCAAGATCCCAAAGACATAAAACAGATTTTATTCTGCTTATCCTAGGAATAAGCAGTGGATTTCCCAAAGTCCATCTTAATAATGGCTTATGGATTTATGTTTTGGGAAATTATCCAAACCATTTTTAAACCCTGCTAAGCTATGTGCTTTCACCACATTCGCTGGCAATCAATTTCAATTTAATTACCTGTGAATAAATATTTTGTGTGGTTTGTTTTAGATTTACTACTTAGCAGCTTCATTGCATGCCCCCTATTCCTAGTATTTTGGAAAGAGTAAACAAGCGATTCACATCTACCTATTCCACTCCACTCAGTATTTTATAGATCTCTATCATATCACCCCTGAGCCATTTCTTCTCCAGGCTGAAGAACCCTAGTCATTTTAGCCTTTCCTAATAGGGAAGTCATCCCATTCCTTTTATCATTTCTATTGCCCTTCTATGTACCTTTTCTAATTCCTCTTTATATATACATGGAGAGGAGTGTTCTGTTTATTTTGACAGACAGAGCTATTTTTTTTAAACTAGAGCTCTGCCCTTAATTACTAATAATTGACTGTGCTGTATAGTTCAAAAAGTCAGCTATGGCATTTAAACTGTGTCCTCTGTCAGTTTTGAACATTTGAGAAAAAAAAAAAGTGCTTTAATTTCACTGAAATCTCAGTTCTTGTTAATTGTTAATTTAAAATGGGCTGCAGTAGTTTTCAGTAATTAAAAGTACCCTTGATATCATGGGAAACTTTTTCCATTTAGAAAATAGGAATTGATCTGTCTGTAGTCTTGCATTCAGTGCTCCACACAGCATGGACTGAATACAGCTTGAGCATTTTTGATCGTGCCTATTGTAACAAGGATTTCAAAGTAGACTGAAATAAAATTACAGCCACAGAAAATGCCAAACTGGATGAGATTTAAATTTCAAGTAGGGTTCTTGAAAGGAGACCAATATAGTATATTGCATTTCACTACACAAAAATATTAGTGCATGATTGGGTCTTTTGGACTTTCTCTGGGCTGCTATGGCTAAAGTAGGTTTGGGTCCTTTATTTTGTTGCTCGGGCCTGTATTAAAATTAATGGGTCCTATACTGATTTTTTTTGCAATTGGTAGAGGCACTCGGCAGGGGTGTCCCTTGTCCCCTATGATATTTGCATTATCCATTGAACCTCTTGCGGAGTTGCGGCGGTGATTCGTACGCACCCTGGCTTGCAGGGAGTTTGGATGGGGACTTATGAGCATCGTATTGCACTTTTCGCGGATGATATTTTTGTTGTATATTCGAGATCCGGAGGGTACACTCCCCATTATTTTGGATATTTTCCAAACCTATGGGGTTTAGGGTTAATATGGATAAGACAGAGTTGATGGGCGTTAACTTGGAGGAGGGGGTGGAAAGGAGAATTTCACGTGGCTTTCCTTTTTGGCTGGCAGGGGAGATATTTAGATATCTTGGAATTCAGATCACTAAAGATTTGACTCAACTTTATTCAGCTAATTATGGTCCTTTGTTGGCACAGGTGTAAAGGGACCTTCAGCAGAGGAGGGGGTTGTGGCTGTCATGGTGGGGGCGTATAGCGGTGTTGAAAATGAATATCCTCCCCAGGTTGTTTTTACCCCAAACGCTGCCTGTTCCCCTTCCTAGGGGGATTTTGGTAGGATTGCAGAGAATTTTTTTTCCAGTTTATTTGGAGATGTAAAGCTTCCCGGTTGATTAAACGGGTTATGTGGGCTCCTAGAGAACAAGGTGGGCGGGCTGTGCCAAATCTTCTCTGGTATTACTAGGTGGCTCAGCTCCTCTTTATTTTGGATTAGTCTTTGGAGGGGGTTAATTTGGTAGTGCAGATGGAACAATTTTGGGTTGGGCAGCAGCCTTTGCGGGATTGTATATGGGGATCTTTGTCTACTGGGGCTCGGTTGCGGGGGGTGGAGAATCATTTTCTTAAACATTTTATTATATTGTGGGGTTTGATGAGATGGCAGAGGGGGTGGGGGACAGGGACCTCAACTCTGGCGGTTATATGACGAGAACCTACCTTTACAATTGGAGGTTCTTCTAGGATTTTTGCTAGTTGGGAGAGGAGGGGTATTCGGGTATTTAGGGATATATTACAGGGACATGAGATCGTTCCTTTTGCTACCTTGCAGAGGAGGTTTTCTTTGCCACCTAGAGATGTTTTTCCCTACTTACAATTTAGACATTATATCCAGGCCCAGGGGTGGTTGGTAGATTCTCAGGGGGTCGGGAGCAAGTGGAAAATTTATGGTTATTGTTAGGTAGGGTACCCTGTCCGATTTCAGTATTGTATTCCTTTCTTAGGGGCTGGACTAAACTTATTTTTTCATTTAGGGATAAGTGGGAGACAGATTTAGGGTCTTGCCTGATGGAGGGTCAGTGGGACATAATTTGTTCTGAAATACGCAAAGCATCAGTGTGTGTGTGTTGGTTCAGGAAAATGTATATAAAATTGTATCTCGTTGGCATTATACTCCTGATTGTTTACATGTTCTGTTTCCTAATATACCTGATGTTTGTTGGAGGTGTGGGGAGGGGGGAGGAACTTTTTTCAAATATGGTGGGATTGTGCTAAGGTTCGCCTATACTGAGTTATGATTACTGGCTGCTTGACTGCCTGGCTGGGGGAGCTGGTTCCGCTTACTCCTCTGACTTGTTTATTGGGTCTTACCATTTTGAGAGATGTCTGGTGGCATAGGAAACTCCTTCGAATAGGTTTGTCTGCAGCCAAATGCTTGTTAGCTTCTTATTGGAAAAGGAGCCTGGTACCTTCAGAAGGGGAATGGAAGGATCAGGTGGGTTCTTTACTACATATGGAATGTGTGACCGCTAAACAGCATGGCTATTTTGATGTGCATTATAGAGACTGGGATTTGATTTTTGGCAAAATTAGGGGTTGATTATTGGTGGATTTCTGGGTTGGGGGGGGAGGATACTGGATGTTTTCTTTTGGAGTGGAGATCCAATGTTTGAACTTAGTTCTAAGACCAGAGTGAGATAAAAACTTAATAGAAAATTGGAATTTAGGGAAAATAAACAGGAGGGGGATAATTTGAGGTTTTTGAATTTTCCCAAGTCTCCAGTGATTTCTAGTCTGGAAATGGTCCAGGAATACTTAAAATAAACTCTTTCCTGCTAGAAGGAAAATATTTTCTTTTTTTTTGAACCCAAATAGTTGTTGCAATTTATTGTGGCCAAGAAAGTGGGGAGAGGGGGGAGAAACCATAGGACCAACAACGATTCCTACCCGTTTAGCGAACCGGCTTCCGGAAGTGGTCTTTCTTCTTTTTATTATGTCCTGATAAATGATTTTGTATTGCATTTCTTTCTTATTTACTTAGGTTTTGGATCATTGTGGACGAAATAATGAATATTATTCTTTCCTTTTAATATTTCTTTGGATGGGGGTTACCATCCATGGTTTCTTATATTGTAATTCTAATCCATATTCAAGTTGAAGTGCTTGTTTAAAATGTAAAATTTAAATTAAAAAAAAAGAAATGTGACCACCTCTGAAAAATGTCTTTGAAAATGTCACTCTGTTCAAAAAGTTCCAGGACAGTTTGAATTATGTACCAACAGGAAGTTTTTTTAAGACATGCTAGGAGGCGTTGTGTAGCTTGCAAAGTAACCTCCTCTTTTTCGTTTCTTTATATCTGTTTTCGTCTCTGAGCTACAGCAGTTTTTGTGCACGTGTGTTTTTGTGATCGGCTATTTTTCATCATGTGCAACCTCAATGAGCAGCACTACAGTGTGAAGTTCTGTTTTAAATTGGGTAAGACTATTACAGAAACTTATGAAATGTTGAAAGTGGCTTATGGGACAACATTTCATGAGTCATGGAAGGTGTTTTGAATGTGTCAAAATTTGTGAATTTTGTGCAAAAACATGATAACTGTTCTTCTCCAGCCACCTTACTCTCCTGACTTGGCCCCTACTGACTTCTTGATTTCTAAACCTAAATCCACGCTGAAAGGAAAACAATTCAACACCATTGACGACATAAAGCAAAATTCAGCGCAGCAACTTTTGGCGATTCCTGAAGATGTATTTAAGGACTGTTTCCAGAAGTGGAAACAACATTGGGAAAAGTGTATACCTAGGGAAGGGGAGTACTTTGAAGGGGACCCAATGGAATAAGTTGTAAGATTGATTAATACATTTTTATAAAATCAGTCCTGGAACTTTTTGAACAGACCTCGTATGTCATAATGAAACAATGATTTCAAATGTTATGTTTTTGGTTTCTCCTCTACCAGAGACTGCTGCACTCATCTCTCATCTGGTGCCAACATTAAGAAGTACGAGTGGGTGATGAAAAGTTCTCAGCCCAACCAGCCAACTTCCTAAATTCGGAGCATTATTTTGCCACTGCAGCTGAAAAGAGTGCTATCTTATTTTGCTGTGCCAATTTGCAGAAATTAAATTCTATTTCTTTGACATTGCTTCAGATCACTGATTGGACCATATCCACGTCATTCTCTTCTTGGTTGGGCTGAGAACTTTCCAGCACCCCCTCATACTTCTTAATGTTGCCACCAGATAAAAGATAAGTGCGCTTTCAAATGTATATATTAGATTTCCAGTGTTGGTGCATTTTTGAGAGAGAAAAAAAATAGTTGCTATGACTTATGAATCAACCCCCTTAGAATGGGACAGAGAAAAGTACTAGCACTATTTAATTACTCATAACGCCTACTGCAAGCTCTGCACTTAATTGTGTTGGGAATGTATTTCTTTTTCCATGGAAAATTGAGATGAACTGTATCATGGGACGCAAATACATTTCCACCTCACAATGCTCATCAATTCAAATGCTTTTGAAACACAAATGGAAAGCATGCCAACCTTATTTCAGGGAAGGTTATATGAGGGCTGAAGTGTGCATGTATTCATTACACAATGATTTTACAATGCTTGCTTTCTTTGCTTTAAATCTTTCGAGGCTGTATTTTGTTAAAGCTAAACCAGGACCAATATCTGGCAGTTATAGCCTCAGCTATTTTGAGCTCTAAATTGTGTTGCAGATAATGAAATAAGCTGCCAGAGCTGATTTCTCTAATATGGTGCCTCAAAAGAATGAACAGAGCACTGTTATTGTAGAAAACTTGAAATAAATGAAGACTTTCTTTCAATTGTACTCAGAGGGAAGCTGAGATCATCTGCCATATAATAAAAAGTGAATTTACAAGGGCTGAACATACTTTTCTACTGAAAGTTGAGAAAACAACTCATGCATTAATCTTCAGAAATTTAAATTTGGCTATCTCATATTCATAAAGTGTAACTGTATTTTTTTTTAAAAAAGGTTTGGACAAATTATTAGAGGTAAAATTCATATATGTTTTTAAAGATAAAACTTGATGTAAGTAGCAATGACATAGTAAAAGGGGGTGGGGTGGGACATGGTCTTTCTAGGGGTGCCGGTACCCGTCCTCCTCTCTGCCCCCTCCTCTTTCCCGACCCCCCCCCCCTTGTCGCATGCACCCCTTCCCTTCCCTCCCCTCGTACTTTAACTTTCCCTGCATGAGCAGGATTACAAACTTGCTGCCCACGTCGGTGTCACCCCTCTCTGTCACTTCCAGTCCCCGCGCCTACGAAGTGATGTCAGAGGGATAGCCAACATGACACGGGCAGCAAGCTTTGTGATGTTGCTCCTGCCTGGAAAATTAAAAAGGTACGGGGAAGGGAAAAGGGGGTGGGGGGATGCACGGCAGACAGGGGTGGGAAGGAGTGGGGGATGGCGGAGAGGGCAGGGGAAGGGCACTGCTACCCCGGGTGCCACTCACCCTCTCTATGCCACTGTAATATTGCTACATTTTGGGATTTCTTGCTAGGTATTTGTGACCTACACTTAAAAAGATGATTCTGAGTTAGAAGACCATTTGGTTAACCCAGTACAGTACTCCCCCGAAATTTGCGGGGGTTTTGTTCCAGGAACCTCCCATGAATTTTGAAAAACCACAAATGCGGTTTTTCACCTGTCAAAAGGCAGGGGAGGCAGGAGAGGGCAGCTGGAGTGCAGGTGGATGAAGAAAATCACTCGCTATCTGCTCCGACCGCCTCTTCCTGTAGTAAAGTTGGGCTACACCAATCAGGAGCTGCTTTCTCACGCAGCTCCTGATTGGTGTAGCCCAACTTTACTACAGGAAGAGACGGTCGGAGCAGAAAGCGAATAAGTGAGTCCACGATTCGCAAACCGTGAATTCGCGGGGGAACACTGTATAGCAATTTTTGATTAGTTCTTAGAAACTTAAATGATCTAAACACTGACATTTATAACTATTCACGAGCAAGCTAGGTGTGATTTCAGTCACTTATGCTGGTATTTTATAAAGATATGAGGAGGGGCAATTTCAAAGGGATGTGCAAGACAGAATAGTGGCAAACACATCAGAATGTTCCAGACATCTCTGTAGAGCAGAAGGGCAGTCTAGTGGTTACTGCAGTGGACTTTAAATCAAGGGCCAAACTATAAACCAAATCCCAATTTAACTTTTTTTTTTTTAATTGTGAGCTTTCTAGTCAATCAAAACTTATCTTTTCAATAAATTTCTTTGATGCCACATTTATTTTGATGTATCTTCAAATGCTTCCAGACTAATTTGATTAAGCCTATTATGCTGATGTAATTCTTTGAAGCTTTGTAATATCGCTGTCTGTATACTGTCTCTTCCTTTGTAAACCGCTTTGAACTGCTTGTGGTATTGCAGTATATAAAAATAAAGTTGTTATTATTATTTAGGAACAGAAAATTCTACAGTACCTGAATATATACCATTTTGAAAGTCTTCCAGTTTGCAGGTAGCTTATATATTTAGGTACATTAAGGCCCTCTTCTATTAAACTGCGCTATCTGTTTTTAGGACGGTGAGCCGTGCTGAATGTCCCGTGCTGCTCCCGACACTCATAGAGTTCCTATGAGAGTTGGGAGCTACGTGGGCCATTCAGTGTGGCTCACCACGCTAAAAACTGCTAGCACAGTTTGATAGAAGAGGACTTTAGTATTTTTCTGTTTCTGGAGGACTCACAATAAGGAAAAATGATGCTTTATCTGATAATTTTCTTTTGTTAGTGAAACCATTATACACAAATGGAGCAGCAGATGGAGGTAGAAGTTCTAGCAGTGACATCATTGGATAATTGTGGTGCCTCTTGGATAATTGTGGTGCCCAAATAGAAAAACCCTTCATAACGCACCCATGCCCCATCAACCACTGCAAACACAATAAGCAGCGAGCGAATAATGTGGGTATAGGGACACTGGAAAATATGAGGCGTGCAGCAGAGTTCTGAATAGATTGAAGGGGAGAGAGAGATGGTTTAGTGGAAGGCCAGTATGAGGGGTCTAGGAAGGAAGACATAAAGAGGCTCAGCCCTGGTTGAACCAGGGCATCGATTGCCTGAGAGGCCAGATCCCTCTGCCAACTGAAGAAGTTATCCGCCTTCGTGTTGTCCCACATCATCAATTTAAAGAGTGGGGGGATCCCAGCAGTCCAGAATGAGCTAAAAGGCCTGATGATGCCCTGGCTCCCACGCCCCTGGATTCAGGAGAGAGCAGCTGAGAAAGCACGTTATTGCTATCCTTGTGAACTGCTGAAAGGACCAAGAAATAGGTCTCTGCCCAGCAACAGAGACTTGCCACCTTCACTGCCAAGGACTAAAGGGCATGCAATGAAGCTACTAAGTATGACATATAAAACAATTCAGAGAAAATATTTCTTCACTCAGGGTCTGATTCTATGCATAGCAGCAAAATAATTGGCACCAACTGGAATGACGCTTAGTGCAATTCTATAAGGTGCACGTAATTTTTATAGAATCATACCAATTGCCAAAGAAAACGAGACCTATATACCTGCGCCTAAATTGTGCATACATTGGGTGTATTCTACAATAGTGCAACTAACTTTTAGGAACACCCATGGTCTGCCCTAGCTCTTCCTCTGGCCATGCCCCCTTTTCAGATTCTCACACTAGAACTGGTACAGACCTTTTATAGAATCATGCTTTCCAATTAATGCGCATAACTTCTAATTACTGCCAATTAGCATCAAGTTTGAGGTGTTAATTGCATAATAGCAGCATTAATTAGGCCTGCTGTTAAAAAATTAAGATGTGTGTACAAATCTGCTGTGCGCACCGATCTGCAAGCACAAGGGACCATATACAGAATTTGGGGGTCAATGTGTAATTAAGCTTTGGAATTTTTTGCCAGATAATGTGGTAAAAGTGGTATTATAGCAGAGTTTTAGAAAGTTTTTGACAGGTTCCTAAAAGAAATGCCCATAAATAATTATTAAGATGGACGGGAAAATCCATTGTGTTTTTTTGTGGTATTTTTTAAATTCTTTATTCATTTTTATAACTTACATCAAGTGCATCAAAAAGTAACACCATTTTGACTTAACTACATCACTTGAAATTCTACAATTCTTCATATTACATAGAATTATCCCTCCCATCCCTACAATATCACCCCCCTCCCCCTGCCCCATTCTTACATTTGTACAATTCAGGAAAAATAATACCTATTTATTGCAATAATTTGTTGTTTATTCTTAGGATAAGCAGCATCAAATCTATTTTATTCTTTTGGGATACTTTGTGACCTTCAGCCTGTCCCAGCAAGGTAATGCTTGTGTACTTATGTAGATTGTGAATGAAATAGGATTTAAAAATTAATAATTGTTTCTCTATGTACTTTACCTCAAATTCTCTTTACTAAGATCAGCACTCAGATAGATTCTGCACTCTGGGCCTGATTATCTAAATAGCACCTTACAGCGCCTAACTCCTTGGCGCCATTTGGCGTGCTTGTTAATTAACTGCTAGGCTTCCTTTATAGAATCACGCCTAGTGGCACCTAACGACTTAGGCACCGCAATGATTTCCATATGGAATGTTGTTTTAATTGTTATTTAATTGACTTTTCATGACGTTTTCAATTATCACACCATTTAAGCCAATTAAAAGCTGTAGGTTCCGCGTGCAAAATTAGCTAGGCATTGCTAGGTGTCTACTGGCGCTTAACCTAGGCACCATTTATAGAATAAGGCTCTTGGTGCTTGTGCATCAAGTTTATTAGGTGTTTATATACCGCCTATCAAGGTTATATAAGCAGTTTTACAATCAGGTACTCAAGCATTTTCCCTATCTGTCCCAGTGGGCTCACAATCTATCTAATATACCTGGGGCTATGGAGGACTGAGTGACTTGCCCAGGGTCACAAGGAGCAGCATGGGGTTTGAACCCACCACCCCAGGGTGCTGAGGCTGTAGCTCCAATCACCGCGCCACACGTCAAAATATAGATAGCCTATTTCTGAAGAAAAACTTCCACGAAGAAATGCCAGCAGAAAGCTTGATCTTGAAAGGGAAGCAAGAGAGCCCCTTAAGGCCACATTCTAGGAACTCTCTCTGAAAGTTGAAAGTAAGAAATACTTACAGCATATCCAATTTCAACTTCCCTGTCATAAATAGCATTGATTGAGTTGGTGCACTTTTCTACTGGACTGGAAGCTCAGGTGGACAAAAGCACAAGTAAAATAAAAAATAACAATAATAATAAAACATTTCTTTTACTGTATCATAAAATTTGTAAAAAAAAAAAAAAAGTTTTATTTAATTCTCTACATTTTCCTGCTCTAGCATTATCTTTTCCAAAATTTCAGGAGAGAAATGCGAAGCTACATATTTTGATCATTGTAGGCAGCTCTGTAACTACAAAATTGCAGCAGTGAATGAGATTCTGAAAAGATCTTTTTATTGGTCTAGCTACAGGGGTAGGCAATTCCGATCATTGAGAGACGGAGCCAGGTCAGGTTTTCAGGATCTCCACCATGAATATGTATGAGATGGATTTGCATGCACTGCCTCCTTGAGATGCAAATCTATCTCATGCATATGGTGGAGATTCTGAAAACCTGACCTGGCTCCGGCTCTCGAGGACCGGAATTGCCTACCCCTGGTCTAGCACAGTGGTCTCAAACTCACGGCCTGGGGGCCACATGCAGCCCTCCAAGTACTATTTTGATGCCCATTTTTCTGGAACGTTGCCCGCCTCACAAGTTTCTGTTGAACAAGAACGTGCGCTGGTAGGGCTAGTCTCAGTTAGGGTGCTGGTCTTAGACCAGAGGGCCGCCGCGTGAGCGGACTGCTGGCCATGATGGACCACTGGTCTGACTCAGCAGAGGCAATTCTTATGTTCTTATGTTCTCACGTAAGCGCTTTCCTGTGTCTGTACGCGAATGTGAGGTGGAGTGGAGAGGAGAATCGCGTACAGACGCAGGAAAGCGCTTGTGTGAGGTTATAGCAGCGAGGTGGGCAACGTTCCAGAACGTAAGGTAACCATTGGAGGCAGTAAAGCTTGTGAAATTTGGCACTTCTCCTGGTGGTGACTGCTTGATGTAAGATGGAGGTTGTGTCCGGTGCTGAAGGAGGTGAGAGCTGAAGGCGGTTGCACCAGACACTTACCTATTAAGGCACAAGTTTTCCAGGCACAAGTCGGATATTGATTCTCCCCTCTACAAAAAAGCCTAGAGGACTACACCAAAATAATGTCTCTTGCAGTTGATACTTTAGAATCTAAATCACAATTTTGCATGAGGTATAACTCTTTATAGTTTATAAATCTTTCCTTAATTGTTTTTGATAATTTCAGCTACACACAACTGAAAGCAGTGCAACATGCAGAAAGTGAAAAACTATCAAAACTTCACTTTCCACATGTTGCACTGCTTTCAACTGTGTATAGCTGAAATTATTAGAAGCAATTAAGGAAAGGTTTATAAACTATAACGAGTTTTACCTCATGCAAACTTGTCATTTCTTTAATAAGACATTAACTATTTTTTCTGCGGCCCTTCAAGTGCCTACAAATCCAAAATGTGGCCCTTCAAAGGGTTTGAGTTTGAGACCGCTGGTCTAGCACATATTCAGTGGCATAGTAAGGGGGAGCCTGAGCGCCATGTTGGCGGGGGTGCCGGCACCACTCCTCCTCGCTGCCCCTTGCTTCTTCCCACTCCCCTCATCAAAGAAGCACCCCCTTCCCTTCCCCCACACCTCTAGCTGTTCACCACCGTGAGCAACAAGTTCAGTGTGCTCCTTGCGACCCCGTCGTCTCTCCCGCTGACGTCACTTCCGGGTGCCGCGCATAGAAAGTGATGACAGCGGGAGAGCTGACGGGGTCGCAAGGAGCACATTGCAGCGATGAACAACTAGAGGGAAGGGGGAAGGGGTAAGGGGGGCATGTGCATGGCAGGGAAGAGCGGGGAAGGAGTGGGGGGAGCAGATGAGGGCGGGGCAGGGGAGGGGCACCTCTTATCCTCATTATGCCACCGCACATATTAATTAATGATTCAGCAAATGGTGCCCAAATCCAAGTGCCCCCCAAAATGCGCACTGAGGTCAGATTCTATAAATGGCAGCTAATTCATTAGGCGCCTAGAAAAGCAGCACCTATTGCATGTCAAACAAAGTTAGGTGCCTAAACTGACTTAGGTGCCAGTAGGTGTATATACCGGTATATTAAGCTAGGGTTTTCTTAGCCTAATATACTGGAGCCTAACTCAATTCATGCCCAAACTCTGCCCGTAACCATGCCTACTTGCTGTATAGGTGCCAGTAAGGGTGACGGGATAATCGCGTGCCAGACACCAGCGCACCGACAAGCCAGCACTGGCAATTCGGCGCACGAAAAA
Source organism: Geotrypetes seraphini (assembly GCF_902459505.1). Lineage (NCBI taxonomy): Eukaryota > Metazoa > Chordata > Amphibia > Gymnophiona > Dermophiidae > Geotrypetes > Geotrypetes seraphini. The sequence goes on along the minus strand of NC_047085.1, from coordinate 82,917,564 downwards.
AGCACGCCACGGGAAAACTTTGCTTTAAAGAGCTCTGACGGGGGATCCCCCCACTTTACTGCATCGTGTTCGCGCTGCCGTTGGGGTGTGGAAGTTCCGTTTTCTCTATAATGGAGGGTTCCAACTCCCCAAATCTCCCCCAACGGCAGCGTGAACACTATGCAGTAAAGTGGGGGGGGGATCCCCACTCAAACCCCGCTTCGGAGCTCTTTAAAATTAAGTTTTTCCACGGTGCGCTTCTTTCTTGCGCCGAATTGTCAGCGCTGGATTGTCGGCACGCGACAGACTATGAACCCCGGTAAGTGCCTCAGTGTAGACGCTGACCATGGTGTGCTAGGTGCCTACCAAGTTAGGCACCTTTTTATATGATAGCACGTAGCACCAGGATCCGAGAACAACATTTGGCGTGAGGATTTACACCAACTGAAACCTGATGTAAATCCTTGCATAGAAATTAGGTGTGTGGATCCCCCAAATTCTATGCCCATCTTTAGTGAATGCCCCTGACCAGCCCATGGCCTCTTTTCAGTTGTGCACCAAAAAACGCATATGCACATCTTTATAGAATAGTGCGTAAGCCACTCTAATTACTACATTCATGGTGGAAAATAAGAGCCTTACTCTATTGCCATATAGGTGCCACCTACAGCCATAAGGGCTATTGGGGTTGTAGACAGGTGGATATAGTGGGTTTTGTGGGCTCACCATAACCTAAATGGGAGTTCTGGTGAAATATTTATCTGGTACCCTTTATTTGATGTTCACAGCAGTGCCCTCTAAGCTGCCCCACTTCTTTGTTGCTATGCCTGGGTGGCCATTACAGGACTGGCCCCTCACATATCCAAATGGTCTTGTTCTGGGCGTTTGGGATTTGGATGAAATTTTGGTCAAAAATATGGTATATGGCAGTCTGGGTGTCCCAATGGCCTGAATGTCCAGATAGAGGATTTTCAAAAATATATATTTCTAGATGTATGATGATTTGCCTTTTGAAAACAGGCATTTTCTTACTGCCGACTTTGGACATCTAGTGCCATACATTTAAATCAGACTTAGACATATGTTTGAAAATGTCCCTCCAAGTATGTTTAACCTGTAACCCATTCTGAGCTCTTCAGGGACAACGGGACAGAAAATTAATTCAATCAATCAATCAATCAATCCAAATGGTTGCCAATTAATGTCAATAATTGATTGTTAGTGCCTAATTACTGACACTAATTGGCTTAATGCCCAATTAAATTGTACAATTCGCTTTGATGGCTAGGTTACCTCAGTGATTAAGTCCTGTTTTTGGTCCCTCTGCTACATTTGATCCATTTGCAGCTATATTGATGATACTTCACATACACTCTACTATATACCCTTATCAGATCTTGCCTAGATTATTGTAATGTCATATATGCTATTTATATTTCAGCCACCAACTTTGAAACCAATGCTTTTTTCTTCCAAATTTGCTTGTCTGAAGAAGGCTTTGCCTTAATGGTTGCACAAAACCAATTTCTTTTTAGATCTGTAATTCATCAAGTCACTATGACTCAAACATAAGTTGATGGCATCTAATTGCAACGTATACAGTAAGCTGGCCCTGCTGAAAAGATTACAGTCTGTACAGAGCACCACTGTTCGTCTTCTATCTCATGCTCATCACTCTGATCATATTCCTCCACTCCTTGATCTGCATTATCGGTTTCCAATTTCCTACAGGATCCAATACAAGGTTCTCATGCTCTCTCATATAGTTCTTCACACAGGTTTGCCTTCCCATCTTTCTTGTTTGGTCATCCCTTATACCTCTACCTGATTTTTCCATTCTGTCCTGATCATGGTTTCAGGTTACCATCTGTTCACTGTTCTCACCTTGAGTCAACTTGTCGCTCTGCCTTTTTTCTGTATTGCACCCCCTTTTTAGAATTCTCTGGTCCTCTCTCTTCACTTGGTATATTCTTATTCCAAATTCAGAGCTGCCCTGAAGGCCTTCCTCTACACTCAAACTTTTTGCAGCTACTTTTCTTTCTTCCTCCTTTCTTCTTATTTCTTTTACATATCCATCATTTTATTTCTATAGTTACTTTCCTTTTCTAATCACCATTAGTTTGTTAACTACCGTATTTTCGCGGATATAACGCGCGCGTTATATGTGATTTTACGTACCGCGCATACCCCTCGCGCGTTATATGCCTGAGCGCGGTATACAAAAGTTTTTAAACATAGTTCCCACCCCGCCCGACGCCCGATTCACCCCCCTAGCAGGACCGCTCGCACCCCCACCCCGAACGACCGCTCGCACACGCTCCCACCCGCACCCGCATCCACGATCGGAGCAAGAGGGAGCCCAAGCCCTCTTGCCCGGCCGACTCCCCGACGTCCGATACACCCCCCCCCCCAGCAGGACCACTCGCACCCTCACCCCGAAGGACCGCCGACTCCCCAACAATATCGGGCCAGGAGGGAGCCCAAACCCTCCTGGCCACGGCGACCCCCTAACCCCACCCCGCACTACATTACGGGCAGGAGGGATCCCAGGCCCTCCTGCCCTCGACGCAAACCCCCCTCCCTCCAACGACCGCCCCCCCCAAGAACCTCCGCCCGTCCCCCAGCCGACCCGCGACCCCCCTGGCCGACCCCCACGACACCCCCACCCGCCTTCCCCGTACCTTTGTGTAGTTGGGCCAGAAGGGAGCCCAAACCCTCCTGGCCACGGCGACCCCCTAACCCCACCCCGCACTACATTACGGGCAGGAGGGATCCCAGGCCCTCCTGCCCTCGACGCAAACCCCCCTCCCCCCCAGCCGACCCGCGACCCCCCTGGCCGACCCCCACGACCCCCCCACCCCCCTTCCCCGTACCTTTGGAAGTTGGCCGGACAGACGGGAGCCAAACCCGCCTGTCCGGCAGGCAGCCAACGAAGGAATGAGGCCGGATTGGCCCATCCGTCCTAAAGCTCCGCCTACTGGTGGGGCCTAAGGCACGTGGGCCAATCAGAATAGGCCCTGGAGCCTTAGGTCCCACCTGGGGGCGCGGCCTGAGGCACATGGGCCAAACCCGACCATGTGTCTCAGGCCGCGCCCCCAGGTGGGACCTAAGGCTCCAGGGCCTATTCTGATTGGCCCACGCGCCTTAGGCCCCACCAGTAGGCGGAGCTTTAGGACGGATGGGCCAATCCGGCCTCATTCCTTCGTTGGCTCCCGTCTGTCCGGCCAACTTCCAAAGGTACGGGGAAGGGGGGTGGGGGGGTCGTGGGGGTCGGCCAGGGGGGTCGCGGGTCGGCTGGGGGGGGAGGGGGGTTTGCGTCGAGGGCAGGAGGGCCTGGGATCCCTCCTGCCCGTAATGTAGTGCGGGGTGGGGTTAGGGGGTCGCCGTGGCCAGGAGGGTTTGGGCTCCCTTCTGGCCCAACTACACAAAGGTATGGGGAAGGCGGGTGGGGGTGTCGTGGGGGTCGGCCAGGGGGGTCGCGGGTCGGCTGGGGGACGGGCGGAGGTTCTTGGGGGGGGGCGGTCGTTGGGGGGAGGGGGTTTGCGTCGAGGGCAGGAGGGCCTGGGATCCCTCCTGCCCGTAATGTAGTGCGGGGTGGGGTTAGGGGGTCGCCGTGGCCAGGAGGGTTTGGGCTCCCTCCTGGCCCGATATTGTTGGGGAGTCGGCGGTCCTTCGGGGTGAGGGTGCGAGTGGTCCTGCCGGGGGGGGGGGATGTATCGGACGTCGGGGGGGCATCAGGCTTTCAGGATGGGGACAGACCTTCAAGGGGGGACAGGACTTCAAGGGAGGACAGTGCACGGAAGTCAGGGGGGGTGAACGGAGAGTCGGGACAGCGCACGGAAAGTCAGGGTGGGCGAAAGGAGAGTCGGGCAGCATGCGCGTTATATGCCTGAGCGCGGTATAGAAAAGTTTTTGTACATATCATCGTGATTTCTGCGCGCTATACCCCTGTGCGCGTTTTACAATGGTGCGCGTTATATCCGCGAAAATACGGTACTTTGTTGTTTTTATTGAAAGGCGGTGTACCAAGAGCCTAATAATCCTAAACATAATAACATACTGTGACAGACTTCTGTATCATCTATTCAGCAAGGGATGTTTAAACTAGAATCTTCCCATCCTTCCCGTAACCTTTATGGTCTTTCCAGCCCAAAGAAAGCTCTTGATTAAGTGACACATTTTTATGGGGGCCTTTTAGACAAAGTTTACAACAGCAGTAGGAAGGAGAGAAAACCAAACATTTCAATAATGCTGTGCAGTAAGCAATTAGGTCTAAAGAAATAGGTATAAACTTGATAACATGTAGGAGAAAATCCTGAGTCACAACAACCCACAGTGAAGATTTTTCCCATTTAACTGTCACGTCTCATTTGCTGCTAATGTGACCCTTGCCTACCCAGAGCCATACCAGGCTTTTGTACCATGCTGATATGATCAACAAGGACAACACACAAATCTCTGTAGAAGACCTGATTCAGCTGTTGGGGGGGGGGGGGGTTGTGTCTAGGTCTATTTTCAAAAGTTGCTAGGTGTAGCAGTGTTATGAATCTGAGGATATTATGTTGGGTGTTCTTTCTTTCATTCAGAAAGCTTTCTGACTGTAAAGTGACAAGACTAGTGAAATACAGGGTGTCCCAAAAGTCACTACACACTTTTTTTTAAATATTTCATTTCAGGTATCATTCGTAGATACTTGAGGCCATCAGCAAAAGAATAAGCCCCGTAACATGTCACAGCTTGAGGAAAGAATATGCACGGCCTGCAGCGAGGTCGGGGAAGAGATGCTGCAAAACGTTGGAGAGGCTTGCGTCCGAAGGTGGCTGAAAGTTATCGAAAATAGAGACGCTCGTGTGGAGGTATACAAATAGTCTTCGAGGCTTTGGAATGTGATAGCAAGCCTAGCAAGTAAAATTGCAATGACTCTTTTGTTGATGCTAAGAATATGAATAAACTCAGTTTCTTGTGTAATTTTTAAGAATTTATTAAAAGTGTCTAGTGACTTTTGGGACACCCTGTATAAATTGTAAAAAGTCTATGTACGGATAAACCCAGATGTTTTTCATAATAGGCAGTGAAAACTGCTCCCTCCTGTCCAGCACCACAGTGTTTCCTGTATGTGTGAGTGACAAAGTGACACCAACTTCAGCTGATCTCTGCCATGTTGCTTGACTCTTAGAGAATGAAAAGTGCTCATGCAGTGGTATATAAGAACTGTCAAATGTCCTTGCTGGCTCTGTTTTCTAAAGCTAGACATTTAATATTATGCATATACATTTTTTCTTTTTATTTCTTGTATTTTCAATGTCTGTAGGGTCAGTTTTTAAAAGATTTAACCTCTACTTTAAAAAAAAAGTGACTAGTAATCATATTTACCTAGGCAAAGAGGGAATGGCAGTGAGGGACGTAAGATTTAGCTACTCATGGGTTATAGGAAAGCCTATTTTATTGAGTGCCAAGAATGTTTGGAGCTTAATTTAATTTAAGTTCAAATTGGGTTACTTCAGGAAATAAACATACATAAAACTAATATCAACAACTCTCCTCTCCAGAATCCCCATAATACACCAGTTCCTAGCTATGGTTTTAGCACTTTCCTAAAAGACATACAATTTAATAAACCTCTTATTTCACTTGACAAGCTATTCCTTTTCTTTATAGAATATTAGCATAATAGAACTGGAATCTTACTCATGTCCGTGCCCCACCCACACTGCAAGCTAACTTCACATATAGCACAGTTACTTATCTGTAACCAGTGCTATCCAAGGACAGCAGGCAGATATTCTTACATGTGGATGACATCATCCATGTAATCTAGTACAGACTGTGCAAAATGTACTGTCACTTTAAACTTTTTCAAAATCTCAAGACTGCCCTGCCCGTACAATGCATGTGTCGGTGCCTTCCCACCTGACAGCTCACGGGGAAGGGTCCTTGATCAAATAGTCATCTAGAGAATACATGCAGGAACGGAGTGTTACAGCTACTGCAAACGAAACATGTTGTGAAAACTCTGGGTACTGAAGCTAGACCAAATGGAAATGATATGTGCCCATTCAAAAGTGAAGATATTTCCTATGGGCTGGGAAGAAGGGAATGTACGGTAAGTGTAGGCTTCCTTGAGATCTAGAAAGCAAAGCTAGTAATTGTTCTCCAAAAGTGGTAATAGAGTTCCCAGATAGACCATTCTGAACTTCTCAATTACTAAGCACAGAGATCTAGGATTGGAAGAAGACCTCTTCAGTATTAGGAAATACTTGGAATAGAACCTTCAGAGAAACATGTTCTATTGCATTGAGCTGGAGGGTGACTGTGAGCTTTTGATGAAGAAGGAAGGTCTGTTGGAAATAGAAAGAAAACTCTCTTGGAGGATGGTTTGGGAAAGTGTTTTTTAGACAAAGAGCATAATCTTATCTTATTATTTGTAGGACCTAGTAGTCTGTTATGATAGAAGTGAGTGAGATCACCCCCTATAGGAAGTGTTGGGGTATAGGCAGTAGTATGCTGGCTAATCTCTTTAGTAAAAAGTCAAAAAGACTGCTGAGATTTTTTCTGAGTCTGTGGTTAGGTCTTTTGAGCCCTGTATTGCTTGGGGCATTTTTGAGGAGGAGCTCTTGAAGAGTTAGTTGATGGAACATATCTGCTCCTGAAATAATAAGAAGAGCACTTAGGATTGTAAAGCCATTTGATAGGCTGGGATTTGGAAGATCTTGAAGCCAACAGAGTAGTCATGGATTGTTCATGACTTGCGATCTTTTGGATGGCCTCCTCTATTTTCTCCACAAAGAGCTCATCACCCAAGCATGGGATATTGGCTAAGTTTTCTTGAATATTGGAATCCAAATCAGAAGCCATGTTTGTCTCTTCATGGTAATAGATAATGCTGATGCTTGTGAGGTGACATTAAAGGCATCAAATACTGATCTTGCCATATACTTCTTAGAAAGATGTTGAAATTCATTTAATTTGTCATCAGGAATAAATTGTTCATAATGAGTATTTGTACTAATGACTTCATGTAAAAGGCCATATGAAATTGTAAATCAATATTCTACTGGTTAACATTGGGTTCTGAAAAAGTCTACGACCAAATTTGTCTACAGTTCTTCCTTCTCTACCAGGAGGGGTTCTGGAGCTACTAGCCTTTAACACAGACTCTACAATGAGTGATTTATGTTGGAATTGAAGTTTGTCAAATCCTGGGAAAATTGGACTCTGTATAAGGAGTCAAGCTTTTGCGGAGCCACAGGAACCAGAAGGAGTGCTTCCCAATTTTTTAACATAGTTATGAAAGGGAAGTTTTAGATAATACTTTGCCCTAGGTTCAAGCACTGAGTCCATGATTTGTAGAGCTTGTCCCATTTGTCAAATGTTATAAAAGAGAGGTTCTCTGAAGGTGATCTCCTGTGAGGAGTGGGGGATGGATCTGAAGAAATCCCATATGACTCCTTAGTCAAGAGCTCTAGACATTGAGAGAATAAATGGTGAGACAAATTGGAGTCATATTCCTCAATTTCCTATGCTTGAGATAGGGAGCGCCAAGATGTTCATTGAGATAAGCATCGAGCCTGATGTCGAGAAGTGTGTCAACTATGATATCAAGTAGAGCGTTGAGAGATACTTCTTGATCTTCTATGACACTGATCCAATGTAGAACAGGAAGAAGAGGCTCGACGCCTGGAAGCTGATGTTCTCCTTGACCTAGATCAATATTGTCAAGTAGTTTGAGACCTGGCTCTCAATGATCACTTAAAGTGCTGCACATACTAGGCTAGTACCATTGTGTCATGGCAGGGGCTTGAAGCACCTTAGTCTGCAATATGCCAGACAACTCTTTTTGAATAAGTTGTCTAATTTGGTCCAATAGAGAAGGCACTGGTATCATAGTAGACATTGGTACAGATGGTACAGTTGGGTATTAAGGCACTAGTGACCTCGATGAAGTACATCTATGAGGAGATACCACTTGTAAAGAAAGCAACCTTATCTCGATGTGTCAATGCTTAGAATATGTCAATGCAGTGGATGCAAGAGACAACAGCGATGTACACTGGGATGCCAATGCATGCCTAGATGTAGAAGACTACCTATGCTTCTTTGTCTTTTACCAGGTGATCCTGATGGTGGCAGTGATGATGATTCTGGCATTGATTGAGGGGTCGATGTTGTGTTTTTTCATCAGAGGCTGCAGACATTCCCGATGCTCCCGATATTGCACTGAAAAGATTTTTTGAATTAGAGTTGGCTAACCTTTAGTCATCTTTTTTGAAGCTTGGAGCAGTGCTGACAAGTCTGCACAGTGGTCAGAACCAAGGCACTGAACACAGCAGTTATGTGGATCAGTGACTGAGATGGTCCTGTTTAACCAGGTGTACTGCTGAAAGCCACTAGAAGGCTTTGACATAGAGGGAAAGACCGCTGACTTGAGATCAAAGGATTCAATGGTCCAGGGAGATTGAGTAAATTTAAACCTGTAAAAGGGTTGATGCTCTTGGCCTGCAAACAGGCTTTAAATGGTCTGAAGGCCAAAAAAAAATTAAAGGTGGAAAAAATGAAATTTTTTACAAGAAAAGGAAAGAACTATGAAAATAATGAAAAAAAACAATATTAGGAAGGCACAAAAAAACAAAGTTTGACACACTTTTGGAGAACTCCAAAATAACACAGTTTCTCAGCTCCACAGAAAACTGAGAACTGATGATCCTGCGAGCTGACATCAGGCAGGAAAGCACCGGCGCATGTGTGGTATGGACAGTCTCGAGACTTTCAAAAGTTTAAAGAGACAGTACACTTTTGCACTGTCTGTATTGGGTTCAATGGATGACGTCACCCACATTTGAGAATATTCCGCCTGCTTGTCCTAAGATAAATGAAGTTATATATGCAAAGTATGTGTCATTTGGTATGTATGGAATGATGTGGAGCTGGAAAATGGTCATTTACACACATAAATGACTAGAATAGCAGTATTAATATATATATATAAGAAATATAAAAATATATAAGAAATAAATTACATTACATTACATAATAATGCACGTTCTTCCTGCCTAAAACTAGGTGGCTCTTTATAGAATGAGTCCTATTGTTGAAGCTCAGCACTAACCAAATAACATTAGCAGGACAAATCCATTCCAGCCCTGCAAACTTAGATTTTGATAATTAATGTAATTTAACTGGCTCAAAATGGCTCCTAGCCAGTTAAATCACTTGTTTGGGCCCAAGCAGTCATTTTCAGTGGCACTTAACTAGTTAGCACCACTGAGGATAATTGATTAGCACCAAACTAATGTCATGGGGACATTCCAGGGGTAGAGTCAGCACTTGACCGTGCTCTTATGTGCTCATATTGAGAACTTAACCGGACAGATATTCTCTCAGGGTTTCCGAAGCTGGCATTGTGCTTGTTGCAGGTTTCCGGGTCTCGCTGCATCTTTGTCAGTTAGAAACTTTCGTTTCAGCCATCATGCTGTGGCTCTCTTCAGGGTATGCTCTGAAGTCTGCAGTGTGACTTTGGAAATAATGGGTTCACTAACCTGATTGGGAACAGGGCAGGTTAACCGCATAAACAGGACCATAGAAAAGTCAGTCCTATTTTTATGCAGTAACCTATATACAGTTAAGTGCTGAATATCGTACTTAAGTGGCTATGTGTTAGCCAAACCCAGAAATTTGGTGCTGATGTCTAGGCATGGCTTGGCATTAAAATTTCTGGGTTTAGTGCTGATGGCGGTAAACAAAACTCCGATTGCTGCAGGCTGAATATCAAGCCCTTGGACCAGGGGTGTTAAAGTCCCTCTTTGAGGGCCGCAATCCAGTCGGGTTTTCAGGAATCCCCAATGAATATGCATGAGATCTATTTGCATGCACTGCTTTCATTATATGCTAATAGATCTCATGCAAATTCATTGGAGAAATTCTGAAAACCCGACTGGATTACGGCCCTCGAGGAGGGACTTTGACACCTATGCCTTAGACCAGGGCTTCCCAAGTCTGGTCCTCGAGAGCTACTGGCTGGCCTGGCTTTCAAGATATCCACAATGAATATGCATGAGAAAGATTTGCCTGCACTGCATTCTTGATATGTAAATCTCTCTCATGCATGTTCATTGGGGATATCCTGAAAACCTGGCCTGCCAGTAGATCTCGAGGACCGGACTTGGGCAGCCCTGCGGCTTAGACTCTTTAAATCTAGCTGCTCAAATTTATATTTCATTAGAACTTATACCTAACTTGCGCTGTAGCTAACTTTTAATGAATGGCAGCATTAGCATAGCTTTTAAAAGTCATATCAAGATGGCAATGATTCATTTGCATGATTTTGAATAATAATGAACCCATTAGCATCTTATCATGGAAATTCACATTAATGCTACATTAGCTAGAAAACTCTATTAAACTCTGTTTGTGCTTTGCCTTTAGAATATAAGACATATGCTGGATCGCACCAATGGTCCAATGATCCCGACAGCCTCTCTCCGACAGTGGCCAGATTGGGTTATTGGGAAGTGTCCAGAAGATCCATTTCCTGTTGTTTAGTCACAGACCCTTGCCTGCCTACCTAAATAATATGCTAGACTTGTCCTGCAAAAACATAACCAGAAGGATTTTTTAAAACCCATATACATAAGTTCTGAAATTTAACTACATTGTTTACAACAATTTTACAATTTCATTATGAATGGACTGAAAAAGATATTTTCTTTAATTTGGTTTAAATTTGCTACTAGTTTGATTCATGGAATATCCTCAATTTTGAATACTATTTGAAAGGGTAAACACCCATCTTAACCTATTCCTCACCAATCATCATTTTATAAATCTCTATCATATCTCTTTTGTGTTGTCTCTTCTTCACGCTGAAGAACACTAACCTGCTAAGTCATTCTTTTCATAAAGGAGGTTCTCCATCCCCTTTACTATTTTAGTTACCCTTCTCTTTTTTTTCTCAAGCCTAATTTCCTGGGATAGAATACCAAGTCTTATTATAGATTGGTAAAGATAGGAAATAGAGAATAAGACTCATAAGTGTTGGAAAGGGGTGGAGCCACAGGTTCCATGGCTCGTTATGATGTATTTATTTTCTTACCTCGCTCTCCTGGGGAGCAACTCTGTCAGCTGCATAAGAGGCATCGTGTGGCTGCTGGTGTGGGACCTTTAGTATCTGCTCATGCCCAAAATGGCCAGCTGCTATCTCCTCTGAAACAGAAAGGTTGGAGGGTGTGGGGGCCAGCAGGCCTTGCTTCAAGGCTCCACACCAGCTGGCTATATGATGCCTCTTATGCTGCTGCTAGTCACTACCCGAGGGGAATGAGGTAAGAGAATAAATGTTTTGTTGTGGTGGCAGGGCAGTAGAGAAGGAGAGATATATTGAATGCCATGGGGTATGGAAGGAAGGGAAGTAGAGAAAAAGCGAAGTGCTGGAGACCGTGGGGAGAGGGAAGGACAGAAATGCTTGGCACCTTGGGGTGGGCAATGGGTAGTAGGAAAGGGTTGGAATGAAGCTGAGGAGAGTTGGGGGTGGAGCTCCAGACAAAAAGGCATTCCACTGTCCCTGGTAAGACTGATTGCTTGCATAATGAAGAAGGGAGAATAGTTGAAAGTGTCTGAATAGTCTGTGACAGGGAGCAATGAATGATCATCATAATTTTCAGACAGGAAAATATTATTCAAAATAGTTAAAGCAAAGCAGATGGAGAAATTGTAAGAAGACCCTGCAGAATGGCTGATAAAATTTAACAGAGGCAAGTGGAAAGTGATGCATACAAAGAGAAATAATTATAACTATCAGAGTAATTTTATAGGCAACTTGAGCATGCTGAACAGTGTTGTAAATGCTAGTAGGTACTTATAAAACTGCCTGCAGCTATACAGTAGGTATAAAAAATGAATGCCTGAACTGCTGATGCACAGTGCATACTTTTTCTAAGTACATGCATAGGCATTTCCAAGGGATTGGAGGATGGGCAGAGCTGAAGTAGAGATGCAACATATATGCATATGGTATAAAATATCCACTTAGCCACATAAACTTAGGCAGGCCATTTGTGACTATCTCAGGGCAGGTATAAATGTTGAGATGATGGTGCTGGGATGAGAGATTTAGGGCTCCTTTTATGAAGGTGTGCTAGTTTTTATAGTGCATGCACACGCTATAGAGCGTGCTAGCCGAAAAACTACTGCCTGCTTAAAAGGAGGCAGTAGCAGCTAGCGTGCGCACTAAAACTGCTAGCGTACCTTTGTAAAAGGAGCTCTTGATTTGTTAGGACCTAAGCAACCTTCTGGGAAAAGGGGATCTTATTCCAAAAGGATATACTCTACCTTAACCAACCAGGCTGCTGGCATTAACAGTTAAAAAAGGAGATACAGCAGTTTTAAAACTGAGATGGGGGGGAAGCAAAAAAGAAAGCTGACAATCGACCAGGAATGGATGGTTCAGAGTGGAGTATCCTTGAAGGAAACTATTGAAACAGGATATTTAGGGAATGCTAAAAAGATACCCAAACTGACCATATGACCGCTGGGGATGAATGAATTAATGACCTCCCCCCCCCAAACACACACACACACTCCCCCAGTGGTCACTGACCCCCATCTCACCCCCCAAAAAAATTTGAATGAAACAGTACATACCTATCTCTAGAACAGCAGCACTTGGTATGGGAAATCCTAGTCGTGGCCCATACGCCTTTCTAACCACTACAGTTATGGTGTAAAGCAGGGGTCTCAAAGTCCCTCCTTGAGGGCCGCAATCCAGTCGGGTTTTCAGGATTTCCCCAATGAATATGCATGAGATCTATGTGCATGCACTGCTTTCAATGCATATTCACTGGGGAACTCCTGAAAACCAGACTGGATTGCGGCCCTCAAGGAGGGTCTTTGAGATCCCTGGTGTAAAGTATGAGCCAACCAAAATCCTACTATACTGTCAAATATGGGGTGGTAGAGAGGTGGATTCAGTAGGGTTTCTTTTATTTCTTTTTTTTTTGGGGGGGGGAAGCTCACCACACATTAGAAGAGGGTTATGGTGAAATGTACTTCTGACACCCTTTATGTGACGCTCACATGATGAGTAATCATCAGTGCTGACATGAAAGCATCCACTCAAGTGGAGAAGGCTTCATCTAAAGCACGGCAAATGATAGGCTGTATCAAGAGAAGCTTCGTCAACAGGAAACCTGAAGTCATGATGCCACTGTACAGAGCCATGGTGAGACCGCATCTGGAATACTGTGTTCAATTCTGGAGGCCACATTACCGTAAGGATGTGCTCAGAGTTGAATCGGTTCAGCGGATGGCCACCAGGATGGTCTCGGGGCTAAAGGGTCTCCCGTACGAAGAAAGACTGAGCAAATTGCAGCTCTACACTCTCGAGGAGCGTAGGGAGAGGGGAGACATGATTGAGACATTTAAGTACATCACGGGACGGGTAGAGGTGGAAGATGATATCTTTCTTCTCAGGGGACCCTCGACCACAAGAGGACATCCGCTCAAGCTCAGGGGAGGGAAGTTCCGTGGAGACACCAGGAAATACTTCTTCACGGAGAGAGTGATTGAGCATTGGAACGAGCTTCCAGTGCAGGTGGTCGAGGCACGCAGCATCTCAGACTTCAAGAACAAATGGGATACCCATGTGGGATCCCTACGAGGTCATGCCAAGGGATAGGGTCACTAGGACTGAATGAGCGGGTCAGTAGAGTGACAGTATAATTACAATTATTCTTTAGGGGGTCAGTAGATTTAAGAGGGTGGGTAAATAGTGTGGGCAGACTTGATGGGCTATGGCCCTTATCTGCCGTCATCTTTCTATGTTTCTATGTTTCTATGAAGAAAAGGCCTATAAGACCTCCTACGCTTCAATGTATCAAAAACATTACAAAATTCAAGAAAATTAAGCGGAGAAGAAAAGCTGGAGCAAACGCCCACTTCTTGAGCCATACACACCTTGTAAATCATCTTTGCTAACCTCCTTTCTGATTATGTTAATGAAACCCAATCTTTCTGCAGCCTTTTCATGTAGTGAATCACATGTTGGTTTTACAGCAATTGCACAAGACCGGGGTTTAGGGGATCGTGTTGAAATGGTTTGCATCTTACTCAGACAATCATTCTTTTAGGGTTTTTGTTGATGGTGTCCTCTCAGAATTCTCAGATGTCTGTGGATTTCTCTGAGGCTCTAGGTTAGCTGCCACGCTTTCCTACATTTATTTGGGGGTTCTTTTACTAAGGTGCGCTAGCCGATTTAGTGCGTGCTAAACGCTAATGCATCCATAGACTATAATTAACGTGTTAGCGTTTAGCATACGCTAATATTTAGTGCGTGCTAAAATGGCTAGCACGCCTTAGTAAAAAGACCCGTTAGTTAGTTTTCTATCCCATCCTCCCCAGGAGCACAGAACGGGTTACGGTGAGACATTCACAAAGTTTTGAGGCATACGAATAGGGGTATATTCACATTACATTTCCATAGGGTACATTATATTGCCCTTGGACTAAGGCATAAGAATAGGGTACATTCACATTACAATGGCGTAGGACTAAGGGTACATTCACACTTTATTAGAGATAAAGGTAAGGGATATAGCAGCTTATTCATAATATATTGGCCGAACAATGTGTTGTACTCGACATGTACTCATTCTAAGCATATAGACATGCTATTTTTTGGGTTAAAATACAGTCTCCCCATATTTGAGGCAATGATTAAGTTGACGGCGGTATGCTCTCCCCTGAGCTGGAGATATGGGGCTAGTGGGATCTTGAGTTGTTGGGAAGGTACCCGTAGGGAACAGTGTCCCGTAGTCAGTAATGTGGCTTAGTGAGCAGTTTTAGTTTTTCTCTCCCCTTCCTCTCCCTCTTACCTCTCTTTACAGTTGCCTTGAGCCTGTATAGGTATGAGCGACGCACAAATTGAAGATTAGATTGAGAACATAAGATTTGCCGCTGCTGAGTCAGACCAGTGGTCCATCGTGCCCAGCAGCCCACTCACGCGGCGGACCCGAGGTCAAAGATCAGATTTTAGTTG
The DNA here is from genome assembly GCF_902459505.1 of Geotrypetes seraphini. Taxonomy (NCBI): domain Eukaryota; kingdom Metazoa; phylum Chordata; class Amphibia; order Gymnophiona; family Dermophiidae; genus Geotrypetes; species Geotrypetes seraphini. The sequence goes on along the minus strand of NC_047085.1, from coordinate 82,902,560 downwards.
CATACGGTTGAGCCTGGTCATTAGGGTTCCGAGGCAGGTATGCAGGGAGTTCGGGAGCAGTATGGTTTTTTTGTGCTGCTTTCCAGTTTTGGTTGTCGCTAATTCAGTCACTGAGCAGTAGCTCTTGTTCATATGCAGATGATATTCTAATACTTTTCTCTTATGACCCTCTCACTCAGGATCTTACAGTTTTCAATGTTTGAAAAATGCAGCTGATTGGTTAGATGCATGTAGATTGTTATTTTAGTATTTTGAAAACTGGAACAGACCATTAAGTCCCTTGGTGCCTTCTCTTATTAGGAGATATTTTAACTTTTTGATAAGAACTTCATTTTTTGGGAGCCTAGTTAGATTCAGCATTAACTGTTAAACCTCAGATTTATGCCATAGTTAAATCTTCATTTATTATCTTGCATAGAATACTTTTTCTTAAAAGTTATCTACCATCAGCAGATTTGAATGGCCTTTTTCCATTTCTTGATTTTGGTCAAAATTGATATTATAATGATCTATATAATGGTCTTCCTAATTTGTCAATTTCCTAGTTGCAATTAATTCAAAATGTTACTGTTAAGTTGTTAATGGGCGATAACAAATATGATCATGTTCCATTCACTTAGCAGTTCAATCTGGTTCCCATATAAAGTTCAAAAGTTTTCTCTCCTACCAGTTTGCGGAGCTACTTATCCAGCTATATTATTCCCTAGGTCCCCTCATTCCTCATATTCTTCCCAAGCTTCATTACTTGCAGTTCTTTCCACATTATGGGTACTTTGCTGATTTCTTGCAGTCTATCAACAAGAGAATTTCATGGAGGAAAATCTGAACTCAAGCACTAGGACAACTTATTTTCCGTTGTTTGTCTTATTTCATAGATAAATATGCTTGTAAATATAGAAATTTGGTTTAGAGAGTTAACTTTTTATGTATGCTTCTGTTAGATTAACCCCCTGTTTTACTAAGGTGCGTTAAGCGCTTTAGCGCACGTTTAGCGCTAATATTTAGCACGCACTAAAAAGCATAGCGCACCTTATTTTGAGTTTTTCTTTTTTTTATTGTGACTCTTGTAAACTGTCTAATTAGATACTTTTTGAAAGCGAGGTAAGACTATCTTTGCAAATAAAACACGTAAGTAAACATGCAATATCATTTCAGTCCATTCTAAAAGTAAGATGTAAACCGCTATAACGCTACAGTTTTTAGCAGTATATTAAGTAATAATAATAATAATAGCTTATTTTTATATACCGCCAAACCATCAATTCACGGTGGTTCACAATAATAATGCACTGGGCATTAAGGCCCTGATTCTGCAAAGTGCGTCCCGATTGTAGGCAGCTATAGACGTCCTACAGCTGTCTAATCAGCCAATTGGGATGCATGTTTTCTAAAAAAATGCTCCCCAGGCAGGCTGCCTATATTGAAGGCGGCTCCGGGAGCATAGGGAGGCCCGCAAGCTCGCCTATGCTCAGTGGGAGGGGCCTTAGGCACCTGGGCCCATCAGGCCCTAGGATCCTTTGGTTTGGAAAGGGGAGGGGCAGGACTGCCTCATTTGGACAGAGGCGGGCCTGCTGGCCAGATGGTGCAAGGACCCATCCGGCCAACGTGCAGGTAAGCCCGAGGGGGGGGGGTGTTCCAGGGTGGGGGTTTCATGGGGGGGAGGGTCCAGCAGGAAAGGTTGGGCACCTTCCTGCCGGTGATCTTCGGGGGGGCCTTTGGGAGGGTCCAGGAAGGGGGTTGGGGCATTTTGTTAAGGGGGTCATTTGGGGGGTCTGGCAGGAGGGGGTTGGGTACCCTCCTGTCGATGATCTTCGTGGGGTGGGTTCTGTCAGCAGGAGAGGCTGGGCACCCTCCTGCCGCGATTGTTGGGGGGGAGGGAGGAGGGGAGACTGGCGGCCGTAGCTGCGGCCGCTATACTAATCGCAGCAGGGAGATCCCTTGCCATGATTAAGTATAGCAACCGCGTCTAAACAAACCTGATTCTGTAACCGGCCGTCTACAACATGGACGTCGGTTACAGAATCGGGTTTACTTTGGGCGGGTTTTGTTCTGATTCTGTATAGGACGCCCGGGACGGGCGTCCTATACAGAATCCAAGCCTAAAAGTACAAGGTCATACAGCAATGTTAAAAATGGAAATGACACAAATCTAAGTAATACAACACTAAGCAAAGAAATAGCAGCATCCTAAAATCAAATTCCAAATAGGAACCAAATCAGTTCAAAACAGTATCAGCAAGTCCAGTGTCTTCAAGCTGTTGGTATGGATAGTGTGATCAACCAGCTTAATGCCAAAAAATGTATCCAAAAGGATGAGGAAAGCATCCTCACTTTCATCAAGGCAGACACAAATATCCTTCTACAGTTCCATAAAAGGGACTCATTATTACTGTGCTGCAGGTATCCTGAATGCCTGGCTTAAAATACACTTGTTTTATCTAGAACAGGGATTCCATGGATGGGCTTCAGGGGGTCCGTGAGGGTCAGATAAAAATTAACATTTATATTCACTATACAGTACAGCTCAGTACTGTTCATCTTTCTTGTAGATAGCGAGAGAACATATGTAGTAGTAGTAGTAATGGTAATTGAAAACTAGTAATAGTAGATTTATTTTAAATTACACAAGAAGATTGTATTTCACAATTATAATGAGGAGCCATTACTTTTTGCATAAAAAAGGAGTGTATTTTTTTTTTTTTTTAGATTGTTTAAAGTTTAATAATACTTTGTGTATGTCATATTTGTATGAGACAATCAAATCTCGATAAATAAAGTACATTATATTCATTGCATGCAATGGTGTGTTGATGTGAATATTTTGGGGGAAGGGGGTCCATAGCTTTTATCAGATTCTTAAAGGGGTCCGTGACTCAAAAAAGATTTTGAATCACTAATCTAGAAAGTGACCGATAGATTTCTCATGGCATTCCATAAACATAGGAGAGAATCACATGCATTGTTTAATTTTCCGTCTGCTCAAGGTTCTAAGAGCAAGGAATCCTTGGAACATACACTAGCTTTTCAGGCTGCTTTCTATGACAGGGAATTTAGGCCATTGTTGCGTAGTGCTTGCTCTTACAAGCACTTTAGAACTCAATTGAAAACTCATGTTTATCAAAATATTTAGTGAACTAATTTAAATCATCCTTAGGTTATGTTATTTTTAATCTTTTGTTCACCGCATTGAACTTATGGTTATGCGATTTATAAGTACAATGTTATATTATTCAATCGAGCTTATATACAAGGTCTGACAATTAAGCTCTTGAACTTGCCACCGTGTACTTACGTTGGCAGCACTATACAAACAGCTCAGAAAGATTTCATAACCTTGGTATATTAGTGTCAACATGTGGTGTTATCTTGTTGAGTGGTGTTCATTATTGTTGTTGCATATTTTTGTGTACCATTGTGAGAATGTCGGAACTTGAATTAGAGAAACAAACAAACAATAAATTTTGTGTTAAACTTGGCAAGAGTGAAAGTGAAATCAGGGACATGTTAGTCCAAGTTTATGGGGATAATGCCATGAAGAAAATGGCAATGTACAAGTGGACTAAACGTTTTTCAGAGGGGAGAGAAAGTGTCACTGACGAAGAAAAATCAGGGCAGCCGGTAATAAGCAGACCTGATGAAAACATTGCAAAAATTTGTCAAATTGTGCGTCAAAATCATCGGCTGACTGTGAGAAGCATAGCTGACCATGTAAACATCAATAGAGAAATAGGAACACCTTAACTGAAAATCTTGGCATGAGAAAGGTGTGTGCAAAAATGGTCCTTCATTGCTCTTGCATCATGACAATGTACCATCTCACACGGCACTGTCTATGAAGGAGTTTTTAGCCAGTATTGGAACCCCCTTCCTACTCACTTGATCCGGTCCCCAATGACTGTTTTTCTTTATCTGAAGATAAAGGAAATATTGAAAGAAAGACATTTTGATAACAATTCGCGGGAGCCAATAAGGAAGCCGCTCAGCGCCGAGAAGCAGTGCCAAATTGCGCTGCTGATCATGCAGCTGGTTAGCAGCGGGGCAGGAATTTAGAAAGCTTGCTCCTGCCCGCTGCACCTCCACCAGGGATCGGCAGAGGTATGATAGGGCAGGGAGGAGAAGGGAGACAGAGCCTGGTGGTGGCGGCCTTAAAAAATGCTGATATGGGACCATGTTCCAGCAGGCATCACTACTAGGTCTGCTGGTCCAATTCCCTCTGATGTAGAAAGTCTACATTATAGGAGATGGAACTAGGGTTGCCATATTTATGAAGACAAAAAAAAAGAAAACACATGACGCCACTCATACTCCACCCATTTCCTTGGTCCCCCCTTCCCATCCTCTGTCCCCTTTTAGTGCTTTTCTTTCTCTTTTTCCCTTCCTCCAACCCTCCTCCCCCACGGGTATTTTTCTCTCTCTACTTCCAACCCCCCTCTGCTGTGTGTGCTTCTTTCTCTCTCTCTCTCTTTCCAACCCCAAACCATCATGGGTGCCCCTTTCTTGCCTTCCAACCTCCTCTTCTGCTGTTTCTGTCTCTCCCCTAACATCCAGCAGTACCTTGCTCCATTCTCTTTTCTCCTGCACTCTCTCCTTTCCATAATGCTTTTCCAGCCATCCTCCCTCCATGCTGTTTCTCCAGCCTTTCCTCACTCCCTCCATGCTGTTTCTCCAAAGCCCTCCCTCCCTCCCTTTCTCCCTCCATGCTGTTTCTTCAGCCCCTCCCTCCTGTTTCTTCAGCCTTCTTCCCTCCCTCCCTCCCTTCCTCCTTGCTGCTTCCCCAGCCCCGTCCCTCCCTCCTTCCATGTTTTTATAGCCTACCTCTCTCCATGCTGTTTCTCCAGTCCCCTATCCTCCCTCCTCCAACCTCCAATGCTGCTTCCCCTCACAATCTATTTATCTCCCGACTCCTTCTCCTACTTCCTCTCTGACAAACCACTGTAATTTAATCTTTGGGAAGCTGGAAGCCCTGGAAGTAGCTAGAAGCTGCTTCTCTGGCAGCCATGGAAGCCACTTCTCTGTAGCGACTTCCTGTTCCCACATAGAGATGCAGCTTCTGGGGCAGGCTGGCGTCAGCAGGTTTACCTTCTTGCTGCATTGCTGCTGGCTACCTAAACGTTAAATTAAAGTGGCCGGGCCTGGGGAGGAGGTAGGTGGGGAGTCGGGAGAGCAGGCTACACCTGGACAGACTCCCCTGTTTTTTAAAAACCGGCTGAGCACCCGGATAGTCCTCGAAAAAGAGGACATGATCAGGTTTTCCTGGACATCTGGTAACCCTAGGTTGGACCAGAAAACCTAGCAGTGATGTATGGAGGTGATAATGTCTTTATAGCTTCATTTAGGAAGCTGAGGATAGCAGCAAAAATAGAGTAAATGGGAAGGAGGGAGACAGAGAAAGATGCTGGATGGGGGAAGGAAATCAGAAAGAGAGAGAGACTGGATGGGAGAAAGGGAGAGACAGAGAGAAAGACACTAGATGGGAGAAAGAGACATTGAATGGGGAAGGGAAAGAGAGAGAGAGATAGACATTGCAAGGGGGGAAGAGAGACAGGGGCTAGTGATGCTGGATGGGAGACAAGAGACATATGGGGGGAAAAGTACTATCTGAAAATGCAAATATCCATTACATTTTTTTTTTTTTTACAAAAGGTTCTACTTTAAACAAGTCTCATGCAGGACATCCGACCTATGGATTGTAAATGGCCAGATTTGGATGCCCCTTTTTCTTCCTATATTTCCTATACAAAATCAGCTATATTCCTTTTGGGAATATAAACAAAAGAAAATAAATCAAATTTTCATAATATTTCTATTTGTGAGTTTACTGTTGTCATGCAAAAACTAAACTGAAGCAGAATACCTCTTCTACCACCTCTAAACACAGATTACTTTTGCAGGCATGTCTGTCTGACTGTATGTGTGATATACAGCCTTAAGACGCCCATTGAGCATCCTTGTCAACTATAAAAACAGGATGCAGAATCTTCTCACAGCTTGATTAACAGCCTAAAACCATTTGTTCGATTTGCAATTGAAATGGAGCGAGATGAATGTCTTCCAAGGCTTGATGTAATTACCATAAAGCAACCTAATGGAACCACTGAGACTAAAGTTCACTGAAAGCCTTCAGCAAGAAGCTTTGCATTTAGACACATTGCACTAACACTCTTAGATGTTTCACAGAGGCCTTAGCTTCCAAATCAGAAAAAAATAAAAATAAAAACAACTGCAGGAAATTCACAATCCTTGAAGAGCTGAAGCTACTTAGCAAGGAGTTTACGCATGCCTGGTGTGTTTTGCCTCCAGGAAGCAAACATTTTTGAATATTCAAGAATGTCTAATTACAAAAGTAGAAAATCGGCCATTAAAATTGTTGTGCTGTCATTGTCTCAAAAACAAAGTTAGATGAGATCATGAGACTAATTTTGATGCCTCCGTTTAGAGTAGGCAAGAGGCAGACAGGCCCTGATTCTGCAAACGGTGCTTAACTCCTAGGTGCCTTTGAGTGAGATTGTTAGTCATCCGCTAGGCATTATTTGTGAAATTGTACCTAGCAGCACCACAACAATCTAAGGGGCCAGTAAGCATTGAATCCTTAGGTGCACTATTTAGGCCAGGGTTTTCTTGGCCTAAACGAGTGTGCTTAAGGCCCCCTTTTATCAAGCAGCATTAGGGGGGTTTTTTATCGCTGGCCGCTGCCATAAAAGCTCCAACGCTCATAGGAATTCATAGCGTCTGAGCTTTTACCACAGCAGCCGACAATTTAAAAAAAAAACCCCGCTAGCGTGGCTTGCTAAAAGGGAACCTAAGTTAGGTTCCTACCAGTGTCTAACTCAAACCACACCCCAAATCCATCACAAATCTACCCCTAACCACCCCTATTTGCTGGTAACACCTCGGTGTAGATGCCTACCTCAAAGTGTTGGGCGCTTGCCCGTGTTAGGCACCTATCGGCTAATTAAATTTTAATATTTTAAAAAGGGTTCAATTACCAGTGCAAATTAAGCCAATTAAGAAAATTAAGTTAGGCGCCTAGATCCGCTAGGCATGGCTATCTAGGCGCCTATCTTTAAGCGTTATATATAGAATCTGGGCCTATTATACATTTCACCACTGTTCCTACCCACAAATGAATATTCAGCCACCTAGATTTAACTAAATCCTCAAATATTTTTAAAGAGATAGCAGAGGGAAGGCAGTAGATGGTAACAGTAAGCATGATAATGCTTGGGTTGCCACCACCATGGCTCACAGTCTGGCAGTGAAAATAGCATTTTTATTATGTATCCAATATCACCTCTAGGATATTACTGTACATTTAAATGACATAGGTCTAATTGGAGACATCTAAATATACACTCCTACATACTATATTACAGAGCTACCACAGCACATAATCACCATATACTTTTTACAATATTGATTATTGGAGCACATAATATCCGGTAACTAAAGGTTAACAGTCCAGCATTTCTCCTCTCATCCCCCCATAGTCAAGCATCTCCCCTTCCTTATTCAGTTCTTGGGGCATGCTCAACCAGTCAGGGGACACCCATCCTGTTGGGTTTTAGGATATCCACAGTGAATATGCATGAGATAGATTTGCATATCAAAAAGTCAATGACTATACATCTATTCCATGCATATTCACTGTGGGTATCCTGAAAACCCAACTGGATGGATGTCCCCTGAGTTGAAAAGCTCATCTGTAATCTCCCCTATCTCTTCCTTCACCCTCCCTCATGTGGCCCAGTATGTATCCTGTGCTCTCTTTCCTTGCCCCTCCTCACCATCATCTAATATTTCCCATGGGCAGCAGAATGCTTTTTTTGTTTGGGAGGAGGGGCCCAATAGCTCCACCCTAGCCCCAGAAGGATCCTGTGGCCCGATGACTCCCCACCTACCATCCCCGGTCGCTATAATTTTAATTCTTTGGGCAGCCACCGCACAGCAGCAATGAGCAGGCCTGCCCCGGAAGTCTTCATTCTACAGCGACGCTGCGCGGTGGCTATGCGGCAGCTGCCTGCAGATTTAAAATTACAGCAGCTGGGAAGAAGTGAGTGGGAGAGTAGAGCCATAACTGTGGCCTCCCCCGTTCTGATACCTGTTTCCCCTCTCTCCTGCCATTGCTGTCCCATCCTGCCAGCCCTAGAACAGCAGCAGAAATTTTTTTTAAAAACATGGGTTAAAGGTCAACCATACATAATACAGTTAACAGGTTACGATTTGCCATAATTACAGTACAAGTTTACGGTACAAGTTTTTATCCTAACTTGACACACACTAGGGATCTAATACCAATATACATGGAAGGGCATAATTGGAAGTGTGCCTAAGTCTAAGGTTGGACATTTTGTGTAAGAGGTCCACAACCCCAGTAGGAAAAATGTCCATTTTCAAAGCTGCCAAACGTTTATCTTTTATTTTTGGAAATGAGCTAGGTATAAGTTTTTTGTCCTTGGGTTATCTACCTTTTTTGTCCATTTTCAAAAATAAAAACATCCACATGAAAAACATACAAAATCAAGTTTTGTAGACCTACCCATCAATTACCTTGTCTGATCGCCCCTGCCAGGATCAGCTGAGCTGCGAAGCCCTACACCCCTCCCCCTGACATTGCAGGACCTCCCCTGACATTTCTGCCCCCTCCACATCCCCCCAACATTCCTGGGCCCCCTCCCACATCTCCAGACTCACCGTACTTTCAGATGAGAAAATGGCAGGAGGGAAGCCCACTCCCTCCTGTCTACAGGTCCATATGCTGCAAGTGATGGGGCTTCCCCCCCCCCCCCAATGCATCTTGGCTGACCCACCAGGAATCCCCGAAACCGGCTCAGTTGATTTAGGATTCCTCTGCTGCAATCAGCTTATGGGAAGCCTACAGGTTTTCACTTTTTTCTTCGCTCTTTGGGTGGTGGGAGGGGGTTGTGACCACTGGGAGAGAGTAAGGGGGGCGAGGGTTCATGCCTTAAATCCTCCAGTGGTCTTCTTGTCAGTTTGGCACCTTTGTGGAACTTAGATGCAACTGAAACAGGTCTAACTGCCGGCGTCTAAGTTCCCTCTTGGAAAGCTTTGCTTATGGCTGGGGTATGTCCAGGTTGAAGCCCGCATGATTTCTGCCCATAACACACTTCTCAACATGCCCCTTTGATCTCTGGACACACAGCAGTCCTGCTATTAGGACCTCTAAGTGCCGACTTTTTGGATGTTTTAAAATTTTGATTATCAGCCCCATAATGCACAATTTACAGGATAAATTTTCCATAGTTACCATGGAAGAATTTTCAAATCAAGTTTTTATCCTAATGTAACACATACTGGAATATAGTATCGATATACATTTCTTTGTACTCCAACAGTCATGGCATGATGGAGGAAAGAGGAATGAACAGGTGCGGAGAGGGATACAAGTGGCAGGAGGCTGTGAGAGAAAGAGAACAGGTCTGTATGTAGGTAGCCAAGCATTAGGTTCAGCCCTTACTTTGCTGCCAGTGCTCAGGGTAGGTGGATGGGGGACTATTTCATTTGTAGGGTTACCATATGGCTCCAGAAAATGGAGAACAGATTTTAAACATCTTTCAATGGAAGTAAAACCCAGATATCTCGATCCGTCCTCTTTTTTTCTGGAGCCATATGGTAACCCTACTCATATGGATTCTGCAGATGTGGGATTCTAACTCTGTCACTGGCCTGGAATCTTGAATACTGAGAAAACTGCTGCAGGTGATGAGGGCAGAAACAGTCTCAGAAAACAGGGACGTGGCTGTGCTGGGTTGGGGAGAAAGGATGCAGATCAGAGAAATGATGTAAGCCTCTGAAGTGATCTAAGCATGGTAAACTAAAGGAATTATCACTTGCTAAGGATGTACAAGTCTGAAGAACAGTAAAGAAATTGGTAAACCATGCCTGCAGATTAGAAAAACTGGCTAGGGAGAAATAGAAGGCTGGGTCAAGGAGAAGTAGATTAGGTTAAACGAGTGTAAAATGTGGAAGTTTAAGTTTAAGTTTATTAGGATTTTATATACCGCCTATCAAGGTTATCTAAGCGGTTTTTACAATCAGGTACTCAAGCATTTTTCCCTCTCTGTCCCGGTGGGCTCACAATCTATCTATCTAACGTACCTGGGGCTATGGAGGATTAAGTGACTTGCCCAGGGTCACAAGGAGCAGCGCGGGGTTTGAACCCACAACCCCAGGGTGCTGAGGCTGTAGATCCAACCACTGCGCCACACACTCCTCATATGGAACAAGCAGGCAGCTTATTAAATCATCAAACTTCAAATATAAATGCCGATCTACAGTACAGTACTCCCCCGATATTCGCAGGGGTTCCATTCCAGGAACCCCCACGAATCTTGAAAAACTGGGAATACGGTTTTTAATGGGGGAGCCTGAAGAGGGCAGTAGGAGAGCAGCCGGAGCACCGCGAGAGCAGGAAATCACTCGCAGTATGCTCCAACCGCTTCTTCCTGCACTAAGTCGGGCCTTATCCAATCAAGAGCTGCGTGTCAAAGCAGCTCCTCATTGGGTAAGGCCCGACTTAGTGCAGGAAGAGGCGGGTGGAGCCTACCGCAAGTGATTTCCTGCACTCGCGGCACTCCGGCTGCTCTCTCCTGCCTCTCCCATTGCCCTCTCCTTGTCGGAGGTTTGCGGTCAGAAAATACCGCAAATGACCGGAAACGCGAACCGCCGACCATGAACGACCGGGGAAACACTGTATATGCATTTAGGAGGTTAAGAATTAAAACATGCAGATGGAGTAAAAGAGGGGAACAAAGAAGTAGAGATTAGGAGAATAAGAGCTGAGGACAAGCTGAGGGAAAGGGAATGTGGTGTTTATGGGCTGGGGGTTGGGAAAAGCGAGGGGTAAGTGTGCTGTTGTGTGGCTAGATTAGGAGACCAGGAGAGAGAAATTGGTAAGGACCAGATGAAGATGAACTGTGGTGGGTAAGGGCTGGAAGAGAGAAGGAGAGACCGTGGGTATTAGATAGGTTTGGAAAAGGAATGGCTGGCATAGCTTTTGACTGGAGCACAAGAAGTTCATATAAGTTCATTAGCATACTGTTAGTCTTCCCCTTGCCCTTATTACCTCCTTCTTACTGACATTAAGGTATGGTCTAGTGCAGTGGTCCCCAAACTTGTCCTGGAGGACCACTAGCCAGTCACGTTTTCAGGATAGCCTAATGAATATGCATTGGGCAGATCTGCATTCCTATCATCTTCATTACATGCAAATCTCTTTCATGCACATTCATTAGGGCTATCCTGAAAACTTGACTGGATGGTGGTCAATGGAAGTACAACCCGGATATCTCAATCCATCCTCCTTTTTCTGGAGTCATATGATAACCCTAGTCTAGTGTCAGTCACATTTGATAACAGACAACATTTTCATGTATCATTTTTTGTGAATGTGGAGGGGAGGGGTAATTTGTGTTGAGTTTAAGATTATAAAATCAGACATCTACTCTTAAGATTAGCACTCGTAAGTAACTAAGGCTTGAGCCTTAAGAAATAGGGCCACCACAGTAGCATAAAGCCAAAGTTGGTCAGGATCCAAGAATCTGTGATAGTTTCCCAGCCTATATCTGTTTTAAAATCTCCAGCAATAGGTGTTTCAGTTCTCTCATCATACGAGTAGATTTGTTCATCTCAACTTGAGAACTGTAGATCTTTCTTGTACAGCAGTTCTAGTTTTTTCTGTCTTTAAGAGCCAGCATCCCTTTGCCTGCCTTCCCACAATTAATAGGCAGAGGTCTTGGTTTCTCAAAGCCCTCCAGGAAAAATGGATGGTATGAATTTTGTTTCAATATGTAAATATAAGTCTGCTAAAAATAAGCCTTGTGGAATATAAAACAACCACATGAATACACAAGAAAATTGCTAAAATGTATAGTTTTGTTCATGCCTAGCTTGTGAAACTTTCATTACCAATAACCCCCTTCATAGAACATTTGCTAAGAGTTCCACAAAAAAATACAACTGAAAATTAAAAATGGTATAAAATGTAAGTACTGGATGACATTAAACTTTACAGTCAATGTAATAGAAAAGCATTAAGAAACAGGTACAGAATTAGTAAAACAATTGGTACCACATACTAATCCCCTTCTTTTACTAAGCTGCGATAGAGGTTTCTACCACAGCCCAGAGTACTTAATGCTCTGATGGTGCTCTGAGGCTCATAGAATGCCTATGGGCTCCTTTTACTAAGCCGCGTTAGGGCTTTAACGTGCGGAATAGCGTACACTGAATTGCCGTCTGTGCTAGCCGCGTAGCATGGGTTTGGTGCGCACTAAAATGTTGCGTGCACTAAAACCTCTAATGCAGCTGTGTTGGAGTGTCAGAGTAGTGAGGGAGCATTTAATGCCCCAAACTGCAATAGAAACCTCTTACACGGCTTAGTAAAGAAGACCTAAATGATGTAATTTCTGAGAAAGTATAATAAACCATAGTAGCCTATAGACTAAGCAATTTATTTTAGTATTTAGATACCACTTATAGCCTAAGTGGGTTACATTCAGGTACTCAAGTATTTTTTCCCCTATCTGTTCCAGTGGGCTCACACTCTATCTATCTCAGGACTCCCTACTTTCTCCTACACTTTTAATGTGTATTTTCTTTCATTAGGCTATTGGATGAGCAAATTGGCTCTGAGGTTGTTCAGCTATGCTGACGATATTACAATAGTCATCCCATGTTATAAAACTCTATCCAACAGTACTCAACTTATCCTGGATGCAGGAATTCAAATTGAAATTAAACCAGGAAAAAACAAAATTCCTCCTTGTGTCATCACAAAAGATCATTTTTGAACCAATAATCAAGATCAATTCAATGTCATATACAATAAACCCTACAATTAAAATCTTGGGAATTGTTCTTGATCAGTGAAAAATCTGATAGACGCAGTGGTTCAAAAGGGTTATTATACCTTATAGAAACTACGTACCATCAGATCCTACGTCGATGCCGCTGCTTTTACAATTTTAGTTCAGCCACTACTTCTGAATACCCTGGACTTTTGTAATATTGTATATTTGACAAGTACTAAGAAAAATTTGGCTAGAATGACCTGGTTCAGAATACAGCACTAAAAATGGTTTATGGTCTGATGAAGTACGACCACGTAACCCCCTATTACTGTGAGCTGCATTGGCTTCCGGTCGAAGCCCAGGTGATCTGTAAGTTAGGATGCTTATATTATAAAGTTGCTTTTGGTGTTGTCCCATTATATCTTGCTGACAGATATGTTATTGTGGTGCATAAGAGTAGTAGAAAATCTCATGCCCTATTTACGTTCCCTTCAGCCAAGGGCTGCAAAAGTAAGAAACATCATGGGCATTGTTCTTCCTACCAAGCAGCTTACTATGACATAGATTTCCGTCCATTATTAATTAGATCGGTGTCTTATGAACATTTCAGAAAACTTTTCCTTTTTCTAAATTTCTGATCAAGTAGATTTCTGTATATCATATTATTCCTGTATTTTTTTCATAGCATAATTTTTTGTTAAGCGCATTGAACTTACAGCTATGTGGTCTAGAAATCTGCTATTATGTTATGTAATATACCTGGGGCAATGGGGGATTAAGTGACATGCCCAGGGTCACAAGGAGCAGCGTGGAATCTGAACGACCTCAGGGTGCTGAGGCTGAAGCTCTAACCATTTAGTGTGGGCTAACCATGTTGGTGCATGTAAATGGTGTGTGCTAAAGCAGTGGTGTATTAAGAGGAGGCGGGGGGGGAGGAGGCAGACCGCCCCGGGCGCCATCTTCATAGGGGGCACCAACGCCGGCACCTCTCCTCCTCTCTATCCCCTCATGTACTTCCTTAAATGTTTGCTGGCACAAGCAGTATCTTCCACTTGCTCTTGCACCAGCCTCGCCTCCCTTCATACATCATTTCCTGGTCATGAGAGCAGGACATGATGTCAGACAAGAGACGTGGCTAGCACGAGCAGCAGGTGGAAGATGCCACTCACACCAGCGGATGTTTCAAGAGGTACACGGGGGTCTGAGGAGTGCTGCAGCGGTGGAAAGAGTGGGGGGCATATGGCACAGCGATACAGGGCACCACTGCCTCAGGCATCAAGCTCCCTTGCTACACCACTGCGTTAAATGCTAATATGCCAATTATATTCCTTTGGGAATCTTAGTATTTAGCGTGTGCTGAATTGTTTTGTGCCTATTTTGTCCTAAGCAACTGGTGAGAGAATTCATGTATGCTGTTAGCATCTGAGGGTGGTAACCCTTTCTATGCTGGCATGACAATACACATTAATTCATGTACTAACTACATACCCTCAGGTTCTATATCTGGCACTCAAAATTGTGCAAGCAAATTGGAGCACCTGCCTAATTTATGTGTGCAATTTAATTAATGAGCCAATAGCTAGCAATAAATGTGAACTAACCACCAATTACTGCAGTTAATTGGCTCAAGTTAGGATCTGTGCACACATCTTGCAAAGCATTATTCTATAAAGAAGCATGCAAACTTTTTAGTGCACCACTGAAAAGGGACCATGGCAATGGGAGGGGCATCGGTGAGTTAGGGGTATTCACTAAAGATGTGCACAGTATTAAAGAATTTGATAGATAGAAACATAGAAGATGACGGCAGAAAAAGGCCACTCTGCTTACCCACCCCCTGTCTGTGCCCTAATGACCCAATTTCCTTATCTTGGCCCTCGTAGGGATCCCACATGGATATCCCATTTATTCTTAAAGTCTGGCACGCTGTCTGCCTCGATCACCTGCACTGGAAGCTTGTTCCAATGATCAACCACTCTCTCTGTGAAGAAATACTTTCTGGTGTCGCCATGAAATTTTCCGCCCCTGAGTTTGAGCGGGTGCCCTCTTATGGCCAAGGGTCCCTTGAGAAAGAAAATATCATCTTCCACTTCGACACGTCCCGTGAGGTACTTAAATGTTTCAATCATGTCTCCCTTCTCCCTACGTTCCTCGAGAGTGTAGAGCTGCAATTTGTTCAGTCTCTCTTCGTACGAGAAACTCTTGAGTCCCGAGATCATCCTGGTGGCCGTCCGCTGAACCGATTCAATTCTGCGCACATCTTTACTGTAATGTGGCCTCCAGAAATGCACACAGTACTCCAGATGAGGTCTCACCATGGCCCTGTACAACGGCATTATGACTTAGATGTGCACCTAACATACACAAGAGGATTTACATCAGGTTTCAGTGGGTCTAAATCCACTCCCCAAAGTTTGGCATGGACCTTGGTGCTACATGCTTAGGGTTACCATATTTTTCTCTGGGAAACTCCGGACACGTGACCCCCGTCCTGTTCCGCCTCCATCCCTACCCAGCTCCACCTCATTCCACCCCGAAGCCCCGCCCCCACAAAGTCTCCTCTCTTCTTCTGGACGAACTTTAGCCACATCTGGAGGGCCTGGAGCATGCGCGGATATGTGCGACATCATCCACGCATGCTCACAGGCCCTCCATATGTGGACGGAGCTCATTGGGGCTATCCAAAACCCGTACAAATGCAGGACAGGAGCCAGGACAGTCCTCTAAAAAGACTGGTAACCCTGACATGCTATTCTATAAATGTTGCTCTTTATAGGCTAGTGCTCAGCATGTATTTACTGAATCTAGTCCATAGTGTATCATGGGGTGAGATTACAGAGGTGATGGGCAAGAAAGGATATGGAGTGTGCATTGCAGTAAAGTACTTTTCTGTGGAGTGGGAACATGCTGGGAATGTTCCCAATGGTCGGCTGTTTATAGACTAGTGCTTAGCATGTATTTTCTTGGTAACCAAATTTGGATGCCATTCATAGAATTGAATCCTTAGCCTGCAACTGTCGGGGGTGGGGGGAGGGGGAAGAGGCATACGTGTACATGGAGCATGGGAATGTCATAGGTATGTCACTAAGCAACACTTGCAACTTATAGCAGTGATTCCCAACCCTGTTCTGGAGGAACACCAGGCCAATCGGGTTTTCAGGCTAGCCCTAATGAATATGCACAGAGATTTGCATATGATGGAAGTGATAGGCATGCAAATTTGCTTCATGCATATTCATTAGGGCTAGCCTGAAAACCCAATTGGCCTGGTGTTCCTCCAGGACAGGGTTGGAAACCACTGACTTATAGAATATTGTCAACTGTACATGTTGCATGGTACACTTAGACACACCCACTTATGATAGCTATTGATTTATTGTAAACTAGTGGAACTAGATTTTGATGCACCATTATGGCTTTCTGGTGGAATACCACATCACCTTAGCATACTCTTAAAGCCTTTATACAACTAGCACACTATGGCTTATATCCAATTCGCCCTCTAAGGAGTTGTTGGGTGCATGCAAATTTTTTTTTGGGTGTGTGTGTGTGTGTGTGTGTGTAAGCAACCAAACCGGCAGTTTTTGATCCCGATATTAGCAATACATTTCTATATATAGCACAAACATCCATCATAGTAATTGATTTAGTTTAGTTTAACTATTTTTTTTATAGTTTAATTTGGTTTGAAGGTCAGGTTGGATCAGTATTTTTGTGAGCAATCATGTAATGGTCATGTAAAATGTATGAGTGATTGCTCATATGCTCCACTTAGAGGAAACGGCTCATATCCCATCTGTCAGATAAACAATGGTCAGTTCTGTTCAGCAACAGCACATCCTCACCATGGGCACTTTTTTTTTTTTCACTTTCATTTCAGTGGAGACAGGGCATTGTTCTCACATACAGCTGATTAGATTACAGCACAAATGGATGGTGATTAAGAAATTTTGATTGTTTTACTATAAGAGAGTAATTGGAAGCACAGTGCTCTGCATTGAGGATAAGACCCCTGAGGCAGGCCTTACAGCTGTAACACGTATGTGTTGGGTCTTGAGTGAATAAAAGGAATGAATACCATAGATCGCCTCTTTTGCTTTTTTGTTCTACCTTGAGGGGTAGAATCTCCTGATTGGGTGTACCACAGAGGCAGAAACAAAATTGCATATCAGTGCCAATGATGCCTAGCTACTCATACCCACCTAACCAGATTTACTCAAAGACTTGAGTAAATTGACTTCCTGTCCAACAACAATTCAGGAATGGGCAAAACAACAAACTCTGCCAGAAACCAAGTTAAACAGAGATTCTGTGGGGTCCTAATAAAAGTGGATAGGTATCTGACATTAAAATACCATTTGAGATATATGAGATATTTATCAAATAACTTTTGTTATATGGTATAATGCACAACCTATGTGCCAGTTGGTAGTTTACAAATTGCAAACAGATATAAATAGAAAGAAAAGGAATCAGGAATCTTAGGATACTGCTAGACTCATCACTTACATTGATCCTGCAAATGTAAATGACCTTTAAAAAACATTTTTATCACCTATGGAAACTATGAAACTTATCCCCATATATAAAGAAGAGCATAAGAACATAAGAGTTGCCATACTGGAACAGATCGAAAGTCCATCAAGCCCAGTATCTTGTTTCCAACAGTGGCCAGCCCAGTTCGGAAGTACCTGGCTAGATGTCAAGGAGATTTTATGCTGCTTATCCTAGGAATAAGTAGTGGATTTTCTGAAGTCCATCTTAATAATGGCTTATGGACTTTTGTTTTAAGGAATTAAACAAACATTTTTTTAAACCTTGCTAAGATAATTGCTTTCACCACATTCTCCAGCAACAAATTCCAGAGTTTAATTACACATTTGAGTGAAGAAACATTTTCTCTAATTTGTTTTAACTTTACTACTTAGTAGCTTCACCACATATTCCTTAGTCCTAGTATTTTTGGAAAAAGTAAACAAGCAATTCACATCTATCCATTCCACTCAATATTTTATAGACCTCTATCATATCTCCCCCGAGTCATCTCTTTTCCAGGCTGAAGAGTCCTAGCTGCTTCAGATTTTACTCATAGGGAGTCACCCCATCCTTTTTATCATCTTTGTTGTCCTTCTCTGTACCTTTTCTAATTCCACTATCTTTTTTTGAGATGCAGCAACCAGAATTGCACATAGTATTTTAGCTACAGCTACACCGTGGAGCGATATAAGGACATTATAACATTCTCATCTTTGTTTTCCATTCTTTTCCTGAGCTGATGGTTTCAACATATCCTCAATGATGATACTTAGATCCTTCTCCTGGATGATGACTCCTAAAACATAACTCTGCATCAATGCCATGATAACATCATGACTAGACTACTGAATTAGATCTGTGGGTGCTAGTGGGTACTGTATGCTCCCAATATTGAGTGAGCTCCTCACTGTGTTCAGGGAGAGGTAACAATCAGTTTGAAATGCTAGCACCAATGTTGTAATATCCTCTGTATTGGTTGAACCAAAAATAATCTGTACCTGCTCCAAATAATTCAGAATACTGCAGCACAACTGATAGAGGGTTGGAAGTGATGTGACCACATCACACCTTTTCAGAAAAAAATGAATTAGCTATCAGTACCTTAACAGGGACAAATTTAAAACGTATTTGATTTTCAAAAACCTTATAGTAGATAAAATGAGCCAGAATACCTAGTGTTCTGCTCTCTACACACCTTTGAGGCTTCTAAGGTCTTCTCAAGGGGTGTCACTGTATCCTCATCACAGGAAACAGAGCAAAGTGGCATCTGCCAAGGAGCCTTCTCAGGTATAGCCCCACACTCTGGAACCCTATTCTTCAAAAAATACATAAAACCTATTTAACACAACCAGATCCATCCCAAGCTTCACCTACTATACTTTCTACTCCTTATCAAATCTAAAATGTTCAAATTACCCATTATATATTACCTAATTTCATGACAATTCTTATGTAATCCGCCTATATATGTCGTAACATTATGACAATTCTTATGTAATCCGCCTTGAACAGCAAGATAATGGCGAAATAGAAATCACTAATGTAATGTAATGTAACTTTCTACTAGAGGGGCTGTGCCTAACAAGTCCACCTCTACTTCAAGAACTGGGTGAAGACCTGGCTCTTCTCCTGCCTGTGACTGTCCTTTCACACTGCATCTGGATTAGCTTGCTGCACAGCTGTAACTAAGACCAGTTCCACCTACCTTATTCAACTGTACATATCATTAGCCTTCAGTTTAACTGTATATTTATCACTATGCCTTTGAGCATTATCCCAAAGCCAATGTTGGTGTACTGTATATCTGAACTGCACATTCTCTTTTAACTACATGCTAGTCTGTTTCATTGTATTCTAGTGACATTCTGGGCATTATATGTATGTTATTTGAATGTTCTAATATATGCCTGTTAAGAAGGTTCATTTGTATCGTGCTGATGTCCTGAGTATCATATTGATGCTATCTAAATGTTCTTCCATTCTGCATCTTACATAGTATCCTTTTTTATTCTGCTGGCATTTATGTGCCGCTGTTTTAATATGTATATTTCTGATACTGTATCATGGCATGGCTATTACTAGAGTTTCTCTCATTGATTATATTTTATGCTTACATTTTACTGTTGTTATGTTGTTAATTAATACAATAGAAATTATTTATGATAAGCTGTACCTGCTGTACACTGCCTTGTGTGAATCTCTTAATAAAGATGGTTAATGAATCCCAATAAATAAAATAATTTTTTTTTTAAATGTAAGCAAACAACTGGGAGACCATCAGCCATAATTGACCCAGGATCTTTCTCCTGAAGGCAGTCAATCTTGAGACTGGTAGCTATAATATAAGGTCATTCTTTTATTTACTAGTAATCATTACTTCATATAGGGGTCCTTTTACTAAGGTGTGCTAATTGATTTAGCACGCGCTTAATTCTAAGGCGCTCATAGAATATAATGGGTGCCTTAGCATTTAGCGTGCACTACATCGGTTAGTGTCTTAGTAAAAGGACAAAGAAGACCCAGCAATCCACAGTAAAATCAATCCAACGAAAAAAAAACAAAAAAAGACTGTGGATAAGATGTTCTGAAACTGATTTATTTCTCTTCACAATAAAATCATAAAAATACAAATGTAATAGTCCAACTGTTTTTTCATGATACTCTGCTTGTCTTTAGTTATTCTCGGCTATCTGCTCAAAGACAAGCATTTTGCCTTTTTTATTTTTTATTTTTATATTTTTATATTATTTTATTTTCATTAACATCAACTAGACCCCTGAGGAAGGCGTGTTTGCCAAAACACGGATCGTGTATGGTCCAGTTGGACTATTACATTTGTATTTTTAGGATTTTATTGTGAAGAGAAATAAATCATTTTCAGCACATCTTATCCACAGTCTTTTTTGTTTTTTTCATTAGTAAAAGAACCCCATAATGTATGCCCTCACCCCCCCCCCCCCCCACTCCCACCCCCATTCCTTCCTGGGCCATGTCTGCATCTTCCATCAGGGTTTCCTAAACCAGTAATCTCACAGCTAGTCTAGATCTCAAAAATCCATATGTTGTCTAAAGCACAGTTCTTCAACCGCTGGTTCGCGGACCAGTGCCGGTCCGCAAAAAAATGGTGCCAGTCCGCGATGGATTCGGGTCCCCCCCCCCCCCCCGCAGCAAAAAGTGCCAGCATCAGCTGACGTGCAACTTCCTGTTGCTGTCGCTATGCCGGCACCCCTGCCTTCCACCTACTCCTGCCGCGTGTCTCCGCACCCCCAGACAAGCAGGGGCAGCTCTGTGTGCTTTTAACTTTGGCACACAGCTGCCCCTAAGCTATATTTTAGCCGCGGTTTCATGAGGCAGCCTCGGGGCATTTGGTAGGCCGGCTTGTTTCAATGATGCGATGTGGGCCGGCCTACCAAAGGCCCCGAGGCTGCCTCATTAAACTGCGACTAAAATACTGCTTAGGGGCAGCTGTGTGCCGAAGTTAAAAGTACACAGAGCTGCCGCTAGCCTACATAGAGGAAACATTTGCTGGAGAGGGAAGGAGGGAAGGTAGTAGGGGTGCTCCTGGACAAGGGAGGGGAAGGGGCTACTGCTGACAGGGGAGAAGGGAAAGGGAAGGGACGAGAGTTACTGTTGGATAAGAGGAGGAGGAAAGGGAGAAGGGGTTCTCCTGGACAAGGGAGGGGAAGGGGTTACTGCAGACAGGGGAGAAGGGAAAGGGAAGGGATGAGAATTACTGTTGGATAAGAGGAGGAGGAAAGGGAGAAGGGGTACTCCTGGACAAGGGAGGGTAGGGGTTACTGCAGACAGGGGAGAAGGGAAAGGGAAGGGACGAGAATTACTGTTGGATAAGGGGAGGAGGAAAGGGAGAAGGGGTATTCATGGACAAGGGAGGGGAAGGGGCTACTGCTGACAAGGGAGAAGGGAAAGGGAAGGGACGAGAGTTACTGTTGGATAAGAGGAGGAGGAAATGGAGAAGGGGTACTCCTGGACAAGGGAGGGGAAGGGGGTACTGCTGACAGGGGAGAAGGGGAAGGGACGAGAATTACTGTTGGATAAGGGGAGGAAGAAAGGGAGAAGGTATTGCTGGACAGGGGAGGAGGAACATTGGAAGGAAACAGCTGGCAGGGAGATTAGAGGAGGGGAAGGAGTCAGGATGGAATGGAGAGATCAGATGAGAGAAAGGGGAGATCAGATGAAAGGGGAGAGACAGAGGAATGACAAAGTAGAAATAGATTGATGCTGGGAAGGGGGGTCAGATGAAAAATAAGGAAAGAGGGACAAAGATGCTAGATCTGGTGTAGGAGAGAGGGGCATAGAAAGAACACAGATACCATATGGAAGGGGGAGGGGTAGAGGGCAGACAGTGAATGGAAGAGGCAGATGCTGGATTGAAGAGACAGAGGGCAGACGCTGGATGGAAGAGAGTGAAAAGAAGATGAAAGCAGAAACTAGAGACGACAAAAGGTAGAAAAAAATAATTTTATTTCTATCTTGTGATTAAAATATATCAGATTTAAAATATGTATCCTGCTAGAGCTGATGTTAGACATAACTGGGGAGTGCAAAGCCCAGGCAGTGCATCTTTAGCTTCCAGCTGGCTTAGGGCTCTCTCTGACCAGGAGGCAGTTGCCCTAGTTCCACTCCCCTAACACCATTCCTGCCATGTGCAATTTGGCTTATTCAATTTTCTTGATAGTATAGGGGATATATGTGAAGGGGAGGGGAGACGGGGGTTTTGTTGATCCTTGCCCTGTATTATTTATATTTATAAAATGACAATTGTACAGAATATTGTTTCTTTTTATACTTTAATAAAATATGTTCAATATAAAATCATAACTATTTAAGGCTTGTGCGGATGGGATCAGATGGTTAACGGGACCGAGCTCGCGGGGATGGGGTGGCAATGGGGTTTTAAAAAATTTCAGTCTTATTAGTTTGTCGGTCCACAAAATAATTATTTTATTTCCGCCGGTCCATAGGTGTAAAAAGGTTGAAGAACACTGGTCTAAAGTACTATAACTACTAATATTTATCATCTCTGCAGTGCTGAAAGGCATACGCAGCACTGTGCATTTAACATTCAACAGATGGTCCCTGCTCACCAAAGCTTATAATCTAATTTGGACAGACAGACAGGAATCTCAGGGTTGGGGAGTTTCTAGTAGAAGGAATGATATGATGGGTATAAGTATCTGACAGTGAGTGGGAGTTAAGAGTTAAAAGCAGCTTTAAAAACAAGTGAACTGGAAAATTGGAAAAATTGGGATCGACTGAATTATAATTTTTGGTGGAATTCGTTATGCCAAATCTTTAAAATGGAAAGGATAATAGCCATACAGCAGGGGCATTTTAAGAAATTTATGAATGTTTGGGAGCCATTAACAAAATATTATACAGAATGAATATTATTTTCTCCCTTTGTTCATACACGTCCAGGGTGGGGATGGAGGGAGGGAATATTTTATGATTTATTATGTTTTAGTAGAATTGTTGGGTATAAGGGGGGAGGGAAATTTGATATGAGTTAAACTTTGATGGTATAAAATGATTGTATCTTATGTTACACTTGTTGAAAGTTTTAAAAATTAATAAAGACTTAAAAAAAAAAAGAACTTTTAGCTTGGATCTGAATACTGCTAGAAACAAAGCATGACATTGATTCTGGCAGCCTGTTCCTGGCATATGGTGCAGCAATAAAGAAGGGTCGGAGTCTGGAGTTGGTGGTAGAGGAGAAAGGTACAGATAACAAGGACTTACCCAATGAATGGAGTTCATGGGGGAGGGAGCATAGGGGGAGATAAGTGAGGAGAGATATTGAGGAGCTAGAGTGAATGCATTTGTAAGTCAGTAAGAGGAGTTTGAACTGTATTCAGAAATGGATGGGGAGCCAATGAAGTGCCTTGTGGAGAGGGGTAATGTGAGCGTGGCAGCTCCCACGGAATATGAGTCATGCAGAAGCATTTTGAACAGATTGAAGAGGAGACAGATGGTTGAGCGGAAGACCTGAGAGAAGCAAGTTGCAGTAATCTAAGTGAGAGACGATGAGAGTGTGGATAAAGGTTTTGATAGTGTGCTCGGTGAGGAGAGGTCGGATTTTGGTAATATTACAGAAGAGGAAGTGACAGTTTTTAGCAGTTTGTTGCATCTGAGCAAAAGAAAGGGAGGAGTCAAAGATTACCTCAAGGCTGCACGCAGACAAGACAGGGAGGATGACGGCGTTATCAACAGAAATAGAGAACGGTAAATGTATTGTGCACAACATGAAAACCTAACAGACCGTCTGACAAATGGTTCGACACCGAACTTCAACTCAAAAGTCATTGCAGACAACTGGAAAGAGACTGGAAAAAAAAAAAACGAGGAACACACAAAAATAGCATGGAGAAGCCTAATTAAACAATATAAGATCAAACTCAAGAAAAAAACGAAAAGCTTACTACTCCAAACAGGTAGGCTTAGAAACCCCAGACACAAAAAAACTATTCAAACAAGTAAAAACCCTCACTGATACCAAACCATTCCTAGCCGCACAAGGAAACCACCCACCAACAGCCACCCAACTTGCAGACCACTTCAAAAACAAGATTACTACGATCAGGACCACCTTCAACAACACACGTACCCACCTCGACGATATAATAACTAACCCTGTAACTGGAGAAGCCATTGCAGCAGACAGGACCTGGACCGACTTCACAGCAGTAAACTGGTCTGACATGAACCGACTCTACAAAAAATACAGCCAAGTATCATGCGACCTGAACAACTATCTCACATATCTGATAACTAATGCCTCCCCCAAATTTAGAGATAGCCTCATGCAATGGATACAAACCACGCTCATGGAAGGTCAATTTCCACAGGACCTAGGAGAGATCATAATCACCCCAATTGTGAAAGATCATAAAGGCCCAATAGATACCCCCTCCAATTACAGACCCATCGCCTCAATACCAATATTCGTTAAACTAATAGAAGGACTAGTTGCACAATACCTCACTAACTACCTGGAAGACCACAACCTACTTCATCCCTCTCAATCAGGGTTCAGAACCTACCATAGCACGGAGACACTACTAGTAACCCTACTAGACATAGCCCGACAGCACCTTAGCAAAGGCAGAAGGATGTTGATAATTCAACTTGATCTCTCAGTTGCATTTGACCTGATACAGATACTCGAAGCCATAGGGATCTCAGGCAGGGTTCACAACTGGTTCCAAGGATTCCTTAAATCAAGAACATATAGAGTAAAGTCAAACAATCTCAAATCAGAACATTGGCCTAACCCCTGTGGAGTTCCACAAGGGTCGCCACTGTCGCCTACGCTCTTCAATCTCTTTATATCCTCCCTTGGGACCACTCTTGATAACCTAGATGTAACATCATTCAGCTATGCAGACGACATCACCATACTCCTCCCCTTCGATTCACCAGACCCCACGTCAACAGAAAAACTGAAAAAAACACTAGAAGCAGTGGAAAAATGGATGATAGACCATAAATTGAAGTTGAACTCGGATAAAACAAAATTTCTATTACTCGAAAAGGACAAAACCCATCCATTACAGAATTAGAAATATATGCCACCAATTATCCTATACAGTCCGCTCTTAAACTCCTAGGAGTGATGATAGATAGATATTGCACAATGCAAATCCAAATCAACAAGACTACCCAGAAAGCATTTTTAATCATGTGAAACTTACGAAAAATAAGAAAATTCTTCGATAAAGAGCAATATAGGCTCATAGTCCAATCCCTTGTCTTGGGTCTAGTGGACTATTGCAATATCCTCTACCTACCATGCCCTGCAAACATGATAAAACAATTACAGACTGTAAAAAACACAGCTCTCAGATTGATCTACTCGCTAAGAAAATTTAACCACATCACCACTGCCTACTTAGACTCACACTGGTTACCTATACAAGCACAAATTCAATTCAAATTATACTGTCTTTTATTCAAAGCAATAAATGGAACTGCCCCCACTTACCTAAACAACCGCCTATATCGGAACCTTACTACTAGACAAAGGAGAACTCAGACCCCATTTACTTACCCCCTATTCAAAGGCACACAGTGCAAGAAGTTGTTTGACCACCTACTAGCGACGCAAGCAGCGAAACTAGACCACTCCATCTCCAACTTGCTGACATCAACGAGCGACTTCAAATCTTTTCGAAAAGAAATCAAAACCCTGCTATTCAAAAAATTTATCCAGATATTTTAACGCTTCTCCTTGTCATTCCCCTCCTTGTAAATTCCCCCTCAAAGTCTCTTCTACTCTTGCAATTTTTCTTTTCAAAGTCTCAACCATATAAACAGCTCCCTAAATTGTAATTCTCCTAGAAATGCCCATTTATCTTTTGTAATCCTAAATCCATAATTGTAATTTTCCTGGATATGTTCCAGGTAGCTTCTTTTATAATCCGCCTAGAACTGCAAGGTACGGGCGGAATAGAAGTCACTAATGTAATGTAATGTAATGTAATTGACTAAGGCCATGAGCACACATTTGGGAGTCCTTCTCTATATGCTTCCGTCTGCACCCTTTTTTGTTTTAAAACATACAGTCACAGCTGTCATGCTCTTGATCACACCTCAGACTTTCCCAGATCTTACCTTTTCTGGAGGGTCAACTCTGTTGCTGGTTGTCTTGTCCTTTCTAGTTCCTCCTCCCCATTTGACTAAATAGGAGTACACTGCAGTAGGACAAAAGCTGATGTCCTAGAAATTCCCATTATGTGAAGTACAATACAATTTCATTAAGCAAAATAGCTAAAACTAATAAAGTTTGTCTTTTATTACAATTTTACAGTTTGTAATCCCTTAATGCTCTTTTGGAGAGCTTTCATCCCAGAATATTGCATCCAGTGCTAGAAGCGGCCCTGATTAATAATTATTTCCACAGAGGTATAACCAGCATCCATAGCATTAGCTTCCTCCTATCTTTACAGCAATAGTATCTATACTGTATACTTAGAGCTGGTAAGGATATTTAACATTTTTGGACCCCTTTTATCAAGCTGTAGCAGATAACATTTAATGTGAGCAAGTGCAAAGTGATGCATTTGAGAAAGAAGAACCCGAACTATAGCTGCATAATGCTGGGTTCTATGTTAGAAGTCACTGTCCAAGAAAAGGATCTAGATGTCATTGTTGAGAATACATTGAAACTCTTAGCTCAATGTGCGGTGGCAGCTAAGAAAGAAAATAGAATGGTAGGAATTATGAGGAAAGGAATGGAAAACAAAGATGAAAATGTTTTATAATGCCCTTGTATTGCTCTATGGTACGGCCGCATCTTGAATACTGCGTGCAGTTCTGATCGTCGTATCTCAAAAAAGATATAGTGGAATTAGAAAACGTACAGAGAAGGGTGACAAAAATGATAAAAGGGATGGAATGGCTTGCCTATGAGGAAAGGTTAAAATGGCTCTTTAACTTGGAGAAGACAGGGCTCAAGGTGATATGATAGAGGTCTATAAAATATTGAGTGGAGCAGAAAAATCATTTGTTTATTCATTCCAAAAATACTAGGATTAGGGGGCATGTGATGAAGCTACTAAATAGTAGATTTAAAACATACCGGAGAAAATATTTCTTCACACAACGTGTAATTAAATTCTTTAATTCGTTGCTGGAGAATGTAGTGAAATCAGTTAGCTTAGTAGGGTTTATAAAAGGTTTGGATAAACTCCTAAGAGGGAAATCCATAGGCCATTTGTACGCAATATGCGGTATATAAATTTTTAAATAAATTAATTATTGAGATGGTTTGGGAAATCCACTGCTTGTTCTTAGGATAAGCAGCATAAAATCAGTTTTTATTACATGGGATCTAGGGGTCCTTTTATTAACGCTTGCTAAACGATTTAGCATGCACTAAAGATTAGCACATGCTAAATGCTAAGGCACCCATAGAATATAATGGATGCCTTAGTATTTAGAGTGTGCTAAATCAGTTAGTGCGCCTTAATAAAAGGACCCCCTAGATAGGTACTTGAGAACTGTGTTGGCCACGGTTGGAAACAGGATACTGGGCTTGATGGACCTTCGGTCTGTCCCAGTATGGCAATTTTTGTGTTCTTATGAGGTAAATGCTCTGATGCTCATTCAATTCCTATGAGCATCAGAGCATTTACCTTGCCAGCCTGCACTAAAACACTCTACCGTGACTTGATAAAAGAGGGACCTTTGGTTCTCAGTGACTGCTGATATAACTGCTGCTACATTTCACACTTAGCTGAACCAAGAGCAAATGAAGAAGAAAGGATTTCATTTCACCATTTTCAGAAACTAATAGAACTTCTATCCATATGAATAGACACAAAAGAGAAAGCAAACATTTGGTACCCAGATGGTGGGTCATTTACTCTTTCTGCACTACTGTATGTCTCAGATTTATAGCATTGGACAGTTACAAATTTTGTCTACATGTCCTACTGACCTCATACTGTATGATTGCCAAGGAGGTAAATAAGATCACAGTAACACTGTTGTTCTGTTATTGCAACAGCTAACTATCTGGTCAAACAACAAACCAATTTACTTCTGTCTTTCAATCTCAAACCTAACCTAGAAATGGTATTTCTAGCATACTGAGCTGCTGACAGTTGTTATGTGCTTTTTGAAAAATATGCTAAACTGAATATAAATAGTAAATTTAAAAAAAAAAAAAAATTATGTGTCAGTGAAGTCTGTCAAAGCTGCCACTAAACCAAGCCTTTCTTTGGCTTGCATTTTCTTTCTGTAATAGATTTCCTATTTGATATGTAGTGTAAGTCATTTTTTTTTTCCTGCTGGATTCAGGATATTTTGATCAAAAGCTCTTTTCTGATACTGATTTCTTTGCATATATACAGTAAATACAGGAAAGCTGTGTCAAAGGAGACTTAAGTCTGAGGGGGAAATTATCAATATGGACTACTATTAAGACATGTAATTATAGGGTCCAGAGAAGAGCAACTAAGATGGTTAAGGGGCTAGAGGAGTTGCCGCACAGCGAAAAATTTGAGAAACTGGGCCTCTTCCCCCTTGAGCAGAGGAGATTGAGAGGGGACATGATCGAAACATTCAAGGAACTAAAGGACTTAGTAGATAAGGACAGGTTGTTCACCCTCTCTAAGGTAGGGAGAACGAGAGGGTACTCTCTAGAATTGAAAGGGGATAGATTCCGTACAAACATAAGGAAGTTCTTCTTCACCCAGAAAGTGGTAGAAAACTGGAACGCTCTTCCGGAGTCTGTCATAGGGGTAAACACCCTCCAGGGATTCAAGACTAAGTTAGACTAGTTCCTGCTGAACAAGGACGTATGCTGGTAGGGCTAGTGTCAGTTAGGGCGCTGGTCTTTAACCAGAGGGCCGCCGCGTGAGCGGACTGCTAGGCATGATGGACCACTGGTCTGACCCAGCAGCGACAATTCTTATGTTCTTATAAGGTTAACCCCCAGTTATTAGTAACTAGGCCTGATTGCATAGAATGGGATCTGTGCTAAAATAGCACACATTAAAGGTAAAATAAAACATCTTAATGGTAGCCCACACTGATAACTATTTCCTTAAGGGGTTCATAATAAAAAAATAAAAACGTCTAAAAACCCGCCTAAATCAGTACTTGGACGATCAAAAAGACGGGTCGTCCAAGTGCCCATAATCGAAACAGGTTTTAGACGTATCTAAAAACAGCTTAGGTCTTTTCAGTGCTGCTGTATGCCCAGAGTGAAAAGAGGCATTTTTTGAGGGAGTGGTTAGGGCTGGAGGTGGGCTGACCCTGTTTTATAAAGGTGCACTAAGCATTATTAGTGTGCGCTAAATCTACTCGCAGACTAAACGCTAATGTGTGCGCTATAATGCTTAGCACACCTTTGTAAAAGGAGCCCTTAGTCATACTGTAAGTATAACTGAAAGTTTAACGAGACAGCTTAGACAGAACGTATACATAGTGACTTAGGCAATCTAAAAACAGGTCTACATGCCCAGAAGGTATCCAAAGTGACCAAAGCTAACCTCTGCAGATACAAAGTACAGACCCCCACATACTCCTCCAGTGATCAATGATTACCCCCCACACACACACATACTGCCATAAAAATCAGAATAAAAACATACTTACGTCTGCAGAAAATCAGCATCAGGCATAGGAAAGCCTAGTAGAGCTGCACAAAGGTGCTTTAAGTAGTCTGGGGGTGGGCTAGTGAACCATAAAGAGGAGGACCCAGGTCCATAAGCCACTCTAACCACTGCATTCATGGTGAAACATGTGCACCGACCCAAAACCCTATTGTACTGCCATATTGGTGCCACCTGCAGCCATGAGGACTATTGGGGTGGTAGACAGGTGGGTATAGTAGGTTTTGGGGGTTTGGGGGAGGGGGCTCACCATGACCTATAAGGGAGTTGTGGTAAGATGTTTATGTGGTACCTTTTTTGTGAAGTTCGTAGCAGTGCCCTGTAAGGTGCCCCACTACTCTGTCGCCATGTCTGGGTGGCCAGTCCATCACTTTGCAGGCCCCTCCCACATCCAAAATGTCTTGTTCTAGGCGTTTTTGACTGGGATGAATTTTTGGATGGCAATGGGGTATAAAGATAGATGACTTAGCAGTCTGGTCGATCAAGGCTGGACATATAAGTAGACGATTCTCGAAAAAAAAAATATATTTTGGACGCATTTTTCGAGAATGGATTTTGGACATTTCTGACTTTGGGCGACTAGTGACTTAGGCCCAAAATGGACTTAGACGTATTTTTTTTATAATGCCCCTCCACATCTCCTCTTTTGATAGGTTGACAGAGTTTGATTGTCTCATGGAGATTATGCACTGAAGCTAAGGGTTGGAAGGATCAGTAACAATTACTACCATGGTGACCACTGGTGACATGAGCATCACTGAGAGTCAGTTAGTCCCCGAAGAGACTTTTCTTCAGTATTTGGGCAATGCTGGATCCTGTATTGTTTAGGTATACCATTTGAGAAGGGGCATGTATAAATGGATAGGGAGAATGAATGTACGTATCATTATTTATTTATTTTATTTGTTTGCTATCCCATTGTCCCCAAAGAGCTCAGCAAAAAACAAAAGGAATTGACCCCAAAATATCCACAAAGAAGAAAATCCAGAGAAAACCAAAAAAACTCTGTGGAGTGACGATGTTCCTAAATGGACTTTATCACAAAGAAGAAAATCCATTTAGGAACATCGTCACTCCACAGAGTTTTTTTGGTTTTCCCAAAGAGCTCAGAACAGGTTGCAGGCTAAACATACATAATTTCAGTACATGTTTACGATACAGGTTTTTATCCTAACTTGAAACATACTAGAGGTCTAATATTAATATACATAATATGCAGTTTACCGGTTACAATTTACCATAGTTATCCTTATAGTGCAAGGTTTTCATTACAAGTTTTATCCTACTTTGACCCATATAGACAGTTTACAGGTTAGATTTGCCTTAGATTCAGTGCAAGATTTTACAATACAAGATTTTCTTATGTGACACATACTGGTTCTGGTACCAATATATATTTATTTGTAGTCCATCGGTCAAGGGCAGGGGTTTAGAACAGGTATGCTTTTATTGAATTTTCGCCCTCTAATCTCGGCGGTGCCAAAAGCTTGCATGATTTCACCTCCACTGGATTATGATTCTCCTGTTTATTTTGTATCCATATCGGCTTTTTTCTTTGAACTCAAAAAGCTCTCTGGACAAGGACGATGGTTTAGTTGAAACACAGACCGTGTTGGGTCCCTGACTTTTAAAGCACATGTGTATATTTCTGTTGTTATGTGACTCTACATCATCTTATTGACTGAATAAACACTGACATCATGAACATCACCTCTGCAGTCTTTTTTTGTGTTTGGAGAAAAGATCAAAACCACAACAGTTCACCAGGCAATTACATAGTATGTATCACAGCTGGGTTGGGGAGAATGGGAACGGGGTAAGGGGACAAGGGGAGGTAGCATCTGGGAGCTCATGAATGCAGAGCTACAACAGGAAAGAGGATTAGAGGTTCTAGTTTCAGTAAGTGTTCGGCAAGGTTCATACTTAGGTGGAAAAGAGCAGGTGCCAATGTGTGTTGGCACTTCTGGTTTTCTTTGACATGCACACATGGAAACTGCTGTTACCAACACACACCTCTCCATCATTTACTGCAAGTTTTCCTCACATAATTTGAATACTTTTAGCTCAAATACATGAAGTATTGTATGATGAAATGTCTGCGGTGGTGAAGAATCACATGGTACACGTAAATTGGCATTTTAAGGTGAAGAAAATGTTGTTCTGTACCTAAATGTGAACCTTGTGAAAATTTCATGAGCAAAATATTTTAGTGAGGCTAATATTTAGGTACCGTTTACTGTATACTCAAATATAAACTGAGATTTGTGGGCGAAACATTGGGGGTCTCAGCTTATATTTGGGTTATCTCCTACCTGCCCCCTCCTGGACTTGTTGCAGGCCTCCACCAGGCCTGCCTATGGTTTGGTGGGGTGGGTTAAAACAGGAGGGATCACTCCCGTCTCCTGTCCCTGCCAACTGCCAATTTTTTTTTTTACCTCCCCCATGTACCTTTTTAAATTCCTGGTGGTCCAGCGGTGTATTTTGCAGGAGCGAGCTTTCCACATTCCTGCCATATGCTGAGCACCTCCCTGAATGGCCACCTTAAGTTCTCGCAGCCCAGCAATGTACCGAGCATGGGTGAGCTTTCCTTGCTCCTGGCTGGTGCTGAGCTACTCGCTGAATGGCTGCCCCAAGTTCTCACAAGTTCTCCTTTTCCGGCCCACCAGGTCATATGGCAGTCCCAGTGGAGGCCTTCAGGACATCGAGGAGAGGGGGGATAGAGCAGGGAAGGGTGATGGGTGCAAAGCATAGCAAGGAGGGAGGGGGGCTGGATGCAGAGCCTAGCAGGGAGGGAGAGGGCTGGGTGCAGAACCTAGCAGGGAGGGTGGGGGGCTAAGTGAAGAGCTTGGCAGAGGAGGGAGTGAGGGGGCAGGGCACATGAATAGTCCCCCCCCCATCTTATATTCCAGTCAACCATTTTTCCTTCTTATATTCTGATCGACTTATATTCGAGTATATATGGTAACTAACTGCCACTATGGCCATTTTGTAAATCATTGATAAATGAACTTTTTCCTATCCCCCCTACTATCCTCATCCCCTATCTTTTTCCTATCCCCCTACATCCCTTCCCTTTCTTTCCTATTATAACAATTGCTTCCCCAGCTCCCTTTTATTCTATGTATCATGTGTATTGTAGCATTGTATGTATTATATAATTTAGTTAATAAATATGTTTTATATTTTTTCCCTCTTTTTTAAAATTACCCCATTTTTTAAAATTGTATACCACTCTGTTAAACATTGAGCAGTATATCAAAACCAAAATAAATTTAATACTTGAAAGCATCCATTTAGATCAGCAACCTAAACCCCCTACCAAGCAACCTATAAAATCATTATATCAGCCCACACCTCTCAATCATAAACTTTTGTTTATATTGACGAGAGTTGCCATGCAGCTAATTTTAAAGAATTGGAAAAATTGGGATAGATTAAGGGATCCTTTTATCAAGCCGCAGTAGTGGGGTTAGCGCGTCGGACATTTCATCACGCACTAACCCCCGCGGCCAGCTACAAAACTAACACCTGCTCAATATAGGCATTAGCGGCTAGCACGGCAGGCGATTTAACACACGGTATTACGCGTGTTAAACCCCTACCGCGGCTTGATAAAAGGATCCCTAATATATTCATTCTGGTGGGAATCCCTATGTTATATCTTCAAAATGGAAAAGTTTATGGCCATTCAGAAGGGTTATTATAAAAAATTTATGGAAGTGTGGGAACCATTAACTAAATATTGTAAAGATTAATCTAATTGTATAATTGTTGAAAATGTGCACATCCGGGGTGGGGGGGGGGTATGTTTTGGCATTTGTCAAGAAGTAAAGAAGGGTTGATTATAAGTATTTTTATGAGATGTTTTTAAATTGGAAGGGGATGGGAGAAAATAAGTCTTATCTTTCTTTTATTAAGTATATTGTGCTGTAATGATAATAATGTATGTAAATGCATCATTTGTTATGCACAATTGAAGTTTAAAAAAATGAATAAAGAATATTTAAAAAAATAATAATAATAAATTTGGAAAACTTGGAAACTTGGTAAAAAGGAACAGGCACGGTTTCCTTATATAATCTGCCCTATCCCTGAGAGAGAGAGAGATTTGTTCTCCAAATTGTTTGTAGTCGTTCAGCTGAGTTAATCATCATAAATTCTCCCAGAAAGTTTTAGTAAGATTTGGAAATGGTATGAGACCAGAAGAAAATCAATCTCAACTACTCGAACACAATTTGTGTGCAAAAAAATATATATATATATATATTTCACACTAAAATTTTCAATCAGTTAACCCTTTCAGGACCATAAGGATCGTAGGCCAATTTTTGTGGTTTTGACGACATTTGTATGGTAAAAAGGGCTTGCAGATGCCAAAAAATTGATTTTTTTTGTGAAATATCATTTTTTTTTTTTTTTTAAATCACACTTCTGGCTTATGGACAGTGTGGCAAGTGAATCTTCTCGTCAATCTGGCAACGACGCTAATGAATGAATGTCGGAACCAGTTTGTTTACATAAAGGCAGTATCCTATGGAATCCGTACATATCAAATTTAGAACTGTAGACTATCCCAATCAAAATTTATAGGATTTTAAAGTTATGGGACAAATATGTCCCTTGGTCCTGAAAGGGTTAAAGAATTCAGGAACATCTTGAAATATTTGTCTACAAAAAGTTTTAAATATTAAAATCGCTGTTGGCCAGCTAATACAACTTTTACTAAGGTGCGCTAACCGATTAGCACGCGCTAACGCATGCACGTTAGTCTATGGACACATTAGCATTTAGCGTGCGCTAATTCGATTAGCACGCGCTAATCGGTTAGCGCATCTTAGTAAAAGAAGAGGGGTCAAACTATAGTATTTTCAACAGTGTAGCTATTTTCAGAAAAGTTAAAACCCAGTTATAAAGCTTCCTTTAAAAAAGAAACAGAGCAGTGAGAAGATTACTTCTTTTTAAAAGAATATGTACGGTAAGTTTAGCGTTTCACTCTATTTATCCCCTCTTTTACTAAGGCGCGCTAAATCGGCTAGCGTGGCTTAGTAAAAGAGGGGATTAATTTAATCTAAGTTTGCCTTTGAAGTCCTACCAGTCCCAAAAAACCTTTAATCCTGAAGTCTTGCCACTTGCTTGAATTTCTTCAATAGTTCTTGCTTGACTCTTCTTCTCTTGGTCTTCACCCTATATCTTATCTTAGGAGTCCTTTTACAAAGGCGCGGTAGCGGTTTAACGCAAAGAATACCGCGCGTTAAACTGCCTGCCGCGCTAGTACCTAACACCTCCATTGACGAGGTGTTAGGATTTTAGGCTGCCGCGGGGGTTAGCGTGTTATGAAATGTCTGATGCGATAACCCCCGTAGCGCGCCTTGATAAAAGGAGCCCTTAGTTAAAATAACTGGAAAGAAACTGTCTCCCTCTATGTATTAGCTAAGTAAGGAACCTGCAGATCAGGAAACCTAAACTGTGCAATTCTTACTTAGAAATTAAAAAAAACAAACAAAAATTTATTTATTTATTTTTATTTATTTATTTAGATTTATATCCCGTTCTCCCAGTAGCTCAGAACGGTCTACAAGTAAACATACACAGTAGAAGTAATTAGGCAAATAAGATGTACAATAGGTTTAGATGCTTGGACATACTGTACAAGATTGTGCAGTATTTATCAGGGTACAAACAATTTTTCAGAGTACAGACAATTTATCAGAGTACAGACTAAGAGAGGACTATACTGAAATTTAGGGAGAAGTTAAATAGGGGAGAGAAGAGAGAGGTGGGGTTTAAGGGGGGTGTAGACTGAGGGAGACCTTTAGTTGAAGAGGAGGGTCTTTACCATTTTACGGAATGTCAATAAAGAGTTCTGTTGCCTGAGTTGGGGGGGGGGAGTTTATTCCAGAGATGTGGGATGAAGTGGCTGTAGGATCGTTTGCGGGCAGTTTCTGAGAGGAGGGACCTTCCAGGGGGAATGCATAGGCGTATTTCCGATTTTGAGCGGAGGGTGCGAGTGGGGGTGTAGATGGGAAGCTTAGATTTTATGTAGGAGGGGGTGGTGGCATAAATTCTCTTGTGGGCTACTGCTAGGGCCTTGAAAGCACAGCGCTGGCTAATTGGGAGCCAGTGTTCAGCGCAGAGTGCTGGGGAGACGGGATCATGGTAGTTGAGGTTGTGTAGGAGGCGGATAGCTGCATTTTGGACACGTTGGAGGCGTTTGAGATTATTTTTGGTTAGTCCATTAAATAGGGAGTTACAGTAATCCATTGTTGTTTTCTTTTCTAGGTTCCTAGCTACAATACAACTTATTTCCCGGCGATAAAAAAAAAGCCTAATGCAGTTTCATAAAAGTTGCTGTCCTAACTTTCCCCCTCTTTTAGCGCTGGCAGCAGTTGTAACTGCGCCAACATTCCTATGAGCGTCGGAGCAGTTACTGCCACTGCCGGCGCTAAAACCCACGCTATGTGCGCCTCTGGAAGCACGAGTACTATTCAAATTTTCCTGCATTTGCTTTAAGCTGATATCAGGATTGTCTCCAGCTTATCTTTTTTCTCATTTTGGGCTCCTTTTACGAAGGTGCGCTAGCGTTTTTGGCGCATGCAGCAGATTAGTGCACGCTACAGCGTGCGCCAGCTGAAAATCTACCGTCTGCTCAAGAGTAGGTGGCAGCGGCTAGCGCACAGCATTTTAGCGCACGCTACTTCGTGCGTTAAGGCCCTAACACGCCTTCATAAAAGGAGCCCTTTTTGTTGTTTAGACCATCAAGGGAAACTATAAATTTTTACTTATTTGCCTATCCAAAAATCAATGGATGTAGATATAAGACCTTCTTAGATAGGACCCTAGCGTTTCAAGCTGGTAGATAGCAATCTTGGCTAGGTAAATGTATTCAACAAGCTATGTTATCTTATTGCTCTTTTCAGAAATTAATTAAGACCACTCTGTTCGATAAGTTTTACATTGAAACTGTATTTTATAATATATCTGTATTTTTATTGTATTATTGTATTTCGCTGATTGTCCAGCTCTTTTTAGTGTAAACCATCTAGAACTTTTGGTTATGGTGGTATAAAAGAATAAAGTTATTATTATTAGTATTATTCATAAAAGAGGGGGGTTATGCATTACTCAGCTCCACTAACTGGCTAAGGTGTCACTTCATCTTAACTCCACCTCCAACTCATCAGATTAGGGGATGCCAGTCAGTGGACATGTTCAACGACACTAGCAGATTACGTGCCACTGAATATCAGGTGCTGGCTGGCTCAGCAGGGTTTAACTGTGCAGGAGCCTCTCCTGTCCAGTTAAACCATATGAATATCAACCCCAATATAATTTGCCACTTCCTAGACACAGTGAAGGAGTGTGCTTAATACTGGGATGCTCGCTCAACACCCACTGGTAACCACAAAACACAGATTTTAGTACATAAGGCTCTATATTTCAATAAAAAGCCCCAAAATTAAATTGGAAGATCATTTCACTTGCTTCAGGTTATTCTGTCTAAGAACTTCCTGGGTTTTTTTGTTTTTATCTCTTCAATTTTCTCCCCGTTTCTCTCTTTGACACTTATCTAGGCTACTCTGATTCTGTCTTACTGACTAAAATCTTGAAATAAAAATTCCTCTAAGTATATTAAAATCAGATGAATTATTGACTGGATACTACAAGCAATCTCCCCAGCTCTCAGTAGCTTCTTGGGGTAGATTCAGCAGTATGACATATAGAATTCTGTAGCCAAAATTGTAGTAAATATTCTTTATTCACCTCTAAATGGCAATTTAGGAAGCAATTGTACTAAGCTGGGTAGGCTATTTATTGCCAATTCAGGCTGTACCTCGCTTCAAACTGTTCTGATGAATGCAAGTAACTAACTAAAATAAATAATAAAAATCATGTTTTCATAATCACATGTTAGAGAGGTCTCCAGAGTTACTTTTGTGCATACCCTGACAGAAATTGAGCACACTTCTTTGACAGGGTATGTTGCAAATTATCTCAAGCTCTCAGATTCACTGTTAATACTCTCCTCAGCACCTGCATTGTTCCAAAGAGATCCTCCTTCTGAAGTTCATGGGTGATGGTGATGGTTTTAATATTGTATTTGTATTTGATTGAGACCCCGATACTCTAAGGTCCACGTTAAAATTCGTTGGGTTGCTGCAGTGCCGGTAAATTTTCCAATTTCAAAACAGCCAGCGATGTTTGAAGAACCTCGCATGCAAATAAGGTTCACAGAGATCCGTGGAAATCCCACCCGATCAGTCAATGGAGAATGCGACTGACACGTGCAGAATAGTTCATGGTAAAACACTTAAATGTGTGCATATGCCAGGAGATGCTACATCATAGGCACACATGAGCATGAACCATAGGCTTATCATATTGTACCGCATCACAGGTGCATGTGATAAGTGTCCATCAATCTCATTGGAGGGAAGGAGAGGAGGGGGCAGAGAACTACCTATGTTACTAAAAATTATTATAAAATGAATGGAACTCCACCAATAAGTTATCTCGCTCTCAAAGAGAGGAATATTACTTATAAAGAACTATTAATTTAGGGAAAGTTAGCTCACTTGATTAAAACTTAGCTCTGTAACCATAATTAAATATATAACATATGAATATTTATTCAAGGGCTAAGACTCAGAACTTTTATAAGCAAACTGAAGGTTTATTTTCTTTTTAGAGTCAGTAGAAACAGTTACAGATAGGATCTTTAAGCAAAGAATTAATAGAAATACACTAGAAAAAATTTATCTAAGGTTAAAGGATCAAGTTTATTCACAATGCTGGTTAAAAAGTCCTTAGAAGGCTGCATGGCCTAGGTGGAGAGCTAAGCACATGGAAATGCTGGTTGAAAAGTCCTTAGGCCCAAGCACATAGCATGTGCAAGAAGCACATGGCCTGGAGACGTTGCAACTTGGTCCAGCGCTGGTCCGAAGGAAGAGGAAAGAGAGAGAGGGCCAATCGTTTTGATGCTTTATAGATGTGTGTGGGGGGGAGTTTCCCAGGATGCATCAAAACTCAGGGGCAGTCTTGTAGCATCACATCCAGTCATAGAGCAGTGCATCACAGAGCAGGGCAGTCTTTATCTCGGTGATGTCATGATGGGATTTTCTTGCAGACTGTGTACGGCAGGGGTACTGGTACATCCATACTTTTGTTTATTCACCTGAGCTGCTTCTGTCTGGCTATTAAATGGCTCAGTCCTTTTACTGGCATACCCAGTCATGCTTTTGTAATAGGTGCTTTATGACCTGTCTTTGTCTGTACTTAACAATGGCTGAAGGTCCCAGTCCTTTCAGAATCTAATTAGAAATCATTTTTACTTTAAGTCCATCATTTCAAGCAAACAAATATAATAATTGGGAATGAAAGACAAAAGCATACATTCAACTAAGGATGTATTTACTATAACAAACTATATACAAAATACTTATTAAACCTTGAAAGAAAGGAAAAGTGGAAGGAGGGGAAAAGAAAGACCATTTGGTGTACAGCGTGTGGTACATAGAGACCCATTTTGTGTACGGAGTGTAGTAACATATAATATCACATTACACCTATAAGCAAACCATACAAAAGTGAAAATACAAGATATGTATGCTTTTTCTTACCCTGCTTCGACGGGACATGGTGCCCTTGCCCATCATTTTTTAGTTTTGAACTTTCAAGAAAAGCGCATGAGATGTGCCTTTGACACACGCTCTTGAGACACATCTATATCGCACACCCATCAAGTATAATCTTCATTTATCATACTTTCTGCATCTTAGACCTACTTTTGATGCACGTGCATAAGATGTGCCTTTAACACGCACCTGAGACATGCTTTTAATACACTAGTGGCACCTCCAGACCTACTGGTAATTTTGGAGCGTAAAGTTTAGCATGTTATTTCGTATATCAGTAGGCAATGTCTGGGCATCATTTTAATTTTAATGACCTCAGTGTACTACATTTAAATAGTATATTGGAGGATGATACGAAGCATGGAAAAGACCACATAGAGCCATTATGTGCATTGGGAGCTAAAATATTTTGGCACTAAACCAGTTTAAACTGGTTTAGCATCAATCGTTAAAAGCATGGCAAGTTTGGAACATTGGGGCCTGAGTAAATCTGTAGAAAATTCTGCAGGTTAAATAAGTAGATCTAAAGGACACTTCTATCAGCTTCATATTTTCATAAATTGCTAGTAAGGGCAAACTATTTTGAAATGTCTGCATGTCCTCACTTTAGAAACTTCAGCACTCATATTTAAAACATATATTTTACAACTCTGATTTATAAATCCAGCTTTCCTTTCATCTCTTTCTTTTTAGTTATCAAAGTGAACTGCTGCTTTCAATCATCTGTTCCTTCTTTGAAAACATATAATTGAACCAGTGCAAGACTGGAGTGTATTTTGTTGCTTCCTGTTTTCTGATAGGCAAAAAGAATCAAATGAAGGGAGGAGAGAATGAGGGAGGAAAAAAAAAGCAACATGGGAAAAAATTAGATTCATGAAAGGCTATGAGGTGGGAAAAAAGGAGACTAGGGAAGCATGAGCAATTAAGAACACAGAGAAGAATCTTTGCAGGGCAGAAACAACTGACGGGGGAGAGATAAAAATAAGTAAACTGAAAGTAATCAGAGACAAAAAAAACACCTAATAAAAAGAAAGGTCATAAGGAACATAACTCCTGATTCGGGGACACCATATAAAAGAAAACTTAGGCGTTGGTAATGTAGGCCTTTAAAACCCTGGCTTACATTAACAGCACCTAAGCTGGAGCTCATCGTGGAAGACAAAAGGAGGCCGGGGCTGGAGGTGGAACAGGGCGGGACTGGAGGTAGAACAGGGCAGGACCAGAGTCAGAACAGGGTGGGGCCATGTGTCCTGGGTTTTGCGGCCCAAAATATGGTAACCCTAGGTCAGGGGCCTCCAACTCCTCCCACTAATCTTTTTTATCCACACACACACACACATACTCAGTGACTCCCTCCAAAAATCCGATGTCTCTTGCTCTGTGGCACAGGCATTTTTCAGGGAGTCACACATAGAAAGAGTTCAACAGCACATGACAGAGAATCATAGAAACATGATGGCAGATACAGGCCAAATGGCCCATGTAGTCTGCCCATCTGCAGTAACCATTATCTCTTTCTCTCTCCGAGAGATCCCACGTGCCTATCTCAGGCCCTTTTGAAGTCAGACACAGTCTCTGTCTCCACCACCTCTTCTGGGAGACTGTTCCATGCATCTACCACCCTTTCTGTAAAAACGTATTTCCTTAGATTACTCCAGAGCCTATCATATCTTAACTTCATCTTATGCCTTCTCATTGCAGAGTTTCCTTCAAATTAAAGAGACTCGTCTCATGTAGGTATTTAAATGTCTCTCCAGAATACTAGTAATAATAACAGAATTCAAATTCAAAACTCAAAAAACAAATGTTATTAGCCAAGTGGTAGAGGTACCCTCTGAAAAATCATTTAAATAAAGCAGAGAAAAAGCCTCAACTAATAGTGATATGCTGACGGCAACCCAATGAGTTTTTCAGCCTTTTTTTTTTCTGTATCATAGACAAAAAACTCCACCAAGTTTCAAAATGCAATTTTTCAAGCTAGGAAAAATCCCACCACTGTGTACAGGGAACAAAGGAAAAAGAACAAGAGACACAGTTCACTTATCTTCATTGATGTTAACCATTCAGCAAAACATGCTTCATCTAGTACAACGATCTTCCTGCTATAGCAAACCACACTGGAATGAAGATAAGGGACTAGCTGTTCAAATCCAACAAGGCTCTTGTTTCGCCAACCCATAGCTGCGTCAGGGAAGTTCCCGTTCTCTCCTGCTCAATTCACTTCTTAGCTCAGAATGGCGCTTGGTTTTAAACTTCCAGTCATATGACGTCATTTCTGTTGCAAATCCAACTAGTATTACACCCATCATCAGTCGAGAAAATTTTTTTTAATACAATGCACCCCATTCTATTTTCTGATTAAGTCCGTTGGGCCAGATAGTATTTAGAAAAAATATAGATCTCTGTTTGCTTTGATGGAGCATCGTTTTCACATCACCACGGCATGCTGTAACAGGGATATGATCCAACATGAAACACTGGAAGTCCTCAAACGAATGATTTTTCTCAGCACAATGTCATGTAAGTACATCTACTTGCCTTTTATGGGTGATATTAGAACGATATTCAAATAGTCTTGTTTTTAAACATTGCGCAGTGTGACCTATGCAGCACAAACCACACGGGCAAAGTATCGCAAATACCACACCTATAGTTTCACATGTAGCAGCAAATGTCATAGTCA
Source organism: Geotrypetes seraphini (assembly GCF_902459505.1). Lineage (NCBI taxonomy): Eukaryota > Metazoa > Chordata > Amphibia > Gymnophiona > Dermophiidae > Geotrypetes > Geotrypetes seraphini. The sequence continues at coordinate 82,860,760 of NC_047085.1, read as the reverse complement.
TTGGTTTTCTTCCAGGTATGCAAATTTGGTCACCTTCACACATTAACAAACAAGCTGTACAATGATTACAGCGCAGTAAGCCCACCCTCCCTCTTTCTTTCCTAGACCATACATCAGATGGACATAATAAATCTTTCAGATTTCTATTGCGTGAAAACGCTATTTTACAATCCAAGTCTTGGCAATTCTGCTTAGTTTGTAACATAGGCCACAGACTTGATTTTTCTCCCCAATCGCCGAGATACATTTGAAAACAGTAACAAACACGCTATTCTTATATTGTAACAGTTGTTCCCGATTACTAAATCTAGCTCTTTTATAAGCTTTAGAAATTACAGATTTAGGGTATTCATATTTATATTTCAAAAATTGTGCTTTATTAACAAACTCTTCAGTGGAGTGACATAGGTCTGTATCGAAAAAAATGCGATACAGGTAAATTGTTTTTCAAGGTACTCAGATGCATACTAGTGTACCCTAATAGCGTATTCCTGTCTGAAAGTTTTGAAAAGATAGAAGTCAGAAATCTACCATTATTTTGTGTAATCTTTACATCTAAAAATGTAATTTCTGTATTATCATATTTCATTTCAAATTGAATCGTGGGATGGCATTCATTCAAATACTGAAAAAAATGATTTAATTGTTCTTGAGTGGAAGTCCTTAATACAAAAATATTGTCTATTAAGGTTTGGAGAAAGTCTCACCAAAGTCTTATACAGGGGCATCAATACCTCCTTTTTCCTTCTAGCCATACCTCTTCCTATGCAACCTAGCATCCTTCTAGCTTTCACCATCATCTTTGCAACCTGTTTGGCCACCTTAAGATCATCACATACAGTCACACCCAAGTCCTGCTCTTCTGTCATGCACATAAGCTCTTCACTCCCAAATCTGTACCGTTTCCTTGGGTTTTTGCAGCCCAAATGCATGACCTTGCATTTCTTAGTATTACATTTTAGCTGCCACATTTCAGACCATTCTTCAAGCATCGCCAGTCAATTTTAATGAGAAGTAAGATAAAATATATGAATAATATTGGAATCACACTAGCAGAGAAATGTATCTGCTTAAATAAGAAGGTTACATTGACTTAGGGCTCCTTTTACAACGGTGCACTAAGCGTTTTAGCGGGCGCTAAATATTAGCGCACGCTAACCACGTGCTAAATGCTAACATGTGCATGTTAGTCAATGGATGTGTTAGCGGTTAGTATGTGCATAGATTTAGTGCATGCTAAAATGCATAGCGCACCTTAGTAAAACAGGGGGTTAGTTTAAAATTTTTGTTCTTCCTGTGGCTCAGAACTGAGTGCAAATTTTCACCTATAGTAAAGGCAGGCATTCCCAGGAAAATAACCCCTGCATAGAACTGATTTTCAAAAGTATAAATGGTGTCTTATCTGCCTACGGGGTACTTAAATTACAAATAAATTACTTGCTCTATTCTTCCTAAAACTGTGGGCAGCGGTTTTCAAGGTGACATATTCAGAGCTGCTGAAAATGGGCCCTATCATTATATACAGGTGTGATCCAACATTCAATGAATCTAGGAACATAACAAGTAAGTTGCACATTTGAATGTCTGGTTGAAAATTTGCCACAGGCAGAATGAATAAATATATATGTTTGCACAGTGTGACTATATTTAACTGCTTTGGAAGAAGGTTTTCTCTAGGGCATTTATGGATCTGGGGGAGGGGAGAACAGTATAGAAGTAGAATTGGATTTTCAATTCTGTGCACGTCCTTTCTACTCTGGAACTGTAGCTGCTTAAACAGCAGGTGCAAAGTATGATAATATTTCTTACAAATTCACCTTCAGGCAATTTGCAAAGTAAAATGATTTGCAAGTTGCCAAAAGTCACATAGGAACAAAGCATCCACACACTTTCCTGTTAGATTTCGATTTGCTATATGTATATTAATACAGATAAAATGGCATAATCAGCAACTCAATTTAGTTCATAAAAGTCCTTTCATTAATCAAACAACTGAATAGTTCAAACTGAATGACTCCACATGTACATGTTTCGCCCACAAATGGCCTGTCTCAGGAATATTGGGTTTAAGAATTCTCCTTTTCTCAGGCAACAATTAAAATAGGAACATGTGCTGGGGGGAGTTGTTTGGGATTTGAACCCATGACCTCTAGATGATGAACATAGGTCTTTTGCCCACTGAGCCACAGCAGCTTCTAGTCAGTTGTCTCTAACTGCGCTTTATCATATTGGAATCACACTAGCATATCATAGCTTAGTGATGTACTAAGGTACCATCACATGGCTAGGATATCCTAAGCTCTCATGGTGAGAAACCCATGACTAAAAAAAAGCTACTGTGGCTCAAAGGGTAAAAGCCCTTTGCTCATCTTCCAGAAGTCCCTTATCCTCCCCCCCCCCCCCAAGCACATGTCTCTATTTTAATTGTCACACTTTACTATCAATCGGGCAATAAGTCTTAAGAGCTCTTCAATATTCTTACTGAGTCATATAGTAAAGATCTCATACAAGAAGGCTTCCCAGGACCTCAGCAAAACCACTCAGGGCTTTAATACTCTCAAGGCCCTAGAGCTTAACATATCTAATTCACTGGTCCAGTTTTTTAAAATAATTTTTATACTTATTTTAAATTTATTTTAGAGGTAACGTCTTCCCATATTAATCATAATTTTAAACTTTAAACAATTAACATGTGTTTAAAAATATATAACCAACAAAAATTGGTCCACAATCAACATTTATTCAAAACTGGAAAAAAGATGGAAAAGGACAGTAACTGTACTTCCCAAGCCTTGGGTAAAAATAATACTGTCAAATAGGTTGTGGATTTGTATGTATTTATGTTTCCTGACAGTAATTCTTCATGGTATGTATATATAAAGCACTTAGCTTTATCGTTTTAGAACGCTTGGTTGGGTGGTCATCCGACATGTTTTGCCGTGCATTGTATCAAGGATGCCCCAACCACCCTAAGCGTTACCACCATTCACTCCAGCACTTTCCCTATTTTAATTGTGGCATTCTACCTTGCAGGTGCACCTTAATGATCTCACAATAAGGTCATCATTGTGCAGCTGCATACCTCCATTTGCAATGAACTAGAAGCCATGCAAAGGTCTGAATCTCTTTTTTCACTTTTTAACCTTTTGCAAATGAAGTTATCTATGCAATATATAAATTATTTTCAAGTGGTTTGCTTGCTGAATGTACCTGTTTCAAGAATCAGCTCATTGGAGCATTGTTTAGTGAGAAAAAAAGGATTGTTTTTTAGCAAGAAGCCTAAAGCTGTGTTTTTTCATGTGCTGTAATTAGCAAATAACATTACTGTATGGCCAGAAAACTAGTAGGTTTAGCATGCAATATGTTTGTATTGATGTGCCTTGTTTATGTGGTGGTTTATTAAATGTATTTTGAGCTTAATAAAGCACAAATAAATCCCTAAACCCTATTTAGAAGATCACATCAACATTGTACAAAGCATGCCTAAGTCCCGTCCTCAGAAATCACGTCTATCAAACTCACATCTATCTGAAGCCCAAACTATGCTCAAAGGTATACTTCCTTACAATGCCTATAAGACCTAGTTTTACAATTGCTATGCAGCTTCTTAGCTTCCTGTGTAGCACACTGGTTAAAGCTATAGCCTTCTACACTGAAGATCCTGAGTTCGAATCCAACTCAATACCTCTAATAGAAAATAAATAAAAACTAAATAGATTTTTTAAAAATGGTGCCAACATTTTACAATTATAATAATAAAAAAAAATAGCATAAATTTGCCATTCTAATAATGTCAGAATTATAATGTTAAGGACACTGATTGGCCATCTAACTCCAGCCTAAAAAAAAAATGATTCTGTAAAACTAAACTAAACTACACTAAACCTTGGGTTTGTATACCGCATCAACTCTACATTCGCAAAGCTCGACACGGTTAACAAGGATTAGGGAAGAAAGGAACTCCAGTGAAAGGAAAAGACAAAATGAAGAGAAAATTTAGGACAGAGAGAGGAAGAGTTACATTTTGAAAATAACCAGGTTTTCAGATGTTTACGGAAGATTTGGAGGGAGCTCAGATTCCTAAGAGGGGAAGTAAGATTGTTCCAGAGCTCAGTGATTCTGAAAGGGAGGGAGGAACCTAGTTTTCCTACAAGGGAAACCCCTTTTCGAGAGAGAAAGGAAAGTTTCAGTTTTGGGATAGATCTGGTGGAATTGGGGTTAGAGGAATTCCAAGAAAGAGGAATAAAAGGGGGGAGAATGCCGTGTAGGATCTTGAAAGTAAGGCAGGCACATTTGAAGTGGACTCTGGAGATTATCGGGAGCCAGTGGAGCTTGGACAAAAGTAGTGAGACGTGGTCAAATTTGTTTCTTGCGAAGATAAGCTTAGCAGCGGCATTTTGAATCTGCTGGAGTCTCTGAAGGTTTTTCTTTGTTAGGCTTAGGTAGATAGAGTTGCAATAGTCCAGTCTGGAAATGATGGTGGATTGGACAAGGACGGCAAAGTGTTTTTGATGGAAACAGGTTCTCACTTTCCTTAGCATGTGAAGGCTGAAAAAACATTTTTTTATTAGGGAGTTGAGATGATCGTTGAAGGAAAGTGTAGAGTCAATGATGACTCCTAGAATTTTACTAGAGTATTGAAGATGCAGGGTGGGGCCAGAGGACAGTGGGATGGAGATGGGCAGTTGGTCCAGTTTTGGGCCGTGCCAGAGAAGTTTTGTTTTGGATTCGTTCAGTTTCATCTGCACAGTGTGGGCCCAGGATTGAAGGTTCGATATACATGAGGACATCCACCTGATGCTGAGCACCACTCAGCATTGTTAGGCACGATTCTGCAAAGTGCGTCTAGCGAGGATGTCCAAACTATGTCCAAAGTTAGGCGCACTTTGCAATATCAGGGCCCAGAAGTCCATTTTTGAGAAGATTTAACAAATTGAAAACGTTAACAGACATTTGAACCTTAGAGTACTAAATTGTCCTAAAATTCATGGTATGTCTCCAATGGAAGTTTTAAAAAAATTTATGTTGGACAATTTGAAAATTTCCCCAGACCATATACCACCTATTAATAAAGCTTATTACTTGCCTGTTAATAAAAACAAAAAGACTGAAATAGGAGATCTGCCAGGTATAGGGAAAGAGATGACTGATTTGCAAAACATAACTACTATCCTGAAAGATTCTTTATCTTAAGTCAAAGAAAGAATTACTCTCATTGTTAATTTTGTATTTGAGCAAGATCTATCAGCTGTTATGAGATTGTATTTTGAATATGGTACATCCTCTTTCTATGGTCAGAGAGTATGGATATACTCTGATGTGACAAGATCTACTCAGGAGAGGCGTAAGCAATTTCTTGTTATGAGAGAAGAAACAAGGAGAATAGATGCTATCTTTTTGCTAGCATATCCTTGCAAATGTGTTATTAAGCATTTAAATTTTAGATATGCGTTCTTCCTTCCGGAACATCTAAGGTCCTTTTTAGATCCGAGGGAGTTGCCGAAAGTTCCCGGCTGGCTGAGGAATTTTCCTTAGGTTGTGAAACGGTATTGTTCACCTTTGCACCAAAATAATAAAATAATAAAAATCCTTCCTAGCTCAAGATCGTCCTTCCAATGGTTGTGTTTATAAAGATTTTTGGAGCTGCACTGAATCGTTATTGTGTAGTACATCCTACTTGTAATTCCTTGTTTGTAGTAATTGTTCTAATGATAAGCACAGCCTGACAGCTTCTGACTTTCTAGATTTTTTTTTTTTGTTATCTTTAGTAAAGCTCCTATTCTGAGTGTCTTAGTTTTAAAAATCACTTCATTTTTTTTAATTTTCAGTATTCATTGGAAGCTGAACAAGCTGTGGATTTTTTATACCTCTTAACTTTTATAGAATTTCTCTAGTGTAGCAAGGTGGAATTTGGAGTGCATGCATGAGAAAGTAAACCAGCTTGATATTTCAAAAAGAAATTACTTGTATGATCAGTCTGCAAAATTTTTTTTTTACTGGGTAACTTATCCAGAAATTAAAAATGTTCTATTAAAGTTCTGAAATGTTAGCCCATTTTGCTGGAAGAAAAACTTTTTAGTTTGTTGTAATGAAGTGATTTAAGGAATTTCTGTATTCAATATTTTCTTTGGCTTCACGAAACCTATTAAAAAACCATCTGCAAAAAAAAAAAAAAGAGCTATCTACAGGAGCTACATGAAGAGCATAAACAATGTTAGCCGAGGTGCCATATAGGGGTCCTTTTACTAAGGTGTGCTAGCCATTTTTGCATGCAATAAGTATTAGCGCACGATAAATGCTAACGCTTTCACAGACTATAATGGATGCGTTAGCGTGTGCTAATATTTAGCGCGTGCTAAAACAGCTAGCATGCCTTAGTAAAAGGACCCCATAGTTTTGAGGTTTCTTGTAGACTTCCTTTATTTTCTACCACCCCTCCCTCTCAACTTTATAGAGGTCTAAGGAAGTGTCTATATTTTTAGATTGATTTCATGAGGAATTATAATTTTTAGAGTTATGGGGCTCCTTTTACGAAGCTGCATTAGCGGCTTTAGCACACGGACATTTTTAGCGCGCGCTAACCCCCGCGCTAGCCTAAAAACTACCACCTGCTCAAGAAGAGGCGGTAGCTGATAGTGTAGCTAGTAAATTAGTGCGCGCTATTATGTGCGTTACACCGCTAGCGCTGCTTCATAAAAGGAGCCCATGATTGCAATTGACACTTCATTTCTGGTCCGAGTGTTGAACTTGTAAAGATTTTGTTTAAATAATAAAAAGAAAAGAAAAAAAAAATTGAAGACTTTTTATTTAGAACATTTTTAAGTCCTCCTTTTATCAAACTGTGTTAGGGTTTTTTGGGGGGTTTTTTTTATCGCTGGCTGCTGTGGTAAAAGTTCCAGTGCTCATAAGAATTATATAAGTGTCCTCAGGGGCTAGCGATAAAAAACCCTAATACAGTGGTGCCTCACACAACGAACTTAATTCGTTCCAGGAGCAAGTTTGTTATGCGAAAAGTTCGTTATGTGAAACGCATTTTCCCATAACAATACATGTAAAAAAAAATAATTCGTTCTGTAGCATAAAATATGCTAAGATGACATAAAAAAAGATAAATTTACCTTGTTAGAGCTGTTAGCATGATATAGAGGGGATATATGTGAAGGGTAGGGGAGACAGGGGTTTTGTTGATCCTTGCTGTGTATTATAATCACCCCCCACATACTCCCCAGTACCTTTTTTAATTCCTCCCATCTTTCCCAGCCAGTGGCGTACAGGCCAGAAGCGCAGAGATCAGGAGCAATTCCTCTGCACGCCTGTGTGGGCCCATGCCGATCTCCGAATGGCTGCAGTTAGTTCTTGTGAGTCCCGCGAGAGCTGGCTGCAGTTAGTTCTTGTGAGTCCCGCGAGAGCTGACTGCAGCCATTCAGAGATCAGCGCAGGCCCAGGCGGCGGGGGGGGAGGTTTAAACATATGCGGTGGCGGCGGGGGGAGGTTTAAACATATGCGGTGGCGGCGGGGGGAGGTTTAAACATATGCGGTGGCGGCGGGGGGAGGTTTAAAATATGTAGCGCCAGTTAAGCGATGCAGCTCGGGCGACTTCGTTGTGTGAAACGAAGTCCGTTGTACGGATCAAGACAAGAAGTTCGTTGTGCGCAGCGTTCGCTGTGCGAGGCGGCCGTTATGCGAGGCACCACTGTACATAACATGACCATTTTTTTTTTCATTTATTAATTATCAGTCCCGCCCCCCCCCAATCCCGCCCTAGCCCTGCCCCAATACTGCCCTAGCACCGCCCCCAATTTCTTCCATTAATTTTTCATGTTCACGTATCTTATTAATTCATAATGGTAACCATAAAATTAAAAAAACTACAAAGCACACTATACGCAGAGAAAATGTTAATTATCATTTATATTTGGGGGGGTTTTCAAAGATGTCAAGGCAAATGACTTTAAAATATGCAATGTCAACTCAGTAACAATAGAAAAATAGACAAATATAGTGCAAAATATAGACAGCAGATATAAATTCTCAAAACTGACACGTTTTGATCACTAAATCATTTTTCCTACCTTTGCTGTCTGGTGATTTCATGAGTTTCTGTTTGTGTTTCATTCTGTCTGTGTATCCTTTCTTTCTGCACTCAAGCCCAACAATTGTCCCTTTCTATTCCCTCCCTCCTTCCTTCCCATGTCCTTAGTGCCCCCAGTGCCTCCTTCCCATGCCTTAGTGCCCCCAGTACCTCCTTCCCATGTCCTTAGTGCCCCCAGTGCCTCTGTCCTGTGTCCTTAGTGCTCCCAGTGCCTCCTTCTCATGTCCTTAGTACCCCCAGTGCCTCTGTCCTGTATCCTTAGTGCCCCCAGTGCCTCCTTCCTATGTCCATAGTGCCCCCAGTGCCTTTGTCCTGTCCTTAGTGCCCCCAGTGCCTCCGTCCCATGTCTTTAGTGCTCCCAGTGCCTCCTTCCCATGTCCTTAATGCCCCTCCTATGTCCTTAGTGCCCCCTTTCCACGTCTTTAGTGCCCCCCAGTGCCTCCTTCCCATGTCTTTAGTGCCCCCCAGTGCCTCCTTCCCGTGTCTTTAGTGCCCCCAGTGCCTCTGTCCTGTGTCCTTAGTGCCCCCAGTGCCTCCTTCCCATGTCCTTAGTGCCCCAGTGCCTCCTTCCCATGTCCTTAGTGCCCCCAGTATCCCCTTCCCATGTCTTTAGTGCCCCCAGTGCCTCCTTCCCATGTCCTTAATGCCCCTTCCTATGTCCCCTTAGTCCCCTATGTCCCCTTAGTGCCCTTCCTATGTCCCCTTAGTGCCTCCTTTCCATGTCTTTAGTTCTCCCTTCCATGTCTTTAGTGCCCCCTTCCATGTCTTTAGTGCCCCCAGTGCCTCCTTCCCATGTCCTTAGTGCCCCTAGTGCTTCCTTCCCATGTCCTTAGTGCCCCTTCCTATGTCTTTAGTGCCCCCTTTCCATGTCTTTAGTGTCCCCCAGTGCCTCCTTCCTATATCTTTAGTGCCCCCAGTGCCTCCTTCCCATGCCTTTAGTGCCCCCAGTGCCTCCTTCCTATGCCTTTAGTGCCCCCAGTGCCTCCTTCCTATGCCTTTAGTGCCCTCAGTGCCTCCTTCCTATGTCCCTCTCACTGCCTTCCACACTTTGTCCCACCCCCACCCCTGAAACCAGCCTGCCTGCCTGTTTACCTCCCTCCCTCCCTGGCCATAGCCAGCCTGCTTGCCTGCCTACCCTCTTCCCTATCTGCCATGCAAAAAAAAAAAAAAAAAGTCTCCCTCCTTCCTTTCCCTGGACCACTGCTATCTTACCGCCCTGCTGCTGCTACTGCTAAAGCCGACACAAAGTCTTCTTTCCGACGTCAATTCTGACGTCGGACAGGAAGTTCTGGGCCAGCCAGGCAGCAATTGGATGGCCCAGAACGTCCTCTCCAACATCAGAATTGATGTCGGAAAAAAGACTTCCTGTCGGCTTTAGCAGCAGCAGCAGGGTGGTAAGATAGCAGCGGATCGGGAGAAAGGAAGTAGGGAGGCATTTTTTTTTTGTATGGCAGGTAGGAACAGGAAGTGATTGCCTGTCCCGTTGTCCCCGAACATAGCTTTGGGACGCTGTCCCTGAAAACGGGACATTTCTGCGTCCCGAAGCTGTATGTGGGGACAACGGGACATATGGTCACCTTACTAATGCAGCTTGATAAAAGGAGGCCTAAATTAGGTAACTGTGTTGTCTTTTTAATTTGGATTGTGTTGTGTAATTCTGGGGTGTTATATCCCTGATTCCTTACTCTTATAATCTTTAATTTTTGGTATCTGTAGAATATAAGTACTTGTATAATGTAATGTAATATAACTAATTGGTGCCAATTGGCATTAATTTGTAGTTACCTGTGTAACTGCACTTAGGAAGTATTCTATAAACTTACTCCCAAATTCTATAAAGTCTGCCTGATATATGCCAAATTGATTAATAGGCTTAGTTGGCATGGATAATTGGCAATTAATACCTCATAATTGGTGCTAATTTGACTTAATTGGAAGTTAGGCACCTAACTTGGTAGGCCCCTACCACAAATTGGTAGGGGCCCAGTCCAAAGCATGTAGTTAAAACTAAGCATAGTTAGGGGTAGATGGTGGGTGTGTTTTTTAGTTAGTCGCCATTGGGTGCCTAACTTAGGTGCAGGCATTTAGGCCAAGGAATCCCTGGGATACATACGGTGGAACCGGGCAACTATAGACCTGTGAGTCTTACGTCTGTCCCTGGCAAGATGGTTGAAGCACTGATCAAGGATAGCATAGTCCGGCACTTGGACGCACATGACTTGATGAAACCCAGTCAACATGGATTCAGGAAAGGGAAATCATGTTTGACGAATTTACTCCAATTTTTTGAGACCGTGAACGAGCAAATTGATAGTGGGAAGCCGGTGGACATAATATACTTGGACTTCCAGAAAGCGTTCGACAAAGTTCCACACGAAAGACTTCTCAGGAAACTACAAAGCCATGGCATAGAGGGGGATATACAAAAGTGGATAGGCAAATGGCTGGAAAACCGAAAGCAGAGAGTGGGCATAAATGGGAAGTTCTCCGACTGGGAGAAAGTGACTAGTGGTGTACCCCAGGGCTCGGTACTTGGGCCGATCCTTTTTAATATTTATATCAATGACCTGGAGGAAGGAACATCCAGTGAGATCATCAAGTTTGCAGACGATACAAAACTATGCCGGGCGATCAGATCGCAGGATGATAGAGAGAAACTCCAGAGCGACTTGTGTCGGTTAGAAACATGGGCGGAGAAATGGCAGATGAAGTTCAATGTGGAGAAATGCAAGGTAATGCATTTAGGCAATAAAAATAAGGAATACGAGTATACAATGTCAGGTGCAACTCTGGGGAAGAGTGAACAAGAAAAGGACCTGGGTGTACTGATAGATAGGACCCTGAAGCCGTCGGCACAATGCGCGGCAGTGGCAAAGAAGGCAAATAGAATGTTGGGCATGATAAAGAAAGGAATCTCGAGTAGATCGGAGAAAGTTATAATGCCGCTTTATAGGGCAATGGTCAGACCACACTTGGAATACTGCATCCAACATTGGTCTCCCTACCTAAAGAAGGATATAAAACTGCTGGAGAGGGTGCAGAGACGAGCAACAAAACTGGTGAAGGGTATGGAGAAACTGGAATACGAGGACAGACTTATAACACTAGGATTGTTCTCCCTTGAGAAAAGGAGACTGCGTGGGGATATGATCGAGACCTTCAAAATACTGAAAGGAATCGACAAAATAGAGCAGAGAAGATTATTTACATTGTCCAATTTGACACGGACTAGAGGACATGTAATGAAGCTAAGGGGGGACAGGTTCAGGACTAATGTCAGGAAGTTCTGCTTCACTCAGAGAGTGGTTGACACCTGGAATGCCCTCCCAGAGGAGATTATGACGGAATCGACCGTCCTAGGCTTCAAGAGCAAACTAGATGCATATCTCCTTAAGAGAGGCATATAAGGATATGGTGGACTATAAATTAAGCCAGGTGTACACCTGGCAGGGCCTCCGCGTGTGCGGATCGCCGGACTTGATGGACCGAAGGTCTGATCCGGAGAAGGCAGTTCTTATGTTCTTATGTTCTATCTAAAAGTAAGGATGCCTAGCAATGCCAAAGGCCACTTAGGCGGCACTAAGTGATATTTTATACAGTATTCCTATTTATTTATTTAATTCATTTTCTATCCCATTCTCCTCTATGAGCTCAGAACAGGTTACAAGTTAACATACATAATACACTTCCCCCTCCATATTCGCGGTGGTTAGGAGCAGAGCGGGCCCGCGAATAATATTCGGTCCAATTCTGCCCCTAACCCCCGCTTCCCCCCAGCTATTTTAAGCCTGTAAGCCCCCCCTTAAGCCTTACCTGGTGGTCTAGCGGGTTTTAGGGGCAGGAGCGATCTTCCCATGCTCCTACCCCGTGCAGATCGCTCACAAGAAATGGCTGCCTTGAGCTCTCATCGTTGTCTCGAGAGACAACGGGAGCTCAAGGCAGCCATTTCCTGTGAGCGATCTGCACGGGGCAGGAGCGTAGGAAGATCACTCCTGCCCCGAAAACCCGCTAGACCACCAGGTAAGGTTTAAGGGGGGGCTTATAGGGCTTAAAATAGCCTAAAAAATGAAAATGCATTTTTTAAATTTAAAACCGCAAATCCGTAGATACAGAAACCGCGAATACGGAGGGGGAAGTATATACAGTCAGATGTTTATAATTTGTCATGGTAAACATACATAATATACAGTCAAACAACTTACAATTTTTCATGCTTATATTACAATGGATTTGTCCTAGTAAAACCTACGGTAGTAGGCAAATGATTAGGTGAAGAAGTATGTTATTGCTTTTCTAAAGTTCAGGAGCCTTTCGAGAGATCTTATCTATGGGGGTAGTTTGTTCCAGTAGTTTATTAAGAAACATGAGTAGGATCGTCTTGCAGTCTGCAATTGGAGGGCACGACCAGGGGGTGTTTAGAGGCGTGTTTTTTCTTGGGAGCAGAGTGGTCTGTTCGTTACGTACAGGGGAAGTTTGGTTACCATGAAGGCTGGTGCCATGTTGTGTAGGGATTTGTAAGCTAGCATCAAGCCCTTAAAGATGCCATGTTTGGCTATGGGTAGAATCAGGCTTAGTGCTGCACTGAGTTTTTAAGCAAGTTCAAGTTTCAAGTTTATTAGGATTTTATATACCGCCTATCAAGGTTATCTAAGCGGTTTTTACAATCAGGTACTCAAGCATTTTCCCTATCTGCCCCGGTAGGCTCACAATCTATCTAACGTACCTGGGGCTATAAACTGAGTGACTTGCCCAGGGTCACAAGGAGCAGCGCGGGGTTTGAACCCACAACCCCAGGGTGCTGAGGCTGTAGATCCAACCACTGCGCCACACCTTCCACCGTCTATAGAACTGACGCACCCAACTGGAGGTGTAGCTAAGGCAGCGTACAGTTGATTAACTATTTAAGTATTCACAGAGTATATACACACACATTTATACCTTTGGAACAGGTGCAAATTTGTATGAGACTGGGGCTAATTTTGGGTGTAAAGGCTGACAGGCATCTCTGCTGCCGTTTTTTTTTTTGTTTTTTTTTTAAGGAATAAAACAAATCCCTTTTTTCCCCCATTCCATTTAGGTTCACTTTTATAAAATTGTCCCTAAAGTCATTTACTTGAGGACAGATCCAAAGTTCAATTTCACATGAATCTCTGTCTGCAGAGAAGGAAGAGTTCTACTAACCTTCTGACTGCTACAGGGCGCCACGCTGTCCAGCAATAATTGTTAGGTTTTGTTAAGAAGTACCACAGAGGAAACAACTATTCTCCACTAAAGAGGATAAACCAAGGTTGGAAATAAACACACAGCTGACAAGACAGTCTTAATAACAGCTTACTAAAGCTGGGCACGCTGTTTATCTCAGACTTAAGACAGAAAAAAAACAAACCGCTTCTCTAGTATTTCTTGTCATTTGACCTTCAAACGTATATTGGTATACACATTCACTTAGAAAACTGATTAAACGTTTTTACATAGATGAACTTATATGGAACAGTAAAAGCATATCAAAAATAGCCATGCCTATAAACTTTAAGTAAAACTCTGTCAGATGTTTAACCAAGGATATATTAAACTTAAAGTTGCACTACATCTTTCAATCTGATACTGCTTTGCTATTCCATCTAAGACAGGGACTTGATTTTCTTTGTGAACTATCTTATTTCGTTCACCAAAATGTTATTTGCTGAGTTTGGTCCATGAAAGCAAAGTCATCCTTGTGATTAAACACCCACAGCGGAAAGGTTGTGAGATTGTTTACCTGTCATTTTTTATATTAAATCCCTTCCAAGGAAACCCATAACGCATTAGCAGTTTCATTACAAAATGTTTAAGACTCGGTATTTCTGTCACAATGGAATGGATTTTCAAGATTTTGATGTACATGGTTAGAGACACCTAGCTATCTACAGCTAGATTAAAGCCTACGAAAATGTATTGTCTTGGGGTGGCCAACTATAGTTATCTAGATTTATTAGGCAACTACCCACTCAAATTGTAAACTTCCCAAGAGTGGGATAACATAGCTAGACAGCCAATTTTGTGTGGGCCTGTACTCAAAGCGGGTGGGTGCAAAATTTGCTCTCAGCCTCCCAGTCCTTCCATTCTCCTAAGTTTTCCAAGTTTATTGGTTTTTAATATCCCGACCATCAAACAATTGTCTGGCCGGTTAACAATCAGCTTAAAAAAAAAAGAATTAATAGTAATAGGATGTGATTGGAAATATCTTAAATTAAACATAAATGACAAAGACTTGACATACTTGAATGTGAGGAAATTGTGGGGGAAGGGAAAAAAGTTACATTGTATAGAAGAAATGGAGAGAGTGGGGAGGGGATGAACATAAGGAGGGGGGAACGTTAATGTAATGAATAATGGATACTTGTCTAATGAATGAAAAAGAGCATTTTTTTTTTTTTTAGGTTTGGTTATATGCATCCTGAAATAAGAATGTCTTTAGATTTATTTTAAATTTAGCAAGTTGTTGTTCATCACGGAGATGTTGTGGCAGTGAGTTCCACAATGTTGGGGCGGTAACAGCGAAATTGGTTTTACGAGTATAATAAGAGTCTTTTAAGGACGGTATAAAAAGGAGCTTTTGGTCTGAAGATCTCAATGTGCGCGGGGAACTTTGAGGTATAAGAAGCTTATCAAGAAAAGTTGGTTGATGTAGAAGTTTGATTTTGAAGGTGAGAAGAATGATTTTGTAAGTAATACGGTAGGAGATGGGAAGCCAATGAGCTTCCTTTAAAAGAGGGGTGACGTGGTCATATTTGCTTTTTTTATAGATAAGTTTTATAGCGGTATTTTGTATTAGCTGGAGGCGTCGTAGTTCTTTTTGTGGGAGGCCGTTAAGAAGGGAATTGCAGTAATCTAGGTGAGAGATTACCAGAGAGTGGGTCAAGATAGTGATAGAGTCAGTGTTCAGAATGGATGTTAAAGATCTGATAATGCGGAGTTTAAAAAAACATACTTCCTCCAAAGGCAGACAGAATTCACTTTTGCCAAGCTTGACAAACAGTTGAAATATCAGTGAGCCACCGATGCCAACACACTATGCATGCTTTGGTGTCAGTGGCTCAAGAATGTTGCTGCTGATGCAGAGCCTGGTGGAACAGAGTTCTGGTCGCCTTTGAAGGACGTCCAAAGTTGGTAATGCTTAGGGATCCTCACCAGCTACAGCAAGGGTCAGGACTGGTGATAGAAATGCTGGGGCCCCGGTTAGAAAATAAAGGAGGGCCCCTTGGATCCCCTCTCCTTCCTATCGCTCCTCTGATCCCCCCTTCTCCATCACAGTGACATACCCTCACCAAATACAGAACAAGGGATCACAAATTAGAAATAAAAATAGGTGGACAAAAACTGAACTGGGAATCCCAAGAAGTTATACACCATGTACTGTAACAGTGTAGAAACAAAAAGAGAAATGCATTTCTTTTTCTACTGAACACAACACAAAGACATCTGTTATGCACATTTCCCAAAGCTAACATTTATTTATTTATTATTGCCTATCAAGGTTATCTGATCTTATACACTGTCTCCTTAATGCTTCTCTCCCCGGTTTGCTTAGATGGCAGAAACCATTAATGGCTCTACAAAAGTTGTATATTGTGACTTTTTTATGCCACTTAAATATTTCAGAAATAATGCTAGTAGGGGACCTCTCTTTGAGGGAAATTTGAATTAGAATATTCCATCCAAAAGGCAGTTTCCTATCCGGCTACCACTAGCCATTGTACCACTAAGGAGGAGAAAGAGTCACTAGCTAACCCAGCCTGAGAACCAACACCACTGTAGTGATAGTTAAAGCATAAGCTTCTACACTTTAGTAGTACTTAGGAATATTGAAGAAGTTTCAAGTTGAAAGGAAGACTCTGAATATCCCAAAGGTAAATGGCACCACTGTGCCTGGGAAGAGACAAGAAGACAGCACAGGAAATGACCCTGATAGCTGATATGATGAGGGTGATCACATCTGAGGTCAGTCTATTGCTTCTGACGGCATTCATGGAGACAAAGAGGATATAGGGAACCACATTTTGAGGGAGATTCCTAGAAGAGAAGTTAGTATAATAGTACTAACTTACATTTTGTTGATTGAATTATATATTTTTGTTGTTTTTTTATTTAATCTATTAAGTCCCATTTTTTGAGTAAACTCTTGGTTCAGAGCATGCCCTGACTTCTCTGTTAAACTGGTCCCCTCCTAGGACTCAAAACCCTAGCAGGATAAACTTGAACCCCCCCCCTCCCCACACACACACAAACACATTATTTCCAGGATAATGTGCCCCCTGTATCCTGTACAGCAATTATAAGAGGCAGTGAAGCATCCCAGAGTGGCTCACTCAATCTTCTTTCTCTTCCATAATTAAGTTCCCAGCACACCAAGTTTGTGAATTAAAAGTATAATTTACTGGGTGAGCTTTCTTACAGTAGATTTCATTCTGCTGATGCACAGTCAATGACAAACTTGAAACCACAAAAGGTGACATTCTTAAATCTTCACACTTATCAGATGCTTGGCTGAAGCTTCCTGGGACTCATCAGATTTCATGGGTATTTCTTTTTTCATAGGACTTTCCTTTGGGTTTTGACTTTTACTTTGTCTGAAGCATGGAAAGAATTATCTCCAAGCCTTAGTCGTAATCCCATAATCACTCATAAAGATGATCTTCTCTCATCGCCTTCTGCTGATATCACAGACACTAATAAGTTTCCATTAGCTCAACTTCTTCCCCCTGTTCACTGCCTCTGCCTGTACATCCATCCAATCTGTACATGCAGTTTTCACACTCGGGTACTACTCAGAATCCATAGATCTACTCAAAATCCTTACCTCCTGGATTCCCCATACATATCTAGCCTAACAGTATTTGGAGATTTCTTCGCTTACAGACTCATTCATCTCAACATCTTCTCTCACTTTTGGGTGGCCTTATCTTCTTGTTTCAATTCTCTAAGGTTGATATAACCTATTTTTTTTCCTTTAGGGGTACCGAACCTTTTGTCCCTTTGGACATTTCCTTGGCTGCCCATCCTTTTGGAGTAGTCCCCTCTTTTCTTTTGCCCTAAGACCAAACACTCAAAAAACTGGAGACTGCTGACTGGTTTTTTCCTGTCCTTCTAGGCAGCAGAAGAGTCAAAATACCTCTTTTTTTCCCCAAAAAACTCTGACTTAAAAGACCTTTGACTCTTCTCTTGGTTTTTCTTTTATTTGGGAATCGGCAAGATATTCCTTGAGCATATGCATTTATGCTACTTTGAGGACATGTACTACCCCTGAATAACCAGCATAGATACAAATATCTCCTTTTGCTATGATTTTAGTGGCACCTGGCTCACTCAGCGTATATTTCTCTCTTTGCAAGGTGGTCAAACATATAAATGGCTCTAACATTGGTAAATTTTAAAAAAGCATTTTATAATATTCTCTAGTTCTTTTCTTCTTAATTACTTTTTGATTTTCTGTTTTCCTTTCTGATGGCACGGGGAATTTAAACAATGGAATTCTAAGGGGAAGTTGCCATTTTTCTTTTGCTGTCTCCCAGAAGTCATCTCAGGTCTCAGAAGCTAGGAGTCTCGGCTCTGATGAAGGATGAATGCCAAAGCATTTACTCACCCTATGTGATTACACCCTTATTCAGTTTCTATGATCCTCAGCAACACCACTCAGAGTTCAAGAAATTTCATTACTCTAAGCTTTATGTGTTCAATTTTCATCGAATCAGCAAAAATATTTGTGTATATAAATAAGTCCATTTTAGATAGATAATTTCTGTTTATTCTGCAGGGACTTCACTTTGAGAAAGCTTACTAGCGAAACATGTCGGTGAATTCATGTCCCCGATTTAGACCACAACAACTAAGCTAAGTACAAGCTAACTTAAAATATATAGATCTAATTATTAAATAATATAACTATTTAGATATTTAAAAATTTATCTATCTAAAATTGACTTATTTATATACACAAATATTTTTGCTGATCCGATGAAGACTGAACACACTTAGAGTAGTGGTTCCCAAACCTGTCCTGAGGGACCCCCAGCCAGTCAGGTTTTCAAGATATCCCTAATGAATATGCATGAGAGAGATTTGCATACCTGTCACTTCCATTATATGCAAATCTCTCTCATGCATATTCATTAGGGATATCTTGAAAACCTGACTGGCTGGGGGTCCCCCAGGACAGGTTTGGGAACCACTGACTTAGAATAATGAAATTTCTTGAACTCTGAGTGGTGTTGCTGAGGATCATATAAACTGAATAAGGGTGTTATCACATAGGGTTTATAAAGCTTATACTCACTATTGGCTGTCACTATTACAGAATAACTCCAGTACCATGATTGGAACAGTGCTTTAATGCTGATAAAGCATTTACTCAGTCATAGAGCACATGAACAAAGAGTACTATCTCACAGGGGAGGAATGGTTGTATATTTTATCTCCTTTTCTACCAGTCTTGAGAGGTGGTATGAGGCTCTTGCTGCCCCATGTGCTGGCCTGGACTTGCAAGCAAGGAGTGTGCCACTGGATTTGTACTTTACTTCCCTCCCCTAAAGGGAAGTAGAAGGGAAGATTAGGCAGAGCCTATGACTAGAAGAGGGAACTCGCAGCTAGAGCAGGATTAACTCTTTGGCGAGCCCTAGGGAACCAAATGTGTTTTAGATACACATTGAAAACTCCTACAAACAAGTCCCCTTTTATAGTGTATATACAATGAAAACCAGTAAAATCAGGACACTAAATGGTTCTGACTGCAGAGGAAACTTGGCAGAAATGGGAGCAGCAGGTAAGAAGTAATAATTACAAACCCCTCCTGCAGACCACAGCCCAATGCACAAGGAAAAGGAAGAACAAACAGAGGTCTATGAACTGCAATGGCTCAGGTCTCCCAACCTCCTCCCAAATCTTATTTTAGCCAGCAGCTGAGTTAGAACCTCTAAATTACATATCTGAGTAGGACCTCAAAAACATTAGAGCTCTAGGCATGTGTCCAGTTTGCCTATGAATTAATTCTGCCCTGCTGGAATCTGTCTCCAGCTGCTCATAGGCCTTCAACACTATACATTTAGGTACTTATAATCTGGATTCCAGAGAAAGCCCAGTGTCTACGATCTCAGGTTGAAGACTGTCATTGAAATGGTTGGATAAAGCTGGGAAAGGTTATTTAATAGGGAAAAAAGTATCCAAACAGTTGGAAATATAAGCTCTTAAGCCATCAAATACAAAAGCGTCAGAAAAAGAATGTTCTCGGTGATGGCTCCAACGTGGTGGAATTCCCTTCTGAGGGAACTGAAACTAGAAAAGGACACCAAAAAGTTCAAGAAAGGAATAAAGACGATACTCTTCATAGAACACTTTAGCAAATAAAGAAACAATTAGGGGGGAAAAGCAACATGGAGGAAACAGTATGCTACCACCCACTTGGAACATGAAAGGGTGAACTCACAAATAATACAAAGATAAATGAATATATGACATACAGAAACTATAATACTATATGTACATAGATGGTATATGTAGGTAAGTTATACATATATTTACAGTAACTCATCTATTGTAACACCATTACAGAAGTTCGAGTACTGTAACACTTAACCAAAGCTCATTTATTGTAACACCTTTACTGAAGTTTATGCAAGTCCTGCGAATCCCGCGAGAACTGACGGTAGCCATTCAGGAAGCGGCGCGGAGCCAGGCTGGATGCCGAAAAGATCGCTCCTGCCCTGCACTGCTGGCCACGACATTGGAGGAAGAAACCGGCAGCCGTCCAGCAAGGGAGCTATTTACCGGCGAAGGAGCTATTTAAAAAGGAACTTGGGGACTCCAGTAACGCTTGCAGCTTATTTAAGAGTTTTAAAATTAAAATCGGCATTTTCTGTGGCCTATACATGGGGAAATACAGTATAATTGGGGAAATACAATGGCCTAGAAAAAGTATCACAGCCTCTGCTTGACCTTGTACTCAAGCATGCCTTTGTAGTTTAAACCTGTGGTTGTACTGAGGCTGTCTTCTATTAATGGAAGACTCCAATTTCTTAATCTAAAATTCACGTTTAATATCGATGATAAATTAAATAACAACAGGTCACTTGTAATAATATTAAGCTGAATCAGGATTCTGCCCATACAGAATGAATCTGCTTGTGTAACTTAATTCTCTTCCAGAGAGAGTTGTCAATAGCCAATAAAAGATATACTCACACACCATTTCCAAAGACAGACGTTATATCAGTGGGCATAATAGATCCCAGTCACCAATACATTCAGATAAAAACTATGGCTTCTTTGTTTAACAGTGAAATAAAGCAGCTGGGGTTGATGCCTTAATGTGCAGTGATTTTTTTTTTGGCTCTCAGATACATTGAAAGCTAATGGTCAGCCCTGTTAGCTGCTATATCTTTCTCATCACATAAGGCGGGGGGGGGGGGGAGGGGGGGGGGGGGGGGAGGGGAGGGGAAGGTTGAATTATCTTCTTCCTAGAGAGGCAGGCATCACAACAAACCTTGGAGACTCAAAACAGCACAGATGCCTGTACAAGCTAATTACTGAGGAGCCCTGAAATACAAGGACTCATTTCATTCAAATATCCAAACATGAATCAACATTAAACATATATGTAGCAATGGCTGCTCCATGTAGTGGGGCCTTGAAAGTCACAAAAAGAGTAGCAAAGCCCTGGTCTGCAGGTTGGAGGGCTGCAAAACCCACCACAATTGGATATAATTTAAATATTAAATGGTGAAGTGTATCCTCGGTGTGAGGTCATAAGCTCTGAGAAGCCAAGTTCAAAAAAAGAATCAAGCCTCCTTTGCTTTACAAATCCAGGCTTTTCAAGGCAGAACCCTCGCTCTTATTTTAGCCATGTAGTGCAGGGATCTCAAAGTCCCTCCTTCAGGGCCGCAATCCAGTCAGGTTTTCAGAATTTCCCCAATGAATATGCATTGAAAGCAGTGCAGTAAACAACGCAGTCAGCAGTGAGACATTGATAACTCATTCAAAGTAATATACACCATTCAATGTCCTATATCTTCTTTTCTTAATTTTTTCTAAGTTTTTCAGGGCTTCAGACATGCCATTTGGTCACCACTCATTCTTCATGGCTGCCCAATATTTCTTTATGGCTATTGCATCTTCACTAGCCCCTCTATATACTTATTTTTCCATGTTTTTTATTTGTTTTTTATTTTTTTATTTTTTCCAAACCTTTAATGTGATATATGCATCACATTAAAGGTTTAGAAAAAAATAAAAAAACATGGAAAAATAAGTATATACAGGGGCTAGTGAAGAAGCCATAGTCATAAAGAAATATTTGGCAGCCATGAAGAATGAGTGGTGACCAAATGGCATGTCTGAAGCCCTGAAAAACTTAGAAAAAATTAAGAAAAGAAGATATAGGACATTGAATGGTGTATATTACTTTGAAAGCAGTGCATGCACATAGATCTCATACATATTCATTGGGGAAATCCTGAAAACCCGACAGGATTGTGGCCCTCAAAGACCCCTGATGTAGTGGGACCAGCACAATAGGAACCACAGGGGAATTAGCAGACACATTTTCACTTTGAAATCCAGGTGGTAGCAGAGCTTTCAACTAAGCATTTCTATTTACAATTAGAAGAAATCCCAGAATGCCTGGAGAAAAGAGATAAAAAATAAAAAGCCTAACTCACACCTCACATGCATTAGAATGAGTTGGCAGCTTAGAAAGAGGTAGCTTGAGAGGTAGCATGAGTTGGCAGGGAAAGAAAAGGGAAAGCGCCTGTAAAAGCATAAATAGTCCCTCTAGGTTTTTGTAATGAATGTCACTGATTTAGCTGAGCTGTAAAATCATTGTTTGTCTTTCAAACATGCTCATCACGCCATGAAGTAATTCACAGGCTTCTGCTGCAAATACAAAGAAAACCTAGATGAAAAGAATCCTAGACTTTCTAAATGTAGGTATTTGCAGAATGCATATACAGTACTCAAATCTCACACAAGATTCTAGGAAAAACAAAACAAAAGGACTATAATTAATACACACATTGTCAGGGATTGGTCTGCATAAAGATTGTTAAGCACTCCTAAAATATTAGCAACAGATATTCAGGGGCAGAAATTCACAGTGTCTTCCAGTCACCATTTCTTTAAATCAAATCAGTGAAGTTGTTTGCCTGCATCCCTGCCGTTTATGCCCTTGGACATCCGTTACTAAAAGCATTGAACTTCCTCCTACCTTTATCTTTCAATTTATTTCAACCACATTCAGTCACGGCTCCAGCTGGCATTCTCTGCCACTATATCACTTCAGAGCTGAGCACAAGAGTGAGGCATAAAGATAAGCTGATACAGTGTCGTAGTAAGTGGGTGCAGGGGGGCAGTCTTTCTTGGGACGCTGGCACCCCTCCTACTCTTCGCCCCCTTTCCCACTTCTTCCCCTGCTACAACGCGTGCCCCTTCCCTTCCCCACGTAATCTGCTTGCTCCAAATTTTTATTTCATATGATGATAGGGCAGACTCACCATAAACTGTGGTCATATATTCATGGATCTCCTTTGGCTTTTTCCCTTCCTTTGTGAGAAATTTTGTCACTGAATGATAATCCAAATCTAATAGCTTCTTTTTTGATTTGCACTAGGACTCTCCTGACATAGAAACATAGAGTATGACGGCAGAAAAGGGCTGTTGGCCCAACAAGTCTGCCCACTCAAATAACCCACCCCCCTAAGCACTGACATCCTATCTCTTAGAATGATAGACTCATATTGAGCTGCCACTCTGCATGAATAACATTAAGACATGTTACAACATGCACAGACTTACTCCAACACACTTGCTACTTTTCATACTCAGGTAGATAAATTATTGAACACTCATACATGGAAAGGAGTTGCAAAGACTCAGGAGCCATAGTAGGCAAGAGGCAGATGCATATGGCCCAAGATTATAAAAGGGGATGGAACTTCTTTTGTATGAGAAAAGACTAAAGAGGTTAGGGCTCTTCAGCTTCGAAAAGAGATGGCTGAGGGGAGATATGATTGACATCTACTAAATCCTGAGTGATGTAGAATGGGTATAAGTGAATCGATTTTTACTCCATCAAAAATTACAAAGACTAGAAGACATTCAATGATATTATAGGGAAATACATTTAAAATCAACAGGAGGAAATATTTGTTTCACTCAAAAAACAGTTAAGCTCTGGAACTTATTGCCAGAGGATATGGTAACAGAAGTCATAAGAACATAAGACTTGCCATTACTGGGTCAGACCAGTGGTCCATCATGCCCAGCAGTCTGCTCCTGCCGCGGCCCCTGGGTCAAAGATAAGTGCCCTAACTGAGACCAGCCCTACCTGCGTACGTTCCGGTTCAGCAGGAACTTGTCTAACTTTGTCTTGAATACCTGGAGGGTGTTTTCCCCTATAACAGCCTCTGGAAGAGCGTTCCAGTTTTCCACCACTCTCTAGGTGAAGAAGAACTTCTTTACGTTTGTACGGAATCTATCCCCTTTTAACTTCAGAGAGTGCCCTCTCATTCTCCTTACCTTGGAGAGGGTGAAGAACCTGTCTTTATCTACTAAGTCTATTCCCTTCAGTATCTTAAATGTTTTGATCATGTCCTCTCTCAGTCTCCTCTTTTCAAGGGAGAAGAGGCCCAGTTTCTCTAATCTCTCGCTGTACGGCAACTCCTCCAGCCCCTTAACCACTTTAGTTGCTCTTCTCTGGACCCTTTCGAATAGTACCGTATCCTTCTTCATGTACGGTAACCAGTGCTGGATGCAGTATTTCAGGTGAGGGCGTACCATGGCCCAGTACAATGGCTTGATAACCTTCTCCGATCTGTTTGTGATCCCCTTCTTAATCATTCCTAGCATCCTATTCACCCTTTTTGCCGCCGTGTATTGCGCGGATGGCTTCATTGACCTGTCGACCAGCACTCCCAAGTTTCTTTCCTGGGGGGTCTCTCCCAAGTAATGCCCCGGACATCCTGTATTCATGTATAAAATTTTTGTTACCGACATGCATCACCTTACACTTATCCACATTGAACCTCATTTGCCATTTTGCAGCCCATTTCTCAAGCATGATTATATCACTTTGCAGATCTTTGCAATCTTCCTGCGTCTTCACTACTCTGAATAACTTAGTTTCGTCTGCAAATTTAATCACCTCATTCATTGTACCAATTTCCAGATCGTTTATAAAAATCTTGAAGAGCACGGGTCCAAGCAACAAACCCTGCACCACTCCACTGATGACGCTTTTCCAGTCTGAGTATTGTCCATTTACCCCTACTCTCAGTTTCCTATCTGCCAGCCAATTTTTAATCCATGTGAGTATTTCACCTTCGATTCCATGGCTTGCAAATTTTTGAAGTAGTCGTTCATGCGGAACCTTGTCGAACGCCTTCTGAAAATTCAGATATACAATGTCGACCGGGTCACCCTTGTCTATCTGCCTGTTTACTCCCTCGAAGAAGTGCAGCAAGTTCGTCAAGCAAGATCTTCCTTTGCTGAAGCCGTGCTGGCTGGTCCTCATCGGATCGTGTCCGTCAAGGTGCTCAATGATGCGGTCCTTTATCAGCAGCTCTACCATCTTTCCTGGTACCGAGGTCAGACTCACCAGTCTGTAGTTTCCTGGATCACCCCTCGAACCTTTCTTGAAGATCGGCGTAACATTCGCCACCTTCCAGTCTTCCAGAATCCTTCCCGATTTGATCGACAGATTGGATATTAGTTGAAGCAGTTCAGCTATAGCCCCTTTCAATTCCTTGATTACCCTCAGATGGATGCCATCCGGTCCCGGGGATTTATCATTTTTAAGCCTATCAATCTGCTTGCATACCTCTTCTAGACTGACTGTCAACCCTGTCATTTTCCCGTCTTCATTTCCCGCGTATAGCCTGTCGGCTTCCGGTATGTTGTGTATATCCTCTTCAGTAAACAGATGCAAAAAAATGTGTTCAGTTTGTCGGCGATGGCTTTGTCCTCCTTTAGAACTCCCTTTATTCCATGGTCATCCAACGGCCCCACCGCTTCCTTCGCGGGTCGCTTCCCCTTAATATATCAAAAGAACATCTTGAAGTTTTTTGCCTCCTTGGCTATTTTTTCCTCGTAGTCTCTTTTGGCCCTTCTTACCACCTTATGATACCTGCTTTGATGCCATTTGTGCTTTTTCCAGTTTTTGTCTGTTTTTTTACCTTTTCCATTCCTTAAAAAAAGTCTTCTTTTCTCTGATCGCTTCTTTCACCATTACAGTGAGCCACACCGGTTCCTTGTTCTTTTTCCTCTCAGATCCCTTGCTGATATGCGGTATATATAGATTTTGCACCTCGCTGACTATATCCTTAAAAAGGGACCATGCTTGTTCTAGCATCTTTACAGTACTTATCCTCTTGATAATCTTCTTCCCCACCATGAGTTTCATCCCTTTGCAAAAGTAAATTCATTTAAAAAAAGATTTAGACAAGTACCTGGAGGAAAAGTCCATAGTCTGCTATTAAGACAGGCATGAGGGAAGCCATTGCTTGCCCTGGGACTGGAAGCATGGAATGTTACTTCTATCTGGGTTTCTTCCAGGTATTTGAGACCTGGATTAGCCACTGTTGGAAATAGGAAACTGGGCTAGATGGACCATTGGTCTGGCCCAATATGGTTATTATTATGTTCTTGTGCTTATAAGAATTGTCATACTAAGTCAGACCAATGGTCCATCTAGCCCAGTATCCTGTTTCCAACAATGGCCAATCCAGATCACATGTACCTTGCAGAAACCAACACAGTAGGAACATTTCATGCTATCAATCCTAGGGCAAACAGTGGTTTTCCCCCATGTTAGTCTCAATAGCAGACTGTGGACTATTTCTCCAGAAACTTGTCCAAACCTTTTTTAAACCCAGATATGTTAACTGCTATTACCACATCTTTTGGCAATGAATTCAAATATATTTCTTCCTATTTGTTTTAAAGGCATTTCCATGTAACTTCATTGAGTGTCTCCTAGTCTTTGTACTTTCTGAAAGAGTAAAAAAAAAATAATAATAATTCACTTTTACCCATCCTACACCAATCAGGATTTTGTAGACCTCAATCATATCCCCCCTCAGCTATCTCTTTTCCAAACTCTAACCTCTTTAGCCTTTCCTTATATAAGAGGAGTTCCATCCCCTCTATCAATTTGGTCACTCTTCATTGAACCTTTTCTATTTCTGCTATATCAATTTTCAAGGTGAGGTTGTACTATGGAATGATTCAGAGGCATTAAATATTCTTGGTCTTATACATCAAGGTGAAAGAATGAGTTTTGTGCATTCTACTGCTAGCTAGAAGGTCACTGATTATTTTTATTTGCTCTTTTATTGTTGTCTTTGATTATGGCAGGACTAACTGGACACAATTAAGAGATATCTGAAAGATGTAGGAGAAATTACTGGGAGGCAATTCACTTAAGACTTGTAATGTTTGAAAATTTCTCTGCCACATTTGTTCCATAAGCCTCACACGTCTGGCTAGTTTCACCAATCTTGGCCTAGGAAACTCTCCCATATCCAGGATAAATCTCATTGTCTACTAAGGAGGCACCTGGTGCCAACTCATTTCCCTCCCCCATGACTCCTCTGCACCACCACCACCTAATACTGATTTATCCCAATCTCTTCACCCCAAACTAGGATTACCATATGGCTCCAGAAAAAGAGGACGGATTGAGACATCCAGGTTTTACTCCCATTGCTTTCAATGGAAGTAAAACCCGGATGTCTCAATCTGTTCTCCTTTTCCTGGAGCCATATGGTAACCCTACCCCAAACCACTTAACCCCCTACCACCATGTCATTCACTTTTTGAATTCATCACTTCACCCTCCCTTTTGTCCTCAACCTTTTTCTCAGTCCTAAAACTTCAACAGTTACTTCCTCTCATTCAGCCATTCTCACTCTTTCTCTGTGCATCTTAACCATAGTGACCTCCCCCACCCCATTGCTTCTCCCATACTCATCTGCATTCACTTATTCCTTCTCTTGCTCTCTGCTGGGAACATCAATCCCAATCAACCTTCACCCTACTCATGCAGGTCACACCTCAATGCAACCAATCTTATATCTGTTTCGCTCCTCCCCCTCTCATCTCTGCCTTTCTCATGCACCCCGAGGAATGCCTACTCTGTTTCCCACAAGCTTATCTTCATCCCTCTTTATCTCTCAAACTCTTCACCTGCTGCTCTGAACACTCTGCTTCAGTTGACACCCTGTGTCGTGGAAGCTACCTTTTCTCATATACACCTCACACAGTTGGTCATGGAGGTGATTTTGGGCTGTTACTCTCGCCACCTTGTAGATATCAACCCATTCTTCCACCTCATTCTCACTGCTCTCACTCCTCTCACTCCTTTAAGTCCACTCCATCCATCTATTTGATCCTCTACCTCTCTGAGTAGCAGTCATTTACTGACCCCCTGATATGTCCCTCTCTTCCTTCCTCAGTGACTAACTCCTAGCTCTCCTTGTTTCTTTCTTGAACTCTCATCTCCTTCCCTCATCCTTGGTGACTTTAACATCCATGCTGTCAACACCTCCAACTTCTACACCTCAAGGTTTCTCACTCTAACATCCTCATTCAATCTCCAGCTGTGCTCCACCACCCCCATGCACCAGAATGGCTACTGCCTTGACCTTGTCTTCTCCTCCAACAGCTCTACCATCAGTTTCTGCACCTCAAATCTTTCCCTCTCTTACCATCATCTGACCATCACCCTCGCCCTCCCCAGACCCGGCCAATCACTACCAATATGTTTGGGAACCTTCAGGCTATTAACCCTGGCACCCTCTCCACCATTGTCTCATTCCTCCCTTCAGCTACCATGTCATACGTCTGTCAATGAAGCTGTCTTCTCCTGTAACACCATTCTCTCCTCTGCTCTAGATACATTCACTCTTCCTATTTCATGTCCTGTAAGGAACATGAACCGCAGCCCTGGCTGACCCTGTGTCTGATCTGCTGAACATCTTTGGCTTAAATCCCACACATATGCTGACATCCTTCCAGTCTGCTTTCTTACTTTCTGAACAAGAATACTATGCCCATTTAACTAGCTCTTTTAGTTCTAACCCTTACCATCTCTTTGCTACACTAAACTCTCTATTCAAAGTGCCCTCACCTCTAATTTCCCCTGGATAACCCTGACTAACCTTAACATGAACAATGTAATTTTGAAAGTTTTCTGTAATGTCGCTGTCTGTATACAGTCTCTTCCCCTGTAAACCACTTTGAACTGTTTGTGGTATGGCGATATAGAAAAATTAAATTATTATTATTATTCTCTTTCTCCCCAGATTATGGCTGAGTTCTTCTACAACAAGGTTCAGAAGATTCTCCCACACTTCTCAACCATCTGTCCCTTCTGCCAACCTCTCCTCAACCCCTGTCACCTCTTCCTCCTTTTCAGACATCACTGAAGGGGAAACTGCACATCTTCTCTCTTCCTCCAAACCCACTACCTGCTCCTCTGATCCGATTCCTACTCAGCACTATCTTTCCCACTGTCATCCTTCCTATCTGTCACATGTCATTCTCAACTGCAACTATTTCTGATGCCTTCAAACATGTCGTAATTATACTTCTCCTCAAAAAGCCCTGTATGCCTCTCTAACAATTGCCCCATCTCCCTCCTCCCCTTCTTATCCAAGCTACTTGAATGGGGGCTGTTCACCATCATTGCCTGGACTTCCTTTCATTTTTAAGCTACTCAAGACCCACTTCAATCCAGCTTTCTCTCACTGCATTCCATGGAAATTGCCCTTGCTAAAGTCTCCAATTACTTGTTCCTGGCCATATCCAAAGGCCTCTACTCTATCCTCATCCTACTCAATCTATCTGCTGCTTTCGATACTGTTAATTACCACCTAATCCCTGATACATTGTCTTTACTGGGATTCCAACATTCTGGTTTTCCTGGGGGGGTTTTCCTAGTTCTCCCAATGCACCTTCAGTTTATGAAGTAGTGGATCCTCCTCCACTTCTATCCCATTATCAATCGGTGCATCTCAAGGCTATGTCTTGGAACCTCTCCTTTTCTCCATCTACACCCATTCCCTTGGTCCACTGATCTCCCATGGTTTTCAGTATCACCTGTATGCGGATGACTCCCAGATATACCTCTTCACCCCACATATCTCTACAGGAATCCAGACCCAAGTCTAAGCCTGCCTGAATGTCTCACTGCCATCTAAAACTGAATATGGCTAAGACCCAGCTCCTCACCTTTCCACCTAAAACCCCCTCCTCCCTTCTCCATTTCTGTGAAGAACACTCTCCTCCTCCCTATCTTGTCAGATCACAACCTCAGGGTCATCTTTGGCTCCTCTCTCTCCTTCACTCTGATCCAACAAACTGTTAAAGCCTGTTGTTTCTTCCTCTATAATATTACAAAAATCTGACCTCTCCTTTCTGATCACACTACCAAAACTCTTATCTACACTCTGATCACCTCTCAGGTCTTCCGCTCAACAATCTCTCTCCGGTTCAATCTGTTCAAAATTCTACAAGAACTGCCATACTCACTTTACCCTTTTCCTCAAGTCACTTCATTAGCTCCCCATCCAGTTCTGAATATAGTTCAAACTCCTCTTACTGACCTAAAAGTGCAATCAGTCTGCAGCCCCTCAATATCTTTCCTCACGTATCTCCCCCTGTGAACTCCGTTTGTCAAATAAGTCTCTCCTATCCATACTTTTCTCTTCCACTGCCAACTTCAGACTCCATCCCTTTTAGCTTGCTGCACTGTATGCCTAGAACAGACTGTCTGAGTCATTATGCCAAGCTCTGTCTAAAGCAGTATTTAAATCCAAGCTAAAAGCCCACTTTTTTGAGGCTGCAATCAACTCCTAACTCCCACTCACCATAAGATACCTATGTCTATCTTACCATTCGCTCTGTAAGAAACTCCCTGACCCCTATATGTCCTATCTGTTTGTCCAAATTAGATTGTAAGCTCTTCAAAGCAGGGACCATCTAATACATGTTAAATGTACAGTGCTGTATACACCTTTCAGCACTATAGAAATAATAAAGAGTAGTAGTAGTTATATAGGTAAATTGATAATGACACCATTGTTTCTAATCATGGTTTTCTTTACTGCTTCTATGTACTTTAAAAAAAACATCTATTGAATTCCTGTAAAATGTTAATGGGCATGCAGACAAAGTATCATATTAATCAAGGTCTATATGGAAATACTGCAGATGTACACTGACAATTTTCAAAGCCATTTCCAAGAGGCTTTGCACTTTTTGAAGGATGAACTTTTAGTAAAGCCTTCTGAAGGCTTGGCTCCTAAAAGCAAAGTCAAGCGAATTTAGCAGCAGGGGCAATGGTTTTGGAAAGTGTTTTCACATAAGTTGTGAGTAATGGATAATTATCTGCTGTTTTAGACTTAAATTGAAGACCTCACTTTTCCAGAAGGCTTTAATTAAGTGATGGTCTGGGCATGCAGTTCCTATATGTATATGGAAGCTAAGGAAGCTATAAAAGAAGTAAAGTCCATTTGTACTTTGTTTTATAGGTTTTTATGATTAAGTAGCTTTTTTTTTTTTTTTTAATTACATGTTACCTTCTGGGTCCAGAAGCAAAGGAAACGAACTTTGTATGTATACATGTGATATGCTTTAATGTATGATTATATTCAATAAGCTTCATTGGTTCTAAGGCTGATGTGCACAGTCCCTTGTTTTGGTTTATGCAAATAGTATTATACATTTACTATGGTATTTATTAATCTACAGGACTATAATACTGCAGGTTAATAATTCCCATGATAAATCCCATATATTATATTATATTATATTATTCCCATGATAAATTCCCATATTATACTGCAGGTTGATGATCCCCATGATAAATAAAGATATGGTAAAAGTTAGTTTGCCTTTCTGTGTTCCCTGATGACGCCCACCACTCCTTATTTTCTAAATCTGTAGATGTTATCTCTCAAGAAACAAAAAAGCTGGCATTTTCCTCAACTTTAATCAAGTAAAACCAAGATTCTTGATCTACCTAAACATCCCACCCCTTGTTCTGACAGCCTGGATATAAACTTCTTTGAGCTCTGGTTGGAAAGATGGTATTAAAATGCAAATAAATAAAATGCTGAAGGGAATTAATTTTGTTAAGAGTTGTTGGGGTTTTTTTTTCAATATTTGATGAATATCATGACAATAGCAAGACTTACTCCTTGGCTAGAGTATGCAGAGAGTAATATTAACCTCTCAAGTTTACTGCTTGTGTTTGCCTTTGTACATTCATTGTCTCAAATACAGTTTCATTCTGGAGCTCTACCTGACAGGGTACTTAACTTGCTACTTCAGGTAAAAGCTGGGTTCCTCCTGCAGTACATATATACCCGAATATGTTGATCTGAATATAAGTCGAGACCCCCCTTGTTCCTCCCCCCAAAAGAAGGAAAAATGGTTGACTCGAATATAAATTGGGCGGCTTAATATTCAAGTGCCCTGCGCAGTAACTGATAAAAGTTTAAGCGATTTAGTTATCTTCTCCCTGGACAGAGAATGGGAGAAAAGCCTTAATCAAACCAATGCAATACATATAACAAAGAAAATACCTAATTTATTCATCCCTAGACTCAAATACATCCTCTGAAAATTTGATCACAAAAAAAAAAAGTGAAAAATGTTTGGTTGCCGCAAGAGTCTTTGAACTAAGGATGGACTAAACGGTTTGAATTATATTTGAGTCACATCCAAATCTGGGGATAGGTGGGAATAATAAGACAGAGACAACAATTAGCATTCAACCAAAACAAGTGATAAATCACAGCAGACAAATCCAAGCTATTCAATAGCTCTGTTTATACTGAGTAAATGAACCACATTTGCCGATTAGCTCAAACCTCTACAGTTGTGAAAGTAAAAGTTTATTAACATGGTTTGGATCAGGATGTCAAATCAAAACTGAACTCAGAAATAGATTCTTTTATGTTGAACTTGAACCAGAATGAACTGGAAAAAAATTATCTTTGATAGTGCCAGTTTAGAATAAGCATTTGATAAACCATAATGGACTTGGCAATGGCATACCTGCTGACTTCAGAACCAGAATGGATTGTTGGGAATGGGCATAAATCACCAGTATCTGGGATGATTTACAGTTTGGATTTACCCAAATTTCTACACTCTGCCCTCTTAAAGGACTGGGAAGCATCAGACAGGTTATACTACTACTACTACTTATCATTTCCATAGCCTTACCATAAATTGGCACTTGGACGTCCTAATCACCAGGACATCCAAGTGCCAATTTTCAAAACTGTCTTTCTGGACATCTCATGAGGCATCCTAGCTGCTATGCTTTCGAAACTAAAGGGGTGGGGGAGTGTTGGAGGCATGTTCTGGGAGGCCTTTGGGTGTGCTTAGACCTGGACATCTTGCAGTAATAATCAAACCTTTCCCAAGATGTCCTAGACGGAACCTAGACGTTCTAAGCTAGACCTGTTTTAAAAGCGACTAAGTGCTAAAAACGTACCAAACTGACCAGATGACCACTGGAGGGATTAAGTTATGACCCCCCCCCCACCCACACACACTAACCCCCTTCCATTCCACAAAGATCTGAATGAAACAGTACATTTTCTGGATGCTGGGCTGTATAAAGAAAGGTGTAACCAGTAGAAGAAAGAAGGTGTTGATGCCCCTGTACAGGTCGTTGGTGAGGCCCCACGTGGAGTATTGTGTTCAGTTTTGGATACCGTATCTGACGAAGGACATAAGAAGACTTGAAGTGGTCCAGAGGAGGGCGACGAAAATGATAGGAGGTTTGCGCCAAAAGACGTATGAGGAGAGACTGGAAGCCCTGAATATGTACACTCTAGAGCAGTGGTTCCCAACCCTGCCCTGGGGGACCCCCCAGCCAGTCGGGTTTTCAAGATATCCCTAATGAATATGCATGAGAGAGAATTGCATACCTGTCACTTCCATTATATGCAAATCTCTCTCATTCATATTCATTAGGGATATCTTGAAAACCCGACTGGCTGGGGGGTTCCCCAAGACAGGGTTGGGAACCACTGCTCTAGTGGAAAGGAGGGACAGGGGAGATATGATTCAGACATTCAAGTACTTGACAGGTATCAACGTAGAACAAAATCTTTTCCAGAGAAAGGAAAATGGTAATATCAGAAGGCATAATTTGAGGCTGAGGGGTGGGAGACTCAGGAGCAATGTAAGGAAATTCTTATTTACGGAGAGGGTAGTGGATGCCTGGAATGTGCTCCCGAGAGAGGTGATGGAGAGGAAAATGGTGACAGAGTTCAAAAAAGCATGGGATGAACACAGAGGATCTAGAATCAGAATATAATATATTGAAGAACTAAGGCCAGTACTGGGCAGACTTGCATGGTCTGTGTTTGTATATGGCCATTTGGTTGAGGATGGGCTGGGAAGGGCTTCAATGGCTGGGATGGTGTAGATGAGCTGGAGTGAGCTTTGATGGAAACTTCAGTAGTTTGAACCTAAATACAGTACCGGGCAGAGCTTTGGATTCTTGCCCAGAAATAGCTAAGAAGAAGAAATAAAAAATTTAAATTGAATCAGGTTGGGCAGACTGGATGGACCATTTTGAGTGAGCCCCCCTTTCCGTCTTATCTCTCTCTCTCCCAGTCAACTGACTCTGGATCCGGCATCTACATCTCCACCGTAAACAGTCTGTCAACTCTCCCTCTCTCTGAACCCCCTTCCCTATCCTACTTCCATGATGTACGTATATCCACTGCCTATGCTAGCCCCACAAGCTTCCCTTAGAAACATAGAAACATAGAAATAGACGGCAGATAAGGGCCACGGCCCATCTAGTCTGCCTACCCCAATGACCCTCCCCAATGACCTGTCACTGTGAATAGATCCCACATGTCTATCCCATTTGGCCTTAAAATCAGGCACGCTGCTGGCCTCAATGACCTGAAGTGGAAGACTATTCCAGCGATCAACCACCCTTTCAGTGAAAAAGAATTTCCTGGTGTCACCGTGCAGTTTCCCGCCTCTGATTTTCCACGGATGCCCCCTTGTTGCCGTGGGACCCTTGAAAAAGAAGATATCTTCTTCGACCTCAATGCAGCCCATGAGATACTTGAACGTCTCGATCATGTCTCCCCTCTCTCTGCGTTCCTCGAGTGAATAGAGCTGTAACTTCTCTAGCAGCTCCACGTACGGGAGGTCCTTGAGTCCTGAGACCATCCGGGTGGCCATTCTCTGAACCGACTCTAGCCTCAGCACATCCCTACAGTAATGCAGCCTCCAGAATTGCCTAGTACTCTAGGTGAGGTCTCACCATGGATCTATACAATGGCATAATGACTTCAGGTTTACGGCTGACGAAACTCCTGCATATGCAACCTATGATTTGCCTTGCTTTGGAGGAAGCTTGCTCCACTTGATTGGCAGTCTTCATGTCTTTACTGACGATCACCCCTAAATCTCGTTCTGCTTCAGTTCTTGTTAGGATCTCGCCATTAAGGGTGTAAGTCCTGCATGGATTCTGACTGCCCAGGTGCATGACTTTGCATTTTTGGCATTGAAGCTGAGTTGCCAGGACCTAGACCAGCACTCCAGTAGAAATAGGTCGTGCATCATGTTGTCGGGCATTGAATTACTGTCTGATATGCTTTTGCCCACTACATTGCTTAGTTTGGCGTCATCGGTGAATAATGTTATTTTACCCCGGAGCCCTTACGCCAAGTCTCTTATATAGATGTTGAACAGAATCGGGCCCAGGACGGCGCCCTGAGGCCCAACAAAAAGGAAAGACAATTATGCCAATGAAGGTAGGAAGAGGCAGAGGGAAGTTCATGGAGCCTGAACAGTCAATGGATATCAATCATTGCTGCCACTGGCAGTGGTTCTGAGGTAGAACAGGGAAGGTTGGTTAAGAGAGAGGAGTTTCTGCAGGGCCATGGGCAAAAGAGGGACTGATGCTGAATCTTGGATGGAGGAGAGGGGACAAAGGAGTGAGATAGCTACCACTGAAATGTTTGTGGGGCCTTATTGGCCACCAGACAGGGGCAAATTCAAAGTGATGCACATTAGGAAGAATAATCCAAATTATAGTTACCAGATGCTAGGGTCCATATGAGGGGTCAACACCCAAGAAAAAGATCTGAGTATTATCATTGACAATACTCTGAAACCTTCCACTGAATGTGCACATGCGGTGGTGGCCAAAAAAGCAAACAGGATACTAGGAATTATTAAGAAAGAGACGGTAAATAAGACCAATAATATAATGCCATGATGCGACCTCACCTTGAGCATTGTGTTCTATTTGGGTCATGTATCTCAAAAATAATAGTGGAATTAGAAAAGGTTCAAAGAAGAACAAGAGCAACCAAGATGATAAAGGGGATAGAACTCCTTTCTTATGAGGAAAGGCTAAAGAAGTTAGGGCTCTTCAGCTTAGAAAAGAGATGGCTGAAGGAGAAATGATTGAGGTTTACAAAGATTAGGGGACACTCGAAGTTACATAGAAATTCTTTTAAAACCTATAGGATGAAATATTTTTCCACTGAAACAATAGTTAAGCTCTGGTATTTGTTGCCAGAAGATGTGGTGCCAGAAGATTGTAGTTGGGTTTAAAAAAAGGTTTGGACAAGTTCCTAAAGGAAAAGTCCACAGTCTGCTATTGAGATAGACATGGGGGAAGTCGCTGCTTGCCCTGGGATTGGTATCATGGAATGTTGCTACTATTTCCGTTTCTGCCAAGTATTTGAGACCTGGATTAGCCACTGTTTTTTAGGCTGATGCTGATACCGGTACCATTAGTAGAATTTGGCCCTAAGTGCACCCTCCCATATATCAAACTGCCAGGAATACCAACAGTTACCTTTGGCTGTAAATGCATGTTAGGTACAAAACCACAGCAAAGTTTGTTAAAATTTTTATTGACAAAGACATTATACAGATTGCCATGCCTATAAAATTTCTGGAAGTATTTAATCAAACACAGCATGGCTGCTATGCTAGAAGTTAGGTATTCTTCTGTAAGACATACTTTTTCTCCATAGATACTGAAACCCTGCTAACTCATGAGGGATGAGTATATGAGTTCACACACTGATGTCATTCTGCTGCTTTCCTCAGCTGCTGGCTGGGAGCCTGTTGCTATATTTTGCTCCGGTGCTGCTAAATAATTCATCAGCGCATGGGATTTTGTGAACAGGCTAAACTGCAGGCAGCAGGCCAGAACCAGGGTAACTATAGAGATTTAAAGGAACTGGAGACTCACTCCTTCCAGATTAAGATGCACTGAGAGAACAGCGTCTTCAATATGGAATGTTATACCAAAGAAGATCATAAAGCTTACTGACTATAATATCTTATATCTGGGTAGTCAAAATGTTTTCCGATAGCAACCAAATTCTTCATACACAGTATATACTGTAATACTTTAAATAAAAATGACAATAAAATCAATTTCTGGCGGAAATTTAAGTGTAAACTTGGCACACCACACCTTATGCCCATGCTTTGCCTACCACATGTCCGGTAGTTTGTCTGGACAGTTTATATCATGGCATAGTTTGGGGTACAGTATTAATTAGGCCCATTTTTAACAGTAACTCTGAAGCAACCAAAAACTACATTTATCTGGCATCTATCAATCTCCATGGGTGCCAGTTAACTGAGAGTCTACTGCATTTACAGTAGGTTTTTACCAGATACTAGTAACCTGGATTGGCCTCTGTGAGGACAGGCTACTGGGCTGGAGGGACCATTAGTCTGACCCAGTAGGGCTACTATTATGTTCTTATGTTCAAATACATAGATGAGGCCTCATTTTGCACAGGGGTTCCACCAAGGCCAATGTTAGACATTCGGGGGCCCAGGCAGAAATTTGGAAGGGGATCTCAAAGACCTATTATTAAGCTCTGTCTCTTGTTTCTGGTAGCTTTGGAACACCCTACAGCAGGGGTACCCAAAATGTCGATCACGATCTACCCGTCGATCGCAAAGGCAATGCCGGTAGATCGCAGAGCCAGTGTTCTCCCTAGCGTATTCCCATCACTGTCTCACCTTTAAAGCAATTACGGCAGCCTGCAGAGCAAACGTAGCAGGCTGCCGTCAGCCTCTGTAGCACGTTCTCTCTGCCGCAGTCCTGCCCCTGATGTCAGAGAAGGTGCAGGACCGTGGCAGAAGGAACGTGCTACAGAGGCCGACGGCAGCTTGCTACGTTCGCTCTGCAGACTGCCGTAATTACTTTAAACTGTGGTAGGCCCAAAGGGAAGAACAGAGGCAAGAACTACTCGATGATCCAGTCTGAGAGAAGCAGCGGAGGTAAGCCTCCGCACATCGGGGTAAGACTGTGCCCGTCGTGAGGACCACGGGAGTTGCCTTAGAGATTCTGGATTGGGGGGACCAAAAACACCTTGAGGAGGTGCGGAAAAGTAGCCTTGAACCAAAACGGAGGGGGAAGACTGTGCAGATCCTGAACAACTAGAGAGTTTAGAGAAGGAAAATACCCTGAACCAAGGAGAGAGAGATGCCAGGCCCTGGGGACGGGGAAGACAAAGAGAGCGAGAAAGACAAAGACCTGGACCAAAGGTGGAATGACACAAAATATTAGCAGAAGGAAGAGAGAGAGAGAGAGAGGGAGAAACCTGAAACAAAGGGGAGGCAGAAGAGAGGGGACCGATATGGGACTATGGGAGATGCAGACAGAAGAGATAGAAGGGGATAGACCATGAGGAAGAACAGAGAGATGCAAGATCATAACAGAGGAGGGAGACATGTTGCCAATAGGAGTAGAGGAGAGAAGAAAAAAAGTTGGACTCCTGGAGGGACAGAGAGAGATGTTGGTTGGGGAATGGAACGAAGTCTGGAGGACAGAAAAGGTGCACTCGGTCTATATATAAATAAATATGGGGGTCTTTTATTAAGGTGCACTAGCCGATTTAGCGCGCACTAAATGCTAATGCGTCCATAGAATATAATGGGTGCATTAGCACTTAGCGTGCGCTAAATCAGCTAGCGCACCATAGTAAAAGAGGGAGTATATGTTTAGTATTTTTATTGTTGGTAGATTATTTTGACTTGGTCATTTTAAAAGTACCTCAGAAGCCAAAAAAGTGTGGGCACCCCTGACCTACAATATGAAGCTCAGAAACATTGTTCTGTTTCACCCTCCAGTCCATACCCCCTCCCCCCCAACACCAGCCCTGGGTTCCAAGTGGGGAAAAGAATGTCCAAGGTTAGGACATTCACATTTTTCCAGGTATTTTACAAAAGGTTCTGTAAAATAGATCAACAGATACACATATACCGTATTTTCGCGGATATAACGCGCACCATTGTAAAACGCGCACAGGGGTATAGCGCGCAGAAATCACGATGATATGTACAAAAACTTTTCTATACCGCGCTCAGGCATATAACGCGCATGCTGCCCGACTCTCCTTTCGCCCGCCCTGACTTTCCGTGCGCTGTCCCGACTCTCCGTTCACCCCCCCTGACTTCCGTGCACTGTCCTCCCTTGAAGTCCTGTCCCCCCTTGAAGGTCTGTCCCCATCCTGAAAGCCTGATGCCCCCCCCGACGTCCGATACATCCCCCCCCCCCCGGCAGGACCACTCGCACCCTCACCCCGAAGGACCGCCGACTCCCCAACAATATCGGGCCAGGAGGGAGCCCAAACCCTCCTGGCCACGGCGACCCCCTAACCCCACCCCGCACTACATTACGGGCAGGAGGGATCCCAGGCCCTCCTGCCCTCGACGCAAACCCCCTCCCCCCAACGACCGCCCCCCCCCCAAGAACCTCCGCCCGTTCCCCAGCCGACCCGCGACCCCCCTGGCCGACCCCCACGACACCCCCACCCACCTTCCCCGTACCTTTGTGTAGTTGGGCCAGAAGGGAGCCCAAACCCTCCTGGCCACGGCGACCCCCTAACCCCACCCCGCACTACATTACGGGCAGGAGGGATCCCAGGCCCTCCTGCCCTCGATGCAAACCCCCCTCCCCCCCCAGCCGACCCGCGACCCCCCTGGCCGACCCCCACGACCCCCCCACCCCCCTTCCCCGTACCTTTGGAAGTTGGCCGGACAGACGGGAGCCAAACCCGCCTGTCCGGCAGGCAGCCAACGAAGGAATGAGGCCGGATTGGCCCATCCGTCCTAAAGCTCCGCCTATTGGTGGGGCCTAAGGCGCGTGGGCCAATCAGAATAGGCCCTGGAGCCTTAGGTCCCACCTGGGGGCGCGGCCTGAGGCACATGGTCGGGTTTGGCCCATGTGCCTCAGGCCGCGCCCCCAGGTGGGACCTAAGGCTCCAGGGCCTATTCTGATTGGCCCACGCGCCTTAGGCCCCACCAGTAGGCGGAGCTTTAGGACGGATGGGCCAATCCGGCCTCATTCCTTCGTTGGCTGCCTGCCGGACAGGCGGGTTTGGCTCCCGTCTGTCCGGCCAACTTCCAAAGGTACGGGGAAGGGGGGTGGGGGGGTCGTGGGGGTCGGCCAGGGGGGTCGCGGGTCGGCTGGGGGGGAGGGGGGTTTGCGTCGAGGGCAGGAGGGCCTGGGATCCCTCCTGCCCGTAATGTAGTGCGGGGTGGGGTTAGGGGGTCGCCGTGGCCAGGAGGGTTTGGGCTCCCTTCTGGCCCAACTACACAAAGGTACGGGGAAGGCGGGTGGGGGTGTCGTGGGGGTCGGCCAGGGGGGTCGCGGGTCGGCTGAGGGACGGGCGGAGGTTCTTGGGGGGGGGGGGCGGTCGTTGGGGGGGGGGGGGTTTGCGTCGAGGGCAGGAGGGCCTGGGATCCCTCCTGCCCGTAATGTAGTGCGGGGTGGGGTTAGGGGGTCGCCGTGGCCAGGAGGGTTTGGGCTCCCTCCTGGCCCGATATTGTTGGGGAGTCGGCGGTCCTTCGGGGTGAGGGTGCGAGTGGTCCTGCCGGGGGGGGGATGTATCGGACGTCGGGGAGTCGGCCGGGCAAGAGGGCTTGGGCTCCCTCTTGCTCCGATCGTGGATGCGGGTGCGGGTGGGAGCGCATGCGAGCGGTCGTTCGGGGTGGGGGTGCGAGCGGTCCTGCTGGGGGGGTGAATCGGGCGTCGGGCGGGGTGGGAACTATGTTTAAAAACTTTTGTATACCGCGCTCAGTCATATAACGCGCGAGGGGTATGCGCGGTACGTAAAATCACGTATAACGCGCGCGTTATATCCGCGAAAATACGGTACTTACTGACATGTACAATGAGAGCAGCAATTTCTAAAAACTAAACACAGAACAAAGGAAAGGCATCAATCACTTAGCAGCCTCCACATATAAGTACAATTGTACAGCTTTCTTCTGTAAGTGTCATTGATTGCATGCAAGGAGGTAATTTTAATAACAAGACACTAACATTTGCAATCTGAAAATGATTAAAATACCCGCATCTATGTCTGCATTTGTACACAGAAATGCCAGAAATCCACTTAAGCACTATTCTGTAAATACTCATGTATACACATTTACAGATCAATGTTTTCATTGGTAGATTCTGGAAGGGATATGGATGGGATTCATTTGTGAACAA
Source organism: Geotrypetes seraphini (assembly GCF_902459505.1). Taxonomy (NCBI): domain Eukaryota; kingdom Metazoa; phylum Chordata; class Amphibia; order Gymnophiona; family Dermophiidae; genus Geotrypetes; species Geotrypetes seraphini. Next base: position 82,820,114 of record NC_047085.1, on the reverse strand, counting down.
CTTACAGGTGCTCCCAGACAGTAAAATAACCCCTGATTAGAGGTAGGGTACCATGACCCCAGCATTTATCATGAGTTTAGGGCCCTAACTTGACTTGTAATGAATCACCACAAGTCATATTAGGGTATTTGCATAGTAATGAGATGCAAAACATGCATTTGCTTATTTTGCATCTCATTAGTACCTAACCTGCAGTAATTTAAATATCCCCATTGTATTTTTAATCAAGTGACTTTAGTGTCCGTTAGGTTACGTTAAGGGCCAAATAATGTATGTTAAGGCACCAATATCACTTGATGAACTCCCCATCACTGACCCATATGTGCATCTTATTGTAAAATGAAAAATGCAGGTATAATTTTTTCACTTTCCTACATCACATCTACAACATCCATCTTTGAATAACTGGCTGTTTAAATGTCCTGGCTGTTTGATGTCACTACATATATACTCTAGGTATCTCTCCATATAAATGCTGCTATTTACTGTATGAGAGATGTTGGCTGATTATTTTAGTTTTATATATTTCATTTTATGTTTTACTGTTTTCTTTTCTAGGTTTCCTTTTAATTTTATGTTGTAACATCAGATTTTGGAACTCTTATGAACAACCCGAAAGACAGTACAGTACTCCCCCGAAATTCGCAGAGGTTCTGTTCCAGGAACCCCCGCGAATTTTGAAAAACTGCAAATACGGTTTTTCATCTGTCAAAAGGCAGGGGAGGCAGGATAGGGCAGCTGGAGTGCCGGCGGGTGAAGAAAATCACTCGCGGTCTGCTCCGACCGCCTCTTTCTGTAGTAAAGTCGGGCTACATCAATCAGGAGCTGCTTTGACACGCAGCTCCTGATTGGTGTAGCCTGACTTTACTTCAGGAAGAGGCAGTCGGAGCAGACCACGAATGAGTGAGTCCACAATTCGCGAACTGCAAATTCGTGGGGGAACACTGTATATCAAATTCAATAAATAAATAAATGACCTACTTAGTAACGTAATAATGGGTTGCAGATAAAAACCAAATTAGTCCATCCAGTGTGCCCAACAGAAGATGCAAAAGCCCAAATTTTCTATAGTGCACCATAAGTTAGATGGCGGTAGGTGCCCTACTGCAACCTTAACTTGCCCACCCCCCCTTTTATAAAACCATAGTGCAGTTTTTAGCATCGGCTGTGGAGGTAACATCTCTGACGCTCATAGGAATTCTATGAGTGTCGAAGTTGTTACTGCTGCAACCGGCACTAAAAACTGCACAACAATTTTGTAAAAGAGGGGGAGAGTATTTTAATTGGTGATAAACGACACGTCCAGCTCCTGTCTATAGAGGTACCTACCAGTGCCTACATCTAAAGTAGGCATAGTTTACACCAGAAGTGGATGTTGGTTTCTGTAGGCACCTTTCTGAACACAATTCTCATCAAAAGCTAGCACCAGAAATGTAGGCCTGTAAAACCCTGTCCTACATTTATGGCGCCTACTTTCAACATGGCCCTGATTCTCTAAATGGCACAGTCGTACGATTTAACACGTGATCAGAACCACTTTTCTAAGCGTTCCTATGAGTGTCGGGAGCAGCGCAGAGCATTCAGCACGCCGGCCTGTGCTAAAAAACGCTAATCATGTACTATTTTTAAACTTTTTTCTTTTTCTTTTATTTTTTTATATATACAAATTTCAAATTTAACATGACAGGAAATGTCACAAATGAAATTAATACAGAAGAAAGGAAATTAAAAAATATACATCATTATAAAGCTAAATAAAAATTAGTCAATTTTACATTATTTGTTAGTCGACAATATTAGGGGAGAGAACTGTGAAAATGCAGAGGAAACAATTATAAAAGAAAATATATAGAAAAAACAGACGGATATGTGATTGATCCAATAATTATTCATTGAACAGATTTAAGAAGATATTCTTTATGGACTACTTGAAATTACAGTATAGCCCTTTTTCTAGAACTGTTGCGACTCAAAGAAAACATAACACATCCTCTGAAGGATGAACAAAAGATGCTCCCAACTGTATAACCTGAGGTCTTAAAAATAAAAACAGCCTTCTCTTCTAGGTAGCTCTAGATACATCTGGATAAATTTTTCCTTTAAAAGTCATAAATGAAACATCCTTATGCTACTACTATTAATTATTTCTTTTTTTATTTATAGTTTTCACAAATTGTTAAAGAACAATTTAAAGAAATTAACAGTTGAAATAAGAAACAAACAATAAATTATAAAATAATTCCACATATACAACTAGAGTGCACAAAACAAGGAGAGAGAGACCATCACCTCCAAGGGAAGTTGGTTCTGAGGAATAAACTCATAACTAATCACATTACAGTGTAGTTGAATTTAAAAAAAACTGCCTGGTTGAGGGACTCCATGGGAGAATTTGGAGCTCTAGAAGCTGTCTTGCCCTCTAGAAAGAAATGTAATTGATCAGGATCATAAAATATATATCTAACATTCTGATAGGTAACACAGCATTTACAGGGAAAACGTAACTGAAAAGTTGCTCCCAAACTCAAAGTTAACTGACACATCTGGAAATATTGAAACTTTGGAGCCATGAAATTCCGCATTATCAGTCTTATAGAATAGACGGAGAACTGCCTCTCTATCTATAGCTGAAAAATCATTTGAGCAAGCAGTCTCTTGTCAGAATCTATGGCCAACTGAACCAAAAGTACTGCTGACACTAAAGCTTCCATATCTGATTTTTCAATGAAATTAGCTAAGTCCAAACTATATGCAGATAAAACCTGATTAGGACCTAATTTCTTCTTTCTTTTCAGGTAATAAATGTTCGAGAGTGGTGGATATGAAACTTCTGGAATATTCAAAACCTCAAAAGCTTTAAGAAAGTTTTTTTTTTAAAAATTAATTTAGTCATTTATTTACCCAATCCTCCCTTAGGAGCCCAGAATGGGTTACAGGAATACATTCATACTATGGGTAGGACAAAATTTAGTGAGAAATACAGACTTTAAGGCATTTACAGTCTAGACAAGGGGGGTTTAGATTATAGAAAGTTAATGAAGGTTTTGTCGTATGACATTTTCCAAGTTCTCAATTCTAAAATATAGGGCTCCTTTTACTAAGGTGCGCTAGCGTTTTTAGCGCACGCACCGGATTAGCGCGCGCTAGCCGAAAAACTACCGCCTGCTCAAGAGAAGGCGGCAGCGGTTAGCGCGCACTATTCCACGCGTTAAGGCCCTAACGCATCTTCATAAAAGGAGCCCATAAATTCCTCCTGTCTTTAATCTAGGCTTGGCCATGAGTTTTCAAAGTGTCTGACCTAGTCCCACAATCTTCTACTTTAGTTTCCAAACCAGAAATTATTTTCTTTATATCCAAATTTTCAGAGATTGTGATTATTTTTTTCAGGAGGGAGTGTGTTATGGTTGGGGAATGGCTGTATTGTTATCCAGCCAGTGCCTTTGCATTAGCATTTGCTAAATGGATTGTAACTTAACATAGGAGCCCTTAGCACCTCTGAAATAGGAGGCAGTAAGTTCTCCCATGTTAATATTTCTGTAGGTCTTGTACACTAATGGGATCTGCAAAAGGAAAAAAGAAATAAAAAGCCCTGTGTTTGGCCTGTATTGAAAATGGATTTGGTGCTTGGGTAATTCCTGCTTTAAAACATTTGATGTTCTATTGTCCATTTATTATGGATTTTTGGAAATCAATTTGGGGCCAAATTAATAGTCTATTAGAAAATCATGTGGCATACAGTATTATCTTCCAAAAATAATAAACTCTTACTTATTTTAACAGGAGTCGCCATATAACAAATAACATGTAATTGGAAAAATTGGAATAGATTAAACTAGTTTTTGGTGGAATTCAGTGTGTCATATTTATAAAATGGAAAGAACATTAGCCATTCAGAAAGGGAATTTTAATAAATTTCAAGATATGTGGGGGCCATTAACATATTATTGCAATGAATATATATTATTTTCCCTGATTTGTACAAATGAAAGAATGGGGTGGGGGAGGGGGTGGTATTGAAGGGATGGGAGGAAAAGGGATAATTCTATGTAATATGAAGAATGGTAGTATTTCAAGTGATGTATTTAAATCAAAATGGTGTTACTTTTTGATGCACTTGATGTAAGTTATAAAAATGAATAAAGAATTTAAAAAAAAACATGCTAAGCCCATTTCCTAATAATTTTTACCAAAAGAGCCCCTCAAATCAATGTACTGTTTAATCATCATCAACAAAGGTACATCAGTATTTACAGGTAGTAAATGTACTCTTATGTATGAGGAGGTGCTGAAAGGTTCTCGTCCCAACCAAGAAGAGAATGACATGGACTATGGTTCAATCAATGATCTGAAGCAATGGTAAACATAGAATTTTGTTTCTGCAAATTGGCACTTAACAATATAAGATAACACTCTTTTCAGCTGGTTGTTTGGGCTGCTCCCGACACTCATTAGAACTCTATGAGTGTCAGGAGCAGCGCAGAGCATTCAGCGTGCCAGCCAGCGCTAAAAACCACTATCGTGGTTTTATAAACGGGAGGGTCAGTTCCTTGTTCTTCTATGCTAAGAACCTCATATTCATTACTAATAGAGTTAAATGATAGTATTGTCAAATAGATTTATATTAAAGGGGCATGGTAATTTTTGTAGTACTGAATTATTAAAAATTTATTTTTAAAAAAATTATTTCATTTTTAGGTTATAAATAATCTGTCATGGCACTGTCTATATCTTTGCTTTATCACATTGTATTTATTTTCTCTGCCTCAATGACACTGTAAGCTCTAAATAATGTTTTACTTGTCTGAATTTGGAGAGCACAGCATGTTAGGGATATGCAGGAACATAATTTTTGGTTCATTTTGGACTGGATTCCTATCTTCTACCCCTTTTACTAAGCTGCAGTAGAGTTTTCTATGAGTGTCAGAGCAGTATTGGAGCATTTAGTGCTCTGAGTTGCAGTATAAACCTCTTCCGTGGCTTAGTAAAAGAGGGCCTTTATTCTTTTTTTAATTTTTCAGTTAATTTCAAATATTACTTTTAATTGAAGAAATATTTATTTATGAGAATTTGAAATTCCAGATTAATGCTTCTTTGAACATGTTAAATTGATTTAGCATACTAAAAATATTTTAAAACATGCTAAATAAATGAGGGCATGCTAATGAATGAACATACATATAATATCTCCCAGATTCTATATATGGAGCTCAAAGTTGGGCACACTTCTGAGATACACATGCAAATAAATTAAATAATAAGCTCTGACCCATCTATCCTTGGAGGTTAACAACCAATTATTGATGTTAATTGGCACTCATTAAAATTAGTACCTGTATGCTATTCTATAAGGCTATCTCCCATGGGGCATATCTCAAAAGGGGGCATGTCGAGGGGTTCCAAAAAAGTTGTACATGGAATTACAGAATACTGCCTAACCAAGCCTAACTTGGGCACTAGCATTTATTGAATCTGGAATTCATTGCTGGAGAATACGGTAAAAGCAGTTGGCTTAGCAGGGTTTAAAAAAATGTTTGGATAAATTCCTAAAACAGAAGTCCTTAAGCCTTTATTCAGATAGACTTGTGGAAATCCATTGCTTATTCCTAGGATAAGCAGCCTAAAATCTGTTTTATTTCTTGTGATCTTTCCAGGTACTTGTGATCTGTGCTAGTCACTGTTGGAAACAGTACACTAGGCTTGATGGACCTTGGGTAGAATAGTGCAAAGAAATTAAAAAAAAAAAAAATGGTTGTAATGTATACTCAGCCATCTTAATTTTTTAAGGTTTTAAACTTTATTTGTTTCATGCTTGTATTCTGATTTTCTTAAATGTCCTTCACAAGAAATCTAGACCTACCCTCAATCATCTTTACCCTTTTGGAAATTATGCATTAGGTTTCATCGAAAACCTGCTGCCCTCTAAGCCTGAAGAACTGAATAAAATAAAATTATTCTGTTTTATGAAATTCTTGCCTTCAACTTAGGTCAAAGAACATCCTTCAAAGCATGAGTCCTTATCTACTTTACAATAGATTTATTCCTAGAAATTCTTTACTCTGATGAAACCTTACAGACAGAATAGGAAAAAGCATGAATTCTCACTGGACCACATTTTTAGAGCAGGTCAAAGGGTTTGTTTTGTTTGCATTTTATGTGTGAACGCTCATCAGTAAACATGAACTGTGTCAAATCCATTTGAGCTGAAAATTTCGCATACATAAGCTGAGCATGTGGGATCTAAGGTGACTCACTACTGAATGACCTGTCTTTAGTAAACATTCTCTAGTAAGTCAGTGGCTAGCTCATAGAACATTGTGATTTTTTAAAAGCTTTTTTTTAATCATAATGGGTCAGTTTATAAGTTTAAACACGCACAGAGTGTAATCACATACATTTCTGAAACAATTTAGTTAGCATCTGAGACAGAAAAAAAATCATAAATACCTTCCCTTTCATATTTAAAATTTTAAGTGCTTTTGAAAAGAAATAAACATATAGGACCTGACTTACTATGCTTTCACCTTTAATAAAGAATGAGGAAAAATGCCTTAGTAAACTTTATTTTTATTTGCATTTCAAAATTTCATAAAGCATGATGGAGAAAGGGACGTTAGGGTGATAGTGGCCGAGGATCTGAAGGCAAAGAAATAGTGTGACAAGGTGGTGGCTGTAGTAAGGCTATATAATAAAGAAGTTGTTGATACCCCTGTACAGGTCGTTGGTGAGGTCCCTCTTGGAGTAGTGTGCTCAATTTTGGAGGCTGTATCTGGCGAAGCATATAAGAGACTTGAAGCAGTTCCAAAGAAGGCATTGAAAATGGCAGGGGATTTGCATCAAAAGATGTACATGAAGAGACTGGACCTAAATATATATACTCTAGAACAGTGTTTCTCAACTCGGTCCTGGCCCTTGCCAGTCAGGTTTTCAAGATATCCACAATGAATATGCATGACATTCATTTGCATATAATGGAGGCAGTGTATGCAAATTCAATGTGGATATCCTGAAAACCTGACTGGCAAGGGGGTACTCCAGGACTGAGTTGAGAAACACTCCTCTAGAAGAAAGGAGGGACAGGGGAAATATGATACAGACATGTAAATACTTGAACGGTATTAATACAGAACCAAATATTTTCCAGAGAAGGAAAAGTGGTAAAACTAGAGGGTATAAACTTGGTAGTCTTAGGAGTAATGTTAGGAAATTCTTTTTCACAGCGAGGGTAATTGATGCCTGAAATATCCTCCCAAGGGAGGTGGTGGAGAGACAAATGGTGACAGAATTCAAAAAAGCAAGGGAAGAACACAGGGGATCTCTAATCAGAGAATGAATGGTATAAATTGAAGAACTATGACTGGTACTGGGCAGACTTGCACGGTCTGTGACCTGTATATGGCAATTCGGTTTATGATAGGCTGGGGAGGACTTCAATGGGAACTCCATAATTTGGAACATGAGGATGGTGCCTGTATCCTGCAAACGATGAGATGGTTTGGACAGGCTGGAGTGAGCTCCGATGACAACCCCAGTAGATGGAACCTAAGGATAGATTGTATGGTCTATGGCTCAGAAATATCAAAGAAAAAAAGACCACTCAGGTCTTTATCTGCTGTTATTTACCATGTTTCTATGTAAAAGCCCAAAGTAACATATAAGGGCTGATATTCAGTCATCATTGGTAAGTTCTTAGTTTGTTTGTTTTTAACCGCCAGCTGCGTCATTCCTGGATATTTAATGCTGGATCACGTCCAGGTGCCAGCACTGAATATCAAAATGTATGTGGCTGACTCTCTCTTATATAGTTAAGGGGGGAGTTTATCAAAGGGCACTAAGTGCAATTATGTTGGCATGTGCAAATGCATTAGGGCGCACTAACTGCTAAAGATGCCCATAGGAATATAATGGGCGTCTTAGCACTTATTCAGATGAATTTTTCCCAAAGGGCTCCTTTTTACGAAGCCTCGGTAGCGGCTTTAACGCGCATGACTTTTAATCACGCGCTACCCCCCCCCCCCCCCGCACTAGTCGAAAAACTACCACCTGCTCAAGAGGAGGCGGTAGCAGCTAGCGCGTCTGGTGGTTTAGCGCTCGCTATTACGCGCGTTAAACTGCTACCGCGGCTTCATAAAAGGAGCCCTTAGTGCGATATTCAGCCCTTAATCGTATAAGCAACTCCGCACAAAACTAGGACTGGCTTATATGCAGCCTGATTTCACTGCTAAGTTGGGCAGTTGAGTGCTGAATATCAGGACTTAACTGCGTAAGTGCCAACTCTGCCCACAGACTGCCCACTTACGTGCCGCTGAATTTCAGTGGATAGCTTCAAACAAGTGATTTCTGTAGCCAAGAGCCATTTCTGACTGCTTAATTTGCTTTGAATACTGACCCCATAATAAACACGAAGACAGTATCCCAGTAAAAAAACAAACAAACAAACCCAAACCAAACGAAGGATTTAAGAAATGAAAAGAGAGATCCAGAGTAGAGAACATTGCTCCACTGATAATTCAGTCATTGATAAGTCATCTGGGAGATGCTGACCTAGAGAGAGAGCAGCCCACAGCCAAACATTCTGTCTGATTCCAATTATCTAACTGGAACATCTATAACTCTAGCAGTACATTAAAGAAAAGTCAAGGAAATTGGCTTATTTTCCCATTTCTCGCTGAGCCTTATCTTTGTGTAGGAAGCACAACTGCCTTTAATGTGGGCAGCATAATTACTACTACCTGCCGTGCATATATTTGTTGGGTTGAACTTCCGTTCAAACAAATCCTATTGAAGTTACTATTGAACATTACTGTAGAACATACATTTGTCTACAATACTAAAATATTCCGCAATAATTAAATATCAAGTGCCTGTGGTAAGTGTACCTGTTAGCTCTTTGACTAGTTTGAAAGTCAAAGAACATTTCTATAGATATGACTTTAGAGCAGGGGTGTCCAACCTTTTAACTTCACTAGGCCGCAATGGCCGAAAAAAATGTTTCTGGGGCCGCACAAACTTTCAAACGCTGCAGCAAGACACAAGAGGGAGCTGGCAAGATGGTAAACACCCGGGGGCAGCAGAGGAAAACACTGCATCGCCCTCGACCGGGGCCACACAAAATACTTCACGGGGCCACATGCTTTAGAGGAAGACATATTATGTATTCGATATTCAATATTTGATACAGTGCAGGGGTAGGCAATTCCGGTCCTTGACAGCCACAGGCAGATCAGGTTTTCAGGATATCCACAATGAATATATATGAGATGGATTTGCATGCCCTGCCTCTTTGAGATGCAAATCTATCTCATGCATATTTATTGTGGATATCCTGAAAACCTGACCTGCTTGTGGTTCTCAAGGACCGAAATTGCCTATCCCTGGTCTAGTGAAAGCACAGGATACACAGTGTTAGAAACATAGAAACATGATGGCAGAAAAAGGCTAAATGGCCCATCCAAGTCTGCCCATCTGCAGCATTCACTATCTCTTCCTTTCTCTAAAAGATCCTACATGTCTGTCCCACTTGACTTCAGACACAGTCTTTGTCTACACCACTTCTACCAGGAGATTATCCCATGGATCTACCACCCTTTCTGTAAAAAAGTATTTTCTTAGATTACTCCTAAGCCTATCACCTCTTAACTTCTTCCTATGCCCTCTCATTCCAGAGTTTCCTTTTGAATAAAAAAGACTCGCTTCATGTGCATTCATGCCACACAGATATTTAAACATCTCTTTCATATTTCCCCTCTCCCTCCTTTGCTCCAAAGTATATATATTGAGATCTTTAAGTCTGTCACCATATGTCTTAATGATGAAGACCACCAACCATTTTAGTAGCATTCCTCTGGACCAACTCCATCCTGTTTATATCTTTTTGAAGGTGTGGTCTTCAGAATTGTACACAATATTCTAAATGAGTTCTCACCAGTCTTATATAGGGACATTAATATCTCCTTTTTCCTACTGGTCATACCTCTGCCTATTCACACAAGCATCCTTCTAATTTTCACTGTTGCCTTTTCAACCTGTCTGGCTATCTTAAGATCATCACATATACTGTAGTACTATCGCACCCAAGTCCCACTCCTCTTTCGTGCACAAATGTTCTTCATCCCCTACACTGTACTATTCTCTCAGGTTCTTGCAGCCCAAATGCATGACCTTGCATTTCCTAATTTTTAATTTCAGCTACCAAGATTCAGACCATTCTTCAAGCTTTGCTAGATCCTTCCTCATGTTATTCACACCACCAGAGGTGTGTACTCTATTGCAGATTTTGGTATCATCCTCAAAGAGGCAAATCTTATCTGACAGACCTTCAGCAATATCGTTTACAAAAATATTAAAAAGAATAGGCTCAAGAACCGAACCTTGAGGCACATCATTGGTAACATCCCTTTCCTTAGAGCGATTTCCATTGACCACTACCCTATGTCAAAACATAGCATTACAATTCTACGTTGCCTTCCACTCAACCAGATCCTGATCCAGTCTATTACTTTGGAGCCCATATTAGGGGCACTCAGTTTATTTATTAGAGGAAAGACTAAAAAGGTTAGGGCTCTTCAGCTTAGAAAAGAGACAGTTGACGGGAGATATGATTGAAGTCTACAAAATCCTGAGTGCAGAGAATGGGATCGATTTTTTCACTCCATCAAAAACTACAAAGACTAGGGGACACTCGACGAAGTTACAATAGGAGGAAATATTTTTTCACTCAGAGAATAGTTAAGCTCTGGAACACATTTCCAGAGGATGTGATAAGAGCAGATAGCATAGCTGGTTTTAAAAAAGGTTTGAACAATTTCCTGGAGGAAAAGTCCATAGTCTGTTATTGAGAAAGATATGGGGGAAGCCACTGCTTGCCTTAGCTCGGTAGCATGGAATGTTGCTACTCTTTGGGTTTTGGCTAGGTAATAGTGATCTGGATTGGCCACCGTGAGAACGGGCTACTGGGCTTCAGTAAGGCTATTCTTATGTTCTTATGCCTGTGTGGAACACTGTCAAAGGCTTTGCTAAAATGTAAATACACCACATCTAGCACTGTATGTGAAATACACTTTTAAGTATCATTATTTCAACATAGATATAGTAAATAGGGCTTCTACAATAACCCCTTAGAATGCCAACTCTAATATTAAAAGTACTAATTGGATTGTTTTCCTAATTTAGAGGTACAATATTAATTCTTAGTCTCAAATGGGATTATGAATATAATATGAGGGGCATAATGTAAAGAAACATCTAAGTCCATTTTGGGCCCAAGTTGCTAGTCACCCAAAGTTGGCAGTGTCTAAAATCCATTCTCAAAATATACGTCTAAAATATTTTGTTTTTTTCGAGAGTTGTCTAACTGTACATCCAGCTGTTTGATCACCCAGACCGCTAAGTCGTCTATCTTTATACCCCATTCTCGTCCAAAAATTTGTCCACATCAAAAACGCCTAGAAAAGGACCTTTTGGATGTGGGAGGAGCCAGCAAAGTAATGGACTGGACACCTAGACATGGAAACAGAGTAGTGGGGCACTTTACAAGGCACTGCTGCAAATTTCACAAAAAGTTATAAACATCTCACCATAACTCTCTTATAGGTCATGGTGAGGCCCCCAAAACACCCCCAAAATCTACTAGACCTACCTATCTACCACCTCAATAGTCCTCACGGTTGCAGGTGGCACCTATATGGCAGCACAGTAGGGTTTGGCTAGGGGTGCACATGTTCCACCATAAATGCAGTGGTTAGAGTGGCTTATGGGCCTGGGTCCTCCTCTCTATGGTTTACTAGCCCACCCCCCACACTACTGAAGCCAACTGTGTACTGCTCTACTAGGCTTTGCTATGCCCTGTGCTGATATTCTGAAGGCAGGTATGTACGTTTTTATTCTGATTTTTATGGTGTTGTGGGGGGTCAGTGATCACTGGGGCAGTGTGTGGGGGGTCTGTACTTTGTGTCTGCAGCGCTTATCTGGTCACTTTGGATACCTTTTTAGCATTTAGATTTCATTTTACATGGCCTAAGTCACAACGTACAAGTTCCGTCCAGGCAGCCTCGTTAAACTTTCAGTTATACTTGCAGTACAACTAAGTTTAGATCAGCCCACGTCCTGCCCAAATCCCACCCTCACCACTCCTCTTAAAATGCCTCTTTTAGCTCTGGTCGTAAAGCAGCATTGAAAAGGCCTAAGTCATTTTTAGATATGTCTAAAACCCAATTTGATTATCGGCACTTGGACAACTTGTCTTACTGATCATCCAAGTGCCGATTTAGGCATGTTTTTAGATGTACAGTGGAACCTCGGTTTGCGAGTAACCCGGTTTGCGAGTGTTTTGCAAGACGAGCAAAACACTCAGCAAACTTTTGCCTCGCAAACCGAGCATGTTCTGGTGTACGAGCACCTCCCCCCCCGCTCTAACCGGCATCGCACCCCCCCGAACCGGCATCGCAACCCCCCCCCCCCCCCCGCGAATGCCCCCCTGCGAGAACCGCAAAGCACCCCCGTGCTGAAAGCGGCATCCGCCCGCCCTTCCTCCCAAGCACGTCCTTACCCCTTCTGCTCGTTGTAAGGGTGAATGAGAACGAGATCTCCGAGAGAACGAGAGCCAGAAGGCCTTGAGCATGCGCAGATGCTCAAGGCCCAGCCCAGGCAAAAGGTGGGAGTTCGCATTCACCCTTACAACGAGCAGAAGGGGTAAGGACCGTGCTTGGGAGGAAGGGTGGGCGGATGCCGCTTTCAGCACGGGGGTGCTTTGCAGTTCTCGCGGGGGGACGTTTGTGGGGGGGGGTTTGCGATGCCGGTTCGGGGGGGTGCGATGCCGGTTAGAGCGGGGGGGAGGGGGTGATGGAGCAGCGCTGGTAGCCTCGGGGAGGTGGGGGGGGGGGGTTGGTGGAACGTGGAACAAATTGTTCAAGTTTCCATTATCTTCTATGGGGAAAGTTGCTTTGATATACGAGTGTTTTGGTTTAAGAGCATGCTTCTGGAACGAATTATGCTATTAAACCAATGTACCACTGTAATTCTGTTTTGATTATGAGCTTCTAAGTGTATGGGAGATGAAATGCTATGGGAATGTGAGTAATGGCAGCAGCATAAGACTATAAGTATAGGTGGACTTGTCTTCCTTCTCTCCTGGTAGTCAAAGAAAAAGGAATGCGGTATCAGAAGTATTCCTCAACTCTGAGAAGGGAGGAGAAGGAACAAGATAGAAAGCTCTAAAAGAAAAGTCCTGAAAGGAGGACAGATGCTTGAGAATGAAGCTAAGACCCATGGAATCTCCTAAAGAAGGGTATAGAGGTCTCTTGACTTGTCTATATGGGAGAGAGGGGGGTACTGAAAAGTTTTCAGCCCAACCAAGATGGGAATGACATGGAGCCATGAAACTTAAAAGTTATTCCACATAGTAACCCCTAAGTTCAACAGACAACTTGTCACATCATGTCTGAAGTTTCTGTAACCCTTCAAAAAAAATACTCATGCAATCACCTCCAAATCACTTGAAAACTGTCACCCTTTTAAACTCTTTTTAAGGTTTGGAAACATAAATAGTCAGATCAGTGGCGTACCTAGCATATGTGACACCCGGGGCCCATCATTTTTTGACACCCCCCCCCCCCCCATCTGTATGAAAAACATGATTTTTAGTAACAAGCCACACGTCACACATGAGTACCTAGGAAAAGTACAACATCAATACACCCATTGTAAAACTAAACAAGCCAGACTAGTACAGATCAATCCTACACCCTCAATCCTAACAGAAAACCATGTCTTTCAAACACAGAAAACACCTTCACCTAGTATGGAATATGTCATCACAAACTAACCTCTCCCCCTTTTACAAAACTAATGTGGATTTTAGCCACGGTGGTAACAGCTCTGACGCTCAAAGAATTCTGAGCATCAGAGCTGCTACCACCACGTCTGGTGCTAAAAAACTCTCCACAGTTTTGTAAAAGGGGGGATAAAATAGAAATACAAAGACAAAGGTTAAATTGAACCAGCATACAATGAAATTCCACAGAAACAGTGACACGTCTCCTAAAGCAATAAATAAATAGAACATTTTTGTTCTACCTTTATCTTCTCTGGTTTCTGCTTTCCTCATCTTCTTGTTACTCTCTTCCTTCCATCCACTGTCTGCAGTCTCTCTGCCCCTATATGGCATCTTCTCTCCTTCTATGCCCCTTCCAGAAACTGTATGCCTCCCCCTTCCATCTCTCCTTTCACCCCCATTGGTATGGTATCTCTCTCCTCTCCTTCCCTCTCCCACACCTCTCTTCTGCAATCCCTTTCTTCCCTCATTTTCCTTTTCAATTTATTTTCTGCATCCATCTAGATTATGTTCTTACTACCCTCTCATCAATTTCCTTTTTTACTGTCTACCTACAGTTCGCCACCTCTTTCCCTCACCCCCTCCAGTATTTCCCTAACTCAATCCTTTTTCCCCCATCATGTCCCTCTTTCTCTACCCCTTCCATCTAGCTAAAGAAGCACTGCCTGGGCTTTGCAGTCCCAAGTTATGTCTTTAGCAGGATATATATTTCAAATCTGATATATTCTAATGACAAAATAGAAATAAAATGATTTTTTTTCTACCTTTTGTTATCTCTGGTTTCTGCTTTTATCTTCTTTTCTCTCTTTTCCTTCCAGCATCTGCCCTGTCTCTTCAATCCAGCATCTGCCCATTCCATCCACTGTCTGCCCCTTCCAGAAACTGTCTGTCTCCCCCTGCCATCTCTCCTCTAGACCCCACTAGGCATCTTTCTCCTTTCATCTCTCTTTCCCTCCCCCCCTGTGGTTTTTAGCATCTCTCTCTTCTCATTTCCTCCACTCAGATCTGATATCTCTGTCTCCTTCCTCATTCTCTGGCATCTCTCTCTCTTCCCTTTCCTTCTCTGGTCTTCCTTCTTTATTTCATGCCTCCGCTAAATTAAATTCTTTCTTACTATGCAGTCCTCAGTTTCCCTCTTTTCACTGTGTCTACCCACAGCATGCCACCCCTTTCCTTCACTCCTCCACTATCTCACTAACTCTATCTTCTTCCCCCATCCAGCATATGTCCTTTTTCTTTATCCCTCCTTCTATCCAGTACATGTTCTCTTTCTCCACTTCCATTCAGCATTTGCTCCCCCTTCTCCCCACTTCCATCATCTGCTCTCTTCTCTCTCCTCCTTCTCTCCACTTCCATCATCTGCCCTCTTCTCTCTCCCCTTCTCTCCACTTCCATCATCTGCCCTCTTCTCTCTCCTCCGTCTCTCCACTTCCATCATCTGTCCTCTTCTCTCTCCCCCTTCTCTCCACTTCCATCATCTGCCCTCTTCTCTCTCCTCCGTCTCCCCACTTCCATCATCTGCCCTCTTCTCTCTTTCTCCACTTCCATCATCTGCCCTCTTCTCTCTCCCCCTTCTCCCCACTTCCATCATCTGCCCCTTCTCTCAATCTCGCCATCCACCACAGGCCCATCTCTCTCCCTTCCTCTCACCTTTCCGATTTTGGCAACAAGATTGGCAACGCCCCCCGATGAAACTTAAGATCGGCAACGGGCCTCCTTCTACCCCCGGCATCAACAGAACTTCAGATCAGCAACACAGTGCTCAGTTCAAAGCTTCCCTCTGACTCAGCTTCCTGTTTTCACCCAGGCAGTTCAGTCAGAGGGGAAGCTTTTGACTGAGCACCGCATTGCCGATCTGAAGTTCTGTTTATGCCGGGGGTAGAAGGAGGCCCGTTGCCGATCTTAAGTGTCATCGTGTTGGGGGGGCGTTGCCGATCATGAATTACATCGCAGGGGGGGCGCCGATGCCGCTCATCGCCGTTGCAGCCTAGACGCTGCCGATGGACCCAATGCGATCTTGCCAGCCCTGTGCGGACCGGCACCAGACGAACGGGACCTGGCTGGCTGTGCACCCCCCTTAAGGCGTGCACCCGGGGCAGACTTCACCCCCCCCGCCCCCCCTTGGTACGCCACTGAGTCAGATGGAGGAAAAGATCCAAGATGGCGTTTAGGACAGACGATGTATGAGGATCTCCTCACCACGCTGTTTGTTTGACCCTCTTTCCCCTTAGCTGAGCTGCAATTGCGGCTAATTTGCAGTTTTCTTCCTGCTGGAAGCCGGTGAGCTCCGGTGAATTTGATTTTCCTTGGGCGCGTTTAGCGCTATAGGACCAAGCGCAGGGGTGCGACCCAATATGGGGAAGAGGAAGGGAGCAACCCAGCCAACTCCTTCGGCATCTGGGACTTCTAAGAACCTTGTGCAGACGACGCTGGATCAAGGAATTACCCGCCAGTTGAGGGAGACACCCCCGACTTTGGGAGGAACGCAGAGTGTAGAGGCATCCTTCAGCGACAATCGGGTTTCCCTAAGCCCGAACCAGGGGCAAACTGCTGTTCAACCCGGAAGTGGAAGCCCTGAATTGACCATGCAAACCAGTCAGCCCAAGAAGGTATCTCACTGTTGAGCCCCTGAGGAGCAGAGGGAGGAGTAGTAATGGAGCAGGGAATATCTCCCACTGGAGCCCAGACATCGGCAGTCAAGGCAGTGGCTAGTGAAAGCCCAACTTCAGTAGGTAACATCATTCAATTTGTACAGTTGATTAAGCCCACAGTAGTTAACTTAGAGGAACTGTGGAAGGCTATAGTAGTCATGGATTCAAACCTTTAGAAGGCAATGACTACAGTTCAAGTGGACTTTGCATCTATCAGTGCTCAGGTAGTGACTCATGAGAAATTATTAAAAGATCAAGGAGATGTTATTAAGAGGCATGAAGATCAGATAAATCAAATAAAAAACCTAGAAATGGAGATTGTTAAAGAAATATCTTTTATTCAAAATAAATTGGAATATATGGAAAACAAACTAATTTAAGATTTTAAAATTTTCCAAAATCTCCAATAATATCACCATTTGAAATGGTCCAGAAATATATGAAGGAAGTACTGTATTAATGATTCCACAAGAAAATATACCACCTATCTCTACTGTTCAACATATATTTCCGGGAAGAAAACAGAATAGTTCAACTCCTGTTGAAATGTCAGCATTACAAGAACAGGAAATGGATTTATCAAATTTTTGGGAGAGCTCTCTTGAAGTGGTTACAGAAAGAACTACCCTCTTGGTGACATTTGCCTTGGAGCATGATAGAGATTTAATTTTCAGACTATATTTTAGAAAGATGAATGAAAAGTTTTTTGGTTTGACCATTCATATTTTCCTTGATATTGCTCAAATAACACAGACGAGGAGGGCGTTAGCCCTACGTGCATCCTTTATTTTGAAATTTCCGGCAAAGAGCTGCGTTTCATTTCAGGGGAAAAATTTCTTATTTTTTGAACCAAAACAACTATTAGAATTTATTTTGGCCACAGAAAGTAGGAATGTGACGATTGGTCTGATAGCTCTTCCTGCAGTTTAAATTGGCTGTCGGGGGAGGGGGGGTTCTATCTTAGTATCCCATTGTTGTTCTTAAGATTGTTATATATTTCTGGATATGATAATTTGAATACTTGGATCTCTAATATAGTGGACTAAATAATGAATAATTATTTCCTATCCTAGATTACTGATTTAAGTGATATTAGGTTTATATTTCTTTGAATTATTATTACAAATCTGTATGCAAGTATTTGGTTTGCTTGTTTGAAATTAGAAAATTTGAATAAATGTGATGTGGTGAGTAGGATGGATGGTCTATGCATTGAAACCGCAATTGCATCTAAATATCCATTGTTTTGTCAGCTTTGTGAGCAGGTACATGGTCTTGCAAAAAGAGAACTCCTTTCCGCAGCTTTTGTCTTCTTTTTTTCTTTCAATGCCTCATTTAATTGGCACAGCAAGTTACAGTAGTATTTTGCATTAATTGTTTGGCTCCTTGGAAGACAGTCATTACAACACCTTCTTGATCCCAAAGCACTGTGGCCATGATCTTTCATGCTGACCTTTGGGTCTTGAATTTCCTTGGCTTTGGCAAATCTGAGGGCCGCCATTGCATGGACTGCTGTTTTGTCTCATGATCATAGTGCTGTAACCATGTTTCATCAACAGTAACTAGTCATTCCAAAAAGCTGGCATTAGCAAAATTAACTTGGAAGTGTCCACTCGACGTTGTTTCTCATCAGCATTCAAGCATTTGGGCACTCAGTTGGCTGACAGCTTCTGCATACCCAGCTGCTTATGGATTATATGCCCAACACGTTCCCTGGATATCTGTATTGATTGTCTCGGTAATTGTTTAGTTGATATTCGCCAATCTGTCAAAATCAGGTCATGGACATGTTCAACAATTTCAGGAGTTGACACCGTTTGAGGCCTCCCAGACCTTGCTGTATCTTCAGTCTCAAAATCTCCATGCTGAAAGTTTGCACACCACTTCTTCACTGTGGAGTATGATGGGCGTTTGTCACTCAATGTTTGCATCATACACTCAAGGATTTACTTTTAAGTTCCAGGAATAGGAACTTCATGACAGATTGGAAATTCCATACTTTTCATTGACATGGTTCAATTAATGAACTGAAACAATGTCAAAACATAGCATTACAATTCTGAAAACACTACAAAAATAAAATAGCACTCTTTTCAGCTACAGTGGCAAAATAACGCTCAGAATTTAAGTAGAGGATTGGGCTGAGAACTTGTCAGCACCCTCTTGTCAGCTTGGGCTGAGAACTTGTCAGCACCCTCTTGTAAACCATCCTTCTGCTTCTGCGGGAACAAATTGCGAAGTTATTAAATTTGCGGATGACACCAAACTCTACCGCAGGGTTGAAACCATGGAAAACTGCAAAGATCTGCAAAGGGACCTAACGACACTAGAAGAATGGGCCAAAAAGTGGCAAATGAACTTTAACGTAGGGAAATGCAAGGTCATGCATGTAGGGAAAAAGAACCCGATGTTCAGCTACAAAATGGGGGGATCACTGCTAGGGGTAAGTAACCTTGAAAGAGACCTGGGAGTGATGGTAGACACATCTTTGAAGGCGTCGGCACAGTGCGCCACAGCCTCAAGAAAAGCAAACAAAATGTTGGGTATCATTAAGAAGGGTATCACGACCAGGACGAAGGAGGTCATCCTGCCACTGTATCGTGCAATGGTGCGACCGCATCTGGAGTACTGTGTCCAGTATTGGTCGCCGTACCTCAAGAAGGACATGGCGGTACTTGAGGGAGTCCAGAGAAGAGCAACTAAACTGATAAGGGGTATGGAAAACCTCTCATATACTGACAGACTGAAAAAGCTGGGGCTGTTCTCCCTGGAAAAGAGGAGACTTAGAGGAGACATGATAGAAACCTTCAAGATCCTGAAGGGTATAGAAAAGGTAGACAGGGACAGATTTTTCAGATTATGGGGAACCACAAGTACAAGGAGGCACTTGGAGAAATTAAAAGGGGACAGGTTTAGAACAAATGCCAGAAAGTTCTTTTTCACCTAGAGGGTGGTGGATACATGGAACGCACTTCCGGAGGCTGTGATAGGCCGGAGCACGTTACAAGGCTTCAAAGAAGGTTTGGATAGGTTCCTGGAAGATAAAGGAATTGAGGGGTACAGATAGGAGTAGAGGTAGGTTATAGGGATAGTCTGGGACCACTGCTCAGGCAATGGGCCTGATGGGCCGCCGCGGGAGCGGACCGCTGAGCGAGATGGACCTCTGGTCTGCCTCAGTGGAGGCAACTTCTTATGTTCTCTGAGATAATTAATCCCCTCTTCTACAAAGCCGCGCGGTAACGGCCCCAAAGCCCATAGAGATATAAAGGGCTATGGGGCTGTTGCTGCTAGCGAGGCTTTGTAGAAGAGGGGGTAAGTCTAAAAGTGGGATATTAGTGGCATAAGGCAAGAATTAGAGGGGCTTAAGAGAGAGAGAAGGGAAACTCCTCTTCCCTTCACGATCATTTAGGGCTCCTTTTACAAAGCCGCGCTAGCGGTTTTAACGCACGCACCGGATTAGCACGCGTGCTAGCCGGAAATCTACTGCCTGCTCCAAAGGAGGCAGTAGCGGCTAGTGCATGCAGCAATTTAGCGCACGCTATTCCGCGTGTTAAGACCCTAGCGCGGCTTTGTAAAAGGAGCCCTTAGTAAACAAAGAACTATTTTGTTCAATAAGAAAGGAGACTTGTTTTAATTTTCATATTCTGCTGTATGGTATTTTTCCTAAGGGCAACTAAAGGCCGAGATGTGGAGGTAAATATTCAAGTTGTAGTTTGCTGTGGACAAATAGGGAAGCAACGTTTGAGAAATCCATCAGATTTGTCTCCTTTATTCAGGAACTCAATGCAGATTTAATACTTAAATTGTCTTTTCAAACATTAGATGCACCTTCTTTGGATGTTAAAATAAGGGTTGAAGTGATGCCTCATCCAAGATGTCCTCATTGAGCAGCTGCTTTTAGGTGGCAGTCTTACTGGTTCCGATTTCCTCATCATTGCACTGAATTTCTGTGATTTTCTTTTTAATTACCCAATGGACTAAAGAGAAGGCAAAGTAAAATAGTACCCCTCTTTGACTCTCCAATCTTAGGGGGGAGGGGCAGGGGTGGCATTTGTGCATACCATGATAATAGTGAACCTCACTCCTAAACCACAGGGGTGCTTAAAAGTTCTCAGCCCATCCAACTAACTTCCTAAATTCTGAGCATTATTTTGCAACTGTAGCTGAAAAGAGTATTATCTTATTCCGTTAAGTGCTAATTTGCAGAAACAAAATTCTATGTTTTGACATTGTTTCAGAACATTGATTGAACCGTATCCATAAACATCCTCTTCTTGGTTGAGCGGAGAACTTTTCAGCACTCTCTTGCATGACTTTAGCCTCTCAAATTTATTGCTAACATTCGCCATACATAGTACTTGCATTATGTCAAAGAAGGCTTTTCTCTGGAATTCATAAGATATGACATGTACCATGGTAACAATCAGAAATATTTCAGTTTCTTTCTGCCACATTTTCTTGGTATCTGACTTTAATTGAGGATTTTCTCTTTCCACATAATTCACAGAACAATCGCTTGGCAACAACACCTCTATTGTCAATACAGTTCTTGTGTTTTTCTCCACACTATGTCCATTTTTTTCCATCCAGTGTTTTATTGGTCAACATAGGGATATCCCAAGTGATCATAACCGCTTCACAATTTTTTTTGTTCCAATCCCAGTGCTTTTCTGGCACAATATCATTGTAGTATTTATAGAGTTCCCAAATGAAGAAGACATAAAACCTTATTGTGTATTTTTTCATTGATATTTTCTGCTATCAGAACTTCACAGCCAGCTATGAGATGAGCAACTGTGTTTGGCTTTTTCATACAGTTTTTTCCTAAGCTTACACTGGGACATGTTATCTATAATCTACTGTCCTGGGCTGCAACTATCTTCTAATACAATTGAAATGGAAACATCAGGGATTGTTAACAGCTTAGGAGGTTTTACTATAATGCGGTATATCAAAGACATTAATGAACTTAGGAACTTACAAAAGTGGTGTTAAAGATAACAAAGTTTAAAAATAAGAAAAAAGAAAGAAAGAAAGGAAACAAATTCTGTTCTCATTCCTATTCACATAAAGAAAAGAGGAGAATCTAAGAATCAAAATACGAGAGTATGTTGAAAAGCTCTCAGCCCGACCATGAAGAGAATGACATGGAGGAAGTGAGAAGCTTATATACACAGATGGGGAGAGAGACCTTGGGGTGACAGTGTCCGAAGATCTAAAGTCGAAAAAACTGTGACAAGGCGGTGGCTGCTGCCAGAAGGATGCTGGGTTGTATAAAGAGAGGCGTTGCCAGTAGAAGGAAGAAGGTGTTGATGCCCCTGTACAGGTCATTGGTGAAGCCCCACTTGGAGTATTGTGTTCAGTTTTGGAGACCGTATCTGGCGAAGGATGTAAGAAGACTTGAAGCGGTCCAGAGGAGGGCGGCAAAAATGATAGGAGGCTTGCGCCAGAAGATGTATGAAGAGAGACTGGAAGCCCTGAATATGTATACCCTAGAGGAAAGGAGAGACAAGGGAGATATGATTCAAACGTTCAAATACTTGAAGGGTATTAACGTAGAACAAAATCTTTTCCAAAGAAAGGAAAATGGTAAAACCAGAGAACATAATTTGAGGTTGAGGGGTGGTAGATTCAAGAGCACTGTTAGGAAATTCTACTTTACGGAGACGGTAGTGGATGCCTGGAATGCGCTCCTGAGAGAGGTGGTGGAGAAGAAAACGGTGACAGAGTTCAAAGAAGCATGGGATGAACACAGAGGATCTAGAATCAGAAAATAATATTAAATATTGAACTAAGGCCAGTACTGGGCAGACTTGCACGGTCTGTGTCTGTATATGGCTGTTTGGGGGAGGATGGGCTGGAGAGGGCTTCAATGGCTGGGAGGGTTTAGATGGGCTGGAGAAGGTTTTAACGGAGATTTCGGCAGTTGGAACCCAAGCACAGTACTGGGTAGAGCTTTGGATTCTTGCCCAGAAATAGCTAAGAAGAAAAAAATAAAAAAAATTTTAAATTGAATCAGGTTGGGCAGACTGGATGGACCATTTGGGTCTTTATCTGCCGTCCTCTATTATGTTACTATGTTATATGGTTCAGTCAATGATCTGAAACAATGTTAAAACACAGAATTTCGTTTCTGCAAATTGGCACTTAATGAAATAAGATAACACTCTTTTCAGCTACAGTGGCAAAACAACGCTCACAATTTAGGAAGTTGGTTGGTTGGGCTGGAAACTTTTCAGCACCCCTCATAACAACATGTTAAAAAAAGAAATTGACCAACTAAGAAGTATAGGAAATTAGCTACGAAACAGAACGCTACCTATTACAGACGTTCAACATATCCATCCTAAAGTCTACCCCAGCATATATGCACAAGCACACCTACAACTTGAGACTTAGGGCTCATTTTACAAAACTGTGATTGCGATTCCTAGCGTGGCAAATGCAACAAAGCCCACAGGATTTGAATGGGCTTTGTCACATTTGACACACAGGAATCGTTCTAATCTAATCTAATCTAATCTTTGGTTTATATACCAGGTCATCTCCCAGTGGAGCTCGACTCGGTTCACATGTAATTAAAACTAGAGTATATAGCAGAAAACATAGGAGAAGAAAAAGCTAATTAAAAACTAAAGTACATAAGAAAAATAACTTTTAAAGTTTTCGAAATAATTGCAGCTGTCCTAAAAGCCTAATGGAGTCGGGAAGTTCATTCCAGATCTCTACAAACTTGAAAACAAAAGATCGACTGAGCTTTCCAGCAACTTTGTAAAAGGAGCCCTTAGGGAGAAAGTTATTAAAATGGGGTCCCATTAAGATGGGTTATTTTGCCGTTAATTAGTAGCTAGTTCTCATTGCATAGAAATAGAACCCGTGCTAAAATAGGATGAGTTAGTCCTAAAATAACCCATTTTTTCAGTAGCTCACGTTGATAACTCTCCCCTACCCCCATAGCATTATGAAATACCTTAAACTGATCAGGGTCAAGGAACGCTGAAGAAACATCAGCTGGAACTATCAAACATAAACCCTTAGATTTCAGTTTACCTCTCCTTTACCATTCCTGTCTCTGGTTTATATCAGTGAATAATTCCTGGAGTAATATTTTGTCCCAGATTCTATAAAAGGTGCCTGAAGTCAGGCGCCTAGATCAGCGCAGCTAGCTGATCTAGGCTCCTAACCTATTTTTTTAAATTGGTTTAATTGGCCCTGTTATTTGAAAGTGCCATAAAAAACCCAATTAAATACCATTAAAAAATGAATTAGCTAGTAAGGGTCTAACTCGGTAGGTGCCTACCACTTTGAGGTAGTTGTCTACTCTGAGGCATGGTTAGGGGTAGATTTTGGGCCTGGTTAGGTAAACTCATTTAGGCCGAGAAAACCCTGGCCTAAATGGTAGTGCACCTAAGCTTTCAACACCTAATGGTGCCTAAGAGAACTTAGGTGCTGCTAGGCACAATTCTATAAACAGCGTCTCGTAGATGAGTGACAATTCTGCTCAGCAGCACTTAGCAGTTAGGCGCCATTTATACAGTCAGGGCCTTTGTGGTTCCCATTGTAATTATTCACTTACCACTTGTTTCCCCTCATTTGCTAACAGTGGCGTAGCGAGGGTGAGAGGCATCAGGGGCAATCGTGCGTCTTCTCCCCGAGCTCTGCACACACACTCCTTCTCTACCTCGTACTTCTTTTAACTTCCCCAACGCGAGCAGCAGCACCAACTTGCTGCCGCATCGGCTTCGGCTCTCTCTCTGATGTCACTTCCTAGGTGCGGGGCCTGGAAGTGGCGTCAAGAGAGAGAGCTGACATTGGTGCGAGCAGCAGGTTGGAGTTGTGAAAAGACAGAAGTACATGGGGGGGGGGGATTGAAGGTGCTCACATGACGAAAGAGGAGTGGGAAGAACGGAGTGGTGGAGAGGAGGAGGGGTACCAGCACCCTCACCAAGATGGTGCCCTTGGTGGACTGCCCCCCCCCCCTTACAAAGAATTAGAACAACAAACAGTGGCATAGTGTTTCTTCTCTTGTGTCACATATTCTGTTTTATCATTCCCTCTGTGAGAAATTCACTAACCCCTATTTGTGGTGACCCGTCAAATGCGCGCACGACAATTATGCCCCAACAAATTCACCCCGACAATTGCGCGCATGACTAATGTGCGCACTGAATGGGAGGTGACTCATCAAATGTGCCCCAATATGGATACTATTTTGTCTTACGTGACCCGTCAAATGCGCCCCGATGTGGATACTATTTTGTCTTTTAGAGGGTTACAAAGTAATCCTCTATTTTGAGAGGGAAGGATACCCTCCCACTATACTTCAAATATTCACTTGCTATGTAGTGTTAGGGTAAGGGACAGGGCCTGATGAGTCTGAGCAAATCAGGGAAAGCTGGATTTCATGGGGCGCAATTGACGGGCCGCAACTGTCTTGCACACACTTGTCTGTGCACGCAATTGTCAGGGCGCATTTGTCGGGGTGCAATTGTCATGCACGGATTTGTCGGTGTACCCCCTCTATTATATGCCTATCTCTTTCATGCATATTCAATGTGGATATCCTGAAAATCTGACTGGCAAGGGGCAACACTGACCTAGGACACCTAATAACCTTGCATTGACCCTGTTGACCACTTTTTGTGGGTTGATATCCAGCATGATTAAGTTTGTATATCTTTATGTTTACATTTATTATTTTCTACTGAGCATATCTGAGATTCTATCCTGCCATCTGAGATTTAGTGTCTGATATCAAATTGAAATGATTACACAAAGAAAATATAATAATATTACTAATAAACCCCTCAACCATCTCCAAATGATAAAAACGTTCATTTGAGCTTAAAATCCTGGAATCATATAGTCCTCCACACTTTGCTCATGGCTTGGGGAGTTTGAAATTTTCACCCTTCCATGTATTACAAAAGCTTCTCACTCTCCAAGAAATACAGAAGAGACTTATAAAACTTGGGGGAGCAGAATCCACCTAGTCCAGTGGTCTCAAACTCGCGGCCCAGGGACCACAAGCGGCCCCGCCAGGTGCTATTTTGAGGCCCTCGTTATGTTTATCATAATCACAAAAGTAAAATAAAACAGTTTCTTGATCAAAAGTCTCTTTAGCTATAAATTACAATATTATTATTAAGCCTTAGCCAAAAGGAAAGACTTAGAAACTATAAAGAGTTTTACCTCATGCAAAATTGTCATTTCTTTAATAAGACATTAACTATTTTTTTCTGAGGCCCTCCAAGTACCTAGAAATCCAAAATGTGGCCCCGCAAAGGCTTTGAGTTTTAAGACCACTGACCTAGTCAGTACAATGACAGAATAACAGCAATTAAAAAAAGTGATCTCATAATAAACAGAACATGCAATGAGTACATTCTTCATGAGTCACATGAGCACATCAAGGAAGAAATCATGAAATCATCTATTGACTTGAATAGTCTGGAAACTGGAGAACCATTAGGTCAAAACAGTGGCTTCTAGAATTACAGCTCCTGCAAAATGATATCACTGTTTGGTACTGGGAAAAGAACAAAGCAATTCCCACCCTGCGTCTGGAAGAGCTCTTTTTGTGCTTGAGTACTACTTGGATGCTAATAAGGCATCAGAAAAAAAAAAAAAAAATCAAACTTTGTAGATTATTTGTTTCAACTGAACTAAGGTTACACTTTGTAGTGCGATTTAAAAAAAAAAAAAAATGCACAGCTCTATTCTCCCCGGCCATTTTTCCTAGAAAACAGCTGCTGGACTCCACGTGTGGGCACATGACTAATGCTTTCACAGTAAGATACAACAGATATGAAACACTATGTTTATGAAAAGTTTCTCACCAACTGATTTATAAATAAATGCTAACTAAGACACTCTTAGCCACTTAATATGTAAGGAAAAAATGTTTCTCTGATTACAGAAACACTGCATTGCCAGTCTGCTGTTTCACCCTTCAGTAACCCTGCTATTTAATCACGCTAACATTTAAATGTTTAGACATTAAAATGTTGCTGGCATTTAACGGGCTACTCTTGATATTATATATCAAGCAACGCAGCCTGAAATGGATTGCTGCAGTTTCTTTATCGGACTCTTTTTTTTTCTGTCCTAATAAAGGCAATAACTGGCTTTGTTATTATACACTGAAAACCACTGACTTGAGCAAATCATTTCAGCAAAAAAACTATGAACACTGTTATTTGTACATCCAGTATGGTTTGATTAGGTTTGGAATACTTTACATAAGATCAAACTCCCTTACTGATGGCCTATTTCGGTATCAAAAACATCTTAGAAGAAACTGCTTTCTCTTTCTTTCCCTAAATTTATCAGCACAGGGGTTTACAAATCGCTGCTTTTTGGAGCAGCTGGTTCTGTAACCACTGCGAGAAGAATATGCTTTACAGCTACAGTAGTTCCCCAGGAACATAGGACATGAATTGGGTGTAATGGTGGTGTGGCCACTTAACAATGGAGTTCTTTTACTAAAGTGCATTAAGCACTTGCCCCTGGATTCCATAAATGGCACCCAAAATTGTGCACAATCCTGAAATCCACACAAATAAACTAATTAATGAGCTCTCTCAGGGTTTCTGCAGCTGGGCATCATGCTTGTTGCAGGTTTCCGGGTCTCACTGCATCTTGTCAGGTAGAACCGACATTTCAGCCATCGTGCTATGGCTTTCTTCAGGGTATGCACCTACCAACTTAGGCTCCTAATTAAGTTCAATTTAGGTCCATTACGAAAATCTGCAATAGATTAGACACCCAGGATGGTGTGAATAACATGAAGAAAGACCTGGTGAAGCTTGAAGAATGGTCTGAAATTTGGCAGCTAAAATTTAATGTTTTTTTGGTTTTTTTTTATAAATTCTTTATTCATTTTCAAAATTACATTAAATGTATATATATATATATTCAATCACATTAACAATAAATATATCATTTTACATTCTATCATTTGTACAGTACATAAATTTTTATCCCTCCCCCTTCCCACTCCTCCCTACCATAATCATATAAAAAAACATATTAATAAAATATCCCTCACCCTACCCAAATTAATTGATACATTAAAGGGAAACATTTTCAATTAATCCTTACAAAATTTTGCTAATGGTTTCCACACATCCTGAAATTTCTTGAAATACCCTCTTTGTACTGCAATAAATCTTTCCATTTTATAGATATGGCACAAAGAGTTCCACCAAAAACTGTAATTTAGTCTCCTCCAATCCTTCCAATTATATGTAATTTGCTGAATGGCAACCCCAGTCATTATAAGTAACAATTTATTGTTGTTCGCAGAAATCTGACTTTTTGCTCTCATTTCCATACCAAAAATCACAGTATCATAGGATAATGCCACTGGGTTATCTAATAAATTTAATGTTAAGAAATGCAAGGTCATGCATTTGGACTGCAAAAACCCAAGGGAATTGTACAGATTAAGTAGTGAGGAACTTATGTGCACGACAGAAGAGCGGGACTTGGGTGTGATTGTATGTGATGATCTTAAAGTGGCCAAACAGGTTGAAAACGTGACGGCAAAAGCTAAGGGATGCTAAGGGTGCATAGGGAGATGTATGGCCAGTAAGAAAAAGGAGGTATTGATGCCCCTGTATAAGGCTCTGGCGAGACCTCATTTAGAATATTGTGTACAATTCTGGAGGCCACACCTTCAAAAAGATATAAAAAGGATGGAGTTGGTCCAGAGGAAGGCTATAAAAATGGAGCGTGGTCTTCATCATAAGGGGACAGACTTAAAGATCTCAATACTTTGGAGGAAAGGTGGGAGAGGGGAAATATGATAGAGACATTTAAATACCTACATGGCGTAAATGCACATGAGTTGAGTCTCTTTCATTTGAAAGGAAGCTCTGGAATGAGGGAATAGGATGAAGTTAAGAGGTGATAGCTCAAGAGTAATACAGTATAAGGAAATATCTTTTAACAGAAGGGTGGTAGATGTGTGTCTATTTGCCTTGGTTGCAAGCAGCATTTCACTTGAGGCTCTCCACATATCAGCCCTTCCACGTATTCACCATTATAGGACCCCCCAGGGACCCCTGAAGACTTGTCAAAACGCAGACCGTATTGGGTCCTGCGTCCTTAGCGGACTAGATCCTTTAGGCTTTTATGTGGATTACCTTATTATTTTTATGTGGATGAACTTATTTCATGTGGATGATTCTATTGTACCTTGGAACTTTGATATTCTTAATATAGTCCATTTAAGGAACATTGTCACTCCACAGTGTTTTTTTGTTTTTTTCTGGATTTTCTTCTCTGTGGATACTTTGGGGTCAACTCTCTTCGGTTTTGGCTTGTTTAACCTTTTCCTTTCAGTTTTCCTCTATTTAATTTTCTGCATCTCCATCTGCTTCAATTTACAGCTTTCTATCTCCCTCATCTTACTATTCTCCAGGTCTGTTTGTTTTTTTGCTAAAACTCTTCCCTCTCCTCTCAGCATGTTATCTCTCATTCCCCCTTTATTTTCACTCTTCTAACTAGTATCTACTGTTTTGCCCCCTCCATCCAGCATATCCTCTCCCCCTTTCCTCCAACACCTTCTCACTCTCTCTCCCCACCTAAATCTAAGATCTCTCCCCATCACCCTTTCCCTTTGCCACTTCCAGCACTACCTACCTGGGGCTCTAGCTGTGGGAAACAGAGTCGCGGGTCTGGGGCAAACCCAAATTTGTGAGGCAGGCAGCCGATTCCTTCCACCGGCAACCACCCATGCTGTTCGCCAGTCACCGGGAGAAGGGAGGAGTGAGGAGTCAGTGGCGCATCTAGATTATGATCAGCCCTGCCTTCGGTCCCAATCCCACTAAACCAGCTGGCATGAAGTTGCTAGATGCCATTGGGGCCCTCCCTCTTGCCAAGTCACTATAGGCTCTGCTGGTCACGATCCTGCCCCTCAAAATCAGGAAGCAACCAGAGGGGAGCGGGAATCAGCTGCCTGCCTCGTATTTCGGGCCTGCACCGGACCCATGACTGTTCCCCACAGCTAGACCCCAGGTAGATTTAAATTTTGATTTTGATTTTTTAGTTAGAGAAGTACTCATATAGACTCGAAATTAAACCAAGACCCCCATTTTTTTTGCCCCAAAATCTCTGTTTATATTCAAGTATATATGGTACATGCAGAATAATGGCCCATAAATATGCGTTTTGATTCATAAGTCATGGCAACTATTATTTTTCTCTTGAAACTGTGCCACCAGATGAGAGACGAGAGATGGGTGCAGGTGTCACTGGTAAAAGCAAAAACCATGACACTTGAAATCATCAAACTGTTTAACTGTTAACATCCTTCAAAGTGGTCTCCCAGATTGTCTATAGTTCGTTGTCATCTGTATGTTCAGACTCCCGATGCAGGCTTAGCGACTGATCTGATTCCTAAACTAAAGAAGCCATTGCTTGGGAAACACTTTGCTAACAAACAGAACATTTTTACTGCATTTCGTCGAGAGGCGACACACATTAATGAATCAAATGCAGCTGACGGTATTCACCACCTTCCCCATCAACATTGTACACTGTATGCCATAATAAAATGATGATTTCCCCTACTAGACACTCCTGTACTCATCTCTTATGAGTAAGAAGAGCATGTCACACATGTTCAAACATATATATTAGATTTCCAATGTTGGCACATTTTCGAGAGAAAAAAATAGTCGCCATGACTTATGAATCAACCATCTCGTACATAAATGCCAAAATTTTAAGCATTATTCTATAAATGCAAGCATCTCTTATGTAGTGTATTTTACAGGTAGATATACAAGAACTAACAAATCGATTCTGGAAGAGATCAAACCGGCTATGTCACTAGAAGCTCAAATGATGAAGTTATAACAGTCTTATTTTGGTCATACTGTCAGAAGAGAAAGATCATTGGAGAAGGACATCATGTTTGGAAAGATTGAAGGAACCAGGCAAAAAGGACGACCTGCAATCAGATGGCAGGACACGTTGAAAACAACCATGGGGATGAAGCTGGAGGACCTTACCGGAGTAGCATAAAACCAATTTCTTTTTAGATCTGTAATTCATCAAGTCACTAGGACTCAAGCATAAGTCAATGGCACCTAAGAAGAAGTATATATAGGTAGAGTCTGGGCAGAGTGTGGGTGAATCTCACACTTCTCCACATAATTTATAGAATTCTATATGTTACACTTATATCTCCAAGCTGTATGAAAACTTCTTCCGATGTACACCATTTAAATCTTATCTTCTATTTTTGCACTGCTAATGCCACAGACCTCAGAAACACCCCTCCTCCGTCTCACAAAGGTTATGTCTCAAAACGGGGAGACTCATGTGAAAGCTCCTCATTGGTCAGGGCTTTATTATAATAGTTTTTACTCAATTATTTAAGATTTGTTTTTAAACATTCTTAATCGACTAATGAAGAATTGTACTTATCTTCAAAAAGTGCTTTCTGTACTAAGCGGGTTTTGAGACGTAACCTTTGTGGGACGGAGGAGGGGTGTTTCTGAGGTCTGTGGCATTAGCAGTGCAATAATAGAAGATAAGATTTAAATGGTGTACAGTTTTCATACAGCTTGGAGATATAAGTGTAACATATAGTATTCTATATGTTACACTGTTGGTTACACTGTTGGTTGGTTATTGACAATTCCAGTTAAAAGATCAATAGTTGTTGCCATACAAGGTTGTTTAGGACACTTATATCTCCAGCATTTAGGTGAGAGCACTTACACCAGCTCTTTGGCTGGTGTAATTGCTCATGTCAAAACTTATGGGGTCAATTTTCAAAGCAATCTAACCAGCCAGAAATGGCTTCTGGCCACTTAGCGCCCTTGTTAGGGGCTAACTGATAATTTATGATCGCACTTAACCAGTTAGTTCTTCTGGAACTAACTAGTTAGCACCAAACTAAAAACCAGCTATTTGGGGGGGCCTGCCAGGTCAGAGATGGCACTTGGCCAGTTAAGTGCCAATATTCAGCACTTAATTGGCCAGGTTAAGCACATAAATGAATGTATCGTGCCACCGACTCATGGCATTATGCAGTGAGGAATCCACTCTGTGGTGTTTCACAGCAAAGTACAGGAGTGGTTTGCCATTGCCTTCTCCTGTGCAGTGTGTGGTTCTCCTATGTTACTGCTGCCCTACATAGGGTCCCTCAACCTATTGCTAGGTGGTCTCCCAACTAGGTACTAACCAGGCCTGATGCTGCTTAGCTTCTGACAGTTAAAGCAGGCCTAATCAGGGCAGCCAGGCAAATAGGCCCACAAAAAAGTCAGCTCTATTTTTATGTGGTAACCCAAATCCAGTTAAGTGTTCAATATAACACTTAACCAGCTATGTGTTAGCCAGTTCTGGAAACCTAGAAATTCAATGCTGGTGCCCAGGCTTGGCCAGGCATTGCATTTCTGGGTTTAACTAGCAGCAGTCAGCAAAATGCTGATTGCCATGGGCTGAATATCAGGTCCTATGTAGCTAAATAGATAGTTACGCTAGTAATTTATAAAGGAAAGGAGGTGTCTAATTTCCTTTATAGAATAGGCATCTAAATGAAGGCAGCCAGTTATAAAATCGCCCCTCATGTGCAATAGATTTATTTATTTTTCTATACTGTTCTCCCAGGGAAGCTCAGAATGGTTTACATGAATTTATTCAGGTATTCAAGCACTTTTCCCTATCTGTCCTGGAATGTACCTGGGGCAAAGGAGAGATTAAGTGACTTGCCCAGGGTCACAAGTAGCAGTTTGAACCCACAACCTTAGGGTTATGAGGCTGTAGCTTAAACCACTGCGCCACACTCTCCCCTACCAACGCAACACTAGGATGCAATGTTGCCATTCCATTAAACTTGATGGCATTTTCGGCTCTGACAGCGAGGAGAGATTTTTCTTGATTCCCCAAGTTAGACACTCTCAGATAATGCATTCAGGCATGAAGACAATTCTCAAACCTTCACAAAGTTCCCAGCCTCTGTCCTGGAAATCAATTTAGGTTTTGCTTTGCATTAAGAGGTAACAGACCAAACGCTGATGTACATAGAACTGGAGGTTAACCTGAGCTGACCTGATAACCAAGAAAAATTAAACCAGATTCAAAATTAAACCAGAAGCTGGATGAAAAAGAAAGTGTAAATTAATTTTTCAGGGGAAGAGCCTGGCAGCCCTCTTTCTTCTGAGAATTTCTTTCTCCAAAAACACGTTTTCTTTTCAAATTTTATTTAACAGCTTTTGAGTAATAGTCACATAAAAGAATCTAATAAATTACAAAGCATTGGGGGGATTAAACCTAACACTATTTTGTTTTCTTATATTACTGTAAATTGGAGGGGAAAACAAGAGCTTTGAAGCAGTTATACAGAAGCGGACTTCATAGTCTCTTATGTGACTAATAACATCTTGAACCATGATGGGTCAAGCAAATTCTTCTTTCACAGTTCTTTTCTAAACAATTCAAAGTCCTCTTATAAATAAACACTTCAAAATCCTCTTGTGAACTGTGATCATCTTGAGGTTTGAAAGAAATTTGTGACAAGAGTATCCCTGAAGCAGGGAGCAACTGTGAAATGCTGAAAGTGTCAAATGGTATGGAGTGATTGCCCATGAAGATTTCAGCACAGGATTCCAGATGGTTGTATAAACCAATGATTCTCAAGTCAGTCCTTGGGGCACACCCAACCAGTCAGGTTTTCAAAACATTCACACTGATTTGCATGAGATAGATTTCCACTCAAAGGAAGTAGTGTATGCAAATTGTTTCATGCAAGGACCCAGTTCTGTGGGTGCTTAAGCACCCCCTATAATGAGTATACACCTTGATTGTGTCCAGGGAGAGTAATTTCCTTTGGGTTTAGCATTCCCAATAATTTAAAAAAGTTGGCTCATATGACCTCAAATATATTGAATATACTTGAGACCATTAGTTAATGTCTTCTTGTGTTTGGCTTGTTGAAACATGTTTAGCATTTCTTAAATATGTATGCATGTAATTTTGTAAACCACATAGTTATTACGTGGTATATAAATGTTTAAATAAATAATTAATAAAAATAGCTGGGTATGCAACAAGGATTGTGTGGAGAACCACAGATATAGGGGACTGTGAAGTTTGGCTGCCGTGTAACTGGTGAAGTCCTTTTTCCTCTTTTCCAAAGTGATTTAAGAGAGCAAAATACTAATTAACCACCAATATTTTGTAATAAATTTGATTGTTTTATAGGAGTTTGCTTCAGTACTCATATGAACATAAGAGTTGCCATACAGGGTCATGCTAAAGCAGTGGTTCTCAATTAATTTCCCCGGGCTCTCCAAACCACTTGGGTTTTCAGAATATTCACAATGACTGTACATAAGAAGATTTGCATACCAAGAAGGCAGTGAATCATCGTGGATAGCTTGGAAACCTAACTGGCTAAGTGTGCCCTGAAAACTGAGAAATACTGCACTAAAGGCCAGATTCTATAAATGTTGCCTACACTGTAGGTGCCGCTCCACAAGGTTGTCAATCATCCGCTAGGTGCTGCTTGTAGAAACATGCCTAGCAGCACCTAAGTGGATGCCACTGTCCAAGTTAGACTGTAAGCTCTTCCGAGCAGGGACCATTTATAAACGTCAAAATGTACAGTGCTGAGTATGCCTTTCAGCACTATATAAGTGATAAGTAGTAGCAGTAGTAGTAGTACTAAGCATGTTCTCTGATCATCCCAACATGAGGATCATAAAAGGAAGTGACGTCATCGTGGCTGATGGCAGCCTAGAGAGATAGCTCCGCGGACCCCCGTGCTGATTCTGGCTATCTTCGCGCGATTTCGCGTGCCTGCACTGTTTATTACCTTCAATTCGATTGTATAGCTGCTTTGCTGTGTCTCGATGACGACGCGAAAAAAACAAACCGACATAAAAGCATTTTCTTCACCGATCCCGAATGGGCCTCCTAAGCCTAGCTCAAAAATGGCGCCCGATCCGACCGCGGCTGCGGAGGGCTCACATGTCGATGCAACGTTGCCAACTTTACAGCTGGAGATGCGTGGCTGGTTCCAGGAATTAAAATCTGAAATCTCTGCAGTTCGAGCTGATATCCACGCTGTTGTTGCTGAGCTAAAACGTGAGGTGGGTGAAATCGGGAATCGAGTGGGAGAGACGGAGACTGCTGTGGAGGCACATGGCTCCGAATTAACACACTTGAGAGGCAGGATTGCAGCGCTAGAGGAAAGGGCTGATGCGAGCACCCTAAAGATGGAAGATCTGGAGAATCGCTCCAGACGGTGCAACCTTCGCTTTCGGGGTGTGCCTGACACTGTTTCTGACTCTCGCTGCATGGAGGTGATTGATCATATATGCATACAGGCACTGGAATCCGCTGGTTTACCTGTGGAGGTGGGGAAACCATTGCTGGATAGGGCTCACCGCATCCCTGGCCCTCGTGATGTGAACCGTCCTCGTGATGTTGTGGCCTGTTTCCATCGCTATATGGATAAAGAACATGTGCTTAGGGCGGTGCGGCGCTCTGGGGGAACTGTTAAATGGGAAGAAGCGGACATTGATGTCTATCCTGATATAGCTCCAGCAACCCTGGCCCGCCGCCGCACGTATAGAGACTGTACCCGTATACTGCAGGAGCACAGTGTTCGATATAGATGGATTTATCCTATCGGACTGGCTTTTACACATGCAAGCAAGACCTACACTGCAATAACTGTGGCGGATGTTCAGGCTCGAATGGTGGAAGCAGGTTTGATGGCAGCTTCAAAAATGGCTCCACTTCCTCAGAGGTCACCTGTGCCCAAATCAGGAAGAGGGTTGGGATGGCAGAGAGTGGCTAGGTCGGCTGCAGCTCGTCGCCCTTTGGAAGCGGCCACATCCTCATCCACTTGAACATTTGTCTTTGTGCAATGTGCTTTTGAAATTTTGTGCTGTGTCTGTTTTTTCTTCTCTTTGCTGAGCGGCTTCTGTCGCGAAGATTGTTTATAGGGCTTGTTCTGGGGGTCCCTTTGTGAACTGTTTCTCTACACTTCCTGTACCGTGGTTTCCAGGTGCTTTGGTGGCTGGACCATGTGGGGTATTGTTGGGGGGTTGGGGGGAGGGGGGGGTGTTGGTGCTGGGAAAAGTAGTGACCGAGTGCTTTCTTGTATGATTGTATGGAAGTGTGTTTGTATAATGTTTCTCTTAAGGTTACGATTGCAGGGGTTGGTTGATTTGGCTGCTTTGGAACAAATTGTTGATTTGGTAATGAAGTGCTTTTTCTTCTCTGGTACAAATGGATAAACTTACTTTGCTATCTTATAATGTACATGGTCTGAATTCTCCACAAAAACGACGCTTGTTATTTAAAGAAATGAGTCGCCTGAATAGTGCGGTTGGATTTGTTCAGGAGACCCATTTTCAATCTCACTATGAGAAATTGCTTACACACCATAGCTACCCACACGTTTTCCTTTCTTCTAATAAGGTCCGGAAAAAGACCCAGGGGGTGGGCATCTTAATTCATAAACGTGTCCAGGTGGTATTGAGAGAGGTGGTGCGGGATGTTGAGGGCCGCTACATATTGGTCAAGGCTGAGTTGGATGGCACCTTGTATAGTTTGCTGAATGTCTATGCCCCAAACGCTGGTCAGGGGGCCTTCTTTACGTTGTTAGAACGTGTGCTGTTAGTTCATGTAGAAGGTACACTCCTTATGGGTGGAGATTTTAACCTTACTTGCTATCCTCAGGAGGATAATTCAAATTCTTCCATCCGCTACGCTAGAAGCGACAGAAGAGCTTTGCTGCGCTTCCTGCGTAGGCATGATTTGATAGATGTGTGGCGTTATTTACATCCAAGCACGCGAGATTACACATTTTATTCATCGAAACATGATTCATATACTAGAATTGATATGTGGATGCTGCCTCGTATTGCTCTGCCTCGAGCCCTGGCCTCCAGTATTGAGCCCCGGGTGTGGTCAGATCATGCTCCCTTGACTCTGGAGTTACAGGTTGGACAGGTTAGAGGCGGCCGTCGCTTGTGGCGTATGAATGACTCTTTGTTGAAAGATCCCAATACCTTGACTCTATTAGAGACTGATGTCAAGGAATTTTTTGTTTTCAACGACATAGCTGGCATTAATGTTGCAATTCTATGGGAAAGTTTTAAAGCTACCCTTCGGGGTTGTTGTATCTCGAGGGGGTCGTACAGAAATCAATGTCGAGTGGCTCGCAGATTAGAACTAGTGTCCCGCCTTCGACGCCTAGAGAATGCTCACAAGAGAGCCCCGTCGGTGGCTGGGGGGGTAGCGCTGACGGAGTGCCGGAGGGATTTACAAGAACTTGATTTAGAGGGCATGGCTTGGGCCCTGCAGAGGCGGAAACAACGGTTTTTTGAATGGGGTGGTAGGGCAGGTCGCTTGTTAGCTGCACAGATCAAGCAAACTCAAGCACAACATTCCATAACTCGGATTCGTAATGATTCGGGTCAGCTTTGTGCAGATGATGGGGACATCCATCAGGCTTTTTTATCCTTCTACCGGACTCTGTACACTCCGGAAATTGAAGCCACGGAGGGGGAGATAGATGCTTTCCTATCTAACGTCACCTTGCCTTGTTTGGCGGAAGTTGATGCGGAGTGGCTCTCTTCCCCTATTCAACCCGCTGAGGTAGTGGCAGCTATACGTCATCTGGCCGCATCCAAGGCACCGGGTGTAGATGGCTTTTCGCCCCTGTTTTATAAGAAAATGGAGGCCCATATAGTCAACCCTCTGACTAGATTGTTTAATTCTTTTTTGGAGGGGGATTGTTTGCCGTATTCGTTTCGTCAGGCAGCGGTCTCTCTTCTTCTTAAACCTGGGAGAGATCCCCTCCTTTGTGGGTCTTACCGCCCTATCTCATTGTTAGGAGTTGATTATAAGCTGTTTACCCGTATTTTGGCAGTCCGGTTGCAACGCTTTCTGCCTTACCTAGTTCATGGAGATCAATGTGGCTTTATCTCAGGGAGGCAACCTGGTGATAATATCCGAAGAGTGTTAGATCTTATTGGAGTGGCCCATCAAGATTCTGTTCCAGCTGTCCTGTTATCAGTTGACGCTGAAAAAGCCTTTAATAGGGTTTATTGGCCGTTTATGTTAGCAGCTTTGAAGAAGATGGGCATTTCGGGTGCTTTTCTACATTGGGTGACTTTATTATATGCTGCCCCGGAGGCTTGTTTAAGAGTTAATGGAAGATATACTGCTAATTTTATGATTCGTAGAGGAACTAGGCAAGGGTGCCCTTTGTCACCACTGATTTTCGCGTTGGTTATGGAACCTTTAGCAGCTACTATACGTGCGAATGCTGATATTCAAGGAATTGTGGTGGGTGGTGAAGAGCATAAGATTTTATTGTATGCTGATGATATTTTGTTTACCTTGACCCACCCACATCATTCTTTGACGGCGGTGCTTCGTGTTTTGACTATGTTTGGTGTGGTGGCTGGCTTTAAAATTAATATTGAAAAATCTGAATTGCTTAACGTTTCCCTTCCGGATTTGTTGGTAACGGACTTACGTGCTATGTTTTCGTTTCGATGGGCGGCTAAATCCATTAAACATGAGGATCATGACTACCCACTAATCAAGCCAAGAAAATGCAACAACTTCTATTCCATTTTCCTTGATCTAGATTACAGATCCATATATGTAGAGGCTTTTAAAAAAAAAATAAGTTGTATAAGGCTGCTTTAAGAAATGTGTGTTTTCAATTATACATACTCTGGGGTTGTGGGTTCAAACCCCGCGCTGCTCCTTGTGACCCTGGGCAAGTCACTTAATCTTCCAGAGCCCCAGGTACGTTAGATAGATTGTGAGCCCACATGGACAGATAAGGAAAATGCTTGAGTACCTGATTGTAAAACCGCTTAGATAACCTTGATAGGCGGTATATAAAATCCTAATAAAAACTTGAAACTTGAAAAAAAAAAAACTTATCATTTGCTTAATTCACCCCATTTGGGAAGGATTCTCTACAGCAAAAAAAGAGATTCATGGTGGTGGTGGGTCTATCCATTTCAAATTATTTTTCTGCTAACTCACAGAACTGGGAGCGTTCCTCCTTTCTTTTTCACAAAAATAGAAAGCTGAGCCCTCCCAAGCTTGTCTCCAAGCATAGGCATTAGAACAGGGGGAATCACAGGGGCCATGGTCTCCCCACAAACAGGCGATGGTTCGGCTCCCTCACCTTACCTTCTCTTCTACCGGCTGTAATTTTAAATCTTTGGTGTACGGTATTGTTCATTCATTATTTCCTTCCTCTCTCCCTCCCTCCCCCCCAGTGGGACCCTGTGGCACAACCTCTTCAGCTCCGGACTCCCTCACACCTGAACATCCCCCCCCCCCCAGGTCACTGTTATTTTAAATATTCCAGCAGCCGCGGCACAGCATCCATTTGATGAGTATTCTACTGTCTGCCTTTCCCGGAAATCTTCATTCAGCAGCGACTACCTGTTCCTGCCTAGGCGGGCTGCTGCTGAATGAAAGGTTCTGGGGTAGGCTGACGGCAGAAGGCTCATCTTGTGGATGCTGTACCACAACTTCCAGAACATTTAAAATAACAGCAACCCGGGGGAGAAGGTGTGCAGGACTCCAGAGCTAAAGAGGTTGTGCCGCAGGGTCCTACTAGGAGGGAAGAAGGAAAGAAGAACATCACATTCCACAAGCTGGGGTTTGGGGGTTGGAGGCTGGGAAGACATGGAGGACAGATGCTGCATGGGCTGGGGGTGGGTGGGAAGGCACGGAAGAACAGATGTTGCATGGGCTGGGGGGGGCAAGGAAGGACAGGTGTTGCATGGGCTGGGAGGGGGCTGGGAATTACAGGTGATACATGGGCTGGAGGATTGGAAAGGACAGATGCTGCATGGATGAGGTGCTGGGAAGGGAGGAAAAGAGATATGCTGCCAGTAAGGGGGGGAAGAAAAAGAAAATTGTTGTACATAGGTGCATAGAGTGGGAGGGAAAGGGAGATGGTATACATGAGGAAAGGAAGAAAGAGGGAGAATTGTTGGACATGATAGTAGTGGAGAGGAGGGAAGGAAAAATATTACATTGGGAGGGAGGACAGATGACTCAAAGAAGGAAGAGATGTCAAATTCTGGAGAAGGGTAATGGAAGGAGAGAGAGAGAGAGAGTTGTCAGACCACTGGAAGGAGAAAAAGATGCCAGACCAAAGAAAGGATAGAGAGGAGAAAGAAATACCAGATTGCAGAAAGAAGAGGAGAGAGATGTTAGACCATAGGAAGAGGGAGGGAAGGAGAGAGAGATGCCAGACAATGGGAGAGGAGCAAGATGCCAGACCATATGAGGGATAAGGGGAAAGACAGAGATGTCAGACTACAGGAGAGGAAGGAGATGGTGCACAGCAATGAGTGTGGCAGGGAAGAGAGACAGAAGAAATGCCTCTTATGGGATAGATGGAAATAGGTGAGAAGAAAGAGAGAGAAGATGGTACACATGGATAGATGGGAAGGGAAGTTAAGACATGGAAAAGTAGATTTTTGAGAAGAAAGCAGAAAAATGTAAGAAAGTTGAATGTTAAAAGTTAATGCCAAAGGTGAATGTAGGTTTGATCCAAACAGACCAGGGATTTTGAATTACAGTCCACTCAAGGGGGCAAAACTTTCAAAATAGAACAAAACACAGAAGACCCTCCTCTCATCAATACTGGGCAAGTTTCTCAAATAATATCATCATGTAGCATTTAAATGCTTTTAAATATTTAAATGGGCTCATAAGCTCTTCAGTAAGGTGCCACAACAGCGGTACAACGTCGCTGGAAAGGTGCTTGAATTTAAAAGTCTTTAGATGTTACATGATAATATTATTTGAGAAACTTGCCCAGTATTGATGAGAGGGGGGTCTTCTGTGTTTTGTTCTATTTTGAAAGGTGAATATAGGGCAGAAAGTAAAGGAGAGAAAAACAGGAAATGGAAAAAAAGGCCTTGGAAACACAAGAGCATAGGAAGTGCAACCAGAAATTGGGAAAAGATGATTAGATCACCAGACAACAAAGGTAGGGAATATGATTTTATTTTCAATTTAGTGATTGAAATTTGTCAGTTTTGAGAATTTACATCTGCTGTATATATTTTGCACTGTTGAAGAAGAAATTAATTTCTTTCTAATTCTCTAGTGTTGTACTGCATATAGAGCCTGGCATCTTAGAGTTTCGTTTGTACATAAGAGCATAAGAATGGCCTTACTGGGTCAGACCATGGTCCATCAAGTCCAGTAGTTTGTGGTCCTGTATTTGCTTGTGTTCTACATGTTTGACCAAGGCCAGGTGTTCTGGTAGGAATGAATGTTGAGAAGCATACAGTGTGCTTTGTGTAGCTTAACAATTGGTGTTGTTAAGATATTATATTGTGTGTATACAGTACTCTCCCGAAATTAACAGGGGTTCCATTCCAGGAACCCCCGTGAATTTTGAAAAACCACGAATATGGTTAAAAGGCAGGAGAGGGCCGCTGGGGCGCCAGCGGCCGCAAAAATCGCTTGAGGCAGGAGAGGGCAGCTGGGGCACTGAGGCAAGAGAGGGCAGCTGGAACGCCGGCGGGTGCAAAATCACTTGCGATATGCTCCGTCCGCCTCTTCCTGTTACTAAAGTCAGGCTACACCAATCAGGAGCTGCTTTGACACGCAGCTCCTGAT
The DNA here is from genome assembly GCF_902459505.1 of Geotrypetes seraphini. Lineage (NCBI taxonomy): Eukaryota > Metazoa > Chordata > Amphibia > Gymnophiona > Dermophiidae > Geotrypetes > Geotrypetes seraphini. The sequence goes on along the minus strand of NC_047085.1, from coordinate 82,778,984 downwards.
TGGTGTTGCCTGAATTTAGTACAGGAAGAGGCGGTCGGAGAATACCGTGAATTGGTGAGTCCACGACTCGCAAACCGCGAATTCACGGAGTAACACTGTATATGAAAACTGAATGAAAAAAATGGTATTACAATTAATACTATCATTATTATGGGGGTGGGGTCTGGGCGGAACTTTGGGGCCCTCCTAAACAAAAAAGCATTCCACTGCCTATGCTCTAAGACTAAGAGAATTATCTCATTGGGTGATCTGTTTTGTTTCTTCATAGAAGTCAAGCAGGGATTGTCTCGTATGTGTGTAGTGGACTGCACTGCATACCTCTAGTAGCACGATAGAAATGATTATTATTATTAGTAGTAGTAGTAGTAGTAATAAAACTTCAAAATGAACACTCATAAAGATGATTTACACACTTTAAAACTCTTGAGACCTGTAAATCAAATTTGCATGTATTCATTTCTGAAATGAGCCAAAAAATTCAGGAAACAGTCAAAAAAAAATCCAAAACTGATTCAAGAAGACACATACGCAAGAGGCTTTTAGTGTCGGCTTGCACACTGAATGCTCTGCTCTTCTCCAATGCTCATAGGAACTCTATGGCATCGGAGCTGCGCAGAGCATTCAGCGTGCTAGCTGGCACTAAAAATCTCTTGCGCGGTTTTGTGAAAGGGGGGAGGGTAAGTGATCTGTGTTATGTATTACTATAATCACAGTACACAGTACCGCGGGTTAAAATCACAGGCTCGCAGGGCTAAAAACAAAAAAGTTAAAGTTAAAAATAAACGGCCCCAATCGGACGGGCTTGCGTAGACCATCTATAGATGGTCTGCGCATGCAAGCGGATCGCACAACAGCGATCCATGCAGGCAGATGGGGGCGTTCCTCCGATCACCCCCATCTTCATATTGGGCCTTTGAGAATTCATCGTACCTGCCCAACGGGCAGGTTAGTGAATCTGGACCTTAGCTTGGGCAGTGCCTAAAAAAAAAAAAAAAAATGGATGTATGACCAAATGTTACCTTAGACAAGACACCATCCCGTTTTAAATAAATTTCACGGATAGCGGCGGTGTTGGTTAGACCCCTGACGAAACTTCCGTGAAACATGTCGGGTCTCACCACTAGTCTACAATGAGAACTGAAAGTTCACCATTACTAAGATAAGTAAAACTTAGGTTTAAAAACGATAAGAATTGCACATTATGTAAATTGTATAGACCGGTGAGGAGTTCACCACTGGCAACTCCCCGTTATAACACTCATGTGGGACGGAGGAGTGGTGGTTCTGAGGTCTATTAAAAGGTCTATTCTAAAAGGCTAGAACATCATTCAAAGCATTTATTAAGATGGAATAAGGCATTTGAAGAGCACCTTAGAAATTTATTTAAAACGGGATGGTGTCTTGTCTAAGGTAACATTTGGTCATACATCAATAGTTTGAACTGACGTTTGAAAGACTAACAATGGCACATAAAAAAAAAAAATTGCACTGCTTAGAGAATCCAGGTCTAATTTATCTAGGGGTCCTTTTGTCAAGGTGCGGTAACCAATTTAGCGTGTGCTAAAGATTAGTACGCGCTAAATGCTAAGACCTCCGTTATATTCCTGTGGGCATTTTGCATTTAGCATGCACTAATCTTTAGCACACGCTAAATCGGTTAGCACACCTTGATAAAGGGACCCCTTATTCATTCAGTTTTCTATACCATTCTCTCATGTGAGCTCAGTTTACATGAATTTATTCAGGTACTCAAGCATGTCCTGGTGGGCTCACAATCTATCTAATGCACCTGGGGCAATGGGGGGATTAAGTGACTTGCCCAAGGTCACAAGGAGCAGTATGGGTTTGAACCCACAACCTCAGGGTGCTGAGGCTGTAGCTTTAACTACCATGCCACACTCTTGTTAACACAGTATGTGCAAATTGAATGCATGCCCCAGAGTGAGCACACAATTTTATGAACCAAATAGAATTTGGGGGTTAATGCAAATGAATATAAGGAACCCAAAGAGGTGTAAAACCTGGGCAAATTATATAAAGAAAAAAAACCCAACATTGCCACTGTTAGAAAACAATAAAGGTTAATGCATGAATATTATACCATTCTATTGTAAGATGCCTTATTTAACAATGGAAAGTAGATTTATCTGTCCTTTACTAGATTCAGCACTTTTTTTAATAGACAGAGCACCATATGATATTATTTTTAACATACATTAGCAATCCAGTTTGTTTAAGGGCATCACTCCCAGACTGTGAGAAATTAAGAACATGTGAAGGTGAAATGGTCCTTGATCTGTCCAAATATTTCATTTTGATAGCGTGTTTATTAGTGAAGTGAATTAATTCACTGATTTTCTGTAACAGAAGACCGCTTTTGTGTTTAATCGCCGTAATGCTTTGCGTCCTAACAGTAATTTTCTTCTCCAAGCACACTTCCGGTTCACATCACAAAGGCCACCTAATGGAAGGAGTCTTCCTTTAATTAGGAAAGGGAGGGGGGAGTAGAGCTCTGTGTTTATCACAGAGCCTGTTGCATCCTGCTTGAAAACGCTTTGCTAAATATAAGGGCACAGTGCTGTTATATTTTTAGTTTATAAATCGATGCATTTGAAGAGAACCTAACAGTAACCGTAAAAAAAAACAAAAAAAAAACACAGCCTTATTTGCCTGAGTACCTTAAAGCTGAGTTTCTTTGTGAATGGTGTTTGGGTATTAAAATTCAGGATAGAGCTCCCTCAAGTACACCCTTCATCAGTACCAATTGATGCCTTTCCAAACCTGAACTTAAAATCAATGTGTTTCTTCCAGCGTACAATATCTGTGTCTTGCTCTCCAGTTAAACATGCCCTTAAACACTCTAGTAAGTATATTTTACCAGCTTGTTCTGCAACAAGTACCTATTACAATAATGCATGCCATTTGTAACTAATAGCTAAGACTTCTAGATTGTTTAAGGTGCAGCTGACAAGACAGTTTCATTCCAAATAATTATCCCTCACAACTGCAAATTAAATACCACAAATTATCAGTTGTAAGAAGCTCAGACCCAAGCAGAGGTCTAAAAAGGACATGCATCACAATTCAGCAGAATAGCACTTATAAAGTTAGAACTATCTGTATTTTGCATGGTAATTTGCTACTATTTGACAACACCTAAGGAATGTTCACTGCAGGGTTTTATCTAATGAATATTTAAAGCAAAGAAACAAAAAAAATATACAACCCCCCCCCGGATTCCTAGAATTACTTCTGATGATAAAATGTGATTTCACTTGAAATTATGCTAAGGAGCCAGGATCAGCAGTAAAAATTGTGCAGAGTTGCCTACAGGATTTCCAACAAAAGACTCTGGCTTGTACACCTTTTTTCTTTTTTTTTTTTTTTGTATACTAGTTACTTCCCGTGGCAATGATGCAATCAACCAAATGACTGAGGACAGGAATTTCTTGTCCATTCGCACATCCTGTCTCCGGTTAGTTTGGTTCAGGGTGGGGGGTGGGGCTGATATTTCTGTCTTGTTTTCCTCCTAACTTTACTGTGGAACAATGCAATAGAAATAAAGCACAAGTTAAAACTGTTCTGAAAGCCAGGCTCAGCCTCTGCACATTTAGGTAAACCGTCTCTGCATCTACCTTATAGTAATTAAGGAACAGGTCCTAGTATAGAAGCTACATCAACGCCTTTCCTCAGCCTCAAATATTTATTCCTTTATCTTTTCAAACATGTTAGTGTGTGGTTTTTTATACTGATTATGGAGCTTATGTCGAGTTTGTCGACCTCACAATGCTAAAATGTCAGTCTCTCCTAGGGGATGGGGAAATATGAAAAAGCATTTTCTTTCATCAACAGAGCAAGTAGAATATAAAGCGAATTATAAATCAGGGGTCTCAGTCCCTCCTTGAGGGCCGCAATCCAGTCGGGTTTTCAGGATTTCCCCAATGAATATGCATGAGATCTATGTGCATGCACTGCTTTCAATGCATATTCACTGGGGAAATTCTGAAAACCCGACTGGATTGCGGCCCTCAAGGAGGGACTTTGAGATCCCTACAACCACCTGAGTTCAATGTAATAACTAAAAAAAAAAAAATACAATCTCTGGAGCCACCATAATTTCCTCTATTATTAAAAAGGAAGGAGGGAGGGAGGAAGGAGAATAACTTATGGTTTGTCAAATGAAAGAGCCTGACTAGACACTACTAATTGCTGAACGCATTAACTGACACGTCACTGGCAGACCTCCCGCCCTCTCATCCAGGCGCACCACACTGAAACGAGCCTGTCTCCAAGAACACAACACGCTCAAGAAACTACACGCTCCGCAACGCAAACTGAACTCTAACCTGAACCTGGATTCGGTGGGTTTTTTTTTTTTTGGGGGGGGAGTATTTCCACCCCCCCCCCCATTTAAAATATATTTCCATACGGCGTGCACAATAGAACAAATCTGCTGAATGCACATTTTAAAGTTCAGCTTCTCGGTGGCTTAAAGTTGCAAGAAACAGGGCGTGCATTTAGCGGCATGCATTTAGCATTGTGCCCCCACCCCCACCCCGTAGGGACCCTGGAGAATTCCTCTGATTCAGCCTTTAGCTGTAAACCACAAATGGCCAGTATGCGTTTCCAAACAAAATTTTTCTTTACCACCTAACCAGGGTGGTTCAGGCTGGAGCTTTCTTAACACGTTTTCACGTTCCCTGAAAGAATAGTAAGCAAAATCTGACGCGTTTCTTTTATAAGTAGCGGCCAACCTCATAACAAAGTCTGATGCCCAACACAAAAGAACCATGTGGCACAGCTCCCTGTATCCTCATCAGGTTTCTATTGCTCTGCCTTAAAAACAGAATACAAAATAATAATAATGATGATAAAACACTAGGGGCCACACCAGACAGTTTCACCCCATGCTGTGTTTATAACAACAAAAAAAAAATTAAAAAAGCTTAGTATATCTGGCCCTAAATGACAGCTAACATGCAAACAAAATGCTTCTGTTACATCTTTGACCAAATGAAAGCACTCTGGAACTGCTAGCATGACACTTGATCACAGGGGGGGTGGGGAGGGGACACTTGATCACAGGGGGGAGGGGGGGACCCAACCAACAACATCCTTCAGAGAGAGAAAGAAAGACCCGGATTTCAAAAGCGATCTGTTCAACCGGCTCTTTTAAGATACCCCCTTAACCAAGCACTTTAATCCCACAGAGGGAGGAGGGCTTCAGTGGCTGGGAGGGTGTAGATGGGCTGGAGTAGGTTTTAACTGAGATTTCGGCAGTAGGAACCCAAGCACAGTACCGGGTAGAGCTTTGGATTCTGGCCCAGAAATAGCTAAGAAAAAAAAAATTTAAATTGAATCAGGTTGGGCAGACTGGATGGACCGTTCGGGTCTTTATCTGCCGTCATCTACTCTGTAGAAGCAGACCAGAAGCCTAAGTTTCCCCACTTTCAGTTCCACCACCTTCTTCCTTCTAAGACCAACCAAAAAAAGTAGCATTCATTAAACATCCTTTCAGGCCCCCCCCCCTCCCCCGTACGCGATTCCCTGCACGAGCCTTTTTGGGTCCAGAAAAGCAAAAGGACCTTCGCTCAGAGAGAAATAGGTGGGTGCGTTAGATCTCAGCATCTTGTGCTCTGCCGCTGCTCACGGGGGTCTCGGCAGGCTCCTCGTTCAAAGCATCCGTCCAAGAGCAGAACTCAAGGGAGACTGGCTGTGCTGCAGGAAAACGAAGGGGCTGAAAGCAACCCGGCGTCACCGTTTAGCCCCAAAAGAATGAAACAATATCTGGGAAAGAGCATTTGGAATCATACTGCCTTACCTCCACATTGAAATACTGCTCCTCCCCACACACGGCGGATAAAATCCAAAGCCAGGTTTGCAAGAAAAACACCCCCGAATGCACGAAATCCAATCGTCTCTTTGTGTTGAATGTCAGAAGGATCATAGTGAACTGTGCTCAAATTGCGATAAGATCGTTTGGGAGAGGGGGGGGGTTCCTTCAAAGTCCCCCAGCCTTTGCGAAAATCCGTTTCCCCAGGTTCAGCCACAAAACAGGGGAGTAGTTTGCTGGGGAGGAAACAAAAAGACACTTCACGGGCAGCCGCAGATAACGGGGAAAGCTCCAATGCATAACCAGTTGTCAAGGAAGCTGATGCACAAGTTCAAATCCCTCCTCACTTCGCTTTTCCTCTGGCTAGGACTCTGCCTGCTTGCCCGCTTTGCTCTTTATCTCGCTTGCTCACTCTTCTGAGCCAGAACGTTCATCTGTCTAATCTGCATAACCCCTCCTATCGAGTCTGTCTTTAGATACTTTAAAGGAGCCAGTCCTTAAAGAACAAGGTTAACACCACCCACTGAAAACTGCTAGAGTTAAATACTCGCTGTGAGCTCTAGACAAATCAGCAACTAATGTTCCAAAAGAATGTAGATAACTCTGCTGCAATCTATAACTGTGCATAGGTACTGCTGAGTTTTCTACCAGCTTAGTGACCTTTTTTCCACAGCTACAGTCATTTACTTGTTCCTGGGCATCAGAACTATGGCAAGTAAGTAGCTAAAAAAAAAAAAGGTATGATCTCACTATAGGAAAGACTCTGATCAATGATAGCCCTAAGTAACCAAGATTAGTTCTGGTAACTGGCCATGGGCACTTGAGATTTGCAGTCTTTATCCCCGACATTATTAAGCAAGGATCTTCTTGATCTTAAGTTGGCCTTTGCTCAAAGGACTTTAGTAGATATACTAGTGATTAGATAGGATTTATTACAACAGGGGTGTCAAAGTCCCTCCTCGAGGGCCACAGTCCAGTCGGGTTTTCAGGATTTTCCTAATGACTATGCATGAGATCTATTTGCATGCACTGCTTTCATTGTATGCTAATAGATCTCATGCATATTCATTGGGGAAATCCTGACAACCCGACTGGATTGCGGCCCTCGAGGAGGGACTTTGACACCCCTGTCTTACAAGCAGTTTTAAAGCCTCATGAACGGATCAATATTGACTATGTTCATACAACTGGAAAATAAATCTAAAGAGTTATTTTACTAATAAATGTTAAGTAGCTACATGAACTAGTTTGCACCGTTAGCACATCAGCACGGTAACTGTTACCATAGTGCACAGGTGTCAAAGTCCCTCCTTGAGGGCCGCAATCCAGTCAGGTTTTCAAGATCTCCACCATGAATATGTATGAGATGGATTTGCATGCACTGCCTCCTTGAGATGCAAATCTATCTCATGCATATTAATTGTGGATATCCTGAAAACCTGACCTGGCTCCGGCTCTCGAGGACCGGCATTGCCTACCCCTGTTCTATACAATATACCAGGGATCTCAAAGTCCCTCCTTGAGGGCCGCAATCCAGTCAGGTTTTCAGGATTTCCCCAATGAATATGTATTGAAAGCAGTGCATGCAAATAGATCTCATGCATATTCATTGGGGAAATCTTGAAAACCCGACTGGATTGCGGCCCTCGAGGAGGGACTTTGACACCCCTGCCATAGTGGCATAATTCACATGTTGGCTGAATGCTATGTTGGGGAGCAGGAACTGGGCGGGGTTATGGGTGGAGACCCGAATTAGCACAGCAGTTATGGACACATACTTTCCATGCGCTAACTGCGACTTGAGCAGCTATAGCGCAGGTGTGCATACCACCTCCTGAAGAGGAAGCAGTAAGGGCACCAGAACAAATTGCAATCTTAATGTATGGTTCAAAATATTTCAGTGTGGTGCTGCAGAGGATGTGCTGGGCATGCTTCCAACAATTAACATATGTTATTGTTGGCTGTTAACGTATGATAAATACAACTTATTGTACTGTATTAAAAGACCCCCTAAGTGCATTATATTACAATGAATATTGAGTGATGCAAAACAATGATGTCATTGCTAGTAAATTTGTAATCACATTCCAAAACTTCCAGTAGGCAGTAAACATATGTAATATACTAGTAAGTATCCAGAATTTACAATGGTGTTATTAAGATGGTTTAAGTCTTTTTTGTCAAATCAGGCTTTTTGTGTAGAAGTAGGTCAGATTGGTCTACCCTTGGGAGTAGAGTACTCCAAGGTTCAGCTTCGTCGGCTGTTTTATTCAATATCTATTTACTACCTTTATGTCAAATTTTGAAATCTCTGGGAGTAACTTACCATCTCTATGCTGATGATATTCAGTTTATAATACCAGTGAGAGACTCGATATCTGATGATCAATATCAGATTGAGAATTGTTTTCATACGATTAAAGATTGGCTGACGGAGAGTAAGCCGAAATTGAATATTGGAAAGACTGAAATTATGTTTGTAGGTCGAGAAAAGCATCTGCATGTACTTCCATCAGAGATTGTGGCGGATAATACAGTGATTCAAGTGTCAAGTCAGTGTAAATACCTGGATGTTATATTAGATTTGATGCTATCGTTTAAGCTGCAAGTTAGGATGGTAATTTCCAAGGTCTTTTTTAGACTTTGATTGCTAAGAAGGTTAAGAGACTACCTGTCGGTAGAAAATTTTTGAATAATAATTGGTGCACCTTTCTTTCTTTATTGAAAAATTTATTACTTGCAACCATCCGCCAATTCTGAGCGAGTAACAATCGAACATGCATAATTAAAACAATATCACAAACAACAATTAAACATTAAAACAAATCATTTCATAAACTATATCCAAGCAATAAAATTCTTCCTAACTCATTTACCAAGATACATATAAGAAAAAGCAAAATAAAAAGCATTTGCCTAAGTAATTCTTCACTCAGTCATTTACAAAAAAAAACATTTATGAAAAAGCAGAGTTTTAAACATTTTCCTAAATAGAAGTAAACTAGTAGCATTCCTTATATCCAATGGTAATGCATTCCATAATATTACTCCCTGCACCTGCACAGTTAATAAAACATGCTGCATGCCTACTAACTTTATCTGTTTAATCGATGGAACCTCAAAACTGATCTTATCTTCAGATCGTAAAGCACAATGAGGATGATATACCTGCAGAAGAGAGCTAAGTAGAATTGGACATTTGTCCTTCAACAGCAGTGCATATGTATAGCAGCACTAAAGAAATAAGCACAGGTCTCCATATTTGCAGGGGCACAGCTCCCTTGCAAATATTTAAAAAAATCACCATGAACTCTTATAGTGTATGGTGAACCCTCCAAAACCTACCCAAAATCTCTGGACTCAACTGTACACCGCACCAATAGTCCTTATGCCTGCAGTTGTCACCTATATGTAGATACAGTGGGATTATATTCCACCACCAGTATAGTAGTTATAGTGGGATATGGGCCTTAATCGCCATCTCTATAGTTCACCACACCCACTACCAGACTTCTCTTATAGTGCTGACCATAACATCTGAAGCTATCATAAAGGTAGGCATGTACTGAACATAAGAACATAAGAATTGCCAACTCCGGATCAGACCTTAGGTTCATCAAGTCCGGCGATCTGCACACGCGGAGGCCCCGCCAGGTGTACCCTGGCATAGATTTAGTCCCCATATCACTCTATGCTTCTCATAGGGAGATGTGCATCTAGTTTACCCTTACCTGTATCACTCTATGCCACTCATAAGGAGATGTGCATCTAGTTTACCCTTAAATCTTAGAATGGTGGATTCCGCAATTACCTCCTCTGGGAAAGCATTCCAGGTGTCCACCACTCGCTGTGTGAAACAGAACTTCTGATATTTGTCCTGGACTTGTCCCCCCTCAGCTTTAGTCCATGGCCTCTTGTCCGTGTCACATTGGACATTGTAAATAACTGTTTTTCCTGCTCTATTTTGTCGATTCCTTTCAGTATTTTGAAAGTCTCGATCAGATCCCCTCGCAGTCTCCTCTTCCCAAGGGAGAACAGCCCCAGTCTCCTAAGTCGTTCCTCGTAATCCAGGTTCTCCTACCTTTCACTAGCTTCGTTGCTCGTCTCCGCACCCTCTCCAGCAGTTTTATATCCTTCTTTAGGTATGGAAGCCAATGCTGGACGCAGTATTCCAAGTATGGTCTGACCATAGCCCTATAAAGCGGCATTATAACTTTCTCTAATCTACTTGTGATTCCCTTCTTTATCATGCCTAGCATTCTATTTGCTTTCTTCGCCACCACCGTGCATTGCGCCGATGGTTTCAGGGTCCTATCTATCTACTGTTTCATTCAAATCTTTGGGGAGTGGGGGGGGTCAGTGACTACTGGGGGAGTAAGGTGGGGTCATGCCTTCATCGCTCCAGTGGTCATCAGGTTAGTTTGGACACCTTTATGGCACTTATTTGTTCTTAAAATAGGTCTAACCTCAAATGTCCAAATTGTGCCCTGGAAACGCACTACAACGGTTGATTATTGCAGAAAAATGTCCAAATCATAAGCCTGCCCTAGTTCAATCCAAACCACACCTCCAACACTCCTTCTTGAGATTTATGTTTCTTTTTTTGGCGGGGTCCTGGGCTAGGGGGGGGAGGGACACCAACATCTTCTCTCACATCAAGCAGCATTATGGGGTAAAGACCTGGAACAACTGCTCGTGCCTACTACTTATAGGGCATTCAGGAAACGCCTAAAAACACATCTGTTCCTGAAGTACTTAGGTAACTGATCTATACAATCTTAGTCCTCAATAAATGATCTTTAGAACTGTTATTCACCAACTCTGAACTTTGTTTATTCCAATCGATCTGTAATACCTTATAATCATTGTAAACCGCATAAAACTTCACGGTCCTGCGGTATATAAACTGTTGTTATTATTATTATTATCCACAAGAGTTCGCCTAGGGTCCCAGAGATGGTTTAAGTGGCCCTGGATGACCAGTAATAAAAATATTGAATATTAAATTTGCAGCTACCAGGCAGAAAACTCCTGCTTTAAGCTGTGAAAACTGCAAATTTCACCATGATTTAGTACCTGTATTTTATTGTAAACTGCTTAGATCTATAATATGCTTAAGTGGTATATTAAATGTTAATAAAATATAAACATAAAAGGGTCCCAAAGAGTTTCAGCCAAATTTACAATAGGATTTAAAAAGTTTCTGACACAATAATATTTATCAAAAACACCAGAAAAAAAGTATATGGCTCTCAGATATTGGGAAGAGTGTGACACAGTGGTTAAAGCTACAGCCTCAGCACTCTGAGGTTGTGGGTTCAAACCCACACTGCTCCTTGTGACCCTGGGCAAGTCACTTAATGCCCCCATTGCCCCAGGTACATTAGATGGATTGTGAGCCTGGCAGGACAGACAGGGAAAACTGCTTGAGTACCTGAATAAATGCATGTAAACCATTCTGAGCTCCCCTGGGAGAATAGTATAGAAAATTGAATGAATAAATAAATAAATATTGTTTTCTTACCCTTTGTGTTGGATTTAGAAGAGTATCCTCTCTAAATTCTCCATCAAACAGAAAAGAACTCAAATGAAGGGAAAATTTTATTTACAGTAACTTGCCCAAGCTTTGCAGTACAATGATTAAATATTTTCAGGACACTCGTGACATTATATCAGTTAGGTCCAAAATCTCCAGCTTTTGTCAAGCAGCACTAAAGGTTTTTACCACAGGCTGGAGAGGTAAGTGCTCTAACGCTCATAGGAATTTTATGAGCGTTAGAGCATTTACCATGCTGGCTCGCGCTAAAAACCTCTTTTGCAGCTTGATAAAAGGACCCTAAAGATGGAGATTATGCGCTTGATACTATAAATGGCGCCGAATTATGCCTAACTTCTAAGTGCCATTCCACGCGGTTGTCAATCAACTACTAGGTGTCCTTCATAGAATCACACCTGGTAGTGCTTAGGAATGCTTAGGTGTCACTAGGTGTCCTTGTAGTAAGTGTCGGTATATTGGACAACGCCTGGCAACACCTAAGTCAACCATGTCTATGTTCCACATCTATTTTTCAGATACGCATTATTAAGTGTTGGAGGGAGCCTCGACTTAGGCATCGCTAAGCACCACACCGATATCCACATGTAACCTTAATTGATATTTTTTTAAAATTGTTTTTTTTAATAGGCTTTTAATGGTGTGGTCAAGTTGTGCGTGCATTTAAGTTAGGCATTGCTAGGCATTTATGATTAGGGCACCTAGCAGCACCGAACCAAGGCTCCATTTATAGAATCAGGACCTTTGGGGCCAAAATTTTAAAGATTTGTTAAGAAAGTTCAGCAGACAAATCTTCACTTTTATATTTTCCATCCTGGTGACCAGGTATTATTTCCATTGATGTATGCCCAAAAATAACTGGTGAAAAGGAGGAGGAACTGAGGGTGTACGTTTAAATACCTACAGGGTGTAAATGCGCATAAGCCTAGTCTCTTTCATTTGAAAGGAAGCTCTGGAATGAGAGAGCATAGGATGAAGTTAAGAAGTGATAGGCTCAGGAGTAATCTAAGAAAATACTTTTTTACAGAAAGAGTTGTAGATGCTTGGAACAATCTCCCGGAAGAGGTGGTGGAGACAGAGACTGTGTCTGAATTTAAGAACATGTGGGATTGGCATGTGGAATCTCTTAGAGAGAGGAAGAGATAATGGTTACTGCTGATGGGCAGACTGGATGGGCCATTTGGCCTTTATCTACCATCTATTTTTCTAAGAGCATGGATGCTAGGGTCCACCTTGAGGAATAGCACCCAAGAAAAAGATCTGGGTGTCGTAAACAATATGATGAAACCTTCTGCCCTGTGTGTGGTGGTGGCCAAAAAGCAAACAGAATGCTAGGAATTATTACAAAAGGTATGGTTAACAAGACTAAGAATGCTTTAATGCCTCTATATCATTCCATGGTGTGACCTCATCTGGAGTATTGCATTCAATTCTGGTCTCTTTATCTCAAGAAAGATATAGTGACACTAGAAAAGGTTCAAAGAAGAACAACCAAGATAATAAAAAGGATGGAACTCCCTTCGTAAGAGGAAAGACTAAAAAGGTTAGGACTCTTCAGCTTGGAAAAGAGACAGCTGAAGGGAGATACAATTGAAGTCTACAAAATCCTGAGTGAAGAAGAACAGGAACAAGTGGATCAATTTTTCACTTCATCATAAATTACGAAGACTAGGGGACACTCAATGAAGTTACAGGGAAATACTTTTAAAACCAATAGGAGGAAATATTTTTTTCACTCAGAGAATAGTTAAGCTCTGGAATGCATTGCCAGAGGTTGTGGTACAAGCAGATAGCATAGCTGGTTTTAAGAAAGGTTTGGACAATTTTCTGGAGAAAAAGTCCAAAGTCTGTTATTGAGAAAGACATGGGGGAAGCCACTGCTTGCCCTGGATCAGTAGCATGGAATGTTGCTGCTCCTTGGGTTTTGGCCGGGTGATAGGGACTTGGATATGCTTCTGTTAGAACAGGCTACTGGGCTTGATGGACCATTGGTCTGACCCAGTAAGGCTATTCTTATGTTCTTTTGTTAATACTGTGCAAATATAAAGATAGCAGATGTAAATTTGAAAAAATAAACAAACAATCACCACTTTACAAAGGGGTCCTTTTACTAAGGCAATCTAGCCGATTTAGCGTGCACTAAAAATTAGTGCACGCTAAATGCTAACTCGTCCATAGGATATAATAGACACGTTAGCACGCGTTAGCATTTAGCGTGCGCTAAATTGGCTAGCGCGCCTTAGTAAAAGGACTACAAAGTAACAAATATAAATAAAACAATAATGGAAAATAAGATAATGCCATTTTCAATAAGCTTTAATAGGCTAAAACCTCCTTCTTCAGGTCAGTATAGTATACTGCTGTTATGGTATCCTGTCGTGACCTGAGGAAATGGGTTTTGGTCTCCGAAAGTTAGTAAAAAATAAATGTTTTAAAATTAGTCTAATAAAAATGATTACCTTATTTCCATTTTCTTTTTATAAACATTTATACATACAGCTAATATATTACTTTATTCTAAAGCAGCAAAACAAAATCTTTTTTCTACATTTTGTCATCTCTGGTTTCTGCTTTTCTCATCTTCTCTTCACTTTCTTCTTTGCATCCAGTGTCTATCCTCTTTCCCTCCCATCTACTGTCCTTCCTCTCTCTCTTTGCCCCATCCATCCATTGACTGCCCTTTCTCTCCCTTCCATCCTTTGTCTGTCCTCTCACTCCCCCTTCCATATGACATCTTCCCTCTTTCTATGCCCCTTGCATAAACTGTCTATCCCCCTCTTCCATCCAGCCTGTGTCTCTTCTCTCCTTTATACATGATTCATTTAAGTTTCACCCCTCAATATTTTTCCCTTTCCTCTTTCTTTCTCCACTCCTACCCATGATCTGGCAGCTCTTTCTTTTCTTTTTCTCCTCCCCCCCCATGCTCTAGAATCTATTTCTCTTCTTTTCTTTCACTCCTCCCCCTGAAATCTCTAGCCCCTTCCTTTCTATCCCTCCAACCCCAGCATCTGTCTCCTCTCCCCTCCACCCCCCCCCCCCATGCTCTGGCTGGAAGGCTGGCTGGCATCCCTTCCTACTCTACTCTGTCCTCCTTCTCTGCACTGCCATCAATCCCTCCATCCCCCTCGCTGTACAACCATGAACCAACCCACCTGCTCCCTCTGTGGTACAACCCCAACTGCACCCCCTTCTCCCCCCCTGTGTTACAGCTCTGACCTGATCCTCTCCCCCCGCAGTACAGCCCCAACCTAACTCCCCTCCTCTCTCCCTACCACCGTCGCTCAAAGAGTTTCAAGGTGGCTGCCAAGACTTCATATGGCAGCTTTGCAAGACTTCACAAAGTCTCTCGAGGCTGTTGTATGAAGTCTCAGCAGCCATCTTGAAACTCTTTAAGCAGTGATGGTGGCTATTGTAACAAGGACAGGAAAGAGTTAGATTCTTTCCTGCCTTCAAAGAGCCCCCTAGACCACCAGGTGATAATTTTTCTCTTTCCTGTCCTTGCCACAATAGCCACCATCAGTGCTTAAAGAGTTTCAAGATGGCTGTCGAGACTTCATACAGCAGCCTCGAGAGACATGTGAAGTCTCGCAAAGCTGCCACATGAAGTCTTGGCAGCCACCTTGAAATTCTTTGGGCGGCAGTGGCAGCTATTTTGGTGTCAGGGACAGGAAAGAGTTGAGTTCCTTCCTGCCCCTGAAGAGACCCCTAGACCACCAGAGATGTTAAAAGGTAGGGCACGGGAAGGCCACCCTGAATCTCTATTGCCATGGTATTACCATAGAAGAGGTTCCCATTCCCATGACACTTCTGTGGAATTGTCTACCACTACAACAGTAATACCAGGTAAATTGGTTTGTGCTTCCATGTTACTGCAGTAATTACCATGGTAACCACAAAATTACCACAGTAACTATTACTGTGTCACTCTCTACCTCCACCCCTTCCTTGGACTTACCTTCTTATTCCCTGGTGTCTGTGAAGTTTGGGGCAATAGCAATCCACAGTTGTTCCTGCATTTTCCAGTGCTCAGTTCAAAATAATGCAGCAACTTCTAGTGAGATTACCGCTAGGGGTTGCCAGTGCCATTTTGAATGCAGTGCTGGAAGGGGCAAGAGTGAATAGAAATCATTCTTACCCTGAACTCAATAGACACCAGAGAGTAAGAAAATAGGTTCAGAAGGATGTGGAGGCTAAAGGAGGGTGGGGGTTATTTTATTTGGGGTGTGAGATGTCATTGGGCAAGGGGGAGGGTGTTTGAGGCCAGGAAAAGTACTTGGGGGGGGGCTTCAGGATTGAGGGAGGTACTTTGAGAGTATCAGCTTCAGAGTGAGGCAATATCAACCAGAGGAGAAATTAATGTACACTAATAGCACAGTATTCTTTATTGAATCACAGCTCTTTATTTGTAGCTATCAAGCTAACATGTTAAAAACAAACGCTTATCATTCACAGCAAAATATTGATTCAGTTTCCAGTAACGCTGAAACCAATCATGTGATTGGATGGTAAATACATTATCTTCTTCAAATTCCAGCCATTAATAGTAAAAATGGCGGAACAAATATAAAAGTCAATAGCAGCGTTAATGGATTGTGCAACTAGTGCAAATTGTGCAAGAAAAATTTTTTAATGTGCTGAAGTGCTATTAAAGTGCTGATTAAAGTGCCATGTGCTTTTTACTTCAATGCCTGGCCCCCCGACCCAGGTTTCGTATTCTTCATCAGGAGGGGTCTAACATTAAAAACTAACATTAACAAACTAACATTAACAAACTAACATTAAAAACATTTCAACAATAAAACAAATACATGCCCAATCTTACAACTGAATCTCATCAATCTTGTATCAAATATCAAACTTCTCTACTATCAATATAAAGTTATTGAACATACCTTCTCAGGCAAACTAAATCAGGGAACGACACCGGAAGAGGAACTGGCTGAAGTTACCTAAGCTCCCGGATTTAAATACATACGCACTCTCTAATACACCCATCTGGTCAAAATGCTGCAATTAAAACAGCGGAAATGACGTTATATCCGAGGGCACCACACATATACCTATATATTTAACCACTCGATTTCTGAGTTTAAACCGTTAGGGGATAAGGTATTCCAATTGTAAATGAATCGTTGTTCTTTCTGTTATAAAAATTTACAGATATCTCCTTCATATTGATCAATATGTACAGTATAAGCACTGTGTATCTAAGATCTTGCAACAAGTGATCCTCCCTCAACCAATGGTCCACCAGGGGGGCGGACTCTCTGCCCCTGCGGATATTGCTGAGATGTTCAACAATACGGGTTTTAATTTTTCTACTGGTTTGACCAATATACAGCAAACCGCAGGGGCAGATCACGCAGTACACAACTCCCTGGGAATCACAGTTGGTGCCCGTAGTGAGATCAAATTTCTTTCCCTGTAAATTTGGAATAGATATAAAGGGTTGACCCCATATATAACTGCAAGTGCTGCAATGGCTGCAAGGTTTGTGTGCTAATAATCTTTGTCTGCAATAAGTTCCCCTCCTGTATTTAAGCTATTCACCCAAGTTACGAGCCCTAGTAAAGGCAAATTTAGGTTTATCCCTAAGTGAAGAATGGTATTGAACTATAGGCCAATATTTTAAAATTATTTTCTTAATAGCATTACTGTTGTTGGTAAAGGGTAACACACACACCGTATGAGAATCACTATCCTTCTCTGTTGGTCGCATAAGCCAAGAGCGATGACAGTTCTTGGCTCGCTTCCAAGCTCTTTTGATAATTTTTTTAGGATAACCACGTTCAACAAATTTGTGATACAAATCCGTAGCTTGATTGTTAAAATCAACTTCATCTGAACAAATACGGCGTATGCGTAAAAATTGACCCACTGGAATGCTATTCTTGAGAGAACGAGGGTGAAAGCTTTGATACTGGAGGAGAGCGTTGCGATCAGATGGTTTTCTGTGTAGACTGGTGGAGATAGCTTTGTCATTAATATAAAGGCTAATGTCCAAAAATGATATACGGACCTTGTCCTTCTTATATGTAAATTTAATATTAGGGTCCTTCTGGTTCATTTCTGTCAGAAACTCATCAAGCTCCTCCTCTCCACCAGTCCTTCTGGATTTAACAATTTATCTGAATCTTTGAAAAACTAGTATTAAGAGATGTTAAAAACTTAGAGACTCATAACATCAGATGTAATTCTAATGTTTCCTCAGATCAGATTAAGATCATTCAGGCTTTACAAAATGATCAAACCATAATTATACATAGAGCTGACAAAGTGTAGTCATTCAGGACTACAAGGATTATCAAAGAGAAGCCCTTAGTCAATTGCATGATACTGCTTACTACACTATATTATTGGAAGATCCTACTAATGCTATTAAACAAAAAGTAGACCAGTTAGTTCAATCAGCGAAGAATGAGGAATTGATTTCATTTAAGGAATTTCGTTTCTTGACCAATAATTATCCGAGGACACCACACATATACTTTATTCCCAAAATACACAAATCCAGCACTCATCCCCCAGGTCGCCCGATTGTAGTGGGTATTGATTCAGTATTGGAACCATTATCCAAATACCTCGATGGGTATTTGAAGAGATTTGTTCCATATGCTGAATCATATATTAGGGATTCATCCCATTTTCTTCAAATAATTGATTGCCTGTGCCAACAACCGCTGCATCTTGGTGACGGCTGATGTCATGGCACTGTACACAAACATCCCTCAGCGGGCAGCTATGACAGTCGTTGAATCTGTATCCTCCAAGTTGGACATTACAGAGTCTAAAAAACATTTTCTTACACAATTAGCCGAAGTGGTCATTTTCAATATTTACTTCAAGTTTGAAAATACTCTTTATTTACAAACCAAGGGGGTAGCGATGGGGGCAGCAGTTGCCCCCACTATTGCCTGCCTCTACATGTCCAACTTTGAGGAGACGTTTGTGTACAGTTCCAGCCATTTCTGTCACGTAAGATGCTGGAAGCGTTTTATTGATGATGTATTTTTTATGTGGACTGGTGGAGAGGAGGAGCTTGATGAGTTTCTGACAGAAATGAACCAGAAGGACCCTAATATTAAATTTACATATAAGAAGGACAAGGTCCGTATATCATTTTTGGACATTAGCCTTTATATTAATGACAAAGCTATCTCCACCAGTCTACACAGAAAACCATCTGATCGCAACGCTCTCCTCCAGTATCAAAGCTTTCACCCTCGTTCTCTCAAGAATAGCATTCCAGTGGGTCAATTTTTACGCATACGCCGTATTTGTTCAGATGAAGTTGATTTTAACAATCAAGCTACGGATTTGTATCACAAATTTGTTGAACGTGGTTATCCTAAAAAAATTATCAAAAGAGCTTGGAAGCGAGCCAAGAACTGTCATCGCTCTTGGCTTATGCGACCAACAGAGAAGGATAGTGATTCTCATACGGTGTGTGTGTTACCCTTTACCAACAACAGTAATGCTATTAAGAAAATAATTTTAAAATATTGGCCTATAGTTCAATACCATTCTTCACTTAGGGATAAACCTAAATTTGCCTTTACTAGGGCTCGTAACTTGGGTGAATAGCTTAAATACAGGAGGGGAACTTATTGCAGACAAAGATTATTAGCACACAAACCTTGCAGCCATTGCAGCACTTGCAGTTATATATGGGGTCAACCCTTTATATCTATTCCAAATTTACAGGGAAAGAAATTTGATCTCACTACGGGCACCAACTGTGATTCCCAGGGAGTTGTGTACTGCGTGATCTGCCCCTGCGGTTTGCTGTATATTGGTCAAACCAGTAGAAAAATTAAAACCCGTATTGTTGAACATCTCAGCAATATCCGCAGGGGCAGAGAGTCCGCCCCCCTGGTGGACCATTGGTTGAGGGAGGATCACTCGTTGCAAGATCTTAGATACACAGTGCTTATACATATTGATCAATATGAAGGAGATATCTGTAAATTTTTATAACAGAAAGAACAACGATTCATTTACAATTGGAATACCTTATCCCCTAACGGTTTAAACTTAGAAATCGAGTGGTTAAATATATAGGTATATGTGTGGTGCCCTCGGATATAACGTCATTTCCGCTGTTTTAATTGCAGCATTTTGACCAGATGGGTGTATTAGAGAGTGCGTATGTATTTAAATCCGGGAGCTTAGGTAAATTCAGCCAGTTCCTCTTCCGGTGTCGTTCCCTGATTTAATTTGCCTGAGAAGGTATGTTCAATAACTTTATATTGATAGTAGAGAAGTTTGATATTTGATACAAGATTGGTGAGATTCAGTTGTAAGATTGGGCATGCATTTGTTTTATTGTTGAAATGTTTTTAATGTTAGTTTGCTTTACCTAGACCCCTCCTGACGAAGAATACGAAACCTGGGTCGGGGGGCCAGGCATTGAAGTAAAAAGCACATGGCACTTTAATCAGCACTTTAATAGCACTTCAGCACATTAAAAAATTTTTCTTGCCCGATTTGCACTAGTTGCACAATACATTAACGCTGCTATTGACTTTTATATTTGTTCGGCCATTTTTACTATTAATGGCTGGAATTTGAAGAAGATAATGTATTTACCATCCAATCACATGATTGGTTTCAGCGTTACTGGAAACTGAATCAATATTTTGCTGTGAATGATAAGCGTTTGTTTTTAACATGTTAGTTTGATAGCTACAAATAAAGAGCTATGATTCAATAAAGAATATTATTATTTTCATCACAGAATTCTAGTGATTTTCTCCCTACTAGTAGATCACTAATAGCACAGCGACATAATAAATGTTAATGCATCACATTAATTGTCAGTGCACATCACTTCATTAAAGAGTTAATGTGAAAATCACTATTAGGTGATGCAGAATGGATGAAAATGAACAGAGACTTTGTCTTGCTTTTAACGCATAATTATTACTGTGAGTCAACGGTTAAAGATCAGAATTATGCAACTAATATATTAAGGAGTTACATCTTATGGTTTATTGTTTATTATAATTTAACTAGTCTTTAAGCCCGTTACATTAACGGGTGCTAGAACATATGTCTGTCTGTCTTTCTTTCTTTCTTTCTGTCTCTCTCCCTCCCGCTGTCTCTTTCTATCTGTCTCTCTCCCTGCCCCTGTGTCTTTCTTCTTTTCTTTGTGTCTCCCTCCCTCCCAATGTCTATCTTTCTTTATATCTGTCTCTCTCATTGCCCCTATGCAGCAGCATTTCTTTCCCTGCACACTTCCCTGTGCAGCAACCACAGCAGCATTCCCTCCTCCTCCATTTCCCTGTGCAGCAGCATTTCCCCCACCCCACCCCATCCCACTTCCCTGTGCAGCAGCAGTATTTCCCTCCCCCACTTCCCTGTGCAGCAGCCATAGCAGAATTCCCTCCCTGTCCATCCCCCCCCCACACCACTTCCCTGTGCAGCAAGAGCAGCAGCAGTTCTCTCCCCCTGCACTTCTCTGTGCAGAAGCAGCAGCTGTGGTATTTCCCTTCCCTTCCACGTCCCTGTGCAGCAGCAGCAGCGTTTTCCCCTACCCCCTTCCCTTCCTGCGGTCCTGACAAAACTCCCGACTCCAGCAGCGGCCACAGCACTCTAAACACGCTGCTTCAGCGGCCTTCTACTGCCCTGATTTACTCTGGCACATTCCTGATGACATCATCAGAGATGCGGCAGAGCAAATCAGGGCAATAGAAGGCTGCAAAGCAGCATGTTTAGATTATTGCGGCCGCTGCTGGAGTCGGAAGGTTTTCCGGGACCGCAGGAAGGGGAGGGGACAGCAAGGAACTAAGGGAGCCAGTAAGACCGCAGGAAGGGAGGGTCGGATGGGAGGGTCAACGGGGGTTCGGGTGCACCAGGGAATGGTGTTTGGGGGGATGGGGCTGATGACGACGATGAACTGCCTTGGAGAAGCAGGTGGGGAAACGCAGGCGGGGATTGTAAGAGGAGCCGCCGCTGCATCTTTGAACTTAAAAATACAATCTGAAAAGACATTAAGGGAGCAGGGAGCATAAAGAACTTTGGAGAAGATGTTTCTGAGCAAGGTCTTTATAGAAAACATCACCTTCTGGTCCACAAATGTTCTTACAGGGAAACAGAATCCTAAGCGTGCGTGCGCACTGTTGCCTGCCAGGGACCTACAGATCACGGAAAACGGAACATGCAGGTAACAATGCGTATGCGCACTTAGGGTTTTATTATAGTAGATATACTGTCTGTCCTGAGGAAATAATAATAATAATAATAATAACTTTTATTTGTATACCGCAATACCACAAGGAGTTCAGAGCGGTTTACAGAGGAAGAGACTGTACATATACAGTGATGTTACACAGAATATTATCAAATACATTGGTAACAAATTTCAATTGCATTAGAGAGCCGAAGGAGGTTAGGTATAACCGGAAAAATGTGGGAGATACAGCAGGTAATGCAGTGATATAGCAAGATAGGAAGGAGTCAGAGAAATTTATCAAAGAGATAGGTTTTGACTGATTTCCTGAAGGATTGGTAGGAGGGTGCACATGAAATGAGGGTAGACAGACAATTATTCCATTTGCCAGCTTGGAATGACAGTGTTCTATCAAGAAATTCTTGTATACACAGCCCTTCAGGGAAGGGAAGGCAAATAGATGGGCATTACGTGTGCGAGTGGTGCCAGGAAACACAAAGTGATGTAATAGGTAAATTGGGGATGAACCAGTTGTGGTTTTGAAGCAGAGGCAGGCGAACCAGAAATCTAAATCCGAGAGGAAAGAATGCTAATTGTCAAAGGAAAGGAAATAAAGGACTCCTTGTACTAAACAGATGACTGGACACGATGCTGGAGGACCTTACCGGAGTAGCACAAAACAACTTTCCTTTTAGATCTGTAATGCATCAAGTCGCTCGGACTCGAACATGAGTTGATGGCATCTAACACTCATCTACTGCAGTAGATCTTTTTACCAAGGATCATTGAGGTAAATGGTCCAACGCTCACTCAATTCCTATGAGCGTCGGAGCATTTACCTCACAAGCCAGCAAAAGTGAAGGAAAGGGTAAGAAATCTAATAGTAGCAGTAATATATTACTGGCAACATATTACTAGTAATATACCTTTAAAAGTATGAGAAACCACTAATGAATAAGTTGTGTTCCAAAAGTAATATAAAACAGTCACTAGTTTCCTAAGGAAACAGGAAAATGTTATAGTTACTAGCCTAGGTAGGTTACTGTGAAAAATGATGCATTACTTGTAAAAATAATATATTGCCAGTAATAAATTAGTGCCTAACTCTGTTAAAGAGACAGAAAACAGAACAATTAACACAACCTCAAACAACTCAGGTGCTCAGAACAGAACCTAACACTGGTGCTAGAACTGATTCACGCTGGACTAGTGCCAATGTTAATCTGTGCAGAATGTTCAAAGGGCTCTAGCGCTGGAAACAAAACACATATCAAAGGTTAGTGCAAATATTATTTCAAAGCAGTCAAATAAATCTTAATGAAGTCGTTTCCTATTCCCTCCCCAAAGCTCAGAGAACCACACACACACATAAAAGCTGCCCTTACTGCTAGAAACCTAATGCCAGCTCAGAGCTGGAATTGGGGTGTTTAAAGAGAGGATTTTTCATTATTTTTTTTCCATATAACAAGCTGATTTTGAATGAATTTAGAAGCAGAAGGAAGTTCCTGCTAGCCTCTGAGCACTGGGAGTGAGAAACACTTGTATGCAAGTCCAAGCAAAGCCAAAAATGAAAGCACAGAGCATGTTTTTAACACCTAAATACTAGTATTCTAGTGGAAAAAAAAATTGTAAGGCTTATTTTTTAAAGGTGGAAGTCAATATGGAGACAGATTAATACCCAACGAATTCTCGCAGGAACCATTAAGGAAGCCGCTCAGCACTGAGCAGCAACGCAAAATCGCGCACTTGCTCATGCTTCTTCTCAGCAGCTGAAGACACTGTAGCCAGTTAACAGCTAGGCAGGAACTTGGAAAGTTTGCTCCTGCCCGCTGCACCTGCACCGACAATCAGACATGGCAGCCAGTTAACAGCGGGGCAGGAACTTGGAAAGTTTGCTCCTGCCCGCTGCACCTGCACCGACAATCAGACAATGCAGCCAGTTAACAGCGGGGCAGGAACTTGGAAAGTTTGCTCCTGCCCACTGCACCTCCACCGACGATCAGACATGGCAGCCAGTTAACAGCGGGGCAGGAACTTGGAAAGTTCGTTCCTGCCCACACCACCTCCACCGACTATCATCAGTAGAGGTACGAGCCTGACTCTAGGACAGGGAGGGCGGCAGAGTGAAAGGCGGCAGTGGCATCCAAAAATTTTGGAAGGGGTGTTGTATTGCCTCGAATATAAACCAGGACTTCCATTCAAAAATCCCAGTTTATATTCAAGTATATACGGTACTAAAAAATGCTGACCTTTGCTACATCCCAATGGCTTGTTTTGTGTCATTTTTCTTTTGGATGTTTTTTTTTTTCTAAAATGGTTCAAAAAGATAGACACGCATCTGAGAAAATAACCATTAAAAAAAAAAAAAAAAGACGTTTTGAAAATGGGCATCTTTGGTACTGGATTTCTGTGCATCTTCCACAAAGCGTCCAAACTCGTAATTAGACATCATATTGAAAATGGCCCTCAAAATCCTGTAATAACAGACCAATATTGAATCTTCCTTTTCTATCTAAACTTTTGGAAAAAGCAGGGGAATTCCAGGTAGTTTAATACTGGGAGACAACTAATGTCTGTCATTCTTATCAATTGGGATTCCATAAGGGTCACAACAAATACTACTAGTCAAGATGCTGGAGGAGATTTTGAAATACAGATCCAGTCATAAGGATGTCCTTATGATTCAGTTGGATTTAACTGTTAGCTATGATGTTATTGATCATCCATTTCTGGTTAAACTTAAAGAGAGAGATATATTAGGAATAGATAAACAAAGGCAAGCAGACTGTACTATTGCAGCACAACAGACATAAATTCAATGTCCGACAACATGATGCACGACCTACTCCTACTGGAGCGCTGGTTTAGGTCCTGGCAACTCAGCCTCAATGCCAAAAAATGCAAAGTCATGCACCTGGGCAGCCAAAATCCATGCAAGACTTACACCCTTAATGGCGAGATCCTAACAAGAACTGAAGCAGAACGAGACTTAGGGGTGATCGTCAGTGAGAACATGAAGACTGCCAATCAAGTGGAGCAAGCTTCATCCAAGGCAAGGTAAATCATAGGTTGCATACGCAGGAGTTTCGTCAGCCGTAAGCCTGAAGTCATTATGCCATTGTATAGATCCATGGTGAGGCCCCACCTGGAATACTGTGTGCAATTCTGGAGGCCGCATTACCATAAGGATGTGCTGAGACTGGAGTCAGTCCAGAGAATGGCCACCTGGATGGTCTCGGGACTCAAGGATCTCCCGTACGAGGAACGGCTGGATAAGTTGCAGCTGTACTCACTCGAGGAACGCAGAGAGAGGGGTGACATGATCGAGACATTCAAGTATCTCACGGACCGCATCGAGGTGGAAGAAGATATCTTCTTTTTCAAGGGTCCCGCGGCAACAAGGGGGCATCCGTGGAAAATCAGGGGCGGGAAACTGCATGGGGACACCAGGAAATTCTTTTTCACTGAAAGGGTGGTTGATCGCTGGAATAGTCTTCTACTTCAGGTTATTGAGGCCAGCAGCGTGCCTGATTTTAAGGCCAAATGGGATAGACACGTGGGATCTATTCACAGAGAAAGGTAGGAGAGGGTCATTGGGGTAGGCAGACTAAATGGGCCGTGGCCCTTATCTGCCATCTATTTCTATGTTTCTATGATATTTCAGTGACATTTGATACAGATCACTCATTACTACTTTTAAAACTAGAACTAGGAATGTGTGGGTTAGTGCTGAAATGGAATCCCACAAAAGGGGATCATACAAACTTTCACCCCTAATATCAGTGGTAATGGTTCTCTTTCATTGACAAATCCTTTATTATCCTAACTACTCTTATGTAGTGTATAAAATAATCTAATTTATCTTGAATTTTTTAAACTTTTAAAAATCAAACTATATTCATAAATATTTTAAAATGTCAAATTAATTTTTAAAACTTTAACTATTATATTAGTGTAAAAAAACTTTTTTACTTTTCTTTATTTATTAATTCCCAACATTTAGGGCTGCTTTTACTAACACTATAGTCAAATTAGTGACTTTTCAAATATAGTGTTACTTATCTCGCCATTTGCTTATTAGCTTGTTTGAGCTGGCCCAGACTGCATAGTTTCAATACCGACGTGCCCCGTTTCACCGCTTCTTCAGGGGTTTAGTTTGATTTTTTTTAGCATACGGGCTCTTAACATCCAAGAGTAGTTAGGATAATGAAGGATTTGTCAATGAAAGAGAACCATTACCACTGATATTAGGGGTAAGGATTTGTATGATCCCCTTCTGTGGCATCCTGAGACTATTTCCTTCATTTAGTGATAGACATCTTCACTGATTTGCCTTGAGTGGATTGTATGTCAATGCGGCAAATTATTTTTCACATTTAGTTTTTAGTGTTGAAATGGTTCACAGAATTCCTTAGCAAGAGAACATACATATGAAGTGAGGAAAACCTGGGATGCCTTCTGTGGTGTTCCATAAGGCTCCCCTCTTTCACCATCACTGTTCAATATAATAATAATAATTTTATTTTTATATATCGCCATACCACAAACAGTTCTAAGCGGTTTACAAGGGAAGAGACTGTATACAGACAGTGACATTACAGAGAACTTTTGAAATTACATTGGTATTTTAAGTTTAGTCAGGTTTATCTGGAAGTGTTTTGGAAGTACATCAGGTTGCGGTACATCAGGTTGAAATGGGGTCAGAGAAATTTGTCAAAGAGATAAGTTTTTATTGACTTCCTAAACATTTGGTACGAAAGTGCATTTGAGATGAAGTTGGTTAAACTTTTGTTCCATTTGCCTGCTTGGAATGATAGTGTTCTATCGAGGTATCTCTTGTAGGTGCAGCCCTTTAGGGATGAAAAAGTGAACAAGTAGGTACTGCGTGTATTAGTTGTGCCTGTGAATTCGAATTGGTGAGACATATAGGATGGGGATGAACCTGTCATGGTTTTGAAGAAAAAGCAAGCAAACTTAAAAATGACCCTTGCTTCCACAGGCAGCCAGTGTAGTTTTTTGTAATATGGGCTTACATGGTCTGATTTCTTGAGGCCATAAATGAGACGGACTGCAGCATTTTGGATGACTCTCAGTCATTTGATGGTTTTCTTGAGAGATCCCAAGTATATAATATTGCAGTAGTCTAAGGTACTTAAGATCAGGGATTGAACCAGCAGTCGAAAGGAAAAGAAATTGAAGCATTGTTTAATGGTACGAAGTTTCCATAGAGTGAGAAAGCGTTTTTTGACTTGAGCATTAGTGTGATCTTCAAACATCAGGCTTCGGTCCAGGGTGATGCCAAGGATTTTGGTTGTGGGATTAATTGGGTAGTCTGAACACCTTGGGCAGGCGGTTCTCCTCCACCCAAGTCCATACTTTTTCTTATGCAGATGATCTCTTTCTCCTCTGTGCAGCCGACTTCTTCATGGATACATTGTAACACATATCTATTCTGATTGAGGATCTAAGTACATGGTCACAGCGGAACTTCGTTAAATTAAATAAGCAGGAGACGAAGGTGCTATGGTTTGGTGATCACAACTCAATACCTCACTCATTGTTAATCCTATCCTCAGGTGAGAAGCTCATATTTAATAAAACATCAAAAGTATTAGGAGTAATTCTTGATTCCAATCTCACCATGGGTGAGCAGATAACCTCTTCAGATTGAGGTAGTTGATGATGACAAAATCAGTCCTGAGTCCAACTAGTTTTTGAACAGTGACTCAAGCAGTTCGACTTCCATATTCCGATTATTGCAACTCTTTATAATGCAGCATCACAAAGAAAGGACTTCAGAAGTTGCAGCTACTCCAGGACACAGCGGCTAGACTGATTTTCCGTAAGGCCCAATTTGAGAGGTCCAGTCCACTGTTGATAGAACTACACTGGTTGCCAGTCAAGTCAAGAATTCAATTTAAAATTGCATGTATGGTTCACATGGCTATATATGGAGAAAGCTTGACTGGGCTAATTCCAGCCATCCAAGTTTCACACTCCTTCTATAACTCAAGAATGACTCAGTGCTATAAATTGCTCCTTCCTTCTCCACATCAAGTTTGGAGAATATCACTCTTTGAATCCACCTTTGAGTTTCAAGGCCCTGAAATTTGGAACTGCCTCCCGACCTGCTTATGTCAGACCTCCTCCTATCTTCAATTTAGGAAGGTGCTGAAAACACATCTGTTTTCATTATAGTCTTGCTATGATTCATGATGTCTATCTTGCTAGCCTTATTAATCTTTTGTAAGCCGCAATGATTCTCGGTTGACATTTGCGGGGTATAGGAAACAATATGGTATGGTAAATGGTAATGAGCTATTAAGCTGGCTAGGAGCCATTTCTGGTCAGCTAAATAGCTCTGAATATTGAGCAGATTATGTTCACCTTATGAAGATCCCAAAGGGAGCCACAAATTATAGGCTATGCCGAAGATTGACACTGCAGTTGCGGGAATGAGTTGGGAGGGGGATATAAAATGGGGGTAAAATCTCAAGTGGTAAAATGAAAGCTCATGATTTCATAAATAATAGAGACATTTCTTTGTATGTGTTGTTTTTATGAATTTGTTGAATTTGTTAATTTTATTTTATTGTGTATGTTTCACTGTACCCCATGCAGAATTGTTGGATGCTGTGGATAACAAATTTTTAAATAAAATAAATAATATACTTTAACCCAGTTTCAATTGAACTGGAGACACAAAGCATGAAAAAGGTATATAGATTTTTTTTAAGCAATGTACAAAGAGGGAAAGAAACTTCTGACATGTACCATGGCATATGACTAAAATCATCATAACTTTTTCTTCCCTCGTTATCTGCCAAATTTCAAAACCAAAGTCAGGCTAGAGAAAAAAAAATCAAAAGTAGTTGTTAAAATATTCCAATGGTTTCCCTGCTCGTTCTCCTAATTATTTCATCCTTAATGAACATAGCAGTCATCTGTAGAATTACAAGCTTGAGGTAGGTGCAGTTCGAACAAGCTCCTACATATGCAGCCAAGTGCTTGTCAAACAGCAAAAAGAAAAGAACCCGTTAGGGACAATCATGCAAAATGGCCAAATTAGAAATGTTGATGCTTTAATATTTTTTCCTTAGATACTGTGCATTGTGCCCTCGCAGCATCAAGGAATGCATTCCTTGTGAGTTAAACATTGTAATTTATAGCAGTAATTTGACAGTTACTATTTTTTAAAAAAATGCATTGTATGATATGCACCAGGAAGGAGAAGGCCCATCATTCTGAAGAGGCGGGCCTGCTGGCCTGATGGAGCTTTGCTTATAAAGGTATGGGGGGGGGGGTCCGGGTGGGCTTTGTGGAGTTGAGGTTCAGGGTTTTGGGGGGGTCATGTGTTCAGGGGAGGTGCTGACAGGAAAGAGTGGGCATCCCTCTTGCTGGGGATGTTGTGGGGGAGGGGGGTGCCGGCAGGAGGGAGTAGACATCCATCCTGCTGGGGATGTTTAGGGGGGCTTCCAGCAGGAAGGAGTGGGCATCCTTCTTGCCGGGGATTGTTTCAGGGTTTGTGGCACGAGGGAGTGGGTGCGATTCTATAAATGGTACCTAGCAGATGATCGACAGTGGTAGCTAGGAGCTAGGCACCATTTATAGAACCAGGGCCTAAGTGCTTACTTGCTAAATCTGAGTTAATCATGACACACTATCTAAATATTGCTTCCATTCCCCACCCACAGCATGCCCCTATGAAAAAATATTTTAGAAAAATAAATTATGCTCGCTTAGCACGTGTTAAGACTTAACCACCTTTAATAAAAGGGTTCTTATATAATGAGCTTTCTAGAGAGAGAAGATATGTACCATATCTGAATGCAGGTTGTCTTTGTGTGTCTAAATGCTTAAAAAAGGAAAAAGTGTTGTGTTATGCTTCATAGAAATATAGAAACATGATGGCAGATAAAGACCAAATGGCCCATCCAGTCTGCCCATCCACAGTAACCATTATCTCTTTCTTTCTCCGAGAGATCCCAGGTGCCTATCCCAGACCCTCTTGAAACTCAGACACAGTCTCTGTCTCCACCACCTCTTCTGGGAGACTGTTTCATGCATCTAACACCCTTTCTGTAAAATACTATTTCCTTAGATCGCCCCAGAAGATTGTTACAAGCAGCTAATAACTCATAAAATGCAGTTTATAAACAATGCAAAAATTTAAATTTAAATTATTCAGTACCATTAAATGTATTCAGGAATAATTTCCTATTCTTACTGGGGAAAGGACAAATCTAAATCGTAATTAAACAAATTAAAAAAACAACATAAATCAACTTATAAAAAAATCTTAGCTTATTAAAATAAAATGGCAGCATGTGCCATTATCTGATATAATGCATCACTTAACCCACTACTACTACTTATCATTTCTAAAGCGCTACTAGACGATCACAGCACTGTATATTTAGGGTCTGATTCTGTTCAGGATGCCCAGTCTCAGCAGTCACCTAAGCAGCTTTTGAGAATCGCACACAGGCGTCCTATACAGAATCGCATCTGTCCTAATGGACAGATGCCTAATCTTGTCTAATTCCGCCTAACCACCCCGATTCTCTAACCTGCATCCATGTCACAGACACTGTTTAGAGAATCGTGTTGAAGCTGAGCTGATCACAGCAAAGGGATCTCCCTGCCGCAATCAGCTGAGTGGCAGCAGCAGGGAACCTTTGAACCGCTCCACAAGTCACTGACAGGAGGGATGCCCATTCTCTCCTGCTGCAAACCGCAAAACAATCTCTGGCAGGAGGGATGCCCACTTCCTCCTGCCAGCACCCCCAAACATCCCAGGCAGGAGGGAGGCCCACTCCTCTCTGCCGGCACTACCCCTATCATCTCCAGAAGGAGGGAGGCCCACTCCCTCCTGCTGACACCCCCCGAAACCCCACTTCCACCCCCCAAAGCCTACCTGGACCCACTCTCCCATACTTTTAATAGGAAGGCCGGACAGATGGATGCCTACTTCCTCTGGCTAGTAGGCCCGCCTCTTCAGAATGGTGGACCTTCCCAGTGCATCCTGGGATGCACTGGGGAGGGGCCTAATGCTCTGATTGGCCCAGGCACCTAAGACCCTCCTATAGCGAGGGGCTTTAGGCACCTGGGCCAACTGGAGTCTTAGGCCTCCTTCCCAGTGTTTTCTGGGATGCACTGGAAGTGGCCTAAGACTCAGATTGGCCAGATACCTAAAGCCACTCCTATGGCTATGTATGTTAAACCGTGTGCCGCTTTGAAGAAAAGCAGATTATAAATGTTTTAAATAAATAAATAAATTGATGAGGCAAGATCTCCCTCGACTGAACCCATGCTGACTCTGTCTTATTAAATCATGTTTGTCTACATGTTCCACAATTTTATTTTTTATAATTGTTTCCACCATTTTGTCCGGCACTGAAGTCAGGCTTACAGGTCTGTAATTTCCCGGATCTCCCCTGTAACCCTTTCTAAAAATTGGTGTAACGTTGGCCACCTTCCAATCTTCAGGTACTACAGACGATTTTAGCGACAGGTTAGAGATCACTAACAGCAGGTCAGCAATTTCATATTTGAGGTTTTTTTTAGTACCCTGGGATGTATATCATATGGTCCAGGTGATTTATCACTTTTTAACTTGTCGATATAGCTTAGTATATCTTCCATATTCACTGAGATTTCTAAACTAAACTAAAACTTAAGCATATAGACCGGGTCATCTCCATGGACTCGATTAACAATCATAAACTAATAACAACAAATAATATTGATGAATAAATTAAAAAGAGGAAAGATAAACCAAAGGATCTAAGAAAAACAATAAGAAAATTAAGAGGCACAAGATGATAGATACTTAGGGGCTCATAATAAAAAACAAACAAACATCTAAAAAATGGCCTAAATGGGTACTTGGACGATCAAAAAAACCTGATCGTCCAAGTACCCATAATCAAAGCTAGTTTTAGATGTATCTAAAACCAGCTTAGGCCTTTCCCCTGCCTCTAAACGCATAAAGCGAAAAAGACGTTTTTAGAGGAGGGGAAAGAGCGGGCGGGAGGTGGGCCGACCTAGACCTAGGTGTACAGCAGGTATAACCAAACATTTTGACAGGTTGCCTAGTCGGCACTTATACGTTTTGACTTAGACCAAGTCAAAACAGGTATAAGTGCCGAAAAAGGGGCCGTTGAGCTGATGGCGGCTGGCACGATCAACTCAGCGGCCCGGCAACCTACTCACCCCCCACCGCAACAATCGGGGCAGGAGAAATGCCTCATCTCCCCTGCCGCAATAGCGATACCACCAAGTGCCGCCAAATGCAGCATTTGGGATCGCTAAAGTGGCAGGAGAGATGGCCCACCCCTCCCCCGATCCAATCGGGCCAGGAGAGAGCCCAAGCCCTCCTGGCCCAGCCGACTATGATCAGGGCAAGAGGGAGCCCAAGCCCTCTTGCCCCAGTGATCCTCTAACCCTCACCCCGCCGTTAACGATCGGGCCAGGAGGGAGCCCAAGCCCTCCTGGCCACGCAACCCCACTCCCTACAAGATCGGGCAGGAGGGAGCCCAACCCCTCATGCCCAGGCCAATCCCCTACACTCCACCCCCACTAAAATACGGGCAGGAGGGATCCCAGGCCCTCCTGCCCTTGACGCACCCACCCTTGCCCACCCAAACCCCTAATTGGCCCCCCTCCTGCCAACCCGTGAGACCCCGCCGACCCGTCCATCTGGCAGACCAGCCATCCATTGAATGACTGGCCTTAGGGCCTAATTGGCCCAGGCAGCTCAAACCCCTTGCCCAGTCATAATCTGCAGGGTGGGGTGCCACAGGGCAAGATGGCTTGGTCTCCCTCGTGCTCGGATCGAGTTGCAGAGGAGGGCTGATCTCTGCAGGAGAGATGGCTCATCTCTCCTGCCGCGATGGTGATCGCTCACCCCCTTCTGAACCGCGGCACATTGGGGTGAGAATCACCGGCAGGAGAGATGCCCTGCCACAATACTCACCCCGAAGTGCCGCGGCTCGGGGGGGGGGGGTAGGCGATCACCATCACGGCAGGAGAGAAGAGCCTTCTCTCCTGCAGCGATAGTTTCAGTAGGCGGTAGGCAGGTTGCTGGGGCCGCTGAGCTGATCACAGCAGCCGCAATCAGCTCAGAGGCCCCTTTTCGGCACTTATACCTGTTTTGACTTGGTCTAAGTCAAAACGTATACGTGCCGACTAGGCAACCTGCCTAAAGTTTTGGTTATACCTGCTGCACGCTTAGGTCTAGGTCGGCCCACCTCCCGCCCACCACCTGCCCTTTCCCCTCCTCTAAAAACGCCTCTTTTCGCTCTATGCGTTTAGAGGCAGGGGAAAGGCCTAAGCTGGTTTTAGATGCATCTAAAACCAGATTTGATTATGGGTACTTGGACGATCAGGCTTTTTGATCGTCCAAGTACCCATTTAGGCCACTTTTTAGATGTTTGGGGTTTTTTTTATTATGAGCCCCATAATGTTCCATAAAATGAGACATTTTCTATTTGAAAGGGTTCATTATCAGGATATATGGTGAAAGGTCTCTGAAAATTAATTTTCTTCTTTCATCTATAATTTGTTTAGCATATAACATGGATGCTTATTTTCTTCCTGGAATTAACCCTATTTTGAAATTTAGTGTGCATTGTTTCATTATCTTTTAAAACCATGCTTTACTCGTTACCAGAATAGCTATTGTTGTCCCCAGGGCATTCTTGATGAGGTTGTGTAGATTGCAGTGATGGTAACCAAATGTCACATCACCAATATTCAGCCCGGTGCATTCTGCAGAATAACAAGCACCAGACTGGTATTACATAAGAGTTGGGAAACTGATTAGAGTTTGATTGGCAACTCTGACAGAAGAATCTTGAGGATTATCATAATATTTTTCATATTTCCAGACTATTTATTTTCTCAGCAGGCAGCTCTTTTTACCCGTATTCCTGATTTTATTTGTGCTATATTAATTGCTGCATCAATACAATTAGGGGTCTCTTTAGAAAAGGACAAAATGGAAATTTGCGTGCTCCAAAGTGAACTTCAGTTCAATAGTGCAGTGTTTTTCAACCTTTTTTGGGCAAAGGCACACTTGTTTCATGAAAAAAAATCACGAGGCACACCACCATTAGAAAATGTTAAAAAATTTAACTCTGTGCCTATATTGACTATATATAAAGTAATTCTCTTGAATAGGAATCAAATAAACACAAAGAAAGTATTTTATAATGCTGCCACCGCCAACAACACCGTTGGCGGCGGTGGCACTCAAGTGGCTAAAGAGCCGCAGTTTGCCGGCCTAGGGACAACACTGGAGGGTGGCCAGCTGTGCACCCTCTTGGGACGTAAACCCGGGGTGGGGCAGACCACCCTCCCCCCCACCCTGGTATGCCACTATCTGTACCTCACTCCCTCCCTATGATCAAAAATTCTCCTTTCTTCTATTCCCCGTGTACACAACCATCTCTTTCCCTCCCTTCCTCTCTCCAAAGTCCATGCCTTCTGTGTCCAAACACTCATTCCCTCCCCCACCTCAGCATCTCTTTCCCTCCCTTCCTCTCTCCCAAGTCCATTTCTTCTGTGTCCAAAAACGCATTCCCTCCCCCGCCTCAGCATCTCTTTCCCTCCCTTCCTCTCTCCCAAGTCCATTTCTTCTGTGTCCAAAAACGCATTCCCTCCCCCACCTCAGCATCTCTTTCCCTCCCTTCCTCTCTCCCAAGTCCATTTCTTCTGTGTCCAAAAACGCATTCCCTCCCCCACCTCAGCATCTCTTTCCCTCCCTTCCTCTCTCCCAAGTCCATGCCTTCTGTGTCCAAAAACCCATTCCCTCCCCCACCTCAGCATCTCTTTCCCTCCCTCCCAAGTCCATGCCTTCTGTGTCCAAAAACGCATTCCCTCCCCCACCTCAGCATCTCTTTCCCTCCCTTCCTCTCTCCCAAGTCCATTTCTTCTGTGTCCAAAAACGCATTTCCTCCCCCACCTCAGCATCTCTTTCCCTCCCTTCCTCTCTCCCAAGTTCATGCCTTGTGTCCAAAACGCACTCCCTCCCCCCTTTTGTGTTCCGTGTTTGCCTCCCAGCCCATCTTTGCAACTTTCTCAGCAAAACGAAGCTCAAGCCGAGAGGCTTGTCTTCTGCTTCCTGCCTGCGCTGCCTCACACAAATAGCCGAACGGAAGTATTCTCCGACGTCAGCGCTGACGTCGGAGGGCAGGCTTTGCTTAAGCCCTCCCTCCGACGTCAGCGCTGACATCGGGGAACGCTTGCGATCGGCTATATGTTAGCTGCAGGGCAGGCAGGAACAGAAGACGAGCCTCGCGGCTCGAGATGTATTGAACTCCGCGGGTCCCCCGTCCAGCTCTCTCCTGTCCACGTGGGGCGGACCGCCCCTCTCCCTAGACTGGTGGTACTGCCCTGATGGCGGCCCTGACCGTACGGCACACCAGGCAACATCTCGCGGCACACTAGTGTGCCGCGGAACAGCGGTTGAAAAACACTGCAATAGTGTACCACACCACATACTTTTAGTATGCAAAACCATCAAGATAAATACAGTCAAACCTCGGTTTGCGAGTAACGTGATTTACGAAGGATTTGTAAGACGAGCAAAACACTCAAGCAAATCGTGCCTCGCATACCGAGCGTTGACTTTATTTGCGAGCTCCCTCCCCCCCCCCAAGAACCGGCATTGCCCCTCCCCACCCGTGAATCTCCCCCCCCCCCAAGAACCGGCATCGCCCGCCCACCAAAACCCAAACCCTTACCCCGATCTGGACACTGGCACGCAGCACCAACCCACAAGATGTGCTGGTGCCGGTGCCTGAAGATCCTGCCTCTTTCCACTGGGCTAGGCTTGAGCATCTGCGCATACTCAAGGCCTTCTGGCTCCTGCTCTCCCCGAGAAGAGGCAAGAGGCAGGATCTTCAGGCACCGGCACATCCTGTGGATTGGTGCTGCGTGCCGGTGTCAGATCGGGGTAAGGGTTTGGGTTTGGGCAGGTAGGCGTTGTCGGTTCTCGGAATGGCTCGGGGGTGGGGGGGTCTTTTTGGGATGGGGTGGGGTGAGGTGGGATGGAAGTGAGCAACGCCGGTGGCTTTGGGGGGGGGGGAGGAGGAACCAATCAAGCGAGTTTCCTTTACTTCCTATGGGGAAACTCGCTTTGAAATACGAGCATGCTTCTGGAACAAATTATACTCGCAAACCAAGGTTCCACTGTATAACAATTTCACCAGGTTGCCCCCCCACCCCCACACACACACTTTTACTAAGCCGCAGTAGAGGTTTCTACGGTGGCCCAGAGTGCTAAATACTCAGATGCTCTTAGAATTCCTATGAGCATTGGAGCAGTATAGGAGTATTTAACGCTCCAGGCCATGGTAGAAATCTCTATCATGGCTTAGTAAAAGAGGGCTTAGGTAAATTTGTCAAAAAATATCCTTTTAAACATAGTCATTCTCTACTATTCACTTAAACATGTTAAATTACATGTTAAAGTTAAGTAACAATTCATGTTATTTAGGGAGTAATTCTAATCTAATCTAATCCTTCATTTGAAATACCACATCATCCCTGCAAAAGGCAGATTGATGTGGTTTACTTTAAGAGTA
The DNA here is from genome assembly GCF_902459505.1 of Geotrypetes seraphini. Lineage (NCBI taxonomy): Eukaryota > Metazoa > Chordata > Amphibia > Gymnophiona > Dermophiidae > Geotrypetes > Geotrypetes seraphini. The sequence continues at coordinate 82,742,835 of NC_047085.1, read as the reverse complement.
TATTAATTTAAAAATTTGTAATGAAATATACTATAAAAAAAACTAATCCCAAATAGCAGAAAACAATTCAAAAAGTGGTAAACAGAAAAGAGCAAGAATGGAAGACTTGACTCCTTGACTGAACACCTTTAAATGATGGAAAAGACAGTTTATAGGCAGTGGAAAATCTATGGCCACATTGTCATGGCAGACCTAAAGGCAGTGGTACAAGAGTCACCTAATTGTCCATAAAATATTTTAAAAACTAGACAGGCAGATTTGAACTTGACTCAACTGAATAGGAAGCCAATGTAGTGATCTCAAGAGGGGCGTGACCAGGGCAGGATTAATTTGTCGAGGGCCCCTAGGCACACAAGTACACTGGGCCCCCTGCCCCGCCCAGGCAGAAACAGGAAGCTGCGTCAGAGGGAAGCTTTGGGCAAGCAGCACTGCTTGCACAATTACAGTTCCCGTTGCCTTTCTTACCGGCGTTGCTTGCTTGTCTTACTTTCCATCGATTGGGGGGGGGGGCATGTTGCCGATCGGGGGGGGCCTGCGTTGACGATCGAGGGGGGGCCCGCATTGCCGATCGATGCTGGAAGGGCCCATCGCCGTTCATCGGGCCCCCCTGACCATTTCGGGACCTAGGCACGTGCCTACTTGGCCTATTGGTTAATCCTGCCCTGGGCGTGACACGTTCAAATTTATTTTTGTTATTTTAGTTACCATTTTCAATTGCTTTTATTAATACTACAATAAACTGAATTACAATAGTCCAAAATGGCAAAATGATGTTGATGAAATAGGGCCTCGTACTAACTTCAGGTGATGTAAGCTTAGAAAACATTTGATAACTAGTTTATTTATCTATAAATAGGGTAACAATATTTAACATAAGAACATAAGAATAGCCATACTGGGCCAGACCAAAAATCTATCTAGCCCAGAATCATGTTTCCACAGTGGCCAAACTTAGGGCTTCTTCTATCAAACTGCGCTAGCAGTTTGTAGCGTGGTGAGCCGTGCTGAATGGCCCGCGCTGCTCCCAATGCTCATAGAGTTCCTATGAGCATTGGGAGCAGCATGGGCCATTCAGTGTGATTCTCTGAACTAAAAACTGCTAGCGCAGTTTGATAGAAGAGGCCCTAAGTCACATATACTTAGAGGAAACCCAAATACATAATAGCAACATTCCATGGTACCATCCCAGGGCAAGCTTTCCCTGTGTTTGTCTCAATAGCAAACTATGGACTTCCCCCCTCCCAGGAATTTGTCCAAACCTTTTTCAAAACCCATCTACATTAACCGTTGTTACAACATCCTCTGCCTATGAGTTCAGAGCTTAACTATTTTTGAGTGAAAGAATATTTTCTCCTATTGGCTTTAAAAGTATTTCCCTGTAATGTCAAGGCACCATCATAAGTATTCTACTTATCTACATGAAAGAACTCATGTAGATAAGTAGAATACCAGCAAATATATGTTTATGTTGCCATATGAGTGTAAATACCAATATTCCAGCAACTCACTACTCTATAATACTCTGACTAACCGCAAATTCTATGAATGGGGCTTTGAATTATGCATGCAACTTAATTTAATATTGAGCTAATTAGCACTGATAATTTTGGCTTCTTAAGCAATTATTAGCCCTAATTGGTTATAATTTAAATTGATGCATGTAAATTTAGGCATGGGATCCATGCCTAAAATGTACATACAGCGCCTAAAAGGGGGCACAGAAATGAGTGGATCAGGGCATCCTAAGAGAATCAGGCTCTTACTCTCCTCATTACCTTAGTATTTTGACAGCAATTTCAGAAAGTAAAGTGGGTGCAAAAGTGCACAAATTTTTAGCATGTTTTAATATGCAAATTGCTAATGAGATATATGTAATGAGAAAAATTGTTTATATATTGTGTCTAAACATGAAATAAAGATCTATTTTTAAAGCAGTGGGGTTTCTTTTCTTACCTCTCTTAGATCCCAGAAGTCCTCTGCTGTATCAGGAATGTCTCCATTATTTCCTCAGCCAGGGTGGCTTTATGGCAATCATAGCAATCTGTCCAGCTCTTCCTTCACAGCTTGAGCTGCTGGCTTTCTCTGGACCTTAATTTCCTCCATTGTGTGCCTTGTACAGAACCATCATTTTAGTTTTCTGCAGTCACTGCATTAATACAGTTTTCTACAGTCATTCCATTAATTTATAGCAAATTCATGATTTTTGCCAAGTAACATTTCTTTTATCAACATATAATTTTGGAGTACTACTTCAAAACAATTTGTACTCATTGGCAGTTATCTCCTGGACCAATATGTCCAATGCTGCCTATGAATAACTTTCTGAATTACTTTGGAATGCATAATTCCCTATAAGTAGAAGCATTTTAAACACAAAATTGGTGAGGTATTTTTAATGATCACATAGATGGATACTCATACACAGGATTAGAGATAGATAGATAGATAGACTGATTTGTTATAATTATATTAGAAAAATATTAATATAATTAAAAAAATGTGAAACTCCATTGCTGCACAATATTATTTTGCACACACAATGCTGTGAATTTTTCACATTATGTTATCTATTTTCATTGCTGTGTGGTCACAGCAGGGTGTGTTAAAAGCCACTCAACATGAGTTAGTTGACCTTAACATGGATTATGCTGTGACAACACAGTTTTAACACAAACAATTAGGCCCATCTCAGCGCAAAAATAAAATAACTGCATCAAAATGAAATGAATAAAAATATATTCAACCGCACAAAACAAGCACAGCACAGGAGGCAATGGGCATCACTATGCCTGTTTTTTTGCTCTTCAGATTGCACTTCATCAGAGATTAAGGGCTCCTTTTACGAACCCGCGTAAGCGGCTTTAGCGCACATGACTTTTAATAACGTGCTACCCCCGAACTAGCTGAAAAACTACCGCCTGCTCAAGAGGAGGCAGTAGCGGCTAGTGCGTCCGGCGGTTTAGCGCACGCTATTACGTGTGTTAAACCGCTACCGCGGCTTAGTAAAAGGAGCCCTAAATATCAGTTGATAATTGGGACCCAAACAATTTGGAGCACCCTTGAACATTTGCAAGCTTTGGATTCCTGATGCAAGCCTTTGCCAAAATACGACTCGTGTCGAGTCACATTGCAATACTGAATAAAGTGTTCCCATCCAATTCCATTGGTTATCATCTCCTGCGCTGTGCTTTTGTGTAAAAATATATTCAAATGCATGCAAAATAGCTAATTATTACATCAATAGAGTTAACATAGTTTGTGCTAAAGCTGGCAAGATGTTTTACTCCAAGAAGATTAACTACAACTCTGAAGGTGTGATTAAATTTCACTTATTTGCATGGGACTTCATCACATAGCCACTCATCTGAAAGGCCTAATTGACAAAAAAATACCCAACACAACTCAGAAATGATACCCACACATTCCTGCACTGCAGCAGTCATCTTGGAAATTGAAGAATCATGTCCCAGACAGTTATGGTCCTGTTCACTGCTTGAGGTCAGGATATCTCACTTTCCTATCATGGGCAAGAGCAAATAGGGTTTTCTCCTGCTCCATTTATAATTAGGTGTACATATTGTCACCGCAGGGGACCACGGACTGTGCAGCTGGTACCCTGACTGGTGGCAAAATCTGGTAGAAATCTGGAACACTCTACCAGTGGCTGTTATAGGGGAAAGCACCCTTCAGAGATTCAAGAAATGGTTGGATAAGTTCCTGCTGGAATAGAACAAACACATGTAAGGCTAGACTCAAATAGGGCACTAGTCTTTGACCTAAGGGCTGCCGCGTGAGCGGACTACTGGGCACGATGGACCACTGGTCTGACACAGCAGCGGTAAATCTTATGTTCTTAAAACAAAAGACTGGCATGCTTCTCAAAAGGGGGACAGCCCTACAGGTAGCTTTATCAAACCAAAGTTAAACCCAGTCAAAGAAAAGGATTATTCCACAATTGAACAGTCTTGCAGTTCAAATAAGTCAGTGTTTTATTTCACCAAACAAATAGGCATTAATGGCACTGCGGTAAGGCAAAAGAAAAGAATCGGTAAAGTAGTCCCCCAGGACAAAAATAATTATAAAAACTCAGTTCACTGAAACTCAGTTCCTCAGAGGCAAAAGGCATGCCCCAGCTCACTCCTAGGCCTGGGCTTTTCCAAACAAAACAATAGACATGTCCTGGTTTCCACCTTGCATAGGACAACAGTTTTAGCAACAAAGTTCACTGAGTTTGTCCCACAATGTTCATACAACTGGCTCTGATTTTAAACAGCTGGAGCCTCTAGCTCTCTAGAGCTAGGCTGGGAGGATTGTTGAGTTTGCTTTTAATATGGCTGCATACAGTTTTCAAAATCCCTTGCCATAGGGTATTAGCAGACTCCTCCCAACAGTAACAATCCTCAGCTTCCTGGCTGAGCCCAAAACCATAAGTCAAAAGAGAAATATGCTCAGCAAACAGTTTATTACTTCAGCACAAGAAGGTGCCCATCCCCCACTAAGGGTAGCAAACACTGAGGCAAATGTCTCTCCTTTTGTACAAGTCAAATGTACTACTCTTAGTGAAGGCAAAAGAAAATCTCTCCCAAATCAGTCTAACATTCCCTGCACAAAAAGAGCAGAAAAACAAATGTTCATTTTAATACTTTCAAAAAAATTCCTTGTTCAGGCTCAGTATGGTAAGTTATGTTTCACTTACTTACTTCCATAGCTTCAGACTCTGTAACCACCTGGTCAGTAAATTCCATGGGCTCGTTCAGGATTGTAGTTTTCCCCTCTGAGTATGGAGAAGCGACCTCAGCTTCCATCATCTCATGATCATCACCTTGCCCCACATTAGATTCTATTTCTGGCAGGTACGGTTCCTCTGCCTTCCCTGCCTTCTTCTGATGTGGAAAAAAAGCTTCCTACTTTTCTGTGGAGAGCCCTGCCCAAACCTGTATGTGCCTGTTCTAGAATTAGGCTCTCTTGGACTCACCTTATGGTCTCACTACACACTGCAAGATTTCCTAAAGACAGTGCATTGCTTAAATTTTCTGGTTATTGGCTTGTAGACCACAGTTTTTCCACTGGGCAGGGCTTCTATATCGCTATCAATGAATACATCCTGACAGGGTTCACTCTCAGAAAGGTCTTCCTCTGGATAGGCAGTCAAATCAGCTTGGAAAAGAGATGGCTGAGGGGAGATATGATTGAAGTCTACAAAATCCTGAGTAGAGTAGAATGGGTACAATTGGATCAATTTTTCACTCCGTCAAAAAATACAAAGACTAGGGGACACTCGATGAAGTTACAGGGAAATACTTTTAAAACCAATTGAAGGAAATTGTTTTCACTCAGAGAATATTTAAGCTCTGGAACACATTGCCAGAGGATGTGGTAAGAGCGGATAGCATAGCTAGTTTTAAGAAAGGTTTGGACAAGTTCCTGGAGGAAAAATCCATAGTCTGTTATTGAGAAAGACATGGGGGAAGCCACTGCTTGCCCTATATCAGTAGCATGGAATATTGCTACACTTTGGGTTTTGGCCAGGTACTAATGACCTGGATTGGCCACCGTGAGAACGGGCTACTGGGCTTGATGGACCATTGGTCTGACCCAGTAAGGCTATTCTTATGTTCTTAATACAATTTGGGCTTCTGGGGAGTTTTTCTTCTGACTTTTAAAGGGGACCAAGTCAGGCCCAGAGCCCGCCTGGTCACAATATGTGGGAATGGCATTCTAGCATACATGGCAAGTTTCAGAATCAGTATAGCTTGCCGGGCCTATGTTTCCAGACAGATTTGGAAGGGCACCAGGCTGCCAAGTGGTATAAATTAATATTTGAATATTTGAATAGAAACCCTAAAACGAGCCTAAAAGACATTTGGAGCATTGAGATAAAGCAGCATATTTCTGCTACTCAATGGCCACGGATTTGGACTTGGAGGGTGAGATGTACAGCGTCAGCATCTATGAGACAAACCTGGTTCTTTTTGTTATATAGAATTTTTTAGACCCCAGTTTGTTTACAAAAGTTGGACAGTTCAAAGTCTAATAGATGCTGGCATTGTCATCTTGAAGTAGGGACACTGGATCATTTGTTGTTTTATTGTCCCTTGATACTCAATTTTCAGAAATCAATCTGGAGACATATTAATATGATACTGGAAACACTGATTCCATTGTCCTACAATGTGGTCATATGTGGGACATAATGAAAGCTAAACATCCATTAGACAGGTATAAAAGCAGACTTTTTATAATTATGACAGGGGTTGCCATACAAATGATCACCAGGAAATGGAAGAACTGGGACAGGCTAAATTTTTCCTTTTGATGAGGAACTTTGTGTCAATGTTATAGATATGAAAAAATGAATTCAGAAATATTGGGCCATAATAAAATATTTAAAACAACATAGGGTCCATTAGCGGAATTTGTCAAATCAGATTAATTGTATAAGCTTTTAATTCCTATTTGTTTTTCACACACATCCAGAGAGGAAGGGATAATATGTTTTCTATTATATTATTTGATTGGATGTAAGTGCTGTTCTTTGTATTACTTGTTTGTATAATTTTCTGCACTTACTATTTAAATTGAAAACTAATAAAGAATTACAAAAAAAAAAATAACCAACCAAAAACGACCTAGAAATTGGTACGACGAACGAGGTGATTAAATTTGCAGACAATACGAAGTCATTCAGAGTAGTGAAGACACAGAAGAATTGCGAAGACCTTCAAGTGACATAAACACGCTCGAGAAATGGGCCATGACATGGCAAATGAGGTTTAACGTAAATAAGTGTAAGGTGAAGCATGTCAGTGCAGTACTAGGAGAGACCCCCCCCCCTCAGGAAAGAGATTTGTGAGTACTGGTCGAAAAGTCAATGAAGCCGTCCGTGCAATGTGCGGTGGCGGCAAAAAGGGCGAAAGGAATGCTAGGAATGATTAAGAAGGGGATCACAAACAGATCGGAGAAGGTTATCATGCCGCTGTACTGGGCCATGGTACGCCCCCACCTGGAATACTGCATCCAGCACTGGTCGCCGTACATGAAGGACACAGTACTACTCAAAAGGGTCCAGAGAACAGCGACTAAAATGGTTAAGGGGCTGGAGGAGTTGCCATACAGTGAGAGATTAGAGAAACTGGGCCTCTTCTCCCTTGAAAAGAGGAGACTGAGAGGGGATAGTGTCAGTTACCACTGTTCCCTCTAAGCTGAGCAGGAGTCCTCCACCCACAGTCTCACCAATAGAGGGTGCTGTTTTACTGTCACATTTTTCAATTGTGAGGGACAGGCAAGTTCTGCAGGACTCCAGGGAGCATACCTGTCCTTAGCGACTGAAAATATTCCACCCCCTAGTGGTAGCAATGCAGCTGGAGGACACCTGCTCAGCTTAGAGGGAACAGGGCACTGGTCTTTGACCCGAGGGCCGCCGCGTGAGCGGACTGCTGGGCATGATAGACCACTGGTCTGACCCAGCAGCGGCAATTCTTATGTTCTTATATGATCGCAACATTCAAGATAATGAAGGGAATAGATTTAATAGATAAAGACAGGTTGTTCACCCTCGCCAAAGTAGAGAGCACGAGAGGGTAGTCTCTAAAGTTAAAAGGGGATAGATTCTGTACAAACGTAAGGAAGTTCTTCTTCACCCAGAGAGTGGTAGAAAACTGGAACGCTCTTCCAGAGGCTGTTATAGGGGAAAACACCCTCCAAGGATTCAAGATAAAGTTAGACAAGTTCCTGCAGGTAAGGCTAGTCTCAGTTAGGGAGCTGGCCTTTGACCTAAGGGCCGCCTCAGGAGCGGACTGCTGGGCACGATGGACCACTGGTCTGACCCAGCAGCAGCAATTCTTATGTTCTTATGTTGAGGCAGTGATATGTGCTACTTATCTGTGTTCAGAGGTGCTATTCATCGACAGATGCCTATGTGCACTAGATGCTATTCTTTAAGATAGTACCTAAGTGTCATAGTACCTAATGCAAGAGGAGCATACACATGGGTGAAGAATGGGTGGGCCATGGTTATGTCTCCCAGTTATACATGTATTATATAGAATAAATTATGCATGGCACTTGGCGCCCTCAGTGTGCCAACTTCAGCCTGCCAATAAGAAGGTGTACGTAAACATGGGCACAGCAATACTGACTTATTCTAGTATTCTATAATGGAATCTTGGTGCCAAGATGCCATTACGGAATTAGGATGTCTAAACTAAGGCACCAATTTATAGAATCAACCCTACAATGTTTTTAAAAGCAGTCCTGTGTTATCAGTTTCCATAATTTATAGGTAAAAGGATGAAAATATGCTTTGTGAAATAGAAATTGAACCATATGGATCCCATTAAATCACTGGAGTTCTTTAAAATCCTAACCTCTTGGGGGGGCCGAGCAATGCAGAAGACATTATGCATTGCTAAATGTCACTTAGATTCTAACCTAATAGAAACAGTTTTTTAAACCTCAAATTGCACACTGAACTTTCACATTATTGTTAGGTTTTAAAGCATGGATTAAATCCCTCTTTTACAATTGCTATATTCCAATAAATATGCATGGATTTTCAGCTTGCTACAGTTAGATACCCTAGCCGTAACAGTCAAACAACAGTCACTCATTCAGCGTGATTGCGCTGTTCAAGGCTCATCCTGTCTAGTTATGCTTGCTTGGTTAGTGTCAATAGGATGGATTTAAAAGCCCTGTGAAGATCAAGCTTTATCCACTTGTTTAACACAGCTGGAGAAATGCTTCTTTTACTTAAGTGTGTAATTTGTTGTACGGTATTCTGGCGTAGAGCACTATATAAATGCCAAAATAAATAAATAAACTATGCTTAAATACTGTCTATGTAAGAAGCATCAAAAAATCCTTTTGTTCCTGAAATCTGTAACTCAGTGAGAAAAAGGACCGGTATGTACAGTTAATATTGTGCATGTCATTTGGTGTGGAAAATGAGCCTAATATGGAGGTGTAAAAGCAATGAAAAGATCATGGATGAGTCTTTAATGAGGAATTTTGCTTGGACTCTTCTTTAAGGCACACAATGCACTCTCTCATGCATTAAAATATGTGAAAGCCTCATTATTCCTTTTCAACAATTGCTGCTACTCAGACATCAGCAATATCTGGAAATTTATTATTATTATAATTTTTTTATATACCACCCACACGTCAATCAAGAATCGAAGTGACACACATCAGAATAGAAATAGTATAACACCTCACACACAGAACACATCTCCTCCCCATAAAACTTTTGGAAAATCCACACACACCCTCCCCCAACAATGGCCTTCTACAATCTGCACTTTTTACTTGGCCAGCCTATAATTTCTCACCCTGGAAAAGACAGGCTTTCAACTTCTTGTGGAACATTAAATAATTTAGTTCCTATCTTAGATTTAGCAGCAAAACCTTCCACAACCCTGAGACTACACTGGACAAAACCCTTGTACTGAACATTTTACTGTCTGCAGAGCTGATTGTGCTCCCTGGCTGAACCACAACTGTCTGCTTTACACATACCAACTCAATTTATCTGACAGGTATCCTGGTCCATTGTCTTTCAAAATTTGAAATGTTAGACATAAAAGTTTGAAACAAATTTATTGCTGGATGGGTAAGTAATGCAGCTCTTTTACAGGAAAACAGCTGAAACCAGTCTGCATACCCAAGGTAAGATATCCACACACACACACACAAAAAAAAAAATCATAGACACAGAGAAAAAATGAAGGCAGATAATGATCATATGGCGTATCTAGTCTGCCTAACCATGCCATCTACTATCCCCTTCTCTCCTTTAGAATTCCAATATACTTGTCCCAAGCTTTCTTGAATTCAGATACACTTTTTGTCTTTGCCGCCTCCACCAGGAGGCTTTTCCACGTGTTCTCCACTCTTTCCATGAAAAAGTATTTTCTGAGGTTACTTTTGAGTGTATCATCTTTCACCATCAAGGACCCCTCATTCTAGAGTCTTCTTTCAATTGAGATTCACCTAATGCACATTTATGCCACATAAGTATACATATTGAGATCCTTAAGTCTGTCCCCATATGCCTTATGACTAAGACCACCAACCATTTTACCATCCTCTGTACCAACTCCATCTTGTTTATATCTTTTAGAATGTGTGGTTTCCAGAATTTCACACAATATTCTAAATGAGGTCTTATACAGGTACAGAGGCATCAATGCCTCCTTTTTCCTACTGGTCATTCTTCTCCCAATCACCCAAGCATCCATCTAGCTTTCACCATTGGCTTTTCAACATATTTGGCCACCTTAATATCATCACATACTATCACACCCACATAGTATCACACATGCTAAATGCTAACGTGTGCATGTTATCCAATGGATGCATTAGCAGATAGCATACGCGTTGATTTAGCATGTGCTAAATCCGCGCTAAAATGCTTAGTGTGCCTTTGTAAAAGAGGGCCTAAATACACCACATCTAGCACTATCTCTATATACAATTCTCTGGTCATCCAGTTAAAGAAATTGATCAGATTTGTCTGATAAGGCTTACCTCCAGTGAATCCATGATACCATAGGTCCTGTAATTCAATGGATTCCAGAAACTTCACTATTTTCTTATGTTTTAACAGTGTTTCCATTGATTTACTTACTACAGAAATATTTACTGGCCTGTAGTTCCTACCTCTTCCTTACATCCACTTTGGTGGAAAGGGAACATATTCACCCTTCTCCAGTCCTCTGGTACTACTCTTAACTCTAGAAAAGCATTGAAAAGGTCAGCCAGTGGAGCTTCCAGAACCTCCCTAAGTTTCCTCAGTGCCTCGGATGTACACCATCCAGCCCCAACACTTTTTCCACCTTTAGCTTTGCTAAGTTCTCACGAGCACAATCCTCTAAAAATTCTTCAGGCTAGCGGGGACATCAAAAACAAGAGGGCATTCGGAAAAACTGAAAGGAGACAGATTCAAGGCGAATGCTAGGAAGTACTTCTTCACTCAGAGAATGGTGGTCACCTGGAATGCGCTTCCAGGAGAGGTGATAGGACAGAGTACAATAATGGGCTTCAAAAAGGGCTTGGATGACTTCTTGAAGGATTAGAAGGTATAGATAGAGGGGTACTATACAGGGTACTTCAGGATTAGGGCATATACAATTCAGGTGGTGGGAACTTACAGGTCAAGGACCTGGAGGGCCGCTGCGGGAGCGGGCTGCTGGGCACGATGGACCCCTGGTCTGACCCAGCAGAGGCAATACTTATGTTCTTATTGTTCAGGCTCTACTACATTCCTGCCGACTTTTTTCTTATCTGCCCCTTCACTTGCAAAATAAGACTACTATACTGCTTGACTGATTCTCTTAGATCCAACCCTTGCCATCGCTTTGCTATGCTCAACTCTCTGCTCAAAGTACCTACACCTCTGGCTCCTCCTTCACTCCTCTTGGTACTTCAGCTGTGAACACAGAGCAGAAATACTTGTTAAGCAATTCAGCCATATCTTTATCAGCTTCGACATATTTATCCCTTTCATGTGAAGCCAGTTGCGGAAAGAGAGTGCAGGTCAATAGTCTGAAGATTTCTGTTGTGAATGTTCCAAGATGATGGTCAGAGAGGGGGAAGAATTGGGATGGAGAAGTTGGCAAATATGCAGTCGGAGAAGAGTACAAGATTGAGGCAGTGGCCGTTCTGGTATGTGGAGGTATTGGAGCACAGTCGAAGATTGAATGAGGATATTAGAGCAAGAAACTTTATGCAATAGACAGTTGCTATAGAGAATTTTAAAGTGATTTTAAGAGAAATATTTTAATTGGAATAATAACAAATATTGCACTTTAAGGATGTTTTAATGCTATTTGAAAGGAACTTTTAACATGTTGAATGTACTTTAATGTTATGCAAAACACTTTGGTCTAGGTTTCTTTCTGTGCAATAAATATTTAATTTATTTGGCATTGGCATTTGTAAAATTGTGTTTCTTTACTAGGTGTACGCTGTGACTCACACCATCAAGAGATTTTGCAGTTTTTATACAACTGCAGTGTATTCGTGAGGAAATTCCACTTACCACCCAGTGCTGTGACCTCAGCTGAATAGCTGCTGCATTGGGTCAGGATAGCGCTGATCCCCAGAGGGAGATGCAGGGCTTTTCACTCCCACATGCCCACTGGGTTACAGCCAAACAAGGGAACAGGAATGATATGAAATGAAAAGTGCCAAGAAAAGTGTGGAATAACTTTGTGGCTCCACATCATTCTCTTGTTGGTTGGGCTGAGAACTTTTCAGGGCCCCTCACATATATTTAGGTATAATAGGTATTTTTCTGTTTTTTGAAGGTTCAGAATTATAAAGAAACAAACATAAAAAGAGCTGAAGTAGAACTTAAATCAGTCCACTGTATTGTACTAACCACTAGGTTATTCTTTTCACCCTTTTGTTGTTTTCTTCCAGAAAGCTATAATAATAATAATAATAACTTTATTCTTTTATACCATCATAACCAAAAGTTCTAGGCGGTTTACACTAAAAAGAGCTGGACAATCAGCAAAATACAATAATACAGTAAAAAAATACAAATATTTGTAAAATAGAATTTCAATAATAAAACTCACTAAGTAATTAACTTATCGAACAAAGTGGTCTTAATTAATTTCCGAAAACTGCAATAGAATAGCATAGCTTGCTGAATACATTTACCTAATTGGATGGTGAGAATAAAGAACTTATCTATCTTATCAGCTGGGGTTAGATAAAAGTATTCCATTTGTTGTATAGGATAAGGATTTGTAAAGCTATTCTTGGTGATAAACTGTAATAGATTGCTGCTAATCAGGAATTATTATTATAAGGAATTATTTAGAGTTTAAGAATTAGTTTTACTTATTTATCTAACAAGTGTGGTGTGATAATTATGTACTGAGTTTCATACATGTATTCGGATATTTTGTGAACAATAATTAGTTATTGCTGCTGGCTTATGAACTATATTTTTCTATTTTCATAATAAAATTCTTCCCATAGCCTTGGAGGGGCATAATAAAAAAAACAAACATCTAAGTCCCTTTTTGGCCTAAGGCCTTAAACGTTTAAAATAGAAGCAGGGAAAATGTACATAATCAAAAAAAACGTCCAAAAGGAGGGTTTTTTTAAATAATGGCCTGCCTCTACATTCAGCTGTTTAAATGCCCAGACCACCACTACGTCTACACTTATACCCCATAATGAACAAAAAAAAACCGCCTAAGCCCCAAACGTCCAACACAAGGGCTTTTAGGCGAAGGAGGAGCCAGTCCTTCACCTAAAATCTGGAATCTGTAACTGGTATCTGTCAAAAACAACACCGGTTACAGAATCTACCCCCCCCCCCACGACATCGGGGCAAGCCCTCTTGCCCCGCGGCACCCCTGACCTCCCCGATGACATCGGGGCAAGAGGGAGTTCAAGCCCTCTTGCCCCACAGCACCAACCCCCCGATTACATTCGGGGCAAGGGGGAGCCCAAGCCCTTTTGCCCCGTGGCACCCGCGGCACCCCCAATTATGATCAGGCCAGGAGGGAGCCCAAGCCCTCCTGGCCTCTTGCCCCCACCCCTCTACATGATCGGGCAGGAGGGAGCCCAACACCTCCTGCCCAGGCGGACCCCCTACCCCCACCCCCCACTACAATACGGGCAGGAAGGATCCCAGGCCCTCCTGCCCTCGAAACAACACCACACCAATGACCGCCTGACCCACGACCCCCCGCTGACTCCACGACCCCCCCACCCCCATACCTGTAAAATGTTGGCCGAACGGACGGGTGCCAAACCCACCCGTCCGACAGGCCAGCCGCGGGTCGCAGCAGTTTGGGTAGATGAGTGATGGCATCATGGTAGGGAAGATGAGGCATCTCTCCTGCCGCGATAATTGCTGTAGGGGGTAGGCAGGTTGCTGGGGCCGCTGAGCTGATCGCAGCAGCCACAATCAACTCAGTGGCCCCTTTTTCGGCACTTAGACCTGTTTTGACTTCATCTAAGTCAAAACGTATAAGTGCCGACTAAGCAACCTGCCTAAGGTTTTGGTTATACCTGCTGTATGCCTAGATGTAGGTCGGCCCACCTCCCACCCACCGCCCGCCCTTTCCCCTCCTCTAAACACGCCTCTTTTCTCTCTGTGCGTTTAGTGGCAGGGGAAAGGCCTAAGCTGGTTTTAGATACGTCTAAAACCAGCTTTGATTATGGGTACTTGGACGATCAGGCTTTTTGATCGTCCAAGTAGCCATTTAGGCCACTTTTTAGACTTTTTTTTTTAATTATTATGAACCCCTTGGTCTCTATTTTTAGTATAAACTGGCAAAATAACGAACCTTGGGTAAGGAGATTATGGTATTCCCTAGCATCTGACTAAAACAGGCACGTATTTGTTTATGTAACTGATTAGTCATCCATAAATCTTTCTACAGTACTTTCTTTTCCTCCCTCTTATTATATATCTCCATAATGTTAGTGATGTCTTCTCTTGTATGCTTAATGAGATTGTGAGCCCATTCAGGACAGGGAGTAGCTCAATGACTATATTTAATATTGTAAACCGCTTAATACCTATGTTCTAGCAGTATATCAAATGCAATAAATCAAATCAAATAATAATTTTTAAAAAGTCCAAAAGATAAACATACAAAACATGCCATTAGGATGCAGGAGGAGCCAGCATTTTTAGTAGACTGGCAACACAAACATGCAGATCAGTGGGACACCATACAGGGCACTGCAGTGAACTTCACATAAAAAGTCCCAGGTGCATATCTCAAAATAGCCCCCTTATATTGTAAGGTGAATCCTTCAAAACCTATGCAAAATCTACTGGACTCAACTGTACACCACCCTAAAAGCACTTATACCTTCTGGTGTTACCTATATTAGATACAGTAGGATTTGGGTGGGTTTTGGTGGGCATACACTTCACACAACAAGTCTAGTAGTTAGAGTGGAATATGGGCCCAGCTCCCCTTCTTTCCGCCAGGTTACTCCAAAGACCTGCTTGCTGCTCTAATAGGACTGACCATATCATCAGAAACTGTATGGACTGTTTCATATCTTTGGTAGTGGGAAGTAGTAGTGATTACTGGGGAGTGGGGGAGGGGGTCATATTTACAACACTCTAGTGGTTATCTGGTCATTTGGGGCACCTTTTGGCACTTGTTATTAAAACAGGTCTAGCCTCAAACATCCAAACTACGGTAAGTCCTGGATGTATTCTTAAATATTTAATTATGGCAGAAAAATGTCCACCTCATAAGCCCACCCTGTCCCACCCACACCACACCTCTATCACACCCCCTCGAAATATAGACAAACTACTAACAAACTGCATAGAAAACTCTCTAGATGATAGGTTTCGAAAATACCGAATTGTGAGAGTTTGAGGAGAAAAACATCTATCTTCCCCTTTACATCAATTTTTTGGATTTTTTTTCTCTTTTGAACATGCATAGTGCAATTTTAAGTATACTGTATATTAAGGCACTCAACCCTAGTAAATTTTCAGAGGCCGAATTAAGAATTCTCAGGAAAATAAGTCATTTGAATACTGAGCCCATAGAGTAAAAAATTATTTTATTCATATGCATATGTGGCAAGTACATGCTAACATTAACACCAGCTAGAATCTACATGTACGAGTACATATGTTCTTATTTTAGAAAGTCAAGCAGGCACATTCTTGACTTTATAAAATAGGTATAAAATATGCATCCAAAAAGGTTCATTACCTAGTTGTGATGCTATTAAATGACTCTTCTCCTATATAAACCACTTAAAATATTTGGTTGACAATATTTGCCTCTCCTAACCCCTCTCAATGAAATGATTCACCCTATGTAAACTATGCATAAACCCTTCTCTTCAATTATCAAAAAGCCATGTTTTAGTCAATTTCTGAAACTTCATATAATCTTCCTCTGTAGAAAATTCAAACAATATGACCCCCCCCCCCCCCCCACACACACACACACATACAAACAAAACATGTGATAGGCTTCCTCTAGTATTTTATAGATGAGTATGATCTGGTCAACACATGTCTGTTTCAGAAATGCAGAATTTAAGGGTTACTCTGACAGGAAGTCATTAGTACAAGCCAGAAAGGCCATTTTGTTCTACTCTAATGGTGCTGTTTTTAACTCTATTGTTCCAAAATCAGGGAATATGCTTCATAAAACTGAGAAGAGCAACATTACCTTCTTTTTTGAAGGAAATTTGAGACTTGTTTCTCCACTTGATGGAGGTAGGACTAGTTTTCTACGCTTGAACTGTGGCCATTTGGACTGAGAATGGATCCTTATGGCTTGGGCAAAAGAAGAGAACGGAGGAATAGCCTAGTAATTGCATCATACACTGTAACTTTATGTGTATCAAATTAGAATAAAACTTATACTGAAAACCTTGCACCATAAGGATAACTATAGCACATTGTAACCAGTAACTATATATTATATATATTAACTAGTCTTATAGCCCATTACATTAACGGGTGCTGGAATATATGTGTGTGTATGTGTGTGTCTTTATTTCTTTCTCTCTCTCTCTCCTTAGCCACTTTCTGTATTTCTGTCTTTCTTTTTCCTCGGCTGTCCACCCAGTCTCCCTTCCTTTTATCTTCTCTGTGTCCACCACCACCCCTTCACTGCTTTCCTTATCCAGCAGCAGCCCTTCTCCCTTTTTTTAATCTCCCCCCTGTCCATCAGCACCTCTTTCCTGCTCTCCCGTCCAGCAGTAGACCTCCCTTCCTTTTTCTTCCCCCCAGCACCTCTTTCCTGCTCCCCCGTCCAGCAGTAGGCCTCCCTTCCTTTTCCCCCCCCGTCTCTTCCCCTGTCCAGCAGCACCCCTTACCTCGCGTGTGCCCTCCGCTGACAGCCGCCAAGAGCCGCCACGGCCGCAGCCTCCGCACTGCCTGAAGCCGACAAAACCCTAAGCCGCGCATGCGCACTCCTACCTGCGGTGACCTACAGTGCACGGAAAACGGGAGCACGCAGGTAAAAGTGTGCATGCGCGGCTTAGGGTTTTATTATATTAGATATTAGACCCTAGCATGTATCAAGTTAGGATAAAAACTTGTACCATAAACTTGTACGGAAATTATGTATGTTAAACCTGTAACCTGTTCTGAGCTCTTTGGTGACAACAGGATAGAAAACAAATTAAATTAAAAAAAAAAAAAAAATTAGTGCAAGCAGCCTGGAAACTAGGGTTCAATTCCTTGTAACTCTTGTCAAACCACTTAACCCTCTATTGCCCCAGAAACAAAATATGTCCCATTTCCTTTCCCTTTGATCACGTGATGTATTTTATTTATTTAAAAAAATTTATATACCCTTTAAAACTAAGCGGTTTACATAATTTACATACATAATGTAAAAATAAACATATGATAACACAAATACATAATAAAATAGGCATGTGGTAAAATAAACATGCAAACAATCCTCAGAAAGATATCATAATTTGGATACTACAGATCGTGGATAGTTCATCCATTTTACTAGAGATAGCTAGAAAAAGGCATCTACAAAAAACTGCATCT
Source organism: Geotrypetes seraphini (assembly GCF_902459505.1). Taxonomy (NCBI): domain Eukaryota; kingdom Metazoa; phylum Chordata; class Amphibia; order Gymnophiona; family Dermophiidae; genus Geotrypetes; species Geotrypetes seraphini. The sequence continues at coordinate 82,725,305 of NC_047085.1, read as the reverse complement.
TAAGAAGTTTTCTAAACCTGCCCTTTTCACAGCAATTTCGTAACTTAACTCTTGCACAACAGAAAGTTATTTTACCAGTCTCAACAAGTCTTGGCTTCACAGATGTCCTCAGTAAAGCTAAATTCTCAGAATGCAAATATCTTTTTGTTGTATAACTAAATATATTATTTTTAAACGATTCTGAGATGGCAAATCATCTCTGCTTCATACTGTACTCTGAAGGCGACTGGAAGCCAGATGAACCTGAAGAGTTTACATGAATTTACTCAGGTACTCAAGCATTTTCCCCTGTCTGTCCTGGTGGACTTACAATCTATCTAATGTACCCGGGGCAATTAATGTACCTGGGGGATTGGGTGACTTCCCCAAAAAAGTCTCAAGAAGGACATACAAAACTCCTAATTTTACTAATAAATTATGTCCTATTGGAAACCATAGGACGGACCTACCTAGACACTACCAGGTCTACCCACTGCACTCATACAAAGACCCGCTCATTCACTTAACACACAAAAAACAAGAAAAAGAGAAGGAAAAAAAAGTGGAGAAAAAGCCTCAGTTCATCTTCATATGGCAAAAAACTCCACTTATAAACAACCATTAAGCAAGGTCCAAAATGTATCAGTTCACTCAGCAGTGAGAAACACTATAGTAGCCCTCGTAGGAACCACACATAGAAGCTGAGGCTTCTATGTGTGTGGATGTGAGCAGTTGGAGCACTTGGAGATCCTCTACAGTTGCTGGTGGAGTAGGCTGGAATCATTCCCCTGACGCAGCTCAGCGAAACGGAGGTTTCCCCGTCGGGAAAGAATGACTGCGGGGCCAGGCAGGCTTGCACTTTTTGGATGCATGGAAGACAGCCTGGACACCGTCTGCAGCTAAGTGTTTGTTTATTTTTTCCTGCTTACCATTAACTGTGTTTGAGACTCATATATGGGCTGCTTGCTTTACTCACATTTTTTGAAGTTTTGTTATTTGGAGTGCTAGATTTTATTTGAGGTGGTTCCTACGAGGGCTACTATAGTGTTTCTCACTGCTGAGTGAACTGATACATTTTGGACCTTGCTTAATGGTTGTTTATAAGTGGAGTTTTTTGCTATATGAAGATGAACTGAGGCTTTTTCTCCACTTTTTTTTCCTTTTTTTCTTTCTCTTTTTCTTGTTTTTTGTGTGTTAAGTGAATGAGTGGGTCTTTGTATGAGTGCAGTGGGTAGACCTGGTAGTCTCTAGGTAGGTCCCTCCTATGGTTTCCAATGGGGCATAATTTATTAGTAAAATTAGGATTGGGTGACTTGCCTGGGGTCACAGGGAGCAGTGTGGGTTTGATCCCACAACCCTGTGGTGCTGAGGTTATAGCTTTAAGCACTGTGCCACACTCTCCCCTGTTTAGCGGCTGGCAAAACATTAAAAAATCCTTTTTGTACTAATGGAGAAACAATGGTGGCAGCAGATGCAATCTTCTTGCTCATTTTTATAAAATCAGAAGTTTTCTGGAGAAATACAGTATATGGCAGGATATATTGAGAGCTTCTGATTTAAAATTTTAACCAATAAACATATCCCAATGCAAACATTTAATAACATAAAAAGTAACATAACAATTTATTTATATACTGCAATATGATTAAGTTCTATGCCAGGGGTCCCCAAAGTCCCTCCTTGAGGGCTGAATCCAGTCGGGTTTTCAGGATTTCCCCAATGAATATGCACTGAAAGCAGTACATGCACATAGATCTCATGCATATTCATTGGGGAAATCCTGAAAACCTGACTGGATTCGGCCCTCAAGGAGCGACTTTGGGGACCCCTGTTCTATGCGATTTGCAAAATAGAATAACAAACTGCACATATACAGTTGAATATAAAGAAGAACACCAGATTCATCTGGTATGATATAACATTAGCTGAGCTGATGTCACCGGCTGGTAATATTTATTGAATGATGGTATGTGTAAAATGGGAAGGGGAGGGGGGCAGAGGGTGAGGGGAATATATGAGGTGTTGTTAAGTGTCTGAAGAATAAGGATTGACAAGCTTATATGAGGAGGTAAGAAAGGGTTAATAGAGCTTGAAAGAAAGAAAAATGAGTAGGGAGGTTTCTAAGGTGATGGGGTGGAGCAGTCACGTGATTGGTTGGATGTTGTGGCAGTCTGGAGTGAATTCTGTGAGTAAAGGGGAACAGTAGAGTAGTCTCTTCAGGAAAAGATTATCCCTCCCTCCCTCCCATTTGTGCTGGTGTTATGTTTTGTGTCAGTGTTGTGGGGTGGGGTGGAGGGTGTACATGTTATATGTCAACTTGGGTGGGTATGGTGGAGCTTATGGGGGGAGGTGGTTGCAGCTTTGGGTGGGGCGGAAAATGGGGTTTGGCCCATTTGGATCTGGGAGATGAACAGTTAATAAATAAATGTAACACTCGTATGCGATACCGCTGCGAGGGGAAGCATGGCCTTGCATCACTGTGGATCATGTTTGGGGGGAGGGAAAGTATGGCCTTGCGTCACCGTGGGTCATGTTTTGGGGAATGTTATAAATTTAAAGACTTAACAGGAGCTAGTTTCGACACCGAATAGCTCTCTGGGGGGGGGGGGGGGGGTGAAATATACATTGGGGGTTTGTTGGTTTTTGGACACAGATTGTATTGTAAGTGGAGATAATATGACACATAATAAAGCTGCGGCCAAATATTTATTCCAATAAAACTGAGTTGTGTGATTATTGATTGATGGTGATTAGCTTTCAGTTGCAGGTGACGGGAATGTGAATGCTAATGTTATACATTAATTTCCTAAAAATCTGGTAAACAAATATGTTTTCAATTATCTCCTGTTTCTGTAAAACCTTTTAATATCCCTCCTGATATTGTTTTTCCCTAAATGCTTTTTCTTTTGGTTATTTTATTTTAAACAAATGTAATTTATCCTTCTATTCCTTATGTATTTTTAAATAACTATAGATAAGATTGTATGTTTTTATTGTTTAAATGGTTGTTATTTGTCCCCCCCCCCAAATTACTATTGTTAAATGCATTGAATTATTTGATATTGCGTTCAAATCAAAATTTTAATAAACTTGAAACTTGAAGAGGTCGCTATTAGAGAATTAAAATCTTTATCCCATATTTCAGCTTGAAACGACAGATGTTGATGATATTTTTTATATTGACAATCTTTGACTGAAGGAAAGGTAAATACAGCATGTGTGCATCGAGGGTGTTTTGAATATAGGTGGGGAAAAGGGACAGGACTTGATATATTATCAGTTTACATATTATACTGGTGCTTATTTTGTACCTGGGGTAATGGAAGGTTTAGGGCTTCTTTTACGAAGCCGCGTTAGTGGTTTAACGCATGTAATAGTGCGCGCTAATTTGCCTGCCGTGCTAGCTGTTACCGCTTCCTCTTGAGCAGGCGCTAGTTTTTTGGCTAGCGCAGGGGTTAGCGCACACTAAAAAGGTGCGTGCGATAAAGCCGCTAACGTGGCTTTGTAAAAGGAGTCCTTAGTGACTTCCTCCAAAGTCACAAGGAGTTGCAATGGATAATTGAACCCAGATTCTCAGGCCACTGCACTAACCACTAGGCTACTAATAGATGAATACAGGCAGTCCCCGCGTTAAGAACAAGTTACATTTTAAAGCTGTTTTTAAGTCAGATTTGTATGTAACTCAGAACTTGTAGATTTTAAGATTCTTGCTGCTTGCCTCTGCTCTCAGCTGACAAAAGAGCCAACTTTCCCTACCATCGCTCTCTCTAAAGTACAGCATGCATAATGTGACCATTTATTTTTTCCTCAAAACAGGACATCTACTAATTTTTGGGTAATAACATTGTAGATATCTGTTTTTCTTTCTTTCTCTCTCCCTGCCCCCTCCCCTTTCTTTCTCTCTCTTTGTCTCCCTGCCCCCTTTCTTTCTTTCTTCTCTCTCCCTGCTTCACACCCACCCCGCCAATTTCTTCCTGCTTCCCCGACACCAACACAGCAACAGGCCAGGTGCATGCAGTGACTTTACAAGCGGTGGGCCCACAGGCCTTCACCCCCCCCCTCCCCTTGTCAATTCTGACGTCGGAGAGGAAGTTCCGGGCTAGTCAGGCAGTGATTGACTGATCTGGAACTTCCTCTCTGATGTCAGAATTGACTTGGGGGGGGGGGGGGGGGAAGGCTTGTGGCCCGCCGTTTGTAAAATTGCATCCCGTTGTCCCCAAGCACAGCGCCTTTTTTTGAAATTGTTACAGTGGATTGTTCTCTTTCTGAAAACAGGACATTTCGGCATCCCAAAACTCTGCTTGGGGACAACGGGATAGGCTACCTAAAAACAGGATGGTCCCATTCAAAACGTGACGTATGGTCACGTGAAGCATGCACAACCACACACTGTTCTTAATGTGGCCATGCATCATTCCGGAATTTGCTACAGAAGTATAGGAGTCTATGCCACTGGAAATACTGCTCAGTGAAATCAAATGAAGCCGCAATCACGTTAAATACGAGTCGTGCTTAAATTGGGCGTCTGTAACTCGGGGACTGCCTGTACTGGAAAAATGATCACTTCTCCTTGTATTCTCTCACCCCTCCCCTGGCTTGTTGTTGTCCTCCACTTAGTGTCTGTGTCATTTTTGTGCTGATATATGTTAAGTGATACAGAGATGCATATTTGATTCCACCAGATAAGGTATCCAGCAATAGCAACTGTGACACAAAAACACCAATAAACACTTGTATTTTGTTCTCTCATAAAATCTCTTTATTTAGCTGGAAAATACACACCTAAATGGATTATTTATAAACACCTAAGAATAGAAGGCTTATGAGATATATTCTAATAAGGTGAACTTTAAACAATTTTGCAATGCCAGGCTTATGGATGCCACTGCTTGCCATGAAAATGTGAGTCACATGTTGCTGCTCATGCCTGACTGAAGACTCCAGATGGTGACACACTCATCTGGCTGCATCCCGTCCATGTCATCATATTTCCTTCTGTTTGTTTACTGGGACCCTGATGAAATGCTATGAAGAGTCCTCCTCCTCTCCACTCCATAAAATCTGCTTTATGTATGTTTTCTCTTAAACCTTTATTGTATTGATTTATGCATTATTCTTCTTTTTTTTTTTCCATTTTCATGGAGCTAGTCCATTCCAAATTTTTTTCGGCATAATAATAAAACAATAACAGATGGATACAAGATAAGATCAGGGTTGATGTGTCCAAGGTGTGAAATGATAATAAAACTGACCGTAGGGGTGTTTTATTTTTGGCTTATGAAATGCATTTCATGTCGTCGTTTTTTTTTTTTTTTTTTCTGTTGTATTTCATACTGACTATGGACTAGTGAATGCCTCATTCTTGGCTTCAGATTTAGAGCTAGGAAACATCCAAGGAGAGCTTGAGGATGTGAGCTTGCTACAATGTTTGGAAGAGGGGTCTGTCGGGCAACACAACATGGGGAGCAAGATCTGGTGGGTGGTGGGTGCCTATTCTGTATTTCTGCTTGCACACTCTTGATTTCTTCCATGGCTGCTTGTATCAAACTCGCAATATGCTTTCATATGCTCTCTCGTGTCTGCCTCGCATACTGGTATTGCAGGTGATGTGCTGTGCTTGTTTCTTTGAGGGCCACATTTCATATTTTCACATTGTCTGCTCAATATTCAGAGTTATTTACCTAGGTAGTGGCCACTGTTTTCTGAATATATGGTTATCTCTGATATTCAGCAGCATTACCCAGACAGATAGAGCAAAGATGACGTTAGAAGCTAAAGTATTTGGTTAGTGCTGACATTCAGTCTGCTAACCACAAAAAGCTACCCTAATGTTATTTGCTATCTATCTAAATAGTGGACTGAATATTGCCACTAACTGGCAATGTTAGAGCATTAATGAGACATGTTTTAACTTAAGTTTGAATAAAATATTAATTCCTTTAAATTTTGTATTTTTTCAGAATCTTTTTTCGCCCACCATTGAAAAATCTTTTGCAAAGTTCCTTGGGTTCTCTGAGGCAGGAGCGAAACGTGGCACGTCGGAACCTGCAAGCCAAAAGATAAGTTTGCTGAGTTCCTTTTGTTAAGATACGACGTACACAGTTTAAGAACTTTAGCCCTTGGCTTTTTGAGCATTCAAAGATAAAATATAAGTCCATTGCTGATATTCCTCTCATGCGATGATTGGGCGGTGAGGCGGTAGTGTCGGGGTTTTCCCCCGTTTACCACCTCCATGATTCTGAGCAAATAGTTTACCAACACTGTACATATTATTGATACAGCACATTTATAAGCACCAGCTAGAGTGATTTCTTTGTCTGTATGTACTAACTGGATTATGGTATTAGTCACATACTCTGTGACAGCCACTGTCTGGATACCACTGAATATCAAGATTGATTTCATCTGGTGGCCAAAAAAAAAAAGTGTTGACCACCCAGACTAAATATTGACACCTGTGTGTGGAGTATGGAGATGAGAGGGTCGGACATGTCCAATGTGGGCATTGCTCAATATGTCAAATCACGTTAGACTGTGATCACTTTATTAACCCAGTAGACCAGAAAATGTATAAACTTAAAACATCTACGACATGTGACTCTAGGGGAGTTATCTATGCAATTCAATGCCCTTGTAAGAAAATTTATATAGGACAAACTTCTCGTTTATTTAAGACCCGTATAATCGAGCATAGATCCTGCTTAAGCTGTAGAAAATCTGAGGCACCAATGGTACAACATTGTTTAGATCACAATCATTCCTTTACAGAAATGCAATGTTGGATTACTGAAAAGCTATCTCCTTCGAAAAAAGGTGGTGACTTTCGAACATTTTTACGACAATGTGAACAAAAATGGGTGTTTAGATTAAAATCATACACACCTACAGGTTTAAACACCAAAATAGAATGGCGCGCCTTTTTTTGAAAAAAAAAATTTTCACGAGGTTACGCCCCTTTAAGAGGATTGGTTCAACGATTAGCATGACCTTCCTTTTAAACCCTGCCTGGAACGCCGGGCCGCCATTTCTTTTAAGAGAATCTGTGAAGCGGTAGCTCAATGTTTCAATGTAAGTAGCTGTGGGTTACTATTTTTAGTGCATTGAAATGCTTTGAAGAATATTTATATGGTGATATTGTATCTTTTTAGAGACCTCCCCTGATGCAGCGTTCTATTAGCGAAACAGGGCCTGTCGGGAGTCTCGGGAGTCTCAAATATATCCTTTCCCACGTTTAGAAGAAAGTCAACGTGGTGAAAATCATTTGAACTGTTTGGATTCAGTTCCCACCTGGAGGACAGTGAATCGAAGAGATAAGTGATTAGTGATTTTCTGGACTGCATATTAACAGTTTTTCAGATACTCTTATAATGGAGTTTTTGACCAGGGATGTTTTTTCCTATGCTGCTTGAAGTTGAATACGGCAGACATAGAGGTCCTCCAGGTGAATTTTCCTTTCCCTGGAAGAAACTGAGGTCTTTTCTCCATTTATAAATACATATCTATCTCGTGCTTCACTCCTCTGTAGTAGTGGGTATATGTTGGAATATTTTTTGTGAGTATTTATTATATTCCTCTTGCTGTTGTGGATTATTTAAACTATTAGTACTGTCATGCCCAACTTCACAAAAATATAAGATACACAAACTTTATATCCCACCCTTTTCCTACTCTACTTCATCCCTCATATACAATATTATTTCTACATCCATTAATCCAAAGATACTTATGTTATACATTAACAATTTAACATTCTGCTTTTGGCAATGCCAGTTAAAGTCATCCAATAAGGTCCCCCAACTTGTTTGCCCAATTGTTTGCCCAGTAGAGAATCCCATTTGGAAATTTTTCGCCTATCCAGAGTTAAGACTATAGAGATCATATAGGACCTCCATTGTTGAAATGTGGGTTGCTACGGGGTGAATCAATTTTTCAAAATAGTCTTCAAGGTCATCAATGCAGCCCATTCAAACAGGTGTTCATTCTCCTCCTTGTCAAGGGTGGGGGATGAATGATGCACAATATCATACCTAGTGTAGCTTTCAGAGAGACAGACCAGATGTTAGAGACAAAAGCAAATATCTGTGCCCAGAAGGTCTGGACCTGCAAAACATGTGAACCCAGGGAACCTTCCTAAAAATCAATTACTGGCAGGCCCAGGATTTGCAGATTCGTATGATGCTTGCCTTCTTTGAGGAAATGCAAATGCACATGTTGATTTTAGATTGTAATTCCCAATATGCCACAAGGTCTGTAAGAGTCCACGTGCCCTTTCTGCAGGATAATTGTTGGCCTTCCTCGAAGGAATAGAGTGTTATTTCAGATATGATTACAGCTGGTCTTTGTTATATTTCCTTTCTATAATCTTATGGGCAAAATAGACCTGATTCACTAAGCAGGTTTTTTTCTCACCTTGACACAGAATAGGAATGAATTAGCTCCCAAACCATTTGTCATGTATTTGTAGCATGCCCCTAGAACAGGGGTAGGGAACTCCGGTCCTCGAGAGCCGTATTCCAGTCGGGTTTTCAGGATTTCCCCAATGAATATGCATTGAAAGCAGTGCATGCACATAGATCTCATGCATATTCATTGGGGAAATCCTGACAACCCGACTGGAATACGGTTCTCGAGGATCGGAGTTCCCTACCCCTGCCCTAGAAGATCACTAAGGGCTCCTTTTACTAAGATGCACTAGCATTTTTAGTGCATGCTATATTGCTACATGCACTAACCATGTGCTATGCGCCAAAAACTAATGCCAGCTCAATGGAGGCATTAGCGTCTAGCACGTGCGGCACTGCAGCGCATGCTAAGCGCGCGCTAAAACCGCTAGCACAGCTTAGTAAAAGGAGCCTTAAGTGTGCTGCTCTAGCAGATACAGTTGTAAAGAGAGTGAGGAGTGGGCACTTTTTCAGTATCTTTTAGGTTAAAAATATAGAGGTCGATGTTCAGTGAAATTTACCTGGATAAGTTCCAATGACTAGATCAAACCTATTTTTTCAGTGGAACTGACCTATATAATGCTTCTGAATGTCCGGGCAGATTGATGCAGCATTATCCATTTAGGGCAAAATTCAGTAAAATGGCATTGAAAAATTGGCACTGAAAAAAATTTGTCACTCAATGCTAATTCTATAATAGGCATGTAACTGCCTAGCCTGGTGTGGCAGACAGGCCTGGACTTCCAGGAGAAAATGTATTCAGGACACAGTTTCACATTATCAAAAATCTTTCTTTTATTATATTTGCCTCGGACAAAAACAGAAAAGGTGTTGGCTTACCTCAGCCAAGCTGCTTCATTCATAGGCACCCTTCTGATTCCCAAGACTTTGCCTTAGCCAATCTCTAGGGAAGAAGGGGTGACCTTTGAAAGCTAATCATAAACTACATTTAGAACAATAAAAAAGGTATTTATATTTTTTCCTTTATGTTTATGTTTTACTTCTACATATTACATTGAAGAGTGGACTAACAAGGCCACCCCACCTTTTCACTTAAATAATAATAATAATATTCAGTAATGGCCATTCCGAGATCAGTGCCCCTTATAGAATACCATGTAGAGTCAAGATTCATGCTCAACTTTGGGTTTGAGGAGTTATACCAACTAGTGTAAATCTCAGTGTGCAAACTGGGTGCAGATTCCCCTGATTTCTATAACATTACATGCATTTTAAAGGAATATCCCTGGCCTGCCCATGCCCCTCCCATGGCCAAGCCCTCTTTCCATATCCACACAGGAAAACACTTAGGTGTCGCATAGGCAATTGATAAATAAACTGAGTGCATTTGATATGAGCCCTAAAGTGACAAACTGGATTGAAAGCTGGTTAAGTGGAAGAAGACAGGGTAGTGGGTAAATGGAGTTTGCTCAGAGGAAAAGGATGTTGTTAGTGAGGTGCCACAGGGATTTGTCCCTGGGCTAGCTCTTTTTAACATCTTTGTGAGTAATATTACGGAAGGACTGCCTGGCAAAGTTTGTATTTTTGCAAGTGATACCAAGCTCTGTAATAGGGTAGACACCCTGGAGGGTGTGTTTAACATAAGGCGGGATCTGATGAAGCTTGAAGAATGGTCTGGTAACTGACAATTAAGATTTAATGCTAAAATGACAAGGATGTCTACTATCCCCTTTGCTTTTTGACATTGTTCTGGAACCCTTGTTATTGGCTAGTCAACAGGCAAAGGAGATACAGGGTATTCCTTATGCAGGTGGGGAATATATGGTCTCTTCTTATGCAGATGATATTTTGCTTCATTTGAAGAATCCTAAATCTACCATCCCGCATTTACTAGATTTAATTGACCGATTTGGAAAATTTTCTGGATACAAAATAAATTGGAGTAAATCAGAGGTTCTTCCACTAAATGTACACTGTCCAAAAGGATTATTTGACTCATTCCCTTTTGTTTGGAAGGAAGAGGGTATAAAGTATTTAGGTATTTGGATTAAAAAAATGTTGGAAGACACGATGAGAGTAAATAAAAAATCCTTATTGCTAAACGTCTCAGAAATGTGTGAGCAATGGAACCCATTACATCTGTCTTGGAGGGGGAGAGTCCAAACGGTTAAAATGATGATTTTGCCTGTGGTTTGCAACCAAATGGGTATGTTGCCAGTTTATTTTCAGGGGTCCTTTTATAAGAAATTGAATAGTATTCTCACCAAATTTATTTGGCTGGGTAAAACTGCTCGTATTGCTTTAGTATCTTTACAAAAAACAATTGCGGCGGATGGGGTAAATTTCCCAAACTTTAATAGGTACCATCAGGCCTATATACTGCGTCAGAGTATGTATTGGATCCTTCCTGAGCTCATGGAGTATCTTCCGGACTGGCTTTACTTGGAATGGCAACTCCTGTCTATATTACGTTTGTCAACCTTATAAGGCACTGTTTAAAATCTTATTCCTGGAATTGTCACCATATAGCATAAATCCAATATCAAATTCCAAGCTTCCAACCTTTAGAATATTCTTTCTATGTTACTCCTTTAAATCCTTAACTGATGTTGCTACTTCTGTTTTAGCCATAGACCTCAGAAACTCCCCTCCTCCGTCCCATAAAGGTTATGATCTCATAACGGGGAGATTCATGGCTGATGCTCAATAATTTTATATTTATTTTGAACACTTTTTATACTTTAAAACGACTAATGAAGTTTATGTACTTATCTTCAAAAGTTTTGCTGTACTTAGGCTGGTGGACCCGACATGTTTCGCTGCTGCTTCATCAGGGATCCACTCTTGCCATTAACCACCATCCCGCATAGACTTCATTAGTCGTTTTAAAGTATAAAAAGTGTTCAAAATAAATATAAAATTATTGAGCATCAGCCATTAAAAATTTAAGCCTTGACCGATGAGGTTACACATGAATCTCCCCGTTATGAGATCATAACCTTTATGGGACGGAGGAGGGGTGTTTCTGAGGTCTATGGCTAAAACAGAAGTAGCAACATCAGTTAAGGATTTAAAGGAGTAACATAGAAAGAATATTGTAAAGATTGGAAGCTTGGAATCTATTACGTTTGTGTCATGTTTTAAGTATCAAGTTACCTAGACTTTATAAGGACAATAGAATTTTAGGGCCTGTTTTACAAAGCCACGCTAGCGGCTGCTAAGCCTTTAAATCTCTATGGGCTTCGGGGCCGTTACTGCACTGTAGCCGCTAGCGTGGCTTTGTAAAACAGGCCCTTAGTTTCCACGTGGCAAACATTAAAATTTATTAATAACCTAACACCTAGGTTAGGTGTTAGGTCCTTATGGTTGAACTCCAAGATTCAAATTGGCGAGTTTAAGATCATCTGGAAGATTTGGATGCAGGCAGGTATACATACTTTAGAGGATGTGTTATCAGATGGAAAGCTGCTTGACTTTTCACGACTGCAACAAACATTTGGTATTGCAAAGTCTCAAATATAGAAGTGGTTGCAGTTGAAGAAGGCCATTCAGAAAGGGTTCCTTGATTGGCAAAACTTGAAAACTCAGTATAGCTTGCCGGGCCTTTGCTTCCAGACAGATTTCCTAGGGCATCAGGTCACCAAGTGGTACAAATTAATATCGGAATATTTGAATAAGAAACCTAAAACTGGCTTAAAAGATATTTGGAGCATTGAGATTAAGCAGCAGATTTCTGCGACTCAGTGGCCACGGATTTGGTCTTTGAGGATGAGATGTACAGCGTCAGCATCAATAAGACAAACTTGGGTTTTTTTTGTTGCATAGAAGTTTTTGGACCCCTGTTAGATTACAAAAATTAGATAGTTCTAAGTCACATAGATTGCTGGCACTGTCATCTCGATAAAGGGACATTGGATCATATGCTTTTCTTTTGTCCTTTGATACTTAACTTTTGGCGATCCATTTTGGGTTAAATGAATAGCATACTGGAAGTTCCATTGGCATTGACGTATGATGCTGTGTTGTTTGGTACATTATTGATGGCCAAGAGTCCAATAACTTCACATAACAATAGATTGCTTTTCATCATGACGGGAGTTGCCATACAACTTATTCTGAAAAATTGGGACAGGTTAAACTATAGTTTTTAGTGGGAATCATTGTGCCAAACTTATATATTTGAACATATGAGACCAATACAACTGGGACATTATAAGAAATTTAAGGATGTTTGGGACCTATTAACAAAATTTTGTAAAGATTAATTATTGGTTTTAGCCCTTTGCTTATACACATCCAGGAGGGGTGGGGGGAGGAGGGATATGCCTTTAAATTATTATTTGATTATAATTTGTTGGTCTTGATCATTTATATTACTTTTGCTTATCTTTATACTATATGAAAGGATGGGGGGAAGGATATGTATTTATTATATCATTTGATGGAATTAAGTACTGTTTATTTTGTAGATTGTTTGATAATATGTTGCACTTGTTGGTTTTTAAAAATGAATAAAGATATGGAAAAAAAAAGATTTAATGCTAAAAAATGCACTTGGGCTGTGTACAGAAGAGTGGGAATTGGCTAAATAGCACAACTTGCGGTAAAATAACTCTTCTTAACAGTAGGATGTTTTGATGGAAATCTAGTCATATGTTCAAAGCTTTCCTTATTCCTCGCCAGTTTATTTGGTGCTGCAAGTTGTATCCACTAGAGGGCAATAACATATATATTATAGAAAGAAATGAGAGATACGTACAGTACTTTTAAACCTACATAAATTCACTTTGGAGAGTTTGATGTTTTTATTAGATATGATCATTTGCATTTATACTTATTTAGGGATGGATCTATAAAGCCTTTTATGATTCTGTGTCAATGGGAATAAAGGTTTGTAAACAAGGCCTTTATTGTCATATGAGAAAGCAACTATTAGAAAAAATATTTAACTTCATCCAGTCACTGTCGCTGAACTGCAGCTCTAGTGCTCAAACCTTAATAATTCAGTTAAGTAGAAATAGAATTTAGGGGCCCTTACCGGAGATCTCTTAAACTAAACTAAACTAAATCTTAGGTTTGTATACCGCGCCATCTCCGCAAGCGCAGAGCTCGGCACGGTTTACAGAAGTTAAGAGGAAAGGAACTACAATGAAGGGATAAAGGAGAGGGACTAAGAAGATAGAGAGGGACCGGATGCTAGAGAACGGGAGGTAATTAGATTTTTGAAAAGAGCCAAGTTTTCAAGTGTTTGCGGAAGGATTGGAAGGAGCTTGAATTTCTGAGCGGGGGTGAGAGGTTGTTCCAGAGTTCTGTGGTTCTAAAGGGGAGGGATGTTCCAAGTTTTCCTGCGCGGGATATACCTTTTATAGAGGGGAAAGACAGTTTCAGTTTTTGTGAGGGTCTAGTGGGGTGTGGGTTTGAGGAGTTCCAAAAGAGTGGGATAACGGGAGGGAGGACGCCATGTAGGATCTTGAAGGCTAAGCAGGCACATTTATAGAGGACTCTGGAGTATACTGGGAGCCAGTGAAGCTTGGAGAGGAGTGGGGAGACGTGATCGAACTTGCCTTTTGCGAAAATAAGCTTGGCCGCGGCGTTCTGAATTAGCTGAAGTCTATGGAGGTTTTTCTTAGTTAGGCTTATGTAGATGGAGTTACAGTAGTCCAGTCTAGAGAGGATGATAGATTGAACGAGGACGGCGAAGTGAGAATGATGAAAGCAGGATCTCACTCTCCTCAGCATTTGAAGGCTAAAGAAACATAGAAACATAGAAATAGATGGCAGATAAGGGCCCACCTTAATGTCCCTCCCCTACCTTTGCCCTGTGAATAGATCCCATGTGCCGATCCCATTTGGCCTTAAAATCAGGCACGCTGCTGGCCTCAATCACCTGTAGTGGAAGACTATTCCAGCGATCAACCACTCTTTCAGTGAAAAAGAATTTCCTGGTGTCACCTCGTAGTTTCCCGCCCCTGATTTTCAACGGATGCCCTCTTGTTGTCGTGGGACCCTTGAAAAAGAAGATATCTTCCTCCGCCTCGATGCGGCCCGTAAGATACTTGAACGTCTCGATCATGTCCCCCCTCTCTCTGCGCTCCTCGAGCGAGTATAGCTGTAATTTGTCAAGCCGTTTTTCGTATGGTAGATCCTTGAGTCCCGAGACCATCCGGGTGGCCATTCTTTGCACCGACTCCAGTCTCAGCACATCCTTGCGATAATGCGGCCTCCAGAATTGCACACAGTATTCCAGGTGGGGCCTCACCATGGATCTATACAATGGCATAATGACTTCCACCTTACGACTGACGAAACCCCTTCGTATGCAGCCCATGATTTGTCTTGCCTTGGACGAAGCCTGCTCCACTTGATTGGCAGACTTCATGTCCTCACTGACGATTACCCCCAAGTCTCGTTCTGCTACCGTTTTTGCTAGGATCTCGCCATTAAGGGTATAAGACTTGCATGGATTCTGGCTGCCCAGGTGCATAACTTTGCATTTTTTGGCATTGAAGTTGAGTTGCCATGTCCTAGACCATCGCTCCAGTAGGAGTAGGTCGTGCATCATGTTGTCGGGCATTGAATCTTCGTCTGTTGTGCATTTGCCCACTACATTACTAAGTTTGGCGTCATCGGCGAATAATGTTATTTTACCTCGAAGCCCTTCTGCCAAGTCTCTTATAAAGATGTTGAATAGGATTGGGCCCAAGACTGAGCCCTGTGGTACTCCACTAATCACCTCCGTCATTTCGGAGGGGGTGCCGTTCACCACCACCCTTTGGAGCCTACCTCCAAGCCAGCTCCCAACCCATTTCGTCAATGTGTTACCTAATCCTATAGAACTCATCTTGCTCAGTAACCTGCGGTGTGGTACGCTATCGAATGCTTTGCTAAAGTCCAGGTACACGATGTCCAGGGACTCCCCAATATCCAGCTTCCCCGTTACCCAGTCAAAGAAGCTGATCAGGTTGGATTGGCAGGATCTCCCCTTAGTAAATCCATGTTGTCGGGGATCCCGTAGATTCTCCTCATACAGGATCTTATCTAATTGGTGTTTGATTAGAGTTTCCATTAGTTTGCTCACTATCGATGTTAGACTCACTGGTCTGTAGTTTGCTGTCTCCATCTTTGAGCCTTTCTTGTGGAGTGGAATGACGTTAGCCGTCCTCCAGTCCAACGGGACGCTGCCTGTACTAAGGGAGAGGTTGAAGAGCACGGACAGTGGCTCCGCCAAGACATCACTCAGCTCCCTAAGCACCCTGGGGTGCAGGTTGTCCGGCCCCATTGCTTTGTTAACCTTGAGCTTTGACAGCTCACCGTAGACACTGCTGGGTGTAAACTCAAAGTTACTAAACGGGTCAACTGAGCCAACCCTTGTCTGTAGCTGAGGGCCGAGCCCTGGCGCTTCTCGGGTGAAGACTGAGCAGAAGTATTCATTTAATAGTTGGGCTTTTTCCGAATCCTTTTCCACATAGTCTCCGTCTGGTTTCCTAAGACGTACAATCCCGCCTGAGTTTTTTCTTCTATCACTGATATACCTGAAGAAGGATTTATCTCCCTTCTGGATGTTCTTTGCTAGAGACTCCTCCATGAGGAATTTAGCCTCCCTGACTACTGTTTTGACGGCTTTTGATTTGGCCAGGTAGTCTGCTCTAGAGTCCTGCTTCCCTGATTGTTTGTAAGAGATGAATGCTTTTTTCTTCTCCTTGATCAGGTCTGAGATCTCCGCAGTAAACCACTGTGGCTTATTGTTCCTTCGCCGTTTACTTACTGATTTTACATAGCGATTTGTTGCTTCTTGTACAGTTGCTTTCAAAGTCGACCACATGTCTTCCACGTTATCGGTTTCTTCTTGGCTTTGTAGCGCCTGGTGAACGAAGTCTCCCATTTCTTTGAAATTTGTGTCCTTGAATTTGAGGACTTTGGTTAGTGTAGTAGATTTAGTGAAACCTTTCCTGATATTGAACCATACCATGTTGTGGTCACTGGAGGCCAATGTGTTGCCCACCGAGACCTCTGTGACACTTTCTCCATTGGTAAGTATCAGGTCCAGTATTGCCTGATCCCTTGTCGGTTCCAACACCAGTTGCCTGAGGCTTGCTCCTTTCATAGAGTTTAATAGCCTCCTGCTGCTGCCGGAAGCAGAGGTAAGTGTAACCCAATCCACATCAGGCATGTTGAAGTCACCTAGCAATACTGTGTCCCCACGCAAGGTGATATTTTCTATATCTTCGATTATTTCCATATCCAGGTCATCCTGTTGTCTTGGAGGTCTGTAAATTACGCCAAGATACAAGCATTTGTCCTTCCCTCTGGCCAAATTAACCCAAAGGGATTCCCCAGTATACTGGACATCTGAGATTCTCGTGACCTTAATGTCATCTTTAGTATATAATGCTACACCCCCTCCCTTCCTACCCTCTCTGTCCCGGCGAAGCAAGTTGTAACCTGGTATGACCATGTCCCACCCGTGGGAGTCTGTGAGCCAGGTTTCGGATATCGCCACCACATCCAGGTCGGCATTCCTTATTTCTGTTTCCAATTCCAGGATCTTGTTTCCTAAACTGTGTGCGTTGACGTACATAGCCCTCCATGTTATATTTTTGTTATGTCTCAGTGGGGATATTCCTGTTTGAGCTATTTGAACACCTTTAGCATTGTTTGTGTTATTTGTGCTTTCCTGAGGCTCAGAACCACAATGTGTACTCCCCATATACCCAGAACTACAGTGTGTACTCCCCCTAGACCCGGAATTACAATGTGACCCATAAATATGATGTGACCCTACTCCCGACTCAAAAGTGTGTGCACTCACCCCTGACCCAGAATTTCGGTGTCTACTTTCTTCAGCCTCATAAATGTATTGGCATTTTAGTTCGCCTGGTATGTTGTTTGTGCCTGTACCCTCCCCCGACTTACCTAGTTTAAAGAAGCATTTTTTTACCAAGGAGTTGAGGTGATCATTGAAGGAGAGAGAGGAGTCTATGACGATGCCTAGGACTTAGCTTGAAAACTCAAGCTGAAGAGTGGGGCTGGATGGTAGTGGGATGGAGGTGGGTAAATGATTTAAAATTGGGCCGAGCCAAAGTAGTTTTGTTTTGGACTCATTCAGTTTCATTTGTACAGATTGGGCCCAGGATTGGAGATTCGTTATACATGTGGATATGTTATCAGCAAGGTTAGAGAGGTTCGAGTCGGTCTCGAGGAGGATGAGGATGTCATCAGCGTAGGAGTAGAGAGTTTCTAGGGGGGATAGATGGAGGAGTTTCAAAGAGGACATGTAGATGTTGAAAAGGATAGGGGAGAGGGGTGAGCCTTGCGGGACTCCACATTTCGGCTTCCAGGGGGGGGAAGAGGTACCGTTTGTGTTAACGGTGTAGGAGCGTAAGCGTAAGAATTTCGAGAACCAATCTAGGACTGTGGAGCTTATGCCTATTTCGGAGAGTTGGAAGATTAGGATGTCGTGGTGGACGACATCGAAGGCTGCGGAGAGGTCGAATTGTAGGAGAACAGCAAATTTGTTGCGAGAATGGAGATGTTGCACCTTAGAGATTAGTGAGGCCAAGAGGGATTCGGTGCTAAAGTTGGGTCTGAAGCCGAATTGGTGGGGTAGGAGAATAGAGAATCTTTCTAGGTAGGATGAGAGTTGGGTGGATATGATGGATTCTAATAACTTGGTTAGGAGAGGGATATTTGCTATAGGGCGGTAGTTTGATGGCATGGAGGGGTCAAGTGCGGCCTTTTTCAGTAGATGAGTCAATGAAATGTGTCCCATGTTGGGGGAGAAAAGGCCCGATGTTAGGGCAGAGTTTATGAGTTCGGTGAGGGAAGCAATGGCCTGTGTAGGGATATTCTCGAATAGATAGGAGGGGAAAGGATCCAGAGTGCACTTGCAGGTTTTTAGTTTGAGGCAGAGTTTGGAGACTTGCGATTCGGAAACAGGCTCGAAGACGGTCCAAGATCTGTCGGCGGGAATGGGGGTGGATATAGGTAAGGTAGGGTTGAGGTCAGTAGAGGTCAGGGAATTGTAGGAGACTGTGGGTGGGAAGGAGGATCTTAGGGTGGTAACCTTTTCATTAAAGAAATTTGTGAGGGCATCGGCTGATAGAGACGGTGGGAGCACGGATGGGTCTTTTTTTGTAGTTAGGGAGCGCCAGATGTTGAACAGCGCACTGATCTGATTGTTGGATCTAGAGATCTTGTCTCCGAAGAAGTTCTTCCTGGCTTTTTTTAGTGTAGAATTGTAAAGTTTAATATTGACTCTCCAGGTATGTCTATCAGAGGGGGATTTAGATTTTTTCCATTTGCGCTCTAGAGCGCAAACAAGATCTCTTGTTTGTCTGTCTTGTCTGTTTAGATTATAAGCTCTTTCGATCAGGGATTGTCTTCGTTGTGACTCTGTACAGCGCTGCATAGGTCTGGTAGCGCTATTGAAACAATTAGTAGTATTAGTATTGGGCACCCTAATGCAGTGTGGGGAACATCTAGTCTGTAAAGGCATCTGGGCCCCAGATACCATTATAGAATACTAGTGTAAGTCCACATCAGTGTGTGTCTAAATATGAGTACCTACATATACCATGTCATTGGCAGTCATAAGTGGGAAGCCTAAGGCCAGCAAGAAATGTTCACAAGCTTATAATATTCTATACGTTGTGCACATAAGAAGCGGCATACTTAGGGTGGGGTGGTTGGTACAGTCTGTCTTGGGTGCAGACAGTAAAGGGGTGCATGGTGCAGCCACAGGGTCATAGTCTACATATGCTCAGCTGTTGGCTCTGCTAGACCCCTGCGCCCTCTGACTTGAACTTCCTGTTCCGGACAGGGGACTGGCAGAGCCAACAGCCGTGGCCATGTGACCACTCCATGCACTCCCCACCCACTGCTTGGAGAGGGATGATGCACCTGGAGGAAGGGGTGCTCTGCCCCAGGTGGCAACTAAGCCACCACATAAGTAGGAAACATGCAAGAGGTAAGTCTCTCTTGTCTATACCCTTCTCTACTGCCAACTCCCGACTCTGCCCCTTCTGTATTGCTGTGTCATACACCTGGAACAACATGCCTGAATCAGGCTCCATCTATGGCGGTATTCAAATCCAAGCTCAAAGCCTACTTTTTTAAAGCTGTTTTAGGTCCTAATGCTTCCAACTTGTAATACACTATATCTGTTTCTCGTTCCTTCTGTAGCCTTTACCCTCTCTACCTCTTCATCCCTTTGTATGTCGCTTCAAGAGCACCATATATTGAGCCACCCTGTGTCCAGTGTGTCTTTCATAACTTAGATTGGAAGCTCTTTTGGGCAAGGACCGTCTCCTGCGTGTTTAATGCACAGCGCTGCATGCAGCTGGTAGCGCTATAGAAATAATAAATAGTAGTAGTAGTGTGTCTACATTCCGCCCATGTTCTACCCAAGTGTATGCTCCCTTTGCAAATTGCACATGCAGAAGGACATTTATGAAAAAAACATCTAAGTCAGAATTGGGATGCACTGCTCATATCATCTAAAAAAAACATCTATCTCAGAACAATTTTCAAACTGGGGTTTCCTGTTTGAAAATATGTGAGAACGCCCAAAATGAAAAGCCATTTTCCAAAAGTAAAATGTCCAAATTTTGAATGTCAAGAAAAAACCCGTATGCCTATCTGGCAGCATTTATACAAAAATGGCTGCACAGATGCCCCTACAGAGCAGAGGGGCAGCACAGTTGACTTTATTCCGGGGCACTTGGGTTCATATTCAGCAATGTTAATTGGTGAGCCCTCCAAAGACAGGGAAATATCTGAGTATGCACATATCAATAGCTTTAGGGTTGCAGGTGTCTTTAATATTTCAGTATAGTGGATGTATCTCTGTTTCCAGAGGGCTTACATTGTAAAACTTGAAGTGAGATTTGAACCTGGGTTCCCTGGTTTATAGTCCACTACATTGACCATTAGGCTTCCTTTAAAGCAGTGGTCTCAAACTCGTGGCTTGGGGGACACATGCGGCCCGCCAGGTACTATTTTGAGGCCCTTGATATTTTTATCATAATCACAAAAGTAAATGACAATATTATTATTAAGACTTAGCCAAAAGGAAAACTATATAATATATTAATAATTTGTCTGATATTCAAATAGAGAAATCCACATGTCAGTCATTATGGGTAAACTCCAAGATACAAATTGGCGGGACGAAGATTGCCTGGAAGCATTGGATGCAAGCAGGCATACGTACTTTAGATGATGTTATATCTCATGGAACATTGCTTGAGTTTTCACAATTGCAACAGTCCTTTGATATTTCTAAGACTCAAATTTATAAATGGTTGCAATTGAAGCAAGCCATTCAGAAAGAGTTCCCTGAATGGAAAAATTTCAAAAATTACTTTAGTTTGCAGATCCTATGCTTTCAGACAGATTCCGTAAGGCATCAGGCCTCTCGGTGGTATAAATTGATATCTGACTTATTGAATAAAAAACCGAAGACGAGTCTAAAGGACATTTGGAGCATTGAGATTAAACAGTATATTTCTGTAGCTCAATGGCCATGAATTTGGACTTGGAGGATGAAATGTACAATGTCTGCATCTATGAGACAAACTTGTTATTTTCTGTTACATAGAAGCTTTTGGACCCCTGTGCGTTTACAAAAAATATATAGTTCTAGTTCTAATAGATGCTGGCATTGCCATACAGACATTGGGACATTGGATCATCTACTGTTTTTTGTCCTCTGATACTCAGATTCTGGAAATCGATGTGGGAACAGATCAATGAAATTCTTGAGTCAACATTTCCGCTGACATATGAAATGATCATATGTGGTACCTTATTGTATATTAAGCTCCCATTAGATCGTTATAAAAGTCGGCTTTTATTGATAATGACAGGGATAGCTATCTATATGATAACGAGAAATTGGAAGAATTCTGACAATCTCAACTTCCCTTTCTGGTGGGCAAGTTTATGCTCTATGTATAAATGTGAAAAGATGAATGCAGAATTATTAGGGAAGAAGATGGTATTTAAATTAGTGTGGGGGCCCTTTAGCAGCTTTTGTTGCATCTATTTAAGTTATATCTCTTTTCAAGTTAAGTTAGGTTTGGTTCCATACACATCCGGGGAGGGAGGGGGGTAATTCATAGCAATGTATTGGAATATGTCTATATTTCGGGTCTGTAAAGGTTTGAGGGGATAATGATGATCTTTTAAAATTTGTTGTTCATAGGTGTGTTTTTATGGTTGATATCTTTCAAATGTATACATTTGTATTGCACCGTTCATATTGGAAAATAATAAAAAAATTTTAAAAATAAAGACTTAGCCAAAAGCAAAGATTTATAAACTATGAAAA
Source organism: Geotrypetes seraphini (assembly GCF_902459505.1). NCBI lineage: Eukaryota > Metazoa > Chordata > Amphibia > Gymnophiona > Dermophiidae > Geotrypetes > Geotrypetes seraphini. The sequence continues at coordinate 82,703,594 of NC_047085.1, read as the reverse complement.
GTTTTACCTCATGCAAAATTGTAATTTCTTTAATAAGACATTAACTATTTTTCTGAGGCCCTCCAAGTACCTGCAAATCCAAAATGTGGCCCTACAAAGGGTTTGAGTTTGAGACCAGTGCTTTAAAGCCTGTTTGCTGATGTGTTCAGAATGTCTAATCTAATCTCATCTAAGCTATGCCTACACAGGTTCAAGGCAACCTAGTTTCCCTTTCTGGTGTCACTTTTCAGGTGTGAGGGAGGGGGCTGTAACTATTGGGAGCATCATGAGGAGTCATGATTTATTTTCTCCAGTGGTCAGTTACTCAATCAGAGCACCTTTGTCTACCCTGGTCATTCCTGAAACAAGTCTAAATAAAAATGTCCTTCTTTTTAAACTTGGATGTTTCATTCTGTTCAATTATTGTGATCGAACATCCTAAATTTGGACCCTCCCTAGTCCTCCCCCCCAAAAAATAATATGCCCGTAACATACCCCACTTGCTAGTTGGATGCACTGCAGTGCAGGATATCCAAATTCTGCCATTCCAAAATCAAAATTTTTATGTTTTGAGCAGATGAACAGTTTGGGGGTATTTTAAGACATTCATCAGCTTTAAAAATGAGTGCATAAGCCAGAACAGAGCTTAGGGCACTTGTGCATGTATGTAGTACTTTTTCTTGAAGTTATAAAATTTTCATGAGTCATACAGATCATATAGTGCTCTATAGGGGTTCATTTTAATAAGGTGTAGCGATCAGTTAAATTGGTCCCCAATTTAAAAGGGATCCCCAAGTGACTTGCAAATGCCTTAAAAACAATAATCATAAAACAATGCACAAAGGGTGTACACAGTCACAAGTGACCCACAGGATAGAAAACAAATAATGTGTACAATAAAAATGACCCGACACAGGCCGTGTTTTGGCAAAATAAAAATACCTTCTTCAGAGGTCTTATAGGGTCCTTGACTCTCTTAAACATAAAAACATTAAAGTCACAAAAAATCTTAGTTAGGCTACAAACAAGCAGCACAGCTCACAAGACTACAATGTATTTTGTCGAAACATGGCCTATGTTGGGTCATTTTTATTGTGCACATTATTTGGTTTCTATCCTGAGGGTCACTTGTGACTGTATACACCCTTTGTTGATTGTTTTTATGATTATTGTTTTTAAGTTATTTGGACACTTATTAAATTACAAACTGGTACATCCAATAGGCACGTCCTGTAGGCAGTCAGCTGGCACTGGTGCCTACCCTCCTTCCCAGCGTCTCACGGCACACTTGAAATCTCATGCGGCACACAGTTTGTGATGCATTGGTTTAGAACACTAGCCTCAAACTGTTTTCTGTCTATACCTGTACTCACCCACTGAAATGCCTCTTTTCCTCAGGTCTAAAAGCATGTGTGTTGTGAAATTTTTGTGTACTTTCAACTACATACTGTACAGTACGTCTAAGGAAGGTAATTTTCAGAGAGGCTGGTTTACCCAAAAACATAGCTATTTATCCAAATAAATAACTATGTAAAAGCTACATTCTTTCATCTTACAGTTTCTTGTTGACCTTGTCCCTTGGAATCTCTTTTGATCATCCCATCATGTGATCATCAAAGAAACTTTCCTGAAATCATTTAAAGCAGACACAAGTACACATTAGAAATAATATATTTTGATTTCAAGGAGTATGATCATAGACATAGTATGTGCATTTGCTTCTGATTTTTCAATTTTCTTTGAGCATATTTTAAGCTTTCCTAATTACAGTATATTAATTAAGCCTTTCTCAGAAAGATAAATTCTGGTTTTGAAGTGCATGCAATCTTTCTTTTAACAGCATGAATTGGGTCCTTCATGCTATACTGCCTGAGAATAATAAGATGGAGTAAGTATAAAAAAGTTTGGGAGCTTAGCAAAAAAACATAAAATAGAGAAATTTTTTAAAAAAAAGCAGAGAAGACTTTGCACCTATAAATTGTGGATTACAGATGTGCACTTATTTATTTTGAGCAGGTAGAAACTCATCATAGATTTTGAATTAATGATGTGCATTTATTTTAAGCAGGTGCAAATTCATCAGAGATACAGAGATGTGCAGGGAGTTAAATACTCATAGAAAGACACGTATTATTGCATTATTACACTATTGGCCCTGAACTCTCTTCTTCCCCCTATGCATACACTGTCACTCTCTCCCCCCCCCCATATGGGAAATACAGTTTTAAAGGGTCCCTTTGAAAACTGCCTTATAATGAACAATGCAATGTAATAGAGACAGTCAGTTTTGATTATGGGTACTTGGATGTCCCAGCTATTAGGACATCCAAGTGCTAACTTGGGTTGGTTTTTGTGTCCTGCTCATGTGCATGCTTACCTTCAAAGAATATTCCATATTATGAAATGTAGTCAGAATATTGGCTTTTAGCACATATATGTCCTGTATATGTATTTGCCTTTATTCTGGTCATTTACCCACATTCTCAGTGTCAAAATGTTGACACTTTCCTTATAGACTTTTTCTCTGTGAGACTATCATAGTATCAACCAAGTCAATAAATTATTTTTCATGTATCCTTTTGTTTAAATGTATATAATCTAATACATTCCACAAATGGTTTAAAGCAGGGTGTCCAACCTGCGGCCCTGTGAAGTATTTTGTGTGGTCCCGGTCGAGGGCGATCAGTGTTTCTCTCTGCTTGCCCCGGGTGTTTACCGTCTTGCCGACTCCCTCCTCTGTCTTGCTGCAGCGTTTGCGTAGCCCCAGAAACATTTTTTCAGCCAATGAGGCCCAGGGAAGCCAAAAGGTTGGACACCTCTGGTTTAAAGTATTATTTATTCTTAGAGCAATAAATATGAATTTTGTGATATTAAACTCTATGATGTTATGCCATGTCATTCAATTCCGTTCCATTCCATTCTGTTCAATCACTTAATTCATTTACTAACATCATGCATCAAAATCTCAGATTCACCACTCCACCGCCCAATGTGTATTTTTCTTAGCAGGGAATTTTTGGTATTGAATCCTCATAGGTTTGAGCATTTAACTTAATTGAAATAATTTTTATTTCAATTAAGTTAAAAATGTTTTTTTAATTTTTTTTTTAAACCATTTAACTTATCTGAATGATTGTAGATCTTATAATAGATTTAAGCAGTTCATGCAGCTGGACCCGACATGTTTCACAATAGCTTAGTCAGGGATCCGCTCATTGCCGCTGTCATCCAACTCCCATATAACAGCGGCAGTGAGTGGATCCCTGATGAAGCTATTGCGAAACATGTCGGGTCCAGCCACATGAACTGCTTAAATCTATTATAAGATCTACAATCATTCAAATAAGTTAAATGGTTTCAAAATTTTTTTTAAAAACATTACAAATTATTTCAATTAAGTTAAATGCACAAACCTATAATCTAGTACATACACTATGAGGCAACTGATTTCGATTCAGCTTTTATTTTCTTTGGAAACATATTGCTTTTAATCTATTTACAAAAGTTTTATTCATTTTTGTCCGTTTATACTTATATTTTGGAAGTCAATCTGGGGACAAATAAATCTAGTTTTAGATTCAAATGTTTCTTTATCATATGAGACTATAATTTGTGGAACAATTTTACATGTGAAACCCACTCTAGATAAATATAAAAGTCATCTAATTATGATCCTAACAAGTATAGCCATTCAACCTAGCTGACCTTTGACGGACCTCTAGAGGGTTTCCATGGTAACCAGTCCTTCACTCTTGTCCTAATTAACTCCAGATGTTGCTCTTAGGCTCCCTTAAAGTTTCTTGAATCTTATATATGTAAAACATTTGAAATTAAATACAAATCATTCTATCACACATCCTCCATTGCACACATTGCACATTCGGGGCCCCAAATATCTATAGTCAAGCACACTCATATCTCATTCACATCTCATAATTCTTTAAAACATATAAAGAAAAATTATTCTCTACCCAGCATTGAAATGCCAGGACGATCTGTTAATACTTAGGCCATGAGGTTTCTCTTATTCCCTTTGGGCATGGCAGTCCACACAAAGAATACTAGAATCCCAGGCCTTTTTTAAGCGGGAAAACTTTAGTATGGTTTACCCCAGGAAGAGACACACAGAAAGACTGAAAACAAGAAGGAGTCAGATTAATACAAAATGGAGTCATTAATCCCTCTATAAGAAGTGTCATGTATATCCTAATTTCCTCTATGATCTGGCTTAATAGCAAAATACATAAAGAGAATATAATTATGCTTTTCCTTATCTATAGTGTTTTTCTGGCCTTAACTGCAATCCATATTCAGATTGTTATTCACCAACTTTCCATACACTTCTATTAGGCGTGGCCTTAACTAACGCATATGTTTCTAACTAGATTTACTCCGAACCATACGAAAAGCAGGTGTTATATGTAGAAAAAACTACATAAAAAGACCTGCTCTCTTATTCTTTGTATGCCAAATGAGTTAAGGGCCTATCTGGCTCAAAGTGATAAGTAGAGCCCAATTGTAGCTGGTGTGAATCAGTAGGTGGGAACTCGCTTACATCACTTTGCACACCTGATTGGACAGCTCCCTATAACTACTATAATTTAAACTACTAAAATTATTATTATTATTTTTTTGTTTCTTTATAGTAATATCATTATAAAAACCTAACTAGCTGCCCAAATACCGTGGTGTCTTATATAAGTTAATCTAAAGAATTTAAGATCACAAATTGAAATCGCATCTGATTTGACATCATTAAGAAGTTCCTGTGTGATTCAATCTTATCAGTTTCACCAAAAAACGTCTGCCGGGCACTTGTATGCTACTGGCGGTATTAAACCCAGGTGAACTCGCTTAAAAAACAGTCTCTAGCGAGTTCCCACCTACTGATTGACACCAGCTACAGTTGGGCTCTACTTATCACTTTGAGCCAGATAGGCCCTTAAGCCATGTGGCATATGAAGAATAAGAGAGCAGGTCTTTATTTGTAGTTTCTAGATTTTTTTGACCCCTCTCGTTTAGAGTAAGGCTCCACATTTTTTGTATATGTAGAAAAAATCCACATTATACTCCACAAACACATCTTGCACATTATTCATGCCATTGCCGCATTATAGTGCCCCCCTACCAGCCAGCGAGCGCCACTCCACATTTAGTAAATTGGCTAGAAAGGTTACAGTGCTATGGTAGGGCCTAATCCCCAACTGCTTATGGTATAATGCAAATACTTTTTCAGAAAAAGATGTAAGCTGAGCAAATACAACTTTTTAAAGAATTTTTTATATATAACAAAGGTTAGATACTGGACTGTAGTTGCTAAGAATTGTCAGATCCAAAGATGGCTTTTTCAAAATCAGACAAACCAGTGCTAGTTTCCAGGCTTCAAGGAATTCACCAATTGACAGGCTGTTATTTATAATGAGCAGGAGGGTGAGAAGTAAGTATAGATTGGTGAGTTTGAACCAGGAGGAGGAAAGTGGATCACATTGAAAATAGGTGAATCTCATTTTTCACATTACTTATTATTATTTTTTTTTTAATCTTTATTGATTTTCCAAACTATCAAAATGCAATGAACAATTGCACATAGAATAATTTTGTTAGAAAAAGCACATTCATCATTCAGAAATACATGAACAATCATTTTCACTTCCGACCACCCACCCAAATGACTAATCAAGAAAAACATAAATATATAGGTTCCTTCAATAACCTTTCCTACATTAATCTCTATAAAAATCAAACCCCCAACCCTCCCACCCACCCCTTGGATGTGTAAGTTATAATCAGAAGTGAATTAATGAACCAGTCAATTATTATTATTATTAATAAAATCAGTCAATAGACCCCATGTTAGTTGAAATACCTTAGTATTACCCTTTTGATCATTAATCATTTTTTCCAACCTATAACAAAGACATAATGAGTGCCACCAAAAACTAAAATTCAAGCTACAAAGTTTTTCCAATTTTTTGTGACCATTTGGATGGCTATCCCAGTCATAATTCCTAACAGTCTGTTTTTATGCCTATCTATTGGTGGCTTAGGGGATAATAATGTCCCATAGACAACTGTGTCATAAGATAATGGAATCACAATTTCTAAAATCAAATTAATATATCCCTAAATAGATTTCCAGAAGTTAAGTATCACAGGACAATAGAATAACAGATGATCCAGTGTTCCTATGTCTAGATGACAGTGCCAGCATCTGTTTGACTTAGAACTATCTAATTTTTGTAATTTAACAGGGGTCGAAAAACTTCTATGCAACAAAAAAAACCCAAGTTTGTCTCATAGATGCTGACGCTGTACATCTCATCCTCCAAGTCCAAATTTGTGGCCATTGAGACGGAGAAATCTGCTGCTTTATCTCAATGCTCCAAATGTCTCTAAGACTAGTTTTTGGTTTCTTATTCATATAACCAGATATTAATTTATACTACTGGGCGACCTGATGCCCTAGGAAATCTGTCTGGAAGCATAGGACCGGCAAGCTATAAAGATTTTTTAGCTTTCGCCAATCAGGGAACCCCTTCTGAATGGCTTGCTTTAACTGCAACCACTTATAAATTTGAGACTTTGAAATACCGAATGATTGCTGCAGTCGTGAAAAATCAAGCATTTTCCCTTTTGATAAAACATCATCTAGTGTACGTATACCTGCGTGCATCCAATGCTTCATTTTTCACATTAATTAAGATATGGAAACAAGGAATTATACTTGGAATGAGGACCAAGTAATGGATCCTACTTGATTAGAAGTGGAATGACAACTATGAGTGAGATCACAGTCTATAACTGAGGATAGATGTTGTGGGGGAGGAGGAGATGAAACGCAAAAGCACTACTAGGGAAGTGTTTCTGTAGATTAGCAATTTTTTCAGTGAAAAATATAGGTAAGCCTTTGCAGATGGCATAGAGCAAGAAAGATCTCTAAGGAGGCTGGACACTTGTCTAAAATTCAAGAAAAGGTCTTTTGATGATTGGTTGAATTCTTTAATTTCTCAGCAATAGAAGCCAATTTGCTTTTTTCGAATTAAAATCGTACTCTTGATGAAGCTTCTTACAATTAAGCAATTTAGTAGGGGACCTAGCATTCTTCCATATTCTTTTGGCTCTATAATTTTGTCTCTTAAGTAAATGAAGATCAGGGTTATACCATGGCTGCTGCTTAGAGGGACAAGAATCGTAGTATTTTAAGGGAGCAATAGCGTCCAAAGCATTTGTGAGAGTGGAGTGCCAAAGCTCAGTTTGAACATGGAGTGATTTGGAGGGGAATTCAGGAGGAACACCACTGATCACCCTCGGTCAATCCATAAGATTTACCACCTATGCCATGCTGATGATATACAACTTCTATACCCTCTCAACACAGAGAATCCTAATGAATTAACAGAAGTAAATGAGAAATTAGAAAAAAATTAACCAATGGCTTAAGAATAACACGTTATCCCTGAACATCAATAAATCACAAACTATTTTATTTCTTTGGAAAGAGGGCAATCTCTAACCGCTTCTATTCAATTATACAACATCCCCGTACAACAGGTTTCGAGCATTAAAATCCTAGACCAAAAATTAACATATCAGGATCAGATAAGTAATGTAGTAGAAAACTGCTTTAACAAATTATATATGATCAGATCTTTGACAAAAGTTCTTGAACCATCTACCCTTAATATCCTTATTCATTTCCTCATAATATAAAAACTGGATTATTGTAATTCATTACTTAAAGGCGATACTCAGAAACAATTAAGGAGACTGCAATTAATCCAAAATACTGCGCTTAAAATTATAACGAACTCCCAAAAATATGATCATGTAACTCCGCTTCTGAAAAATGCTCACTGGTTGCCTATTCCTCACTGCGGTTCTTATAAAATTGCCCTATTATCATTCAAAATTCAACAAACAAATGCCCTATGTTCTTAGACAGACTATTAATGCCCCACTACCCTCTGAGAGCCTTACCCCCTATTTTACTAAGGTGTGCTTAGCGTTTCAGCACATGTTTAGCGCGTGCTAAATCTACACATGCACTAACCGCTAATGCGTCCATAGACTAACATGCATACATTAGCGTTTAGTGCGTGGTTAGCATGCGCTAAAAAGCATAGCGCACCTTAGTAAAAGGAGCCCTTACGTTCGAGCAAGCAAAATCTTCTTTCAGTGCCCTCGTTAAAAATCATTAATACTAGACGCAGTGAAATCTTTTCAACTATGGAAACTCTCTTCCAGCCCACCTTAGAGAAGAAACCTCTCTAGCTAGATTCAAGAGTTCCTTAAAAAATTTTCTTTAAGGATGTGTTTGAAATTTGAAAACATTAATCCAAACTTATCCAAAGAGAATAATACTTATTCCTTTGCACTCCCTCCCTCCTATAAAAGATTTTTTTTCCTGTTGTGTCCCCAACCCTTTCATTTTTTCCTTCATTGTTATCTCTCCTAAAACCATTGCAGTTCTACTCCTTTTTTTCCACCACGATTCTGTTTGTAAATCGTCTTTTATTCATTTGGTCTGTTTTAAACTTTGTTTAGCATCTCCCATTTCTTTGTACTTTGCTTAGAAATTTTTATATGTGTTTTAATCAAATTTTAAATAAACTTGAAACTCTTCATGTACCTCAACACATATCAGTTACTACAAAATACTCATATCTCAAACTGTCGGATATTATGATAAACTAAAACTATGTTAAAAAGTTTTGATGTCATCTCATTAAGGTCAATACACAATCCAACCACTGCAAAAAACTAAACACAAACTTGTTCAAAAAAAAGAGCTGGAACCTTACCATATCATAACAGCACTAACTCCCAAGACTCAGAGCAACAACCTTATGTGTGAAAAAATGCACTGTAAATATTATACAAGGTCCTAAAACACTAATACAATACCTAGTGAGAAAATAGACCAATGGTTATGCACAAATTTCTACACAGAAACTACATACTAGCAGAATACCACACCCTGGGGTCACGTGATGCAGCCTGTCTGAGCGGACGCACTGTCGGAGAGCTCCCGCCCCACGGACGAAATATCGGCGAAAAATCGGCTTCTCTGCATCCCTATCGGAGCCGCGAGGTCCTGGCATCGGATACTGTTACCTGCTCCTCCATAGCCCGAAGGAGAGAACACGCCGGAGCGAGGCATGCCAGTAAAATCGGCAAAGGGAACCAGGGACAAGCCCTCTCTCACCCCCTCCAAAATGGCGGCGGAACCGGCCACTTTCACAATTCCGACTGGTGAATGGATCACAGACATCACGCGTTCAGTTTCAGCGGTGCTGGCGGACAGGCTAAATAAAATACAGTCGGCTGTGGATGAGATGAATGAGAAGTTTGATTCTCACAGCCGACGGCTAGGTGAAGTGGAGCAGCGAGTGTCCGACCAGGAGGACACGTGCTCGGGCCTAACCACCCAGGTGGAGGAACTGCAAAAAACCAACAGGGAGCTACTGGCAGCCCTGGACGAACAGGAGAACAGGAGCCGCCGAAATAACCTGCGGCTGATCGGGCCGCCGGAGTCGGTAAGCGAGCAGGACCTTTACGATGCCTTTAGTAAGTGGCTGCCGGAGCAATTAGGCTTGGCCGGGGGCGCTGAGAGTTTCACGTGTGAGCGGGCACATCGCATTGGAGTTTGGCCGGCGGAGGGGGGGAGAGCGAGGACTGCAATAGCCCGATATGTTAACTGGCGAGAAAAGGAAATGCTACTCCGGGCCTATCGCAGGGCTGGGGCCCTGGACTACAAGGGATCTCGGGTCCTCGTGTTCAATGATTATTCTGTGCGGGTGGCGGCCCAACGCAAGACCATGGCGCCCTCCTGCACGGATCTCCATAACAGAGGAATCAAGTTTGCGCTGGTGTACCCGGCGAATCTCCGGGTCTGGCATGATGGTAAAACCCTGACTTTCCACTCTGTAGATGAAGCCAAGGCGTTTCTGGCTAAATTACCTGCTTGCTGAACTTCCTCTGTCCGATATAGCTACAGAGGGTATGCATGTCATCTAACTTTTCCTTCTCTGCTGCACTGAGGGCTAAGAGTGTGGAGATGGCGGCTACTTCAGTGTTTTCTTCCAACATGTCCTATGGAGGTGAGACTCTGGCTACTGTGGAGTGTACAACTCCCCAGGTCGAGAGCCAGCCACTGAGCTGGATGCGGGGGGACTACCCTGGCGGACCGCACACCTTGGTGATCTTTGTGCTGACAAGGGGCCCAATTCCATTCCTGGCCCCTCTCCATCAGCTGGACCCTCTGGGATCTGCCTGGCAGGGGATGTAACGGCCAACTTGACATCTGATCCGGTATACTGTGGCATTTACACGACACCTGGCATGGACTTGATTAGAGACACCTTACTGAATTCAGCGTTATGTTTATGTTTATTTTTGCAGGGACAATAGGACCTTATGGGATGCAGAGGGGGTGAGATATGAGGGGGGGGAGGTCTCCGGACAGGCTGGGGGGTACATATGGGTATGTATGCTGACGGGAAGGGTGCAGCATGGGGGGCTGGGGAGAGGGGTGGGGGGTTGCTGGGGGGCTGCGGGGAAGAGTGTGTGTGGGGGTGTGTGAATGCGGTGTGGTTGTGTGGGGGGGGGTTACGTGGGGGCTCAGGCTGATGGGACATGGGGCATTTGGCAACTGAGGGCGACGAGGCTTAGCTGGGAGGCCTCTTCTGCACCTATCTGTTATTTCTGCCAAGGTTCAGTTCTTGAATGGCTGGAGAACAATGGATGATTCCTTGGGCTCCTGGGAAGCTGCTGTTCCCCGGGGTTGTGCACTATGTAACCTGTCCCTCTCTCTGCTATGGCTGACCTAAAGATTGCCACTTTCAATGTTGATGGCATCAGGTCCCCGGTTAAAAGATCCCGCATACTCACCCACTTGCGTAACCTGAAAGCGGATGTGGCCTTTTTACAGGAGACCCACCTAACTCAGATTGAACATTCCAAATTGAGGAGGAATTGGGTCGGGGAAGTCTTGTCCTCTACTTCTGGGGGCCGACAGAGGGGGCTGGCTATTTTATTTCATAAGCGGCTACCTTTTGTCTTGCATAAACAATTGACGGATCGGGAGGGGAGATATGTTATTGTCATGGGGGAGGTCTGGGGTCTAAAGCTGTTGCTCTGTAATTTATATGCACCAAACTCTTACTGTCATAAATTTTTCTCCACAGTTCTTTCTATGGTATCGGCCCACCCGGATTACCAGGTTTCAAGTTTCAAGTTTCAAGTTTATTAGGATTTTATATACCGCCTATCAAGGTTATCTAAGCGGTTTTACAATCAGGTACTCAAGCATTTTCCCTCTCTGTCTCCTGGGGGGAGACATGAACATCACTGCAGACCCAGGGGTGGATTGCAAGCCTCCAAGGGGTAGTTTAAGGGACCATGATAACAAGGAGGTGGGATTTCTGGCACAGCATCTAGGCCTGGTGGACGTCTGGCGGGCATTACACCCGTATGACTCAGATTTTACCTTTTATTCACATGTCCACAAAGTGTACGCACGCCTAGATTATATATTACTGGACCAAAAGTTGTTCCCCAGAGTCACTAGATCGGACATAGTGGAAACTACGGTTTCCGACCACGCTACCGTGGATCTCACCCTGACCCTCGCAGCTGGTAACAGGGCCTCTTCTTGGAAAATGGCATTGTATTTGTATCATGATCAGGAATTTCGAACATACCTGCGGCCGCGATGGGTAGATTATCAGGCCACGAACAATACTCCTGAAATTGGACCGGTATCTTACTGGTACGCATCTAAGGCAGTCTTGAGGGGACACGTGATTGCATACACGGCTGCCAAGCGCAGGGCTAGTGGGGCGGAACTTTTATCGCTTACGCGACAACTGCATCAATTCCGCAGGGCCCATATTTCCTCTTTGTCGGATTCTGACAGAACGGAATATAAGAGAATCCGAGACCGCATTGAGATCTTACTTCATCAGCGAGCGGAACAAACACTTGCGTTTCAGCGGTACAACATGCACTGGTGAGGGGGGGGGAACAGGGAAACTCCTGGCGAACCTTGTGCGACCATATAAAAAACGCCAACTCAACACAGCGATTCGCGACGCCAGGGGAACCCGGCTTGAGGGGGAACGCCAAATTGCTGAACAGTTTGTCAAGTATTACGAGTCCCTGTATGGTAAACAGCCGCTAGATGAGACCGCTCTTGCGGAATTTTTCCGGGGCCTATCTCTACCACACCTGGAGGAGGAGCAGTCTGCATCGCTGAGTCTCCCTATATCTGAGACTGAACTCCGAGTCTCCATCCGGTCCCTCAAATTGGCGAAAGCTCCAGGTCCGGATGGGTTCGGACCTGAATATTATCGGATTCTTGAGGACCTGGTAGCACAACCCCTGAGTGCCATGTATAACGCAGTGGCAGAGACGGGAGGCCCCTTTCCGGACAATATGGCCCACATAGTTCTGCTCCCAAAGCCCGGTAAGGATCCGGACTTGGTGGGGTCATTTCGTCCCATCTCCCTTCTAGATCAAGATATTAAACTTCTGGCCGTGACATTGGCGAGGCGCTTGAACCGTTTCCTCCCTGATCTTGTTCATCCGGATCAGGTTGGGTTCGTACCAGGCCGATACGCTTCTATGAACTTGCTGAAAGTCTTGGGCGCGATTTACGACAGGGTGAGTCGGGGAGGCCAGGAGGCGGTGGCAGGACTAGATATGGAAAAAGCGTTCGACAGCATTTCATGGGACTACCTCTTTTGGGTTTTACGCAGGGGAGGTTTTCGGGGCGGGTTTCTGGCATGGGTGACGGCTTTATATCATGACCCCAGGGCGTGCTTAATGATTAACGGGGGCTTAACTGGGGACTTTGGCCTGCAGAGAGGTACAAGACAGGGTTGCCCTCTATCCCCTCTTCTTTTCCTGTTGGCTATAGAGCCCCTAGCAGCCAAGATCCGACAGGATGAGGACATCAGAGGTATAGTGGTCAGAGGGCAAGAATGCAAAATCAGCTTATTTGCCGATGACATCTTACTCTATGTGGACCAGGTTTCTGTGCATCTGCCTAGAGCACTGGAGGTGATCCGAGCCTTCGGAGCCTTGTCTGGTTTACAAGTTAACTGTAGCAAGTCGGAACTCCTCCGGCTGTCAGGGGGCCTGCCGCAGCCTTGGCATGCGGTGTTGCCCATTACTCCAGCGACTAAATCAATGCGCTATTTGGGTATTTACCTCAGTACCGATCTGCCCACTCTTTATAATGCCAATGTTAGGCGACAACTGGACGCCATTGGAAAATTGTGTCAGGCTTGGCAGGAGCTGCCATTGGGTATCCTGGGACGGGTAGCTTTGGTAAAAATGGTTTTGGTCCCGAAACTTCTGTATCCCCTGCAGACTATGCCTCTTTGGCTTAGCAGGCGGGACGAATATGCTTTCAAATCTGCTATTTCTCGTTTCATATGGAGGTCCCGGACACCTCGGATAACGATGTCCAAACTCACTTTGGATAAAGGCCTGGGGGGACTCAATGTCCCAGATATTCGGCTTTATAATGTAGCGTCTCTTATGCGATGGATCCATGAGGGCTACACTGGGTGCTATCGTTATTCACCTCGGGGCTGGCTAGTCGACTGGAGCTCCCCTTTTCACTTTCTGAATACATTACACCGTCAGGACGATCCGGGGAGGCGATACCTTGTTTGCCTCCATTTTCTGCGACCGTTCCGAATGGCATGGCGATGGTGGCGGCGCAGACAGCGGTTGTCGACGGAGGTGTCTCCTTTTCTGCGTCTGGTGGGGAACTCCAGGTTTCAACCGGGCTGGGGTAGATCAGTATTTCAGCAATGGGCGACTCGAGGCTGCGAAGCAATGGAACACCTCCTTGAATTATCTCCTGATGGATTCCCATCCTTCCAACAAACGCGGGATGCGTGGGGCCTTCCTTCTTGTTACCTATTTTCTTACTTCCAAGTGCGCCACTACTGGGATGCTGAGCGTAGAGGGGGTGACGAAATTTGGGTTAAGGGCCCTCTGGATACTCTGTTCTCGGCCACCCCGCCCATAGCCAATTCCCTCGCCCACTGGTACAGAGTACTCAAAACATCTCTTCCCTTGTCGGTGCTCACTCCTGTGCGTTCCGCCTGGGAAAGGGACCTAGGACAGGAAATATCTGAACCACAATTTCTAGCTTGTTTCAGCACTCTATATTCTTACACTAAATCCGCTGACTTTCAGGAACTCCAGTATAAGATCCTCCACCGGGCCTACTTCACTGCTCAGCGAGGGGCGCGCCTAGGGCTCTGGGACAGTGATTCGTGTGTTAAATGCAAGATCAGTGTAGGCACGCACCTTCACTCTTTTCTGGAATGCCCCAAATTGGATGTATTGCGGGAGGCCCTCACCCTACTGGAGCGTGCTGTGCAACGTACTGTTGAATGGGACTATGGGTTTCTTCTCCTGGGTCTGCAGACATCCCTCCAGGATCAGGGTTTCACTGTCCCCCAATGCAGGTTCTTTTATAATGTAATTCTTGTAGTGAAAAAACTGATTTTGACTTATTGGATGTCAGCGGAGCCGCCTCCGATCCCGCACTGGAGGAATAGACTTCGGGAAGTCACTCAGTTCGAAATTCGATTGTATGCCCGGTCTCCGAGTGTGCTTAAACAGCATTATGTAGGTCTGTGGGAGAGACTGAGGGACCTGGTGCCATCACATGAACAGGAAGGGGGACTGGCGCCCATCTAGATGTTACAATCTCTGTTCTCCTTGTACAGTCCATGATATGCTCTGATGATTCTTCTCGCTTCTATGCTTTGATGTCCCAGGGACGGGAGGGTGGGAGTGGGGGAGGGAGGGAGGGGAGCGAGAGAATGTGAGCTTAGTTTGAGAGGTGTGGATGGTGTAGTGTGTGATTGGAAAAAAAAAAAAAATGGGTTTGAGATTGCCGTCCCCACTGGGCGACTTTATCTATCTCTGCTGTCCTATACCGCTTATGCTTCAGAGGCCCTGGCTGCCTTTTGTACCTGTTGCACACTGTATTTGTGCGGGGGGATCTGTTTGGGGGGCTATGCCTCTGTTATTGTTCTTATGCTAATTATGGACACTTATTGTCACGATGTAGTTCGATGTTACGCCCTGTTGGGTGGTGTATCTTTCACTGCTAATAAAAATACGTTTAAAAAGAATACCACACCCTGGTCACACATGCAAGATGCAGACAGACCTTCGCCAAATATGAAAGAAGGTACCTCAGATCAGTAATAATGATATGAAGGCAAAAAAACTGGAAATCTCAAGAAGTGAGACTCAGAATATTCAGCAATCCTAGAGAAAGAGAACCAAAATACAATATATCAAAGATGTGCATTTCCAATGACTGGATCAAAAACAGCACCAAGGGCCTCACTGATTGGGACAGTAAATTCACTTTATTAGATGATCCGACACGGGCCATATTTGGGCATGAAAATGCCTGCATCTGGGGTCAAAACCAATTAGTTCTGTTGAACAATTGGACAAAAACTCTAATAGCTCAATATAATCCTCAATACGAACATTACCAAAAGGCTTCATTGTTAAACGTTATATAAGAGAGGGTGGACAGGGACAGGTTCTTCAGACTAAAAGGGACGACAGGTACGAGGGGGCACTCAGAGAAACTGAAGGGAGATAGGTTCAAATCAAATGCAAGGAAGTTTTTCTTCACCCAAAGGGTCGTGGACAAATGGAATGCGCTCCCGGAGGAAGTGATCCGGCAGAGTACAGTACAGGGATTCAAACAGGGATTGGACAGATTCCTGAGGGAAAAGGGGATCGTGGGGTACTGAGGGAGGTGCTGGGGTGTTGCATAAGTATAGACAGCTCACCAGGTCGTGCAGGTGCAAGGCCGGAGGGTTAGGACATTGATGGGAAGATAGGACTTCGATGAGAAACCTAGGGGGCAAGGGGGCCCCTTCTGGTGATTAAGGCAGGTCATGACCTGTTGGGCCGCCGCGGGGGCGGACTGCTGGGCGGGATGGACATCTGGTCTGACCCGGCAGAGGCACTGCTTATGTTCTTATGTTCTTAAGACAATGTTCTCACGCTGTCAACAGAGCTTTGATATCAGTGAAGACCAGCTAGGTCTGACATTGGCTTATTTAATGCTTACCATTGAAACCTTTTGGTAACATTCCTATTGAGGATTATATTGAGCATTCAGAGTTTTTGTCCAATTGTTCGACAGAACTAATTGGTTTTGACCCCTGATGCTGAAACACAGCCCGTGTCAGGTCATCTAATAAAGTGAATTTGTTGTCCCAATCAGTGAGGCCCTTGGTGCTGTTTTTTGCTCCATTGGTTGGTGTGCACTTTGAATCCCTATTTTCATTTGTCATTTCCAATGACTGACATATTCTAATTTGGAATGGACTCCCACATTCTCTAAGAATGGTAGATCAATTATATCAATTTCAAAAAAGTTTTCACAATAGTTAATTTGATTTAAGCTGTTAAATAGTAATTTTTAGCAATTCAACATACTTTTTTTCTAACTTTTTCCATCCATCTAATCTAACCAATTTCTATTTTCATTTCCCAGTTTTTACTTATTGTTTTTCATTTTTTAACAAACTGTAAACCGAGTCGAGCTCCTTCGGGAGTAGATTAGGTATATAAAATTAAGATTAGATTAGATTTTTTTACCTTTGTTATCTCAGCATTTTATTTTTCCATTCACTTTGGTCACAGTGTCTCTTTTTTGGCTTTTTTCTGTTTTCTCCCTATCTGTGCAGGGTGTCCTGATGTACTATGAGTTTTGTTCTGTGGGAAGTTTCTGTTCATATTCTTTTGTAGCCTTCTGCATCAACGCTTTACTACTAACTTGACAGTATTTATATTGTGGGCTTCTTTTATGAAGCCATGTTAGCGGCTTAATAGCATGTGAATTTTTATCACACGCTAACCCCCGTGCTAGCCAAAAAACTACCGCTTGCTCAAGAGGAGGCGGTAGCAGCTAGCACGGCCGGCAAATTAGCACACGCTATTATGCATGTTAAACTGCTAACGCGGCTTCGTAAAAGGAGCCCTGTATGTTGCTTCATTTGGATTCTTTTTCCATTTTTTGAAAACTGTTCTTTTGGCTCTAATAGCCTCTTTCACTTTACCTTTTAACCACATTGGCCGTTTGTTCTTCTTTCCATCTTTATTAATATATTTCATCCATCTTTAATTCTTCTCCTGGAGAACTTCTTTAATTGCAAAAATAAAACAAAAAAAAAGAGCTGACGGCTGCAACTTGAATACTATGTGCAGTTCTGGTCACCATATTTCAAAAACGATATAGTGGAATTAGAAAAGGTATAGAGAAGGGTGACAAAAATAATAAAAAGCTTGGGATGACTTCCCTATGAGGAGAGGCTAAAGCAGCTAGAGCTCTTCAGCTTGGAGAAAAGATGGCTCAGGGGTGATATGATAGAGGTCTATAAAATACCGAGTGGAGTAGATGTAAATGAAAGGGTAGTGGAAAGTGGTAGTGAAAGTGGTAGATGTAGATGAAAGGGTAGTGGAAAGGGTAGATGTAAATCACTTGTTCACTCTTTCCAGAAATACTAGGACTAGGGGGAATGTGATGAAGCTACTAAGTAGTAGATTTAAAACAAACCGGATAAAATATTTCTTCACACGTGTAATTAAACTCTGGAATTCGTTGCCGGAGAATGTGTTGAAATCAGTTAACTTAGCAGGCTATACAAAAGGTTTGGATAATTTCCTAAAAAAGAAGTTCACGGCCATTATTGAGATAGCTTGGAGAAATTCACTGCTTATTCCTAGGATAAGCAGCATATAATCTGTTTTGCTAATTGGGACCTGGGTTGGTCTCTGTTGGAAACAGGATACCGGTGCTTGATGGACCTTTGATTTGCCAAAGTATGGCAGTTCTTATTGGTGTAAGCACTAGTGTTATCTATATTGGACTATTACAACATTGTTTATTTGGGAGTACCAAAGAAAATATTGAGAAAACTGAGAATAGTGCAGAATATGGCTGTCCATCTGATATTTGGGCTAAGGAAAAACGATCACGCAAGTCCTTATTATCGAATGCTGCACTGGTTGCCAGTAGAAGCACGAGCAATATTTAAGTTCTTTTGCATTTGTTTTAAGTTGGTTTGGGGACTGGCCCCTACCTACCTTTTATCTCATTTTGTGCTATACAACCCTATAAGGATAACCAGGAATTGCAATTTATTTACCTATTCTAGGATCATTGGCTGTAGATACAGGTCTTTTTTGGATAGGATGCTAGCATTTCAAGCAAGCAAACAACAGTCCTGGTTGGGCAATTATATTAGTGGAACCATGCAATCTTACAGCGCATTTCAGAAAGGGATTAAGACTGTACTATTTGATAAATTCATTTCTTAACTGAAGTTTTATTCATAACAAAAATTTTATACTGTCTATACTTTAGGTAATATGTTGTACTTTTACTCCCAATACTTTGTACTTCGCTGATTGTCCAGTTTTCTCTTGTTTGTAAACCACCTAGAAGTCGTTTGATTGTTGGCGGTATAGAAGAATAAAGTTATGTTATGTTAGTTCTTATGTTCTTAATCTCTGAATGTCCAACATCTAAAATAGGAGAAACATTTAGGTAAGCGACTTACTAAAGGGCCATTTTACTAGGTACCACAAGGCTCATAGGATAAAATAGGATGTGCAGCATTGGAATTAGCACAGTGTCATCCCTTGTGGATGCATCATTCTCCAGGGGTGGGTCCGAGCATCCCTACCCTCCTGGATTTAGACCTAGGGCTACCTCACCAGTTATCTAATCTTCCAGGACTTCAGTATTTTCCCTGTTAAACAGCTACAGCACCTTAGCCCTCCTGGGTTTAGCTTTAGGGGTCCCTTCACATTCACACCAATCATCTATTACTGGAGTATCCTTTTCCTCCCTGAACATTTCCCCCAGATTTTTCCCCAACCCAAAGTCCAGAAACAAATCAAAAATACCTGATTCTTCTTGATTATCCATGTCCATTCCTGCTGACTGTCACAAACACCCCTTAGAGCAGAGTTGCAAAGTGACAATAATCTTTGATCTGGCATGTCCCCTACTTCCAGGGGTATCCTCAGGGCTTATAACCGACCCTAGGTGCCTGCCTGGGGTCTGGAAGTACAGGTAAGTACTTGCTGCATTCACAAATTCAAACTCAATCCCAAAGTCAGAAATCAAAATGGCTTTAATTTTGAACCAGCAGTCAAAATAAATGAACCAAATATGGTCTTAGTCCAACTCTGCATCAATACAAAACCATAAGGAAAATCAAATGGCATTCCGCCTTCAAAACTGTTCTTCAAAAACAAAGGCAAAAGAAAATATATAGATTTGGCCAACAGCACAAATGATGATCATGAGCTTTAAAACCAACTCCAGTCTAATACTGCAGTAAATGATAGTAACAGTTCTTTGCATTAGGGCAAAGCCCTAAGTCCTGACTGCATTATAGCACAACAAAAGAAAACTTGAAAAAAACAAAACTTTTCTTCACTAGACAATAAAGCTCTGTGTAGCCCTCAAAGTAAAGTTGCTTCCAAGAAGTCAACACTTCTGTTTGTCAGTTATTCTTATAAAGCAAAATATCAAAATACAAGGCATACAAGAAATGTATATTGCAGGAGTAGAGAGAGAGCTTCTGTAATTCTCTGAAACCTCAGAGGTATGGTGAAACAGCCAAGCTCTGTTCAATGCTCTCAGGTTGCTGTAGCAACTATCAGTAAGCAGCTCAGCTAAATGGAGCCCTGTAATTACTAACAGCAATGGCAAACACCGTGGATACAGGCAGGCATTCAAAATACAGCTTTTACACAGTTTCTTCTGCCTAAGCAGAGCATGAAATTGGCAGTCCTTATAAACTCAGGTAAGCAAACTGTTTGGCAAAGATGCAAAACTCAAAATCAATGGAAAACATATAGCATACTATGCCTAAGGAGAAACAACCAGCTGCTTTACAAACACTCACTGATTTAGCTGGGCTCCATTTGCTCTGGCATGATTTCTGTTCTGGTACAATTCTCTTGGAAGTCCATGTTCTCACAACACTCTGGTGCTTAAAGGTTAGAGGTCGAAAAACTTCCTTCTCGCAGTCAAAATAATGGAAGGGATAGTAAATGCTGAACTAAACTCATATTTAGACAAATTCAACTTACTGCACAACAACCAGTCAGGCTTCAGACCTGGTCACAGCACCGAAACAATCATGGCCTCACTACTTAACCACCTTTACGCCCTCTTCACCCAAGGCACCAGTGCCATGATCCTACAACTGGACCTAAGTAGCGCCTTTGACCTAGTAGATAACAACATTCTTTTGAACTGCCTAGAAACCACAGGCATCACAGGCTACGCTCACAATTGATTCCAGGGATTCCTCAGGAACAGATCCTACCAGGTATTCAAAGATGACAAACTTTCCCATAGCTGGAATAACAACTGCAGATTACCTCAGGGTTCCCCCCTATCCCCAACCCTCTTTAATATCTACCTCAGCTCATTAGGAAACCTGCTACAAAGCCTAGGGCTCACCTTCTACATCTACGCAGATGACATTACTGTAGTGATTCCGCTAACTGCCCTAACATCACAATTCTCCAACTCCTTAACCAACATCTTAAATCAAATAGAGCGCTGGATGATGGCCTTCAAACTGAAACTCAACACAGAAAAAAACAAATTCTTCCTGGCATTACCCAACGAAAAGATAAAAGAAAATTCAATTCACCTACAGAGCCGAGAATACAAAATTGACCAAACCATAAAGATTCTGGGGGTAACACTTGACAAACACCTAACCCTGGAAAACCACACAAACCTACTGTTTAAAAAATGTATTTCGGTCCTCTGGAAACTTCGCACTATTAAAAATTTCTTTGATGAAAAGTCCTTCCGTTTACTAGTACAATCATCCATCTTAAGCACCCTAGATTACTGTAACATCATATACCTAGGAGCTTATAAAAAGAACCTCAACAAGCTGAGATTAATTCAGAACACCGCGATCCAACTAATCTACGGTTTTAAAAAATGGTAACACATTTCCCCTTATTATCAGAAACTCCACTGGTTACCCGCAGAATCCAGAGTCCTCTTCAAGCTTGCTTGTTTTTGCTACAAAGCTGTCTTTGGGATTCTTCCAGCTTACCTAATCTCCCGGTTCTCCTCCGAGTCCAACAAGAGCACTCGCAGAACAAATCTATTTAATTACCCCTCCTTGAAATCTTAGCAATACAAAAAGTTTCTAGATAGAATGTTATCATTCCAGGCAGCTAGGTTTAACACATGGCTTGGAAAGCCCATACTTGAGGCCACTACATACGCAGACTTTAGAAAATCCCTGAAAACTCGACTGTTTAACAAATTCTAAATTCCCATACCCAACTCTTCCTCACCATGACCCTTCCACCTCGCCCCCTAATTCCAAGGCCTGAAACTAATTATACTTTCCACCTTGAATCTCATGTACTGACATAATGTATCTTTATTGCACCCCATGTACTGACAAAACGTATCTTTATTGTAACCCATGTACTGACTAAATGTATCTTTATTGTAACCCACCTTATCCCATACACTGACAAAATGCACCTTGATAGTAAACTACTTGTATTGTAACCCACTTGCATCCCATGTACTGACAAAATATATCTTTACTGTAACCCACTTATATCCCATGTACTGACAAAATGAATCTTTAATGTAAACCACTTGCATCCCATGTACTGACTAAACGTATCTTTATTGTAAACTGTTTCTATCCCATGTACTGTCAAATGTATCTTTATTGTAAACCGCTTCGAACTTCACGGTATAGCGGTATATAAGAAATGAATTATTATTATTATTATTATTCTACCTCTTCCATGGGCCAGTCTGAGACTCTAGAATCTGCCTGGTCTGGCCAAGGCTCCTGCCTTTCCTCAGCCTGCTTGAGTACTAGAGAATGACACAGTGGCTGTTACCCGCGGCTAGCCACAGGTAACTCGCCAAAACGGTGAGGGGGGAAAAAGTGCTCACTGCGGGTACGGGGACAAGGCCATCCACTGCCCTGTGGAGCGGTGAATGGCTTTGTCCCCACAGTTAAGGGAGGGAATGCGCGTGGCCCCCTCCCTCCTTATCGGCCATATCTATCTTCTGGTTGTGTCAGAGAAGCTTCTGCCCACAGATGCACGTGACTGCAGGCAGACTCCGGCGGCTTGAACAGTTGCTCTCTAAACTTAAAATGTGCCACGAAGGTAAGGGGGAGGGAGGGAGATGCTCAGACCGCACAAGCGATGCTGAAGGACAATGATATGGTGAGAGGGAAGGGTGGACACCGAGGGGAGTGGAGAGGAAAAGATGCTGAAAGGAAATGGGGAACAGAGAGTAGGGAGAAGACGCTGAAGGGAAATGGGGGAGAAGATGCTGAAGGGAAATGGGGAAGACAGATTGGGGAGAAAACTCTGAAGGGAAATGGGGAACAGAGAGTGGGGAGAAGACATTGGAAGGGAAGAAGACAGAGATGCCAGACTATGGGGGGATCGGAGGGAAGAAGATGGGTGCCAGACCAATTGGGGGGGGGAGGGGTGAAGCGAGAGGCACAGTAACAGAGCAAATGGAAGATGCAGAGAAAAGACAGACAGTGGATGGAAGGAATTGAATGAGAAGATAATGAAAGCAGAAACCAGACAACAAAGGTAGAAAAAATTTCAATATATTTTTATCTTTTTTTTTTGCTTTAGGATAAAGTAGTATATTAGTTGTGTTGATAAAAATTTATAAACAAAGCCCTGCCAGCTGAACATCTCTTTCTCTAGTTCAGCAGCCAGAACTTTGATTTATAAGGAAGGAATAAGGTAAATATTGCAGTACTGAGGCTTGTATGGATGCTGAGGAGATAGTAGTCATGGGGAAGGGGTGGGGAGAGTGGTCACGGGGACAGGGTGGGGATAGTGGTTGTGGGGATGTGGACGGGGCAGGGACAGTGGTTATGGGGATGGGGTGGTAATAGGGACAGTGGTCGCGGGGACGGGGACAAAGTTTTTCCCCATGTCATTCTCTATTGAGTATGTCTGCCATGTCACTCTCCCCTTCCCTTACTGCTTCCTTCAGCCTGCCTTTAACCAAACCAAAGCCACCCCCCTTCAGCCTGTAGAGGGGGAAGGGCTTTGGTTCCAGAGCAAGCTGTGTCAACTCAAGATTCCCCTGCTTTCTCTGCCTTATTCTCAAAGGCACAACTCTCCTGGCTTTAGCTGATGTACTGGTAGGGTCAGAATGCTGTCTTTCTGCTTGCCCATAATCAACCTGATCAAATTTACTGTTCCTACAGCATGTGCAAGGCAGGTCAGTCTTACGCTGCTCACTAGAGCTGATCTGGTCAGCTCTTCTGCACCGGATCTTATTGCCTGCTCTAGGGGCAAAACCAGTGCAGAGGCTGGGTTTGTCACAAGACCTTCCTCTGGGTTTAGTTTCTCAGGTTTCCAAGTATGCTGCACCCATAGGCTGTCTCTGTCACCGGCATCCCATGGTGCTGATCCCGCATGCTTCCACAGATAAGTGCAAAAGACAAGCGTGAAATCCAAGTGCTGGATGCTTCCAGTGTGGTCTTCACACTGCCCTTCCAATCCTGGTCTTAGCTACACTTACCAGTTGCCGGCTTTTAGTAAGCTTTGAAGCAATTTTAGAACTTCCACCACTGCTCCAGGCTCTGGAACCTCTGTCACTGATCCTCGTGCCCTAGGAATTGAATGGGCTGGAAACTTCCTTTGTCTGGCCTCTCAACCACACCTCGCTCTGCTCTTGCTGTCACTAATCTAAGGGCCAAAACAAACAAGAACCTAAGTGTATTACTTGACTGGGCAGAACCTCTGTTTCCAAGAATGACACCCAAAACTAGCTCCCCAAGGTACCTTTTACCTGTAGCACAGGTGAGTGTGTGCTTTTTCATATGTGGGCCCTGACTCAGCTGCTGGCCTCTCAGTTTCCCTGGATCTTGCCCTTCATCCATGCTGGCCCGGCTTGTCTGGAACTCCACAATCTCTCTCTCTCTCTCTCTCTCTCTCTCTGATGGCTCAGGATCTCCATCAGATTTAGGTCTAGTCTTCAGGCACACTAGTCCCACAATAATAATGCTGGGTTCCTTCTGATAGAGAGCCCCTAAGAAAATCCACTGGACCTCACCAGAATCTGAGGCAGTCAGGTTTGGGTGAGAACTCATAGATACTCCAGACTTTGATGAGGTCAGCTAGTTTTCCAGCCACTTTGAGGGGCCTGGTAGGCTATGTGAAAAGGTTCTTATCTCTAAGGAAAATCAGAGGCAAAGCTTGATTAGCTCAGTCATTACTGGTACAGGTCTCTATCTCCTAGTCTTCTTTAAGCTGGGGTGACTTCTAAAAAAACCTGTCGTCTTCTAGACAGACACTCCTCAAACTCTTAAGAAGTGCTGCCTGGACCTCCTTGCACACACTCACATGCCCTCCCCTTCTTCTCTGGAGTAGAAGATTCATATGGATAATCTGTTTCAACTCATTAGCATATGCCAACCCTTGCTCCAACCCTTCTTTTCTGGCTGTTACAGGACTATGGGTTTTTACCTTTTGCTTATTCACCTCTTTTCACATTTCTTTCCATGTCATCCTCCACCGCTGGTTATTAAGCAAAAAGGAAATATCAACAGAACATTGCTAGGGCGTATACTCCTTTCCCTTGCTAAGTCTCAGTGCTTTCAGAAACATCTTTAAATCACCAGTCACATAACACTTAAGACCTATGGTTTGATTGCAGAACTTTTTCCCCATGATCTTCTTCCTCTGGGCTTAGCTGGGCTCCAGCAGTTTGTTTCAGGTCTCCACCCTTCTACTCCAATCCTCTTGATTATATCCAGGAATAAGAAAGTTCTGCATTAATTCTACCCAGGGAACCCCCACCCTGGCTCAGTCAAGATCCCTCCTCTGAGACCTCCCTCTCCTAGGGACTATTGGAAGGCTCTGTCTTCTTCTTTCTCTTCACAGAATACTCTAGCTTCTGTTTTCTAGGCTTCCCAAAGACCAGCGCCTAGCCTCTAAACCTCTTGGGGACTGTATTTTCTTCAGAAAGGAAAGCCTTGCCTTCTCAGTTCTGCTCTTTGGCTCAAGTGTCTGGAGCTTACCCAGTGACCTTGCTGGCATATAACACCCATATATCATCCCAAGTGGGCACCAAACTTCCTCTTGTGGCCTTCTTCCTATATGACATGTTGTTGGTTGGTCACAGTATTCTAAATTGTAGTAAAATGCCCCTAAGTGACTTAAGACCATTTGGGAAGCCTATCATATCATTTCTTCTGTCTATAAGCTAGCATTACTATGAATCTTAGGAGTTGCCTGCAATTATATCTAATGTTTTCATTAAACATTAAAATATATGTTTTATTGTTTTTATTTTTATTTATTTGTTCCATTTTAGATCAATTCCAAAACTGCACAATTAACAAGAATTAAACATACAAAAGAAAAATATCTTAAGAAAATAATTTATATTTGTGAGGGAGTGTGTGGTACAAGGTAGGGTTTCCTTAATGATATTTCCATAATGATATTCCCTTACTGAGACTGGAACTGAACTACCTTAAGGCAAGGAATAACTTAGGTAGGTGCTGAGTCAGATGGGCAGGGCCTAGAGCATATAGGAATTTAAAAGCCCTTTGGTAGATCAGAACTGAGGGGCCCTGGAGAGAAGTCCTCCAATTCAGAAGTGTAAACTACAGAAGCTCCACTAAGGCAGGACAAGGTTATCTTGGAATCTTGCTTATAAGTATACTTTTGACTTTAGGGCCTAGCTTAGTCCTGGGAATGCCTGTCCACCCAATAGTTACAGGCTGCCAGCAGAGTTTTGTACACACTATTGGAGGCTGACCCAGACTCTGAAGTATTTGCATTTTGCATTAGAGGAAGGCTTCTGGGTCAGCCACCGGCAGTGTGTAGGAACTGTTGCCAGTGACCTGAAAAAATGGTACATGGGTTGGAGGGAGTGGGAAGGGAGGGAGAGAATTTGCTCCATGAGCTGGGGAGTGGGAAGGGAGGGAGAAAAGGATGTTTGTCCACTTTGGGCTCAAGCCCACCCAAAATTGGCTGTCTGACTATGCCATTGAGTTAGGCCCAACTGTTTGAATACTGAAGCACAGAACTTTAACTCTGGGATGCCAGGTCAGAGACCAGATGTTCATGCTGTCTGTTTAGAGACAGACTAGTGCATGCCATAGACCTGCATGGGTAGGCCAAGGGAAAAATTCCTGGGAATAAGAACTGATTTTTGCTTGTTCCTCCTTGCTTGCTCTTCCCTATGCCTCCATAAATTACTTTGTTTTACATTTAACCCTCTGTGTGGCTTTAGTTTATTAAGGGCCCAGGCTTGTTCTCTGGTCACACTATCATAACATATTCTAAATAAATGCACCTATATATCAAATCCACATAAAATGGATGGATTGGTAAAAAAAGGCAACTATCAAGAATACTAATCCAAAGGAAAACTAGTCCTTCACTAAATCATTTGAACTATTAAAACCTATATTCTTCACACCTACCCTACCGTCAATAGAAATCAAATACACAGTAACTACAAATGTTTAAGCATTTCTATCCAGAAGAATCATCCTAATTGTGAAGAATTAAAAAGCACAAAACCCAAATAAAACAAAACCCACATATATTGAGCCTTCTGAAATTCATCTATAATTTACAAGGGAATTTCAGGAAGAGAGAAGCACCCTCATCTTACACTCTAGACTTTAGTTGCAAAAACTGCTTCTGTCTGGCTTGAATAGCCTCACCAAATATTTGAAAACTCTGACTACAGAATAAAGCTTCCTTCTTGAAATGCTTTCAGCACTAATATATTATCTTGTTCAGCCATAAAAGAAGCTAAGAGGATAGCTCTCATAGTAATTATGTCTTGGGAAATTTCAAAGAACTAGATAAGATTAAACTCAGGCTTCTCCATCACATTAAGAGCTCCCTCTTGCTCATTCTGTTTAACCACATTATTAGTGAAGTAATAATGATTAAGGGAAACCATTTATTCAATGATGGGTAGCAATAAGATTTCTTAGAAATGTTGTCACAGTGAGACCTCGACAGACAACAAATGCAAACATGAAAATGTAAAAAAAGTGCTAAAGGATTGTTGTTGTTTTTTTTTTTTTAAATCTAGCCTGATTCTCCCAGTGTAAAATCAAACTGTCTTTAATCCCCAAATCTCCTACAGCTTGCAAAGTGGAAAACCTTGGTCCAGAGGATTCCAGACAAGTTTCCAAGCCAGTCAATCTAGCAGCCAATCCCAACAATTTTGTTTGTTGTTTCCTTAGAAAAGACACAGGTGTGTCACCAAGGTCTTCAACAGTCCACTTAGTTTTAGAAACTACCTTCCAGATATCAAAGTTACGGAAAGACATACTGTATGATGCCTGTGGTAAAGATACCCTCACTAAGACCTGAGGATATGGAGACACAACAGGACTTGATTGCCCTAGAGGACTCAAGGAGAAGAAAACATCCAGAGTGCTAAAATGTTTTAGGTGGGCAGGTGTGTGTGGTGGTGGTTGGGGGGAAGGAATTGACCTCTAGTACTTATTGAGGCTCCAGATTACAAATTTAACCCATCATGATACTGAAGTAGAAGGGGTTGTGTTGCTGAACACAAAGTTGTAAGAACACGTTTTAAACCATGGGGCTTGAAATAAACTATTTAATAACAGAAGATCCTTGTTCTTCCCTTTTTGCTTGTCCATAGGTAAACAAAACAATTAAAAAAGAAAAAAAAATCCTACCTGAGTGGATAAAATCAAGAGTTGAAATACTAAATATAATTTCATCCAAATTACTCCATGCTCCACTGAGGATCCAAAGGAGCTCCAAAGAAGTTTAGCACATGCTTTTTCAGGCATATACCTGTGGCCATGCTATTGTCTGTAGCCACGCTATTATCTGTGTTGGTAAGCACTCCACTAATGATATCAGTGGATCACCCTGCATAATCTCTGTTAGCTCCCCTAAACATGGGGAGCCACCTCTTCTTGACAGGTAGGACTGCTTCTCCTCCCCATATTCTTGCTGTGCATTTTGCTCTTATCTGGGTTGACAAGGACCTCTTCTGGGATCCACTTCTGACAACAGCATCTCCTGGGCCTTACACCCAGAAGCTCCATTTGTGTGATCAAATAACTGACAGACTTACATCTTAGTGCACTCAGTAGTAATACTAATGATTAGGCCATGAAGACTAACCCTACCAATACCCTTATTTACAAGAGCAGAGCTAATAAAGTCTTGTACTTAGGAAAGAACCTTAGTGAACTGTGGTAAGGGAGATTTAAAACATATAGGGCCTGATATTCAGCTGCCGGGAAGCAGTCCAGATAACTTCTGCGGTCAGCACTGACTAGATATTCAATGTTGGGCAATTTCCGGTGACCAACATTAAATATCTGCTTTGTATGGGGGGGGGGGGGGGGTTGCTACTAAAAAGTTAACTGGCTAAGGGCTCCTTTTACAAAGCTGTGGCAAATGCTCCGAAGCCCATAGGAATTGAACCATACCACTTAGCCCCAAGCATTTTCAAGTTTCTATGTGTAATAACAGCATGACCATGGTGTTTGTGATTTGTTTTTTTTTACTGTGTATATTCTGAACCATTTTACATCACTTATTAAGTGGTACTTAGTTGTACCATACCCATTCCTTTTTTGCACTTGAACACATTACATTAGTGATTTCTATTCTGCCGTTACCTTGCGGTTCAAGGCGGATTACATAAAGGATATATCTGGTCATTTCCAGAGGAATTAGAGACTAGATAGGTTGGTTCATAGATGAGGTGGTACTTGTGGCATTAGATTGTGTTAGAGAGTAGAGATGGTGTTAGGTTGGTTTCGATTGTTGGGTCGCAGGTTTTTTTAAAATAGTATAGTTTTTAGTTCTTTTCTAAATGTTCTGTAGTCTGGGGTCATTATCAGCCAAGTAGAGAGTTAGTGTGGTCCAATCTCGCTGCTTGTGTGGCCAGGAGGCCATTGTACAGTTTTTTTCTGTTTGACTTCTCTGATTGGGGTGTATGTGAATGGAGCGTGGTTTCTTCTTTGTCTGGTTGAGGTGGTTTTGATTAGACGGTTGTTTAGGTATGTTGGGCTGTTGCCATTCATGGTTTTAAATAGAAGACAGTAGAACTTGAATTGTATTCTTGCTTGTATTGGTAGCCAGTGTGAGTGGCGGTACGCCTCGGTGATGTGGTCTTGTTTCCTCAGTGAGTAGATGAGTCTCAGAGCTGTGTTTTGGATTGTTTGTAGTTGTTTAATCATAGTTGCAGGACAGGGGAGATAAAGAATGTTGCAATAGTCTAGAACAGTGGTTCCCAACCCTGTCCTGGAGGACCAGCAGGCCAATCAGGTTTTCAGGATAGCCCTAATGAATATGCATGGAGCAGATTTGCAAGCTTGTCACTTCCATTATATGCAAATCTCTCTCATGCAAATTCATTAGGGCTAGCCTGAAAATCCGATTGGCCTGCTGGTCCTCCAGGACAGGGTTGGGAACCACTGGTCTAGAAGACCCAGCATTAGGGCCTGGACTAGGATCCGGAATTGTGTTTTGTCGAAGAATTTTTGTACTTGTCTTAGGTTTCTCATGATTGCGAAGGATTTCTGTATTATTTTATTTGCGGTTGCATGGTACAGCATGGTCAATCGTCATTCCCAGTAGTTTTAGCGTGGGTTGCATGGGGAATGTGGTTGAGTTGATTACTAGGTCTGTTATGGATGGGGTCTTATCATTGTCAAGGAGAATGAATTTTGTTTTGTATGGGTTTAGCTTCAGTTTGTGGTCTTTCATCCATGTTGTTATTCTGTCTAATGTTTTAGCACAATTTTTAGCACTATTTTTTTTTTTATTGCATAGGCTTTTTAGTGTCAAGTTTCAAGTTTATTAGGATTTGATATACCGCTTATCAAGGTTATCTAAGCGGTTTTTACAATCAGGTACTCAAGCATTTTCCCTCTCTGTCCCGGTGGGCTCATAATCTATCTAACGTATCTGGGGCTATGGAGGACTGAGTGACTTGCCCAGGGTCACAAGGAGCAGCGCGGGGTTTGAACCCACAACCCCAGGGTGCTGAGGCTGTAGATCCAACCACTGCGCCACACACTCCTCCACACTGTCCTAGAAAGGGCAGTAGAAATAAACAATTTTGAACCAATGAGAAAGTAAAGACAATTTAATTATACTTCAGTAAATGTCAGAATTGTTCACTAACAAGGACAGCTGTTCAGCAATGAAAGAAAAGGGAAGTGCAGGTGGCTTGTCTCATGAGCTTAGGAAGAGAAGTTATTTTTCCTGAGGAGCACAGATCATACTCACCCTCTTCTTTTGAAATACGAGCAACCCCTGCAAGAGTTTCACCAAGAGACTGTGAAAGAGAATGACTGACAAGTTTTAAAAGAACAGCTTTAAAGTAGAGGGATATTCAACTTCCAGAACCCTCTGTGACTTCAAATTCAATTCTCTACTGATTACAGAGCTCTTGCTTGATTAAAAATGAAGGATGATGCCAGGGGCAGGAAGTATTTTAACATCTTTATAGTCATAAAGGAGAAGTAGTACTATGGTACTTATGGGGAAACAGTTTGCACGTCTGATCACGAATGGGAAAACAGACTGAAAAACTCCCGATTCTGTATTAGTACTGCTCTATGAATCAACTCAAAAAGAATAATTTACCTGCTGTAATCTTCCTTGAATTTTTCTATATACACAGAGCAACAAATTGTGTTTGCTGAATTAACATACAAGGATAGGTGGAAATAAAAGATAATCAACAAGCTATAAGGAAGCTTTTCTATTTGGACCAACTTAATATATTTGAGACAAACTTTCAAGAATCACCTACTCTTGGTCATATAATTGAAAACATAGTAAAGAGAAATCTACAATCACCATTGGACTATCTATACACAGTGTAGAAAGATTTTGCATGCCATATTCATAATATGGACTTTCCAACAGTATTATTTCACCATCCATATCCAAGGAATGGCCAAAGCACTATTAAGGAAAAGGGATGCAGACAATGTTCCCTCTAAGCCAGGGAAGCAGCTGTGCAAATCATGATGTGTTCTGAGCAGCAGTTGGTTTATGCTGGGCTAGTGCGTGGTGAGCAGGGTGGGGGCACACAAAGGCAATCAATTTTTCAAAATTATGTGAAATTATATTTAAGAAAAAAGAGAAGTAAAATTATTTCTACTGAACTAAAGAGAAAATATTAAAAAACTTACATAAATGTGTCACACTGCATGGAATGTTTTTTTTATCTTTTTAAAAAAAATGTAATATTAGACAAAGGGAACCTGAGTAAACACATAATGGATTTCTTTAAGGAACAAAACTATCCAAACACCTATATCACCCCAATCCAAATCCAATACCAGGCCTGTAGGCAGGCATAGTGAAATAATGCAAAAACACTACAAATGTCACTCAGGACCTAAAGAACAATTTCAAGATACCATAATAGCAGTAACTTCCACAAGTCACACAACAAGCATCTACATACCTAGGAAAGATTGTACCACAGACAGTGCCGTTAGCTCTAGACATCACTAAACCTGTTGGAAAACTAAACAAACCAGATTAGAATAGATCAATCATGCAGAAAACCAAACCTCTTTCATACACGCAGAACACAGACCTTTACCCAGTATAGAATAAGTAATCACAAAATAAAAAATAGAAATAAAAATTAAACTAAACACTCAAGAAACCATCAGAAAAAGAGAAAGCAATGTGTGTCCCCTCCTGTACTGTGCAAAATGCCATCCTGCCTCTGCCCCCTCTCTCCTCCCTGCTTCCATTCAGTATCTGCTGCCCCCTCTCTCACCCCTGCTTCCATCCATCATTTGTCCTTCTCTCCTCCCCAGGGATTCCGAGGCCTAACCTCTCCACGTCCATCCAGCATCTGCCTCCTCTCTCTTTCCCACTTCCATTGAGAACTTCCCCACCTCCCTCCTGCCTGCCGTCATTCTGGCCATTGCTGCTTCTCCTCTAAATGACCAGCAGCAAAACAGCCTACCTCACTCTCCTGCAGGGCCCCACTTGCAACCTCAATATGCACAGCTGCTGATCATGCTGTTGGTCAGCCTCAGTATGCACATCTGCTGGTTCCAGGGCACAGCCGGCCACCGAGCATATAGATACTGTCAGTGCTGGCCTATAGTAGAGTAAGGCAGGCTGTTTTGTCACTGGGGTTGGGGTTTCAGCAAGAATGATGTGTGGAAGTGCTACTTTGATGTGTGGCATTCTGAAACTGCTGTGCAGAGAGGTAAAAAGAGGTGCTCGACCGTGCAGCCGAGCACCTTAGAGGGAACATTGGATACAGGAAATGTCCAGTCTATGGGGCTCATTAAAAAAAAAAAAAGATAAATGTCCAAAAAGACAGCATAAACCAGCACTTGGATATCTTACTAGTCAAAACATCCAAGTGGTCATTTTTGAAACTGACTTTCTAGACATCTTTCTGGTTGGTTTGTCTCCAGCGGTGGCTTAGTAATGGGGGAGCGGTTCAACCCGGGCGTGGTCTTGGTAGGGGCGTTAGCACTCATCCTCCTTTCCACCCCCTGCTTCTTCCCAACCCCCCTGCCACGCATGTGTACCCCTTCCCTTTCCTTCCCTCCCCTCGTACCTCTTTAATTTTCCCTGTGTGAGCAGCATTATGAACTTGCTGCCTGCGTCAGTGTTGCCTCTCTCTGATGTCACTTCTGGGCCCCGCGCCTCGTAAGTGATGTCAGAGGGATGGCAGGCAGCAAGTTCAAGATGTTGCTCCTGCCTGGAAAATTAAAAAGTTACGGGGAAGGGGGCGCGCGCGTGGTGGTGGGTTTGGGAAGGAGTAGGGCAGAGAAGAGTGTAAGAAGGGATGCCACTGCCCTGGGCACCACTCACCCCAGCTATGCCACTGGTCTCCAGTGTATCTAAATCTTAAGAGGGCATGTTAAAGGTGTATTTTGAACAGGCATAGGACTTGAACGTTCTTCAGGGATAATCAAACTTTTAAAACACATCTAGGGCACCATTTAGGTCTTTGGGGCTAGAGATGTTTTAAAATGAATAAGGATTGCTCAAACTGACCATATGACCACTGGAGGTATTAAGGCACGATCCCTCCTTATTCCCCCAATGGTCACCAAACCCCTCCTTCCATCAAAAGGTGTAACAAATATAGTATATTCCAGCCTGTATTACAGATTCAGATGGCCATACAGACAGCTGAGCAGAGGGACACTCGAAGGGGTATTGCAGTGAATGTCACATAAACGTCCCAGGTACACATATCACTATAATCTGCTTACATTGTATGGTGAGTCCTCCAAAACCTACTATACCTCATAAAGATGACACCTGCAGGCATAAGAGGGCTTTAAACTAGAAGTGATGGGGTTAGGGTGATCAAAGCTCTTGGGTGAGTATAAGCCCTCAGGTAAGTAAATCAATGAATACCTCTACATGGATGAGAAAAGGGGGCAATGTCTGGAAAGCAGTATATATTAAAGCTCGAAGTATGGGAAACAAGATTCTGGATCTAGAAGCTGTGATGGAAGAAGAGGAGTTTGATATAGAAGCAATCATGCAGACGTGGTTCAAGGAGAACCATGATTGTGATATAGTTTTATCGGGCTATAATCTGTTCAGGAAAGACAGGGTAGGAAGAAAAGGAGGAGGAGTAGCATTATATGTTAAAAATCATATTAATGTACCACAGAAAACTCTTCTTCTTCTTCTTGTAATTATAATTCTGTTTCTCACAGTTTCTTTTAACTGATCTTTTTTAATATCTTAGAAGAATCTCCAATCAGGACTCTATATAACTTAGTTTATCAAATTTCCTCCATTTTACCTTTTGTTTTTCCTGAACCCCTTTTAGTCCTTGGGAAGCAGCTGTTTCGATCGAGAACTAACCTCAGCCAATCATGAAGCGGCGTGGGACCAGGCAGAAAGTACAAAGGTCGCACTCCCACTTTGTATGCTGCTCTGCAACGAGAAAGGCAGCCGTTCAACAGGAGACCACGCTGGACCGGGGGGAGGTGTATTCGCTCCATAAGATGCACCCACTTTTCCACCTTCTTTTTGAGGGTGGAAAAAGTGTGTCTTTTGGAGCGAAAAATATGGTAGCTTTCATAAACTACAAAAGATCACAGAAACTACAAAAGATCACAGATCCATCACCACATCCACCATTTCTCACTCTTATCTCTCTCTACCTCACTCCTCTCCCATCACCATTTCTTCTTTCTTCTTTTCCCAATGTACACATCTATTTCCCTCTCATTCCCACCAATGCTTAACAATTCTCACTTTCTATTCCCTCCCCACCTTAGCATCTCTTTCCCCCATCCTTCCATCCTATGTCCCAAGTTCATGCCCCCTCCCTCCCTTCTGTGTCCCAAGTTTCTGCTCCCTCTCTTCTTTCCAGCCTTTGTCCCAAGTTTGTGCCCCCTCCCTCTTGCTTCTGTGTCCTAACACTCCCCTCTCTCCATTCTGTGCACCAAATTCATGCTCCCTCCCTCATTTGTCCAAAGTTCATGCTCCCTTCCCTCCTGTGTCCCAACATGCCCCTCCCTCCTGTGACCCAATGTGCCTCTCTTCCTCCCTCCCTTCTGTGTCCCA